>NC_089496.1:45498112-46158424 GCF_036850765.1 Saccopteryx bilineata
TGCCGGCAGAGAGGGGCCGGCAGTGGGCTTAACAAGGCTGCGCCGTCCACTTCTCCACTGGCTCCATCTACTACACTGCTCTGACACTAACAAGGAGATGGTATCCAACCCTCTCCCCCTAGTCCAAAGTCAAGCACAGAAAAGTGATGCCTTCTCTCCCGCCATGAAGCACTGCCCGTCACTGTCCTTTTCCGTAAAGGAAACAAGACCTTTCTTGTGACTCCGAACAGCAATCCCAGAGGAGCCAGTCGGTGTCGCCTGCCAACATCCTCCTCGCCCCAGGCAGCCTAAGCTCTCACATTTTAGGGATCTCAACCAGCCGATGGCCTTTATCTTGCTCTGTCAACAAATGCATAAAAAGCCTGTGGTTTTTTTTCTTAACGCCTATCAGACTGGAAACAGTGCTAAAGAGGTGTGTCACCAGTGTCAGAACAGATGTCCACAGGGGAAAAAAAGGGCAACAGCTTATCTGTTTTTTCCTCAGAAGGTCAAATGTGAACAGGCAGGCTCAAAGGCCCCCACCCCACCCCCAGTCTCCCAGATATGTGGGGCCTGTCCCTGTGAGCCCCTGCCAGCCCTCCTGGGCACACCCCCTTCCCTGCTGAATTTCTCAGTGTAAGAGACAGGAAGAACCTGCTAGCTCAGAAATAAAGCAGCAATGAAAAAGCCCAGTAATATGAGTTCAAATAAATTCCCACATAAGCAAGCCCATAATCTTCTTCCATCTGAATCAGTGGGGAAGAAAAGAATTCACTTCCCTTTAAACCTGGGGATGTGTCTCAAAAAAATGCATTAAACTGAAACGCCTCATATGACAACGAGCTAAATAATGACTAGATCATGCATGCGTTCTTAGAGGTCATTTCATTTTCTTTGTGGTGTCAACATTCTTATTCCAGTCTCTTCCCCACATCCCCCCCCCCCTCAGTGAAATAAACACACTGTTTGTGCCTTACACTGCTGACTGGAAAAGCACCTTCCTCAGCAGGAATCTCAGCTGGAACGCCAGAGAAAAGAGACACCCAGGTGGCCAAAAGAGGCGACGCACGGACCCAGAGTGACTTTCTCTGTGCCCTTCCCAGCAGCACGGCCAACCTGGCGCCTTCCCAGAAAGGTCATCAGAATAGGGACTGGCTTCCTCAGGGAGCAGCTAGACCAGGGGTAGTCAATCTTTTCATACCTACCGCCCGCTTTTGTATCTCTGTTAGTAGTAACATTTTCTAACCACCCACCGGTTCCACAGTAATGGTGACTTATAAAATAGGGAAGTAACTTTACTTTATAAAATTTATAAAGCAGAGTTACAGCAAGTTAAAGCATATAATAATAATTACTTACCAAGTACTTTATGTCGGATTTTCGCTGTTTGGCAGAATAAATCTTTCTAAAACAACTTACTATAGTTAAATCTCTCTTTTTATTTATACTTTGGTTGCTCCGCTACCGCCCACCATGACAGCTGGAACGCCCACTAGTGGGCGGTAGGGACCAGGTTGACCATCACTGATCTAGACTCTCCAAGGGAGGCAGTCAGGGAATGAGTAAGCGGAATAAGCATTAATTACACAAAGGGAAGTGATCGGTTTACCTGGTGGAGGGGCGGGTCCAGAAAGCTTAGAGGTCAAGGCTTGTGGGGACCCTGCCGCTTGTGGAGACCCTGCCGCTTGTGGAGACCCTGCCACAAGTTCCAGCCTGTCCAAGGGTGGGGATGACCGTTGGGAAGAGCTAGTGAGGTGAGCAAAGATCTGTAAGGGACACTCGAGAACTGCCAAGAATTTGGCACAGCTGGCCTTCAAAAGAGTTGCTCACAGACTTGGGTTTCACAAAGCAGGACTTTAAAGATAAGTAATGTGTCAAAGAAAAGTCGGGGGGGGGGGGACTATCTACTGTTTTCATCTTCATTTCATGAAAGAAACGACAGTTTAGCACACATGGCACACCAAAGAGCACTGTCTCAGAATAAAGGGCGCAAATGACACACTTGAGGAAATGCCCTCAGTGTGTCTGCATTTTGCTACCGACCAATGGGAACAATGTCGCGAGCTGGCGCAGGTCTGCAGTTCCGGGCAGGGTCTCTTAAAGAGTTGAGGGGCTTTTTCAAGCTTCACAACAGTGAGAGGTTAGGAGCACTGAAGGGAGGCTGCAAGGGCTGCAAAGTCACATGCTTCTCCTGCCACAGGCTATCTGCCCCTAGGCCCCCTGAATGGCCTGATCAGGGAAAGAGATAGACTCTTGAGGTCTGAAATTCCAGTTATTTCAGCGTCTCTCGGCTGAATGTCAACTCATAAACTACTTTAAAGTACAGTGCATGGATTCATTAGAAGGAGCTGTTGTCCATTAAAAAAAAAGAATTCATATTAGAAGTAAAAATGTTTAAGTTACAGGTTAACAAAAAAGCATCATGCTGTTAACTGTATAGAATAATTTAATGAATCGTATAAACAAAGAGGGAATATATCTAAATGTTAACAGCAACAGCCATGGGGGAGGTGTTACAAATGTGCTTTATGTCTTTCTATGTCTTCTAAATTTTCTACAATTTATGTTTGTATTTTCCTATATCTTCTTCATTTTCTACATGACTTTTAAAACCAGAGGATAAAATACTTTTATTTTTAGAATTTTGAGGGTCACAGCTCAATTTTTTAAACCCCCCCCCCCCTGCATTGAAATCGGTATAAATCGCCTCCATTCAGTAAAGGTGATTCACAATAACACTCTTGTCAAAACCAAAGAACTGTGGCTCAGGGGGACATACACTTGCTAATTATTTTCCTTTCTGCTTTAGCATACCTAGCACGTTGTCATTTTACCTATATGTTTCCCAAAACCAATCAAGCAGGCTCTGGCCTTTATGTGGTTTCATTCTGACACGGTGAAGTGGGAGTTTCAGTTTGACTTATTTCATCAAGTAGAGGTGAAATCCAGCCAGATCTGTTGATTAGGTAGATGATCTCTTATACTTAAAAAAAAAAAAAAAAAAAAAAAAGGCTTTAGGTCAGCTCATGATGGAGGGGTTTAAAAGGAAATGAATCAGGGGTGGCAGACTCATGACAGCGTTCAGACCTCCTTTGTATAGGATTTTTCCATACGGAGCACATCGCTCTGACAATTTTACTACAATTCATTCAAATACTTAAAAGTTCTATATTTAGTATCAAGTCCTAAAGTATGAACTGAAAACTAACGGCTTGACTTACTTCTCATGAAACTCTGCATCTAGTTCCTGGTATGAGGAAGCTGGCCCTCTGACCCACTGCCCTTCCACCCACCCGTGACCCCGAGAGACTGACCCCGTTAGCACCCCCTTTTTCTCCCAAGCTCAACTACCTTTCCTCTAGTTCCTATTCGGCGCTTACCCTACGCAAGGCCTTGTACTGGCTTCTCCTATCTCCACTGACTCAGATGAAGAAGTGAAAACTGTCAAGAGGCCACCGGAGGGTAAAAAATAAATCTGATTTCATCTTCCTTTGTAAAAGTGAAAGGTGAAAATAGAAAACTGTACTCTGGAAATATAAGAATAAGAAGAGTGCAGTAAATTCATCAAGAACAGCAGATGAGGCAGGGATGACTGGAGCAAGGAAAAGGAAGAAGGTCAGAGGGGTGCGGAGGGCAGACAGAGGGGGCCATGACCTGGCGAGAGACACAGGAGAGATGCCGAGAAACGTACAGACACACAAAGAGTACTGTTCACACCAACTGTTTTTCAAATCTGTGCAGCATGTTCACAACAAGCACAGAGAGGTATTATGTAGTTTCTTAGTTTCTAAAATTTATAAATCATGGACAAGGTTTAAGGAGCTGGTTGGCTAATCTCCAGCTTCCAGAGGCCAATTTCCAGTTTATGACAACTCTGCCTTTGAAGCGAAGATGGAGAAAAATGCTTCGGCGGAGAACAGCCGGAGACTGTCTCCAACCAAACTGTCCAGCCTGTGCGTGCCAGGCCGCGCCCACCCCCGCCCACCCCACCCCAGCCCTGCAGCATAAAATAGGAGGAACACAACCTACAGAGCAAGGCTTAGCTCCGCGTGGACACTTCCCTCCACCGTATACACCCCGCCCTCCAGACGCTGGTCCCTGGAAGCCAAGTGCAACCTGGTCTTCCCACGACCCCGTGCTGCTGCACGGTCACCCTTGTGGAAATGTCTGCCCTTCTCTGGCTTCTAGTGTCACTCTTCCATCTAGACCCTGCTCAGGGGCTGCCCTGAAATCTGGCCTCTGACTGCCCCCTCCCCCGTGCTCCCCCCCCTCACACTCAGCCCCAGGAGCAGCGTGGGCAGCCAGGGCCCCTGAGGGAGACCACGTGGGCCCCTCCTGAAGCCCACCGCTCCCTCCCGCACAGTCTCAGCCAGGGAGCGGCTCCTAGAAAATGCTTGATCAAGTCCAATTAATTACATGGAAGCGCCTGGCTCTTCTGCAAACAAATTAGACTGACAGCATTATTTTTACACGAAGAAAATGGCAAGTGTGTGTGTGTGTGTGTGTGTGTGTGTGTATATATATATATATATTTTTTTTGTATTTTTCTGAAGCTGTAAACGGGGAGAGACAGTCAGACTCCCGCATGCGCCGGACCGGGATCCACCCAGCACGCCCACCAGGGGGCGACACTCTGCCCACCAGGGGGCGATGCTCTGCCCACCAGGGGGCGATGCTCTGCCCCTCCGGGGCCTCGCTCTGTCGCAACCAGAGCCACTCCAGCACCTGGGGCAGAGGCCAAGGAGCCATCCCCAGCACCCGGGCCATCTTTGCTCCAATGGAGCATTGGCTGCGGGAGGGGAAGAGAGAGACAGAGAGGAAGGGAGGGGTGGAGAAGCAGATGGAGGCCTCTTCTGTGTTCCCTGGCCGGGAATCGAACCCGGGACTTCTGCACGCCAGGCCGACGCTCTACCACTGAGCCCACCGGCCAGGGCCGGCAACTATATTTTTTAATGTCTTTTCCTAAAGCCTACATTTAAATCATGATTTTTTTAAATGACTAGCTTTTTTATTGAGGACATTTTCATTATTAATATCTAGATTACAGGCTCCCCCCCACCCCACTACTACCTCACCATTACAATGAAAAGACAAGGTCAAAAAAAAAAAAAGATAGAGAGAGATCGGTCTATTCTAGACACAGATACCAGGAAACTGCACCTGAGGCAGACCTGGCCCACCAGTCTCCACTCTGACCCACTGTCACCGTCTGGACCGCATGAAACAGGTGCCCTCCCTCCTCCCTGGCGGTTTTCCTCGCATCTGGACCTGCCTTCTCTTCACCGGGCTAAGCACTGCCCGTCTCTCATCTCCTCCTCATTCAAGGCTTCCAGAGACTCATTCCTTGAAGGCCTTCTCTGGGGACCTATGTCATTGAACGTGACTACCAGAGTTGATGTGGCCCAGCGGTGACCGTGGCGGAGCTGCCCCTCACCGTGGCGGGATGCCACACCCCACTTAAGGGCCTTGCAGGCCTGCAGCAGCGTGGGCTCACACTGAGTTTGTGCGGAGCCAAACACGCCCTATATATACACCCTCTCCTGCCCCGCATTACTTCGCCCCGTTTCCCGGGAACAACCATGAGAATCTGAAAGAAGTCCCCATCAACACTTCACCTCGAGGAAACCAGGGGGTCACGGGTCCTCTCACAGGGAGGGAGGGAGTGAATGCAGCCCCTACGACAGGCAGGTTTTCCCAGGTTCTGAGGACTGCGATCCCGCTGGGCTGCCCTTCATAAGTGACCTGTATAAGGGACAAGCTGCAGAGCACAGATGGGCTTTGTCTCCAATTCTACAAACTGATCCCATAAGCAGAGGTGGCCAATAGAATGGACCAGAGTGGACCCAAAAGGAGTTGATGTACCCTTAATCATTACAATGCTCAAAGATGACAGACAGCCATCTGTCAGGATTCCTGCAGAAGAAATGTTGCATGGGCTTGCTGGGTGAGTTTCAGACCTCCAATGACCTTTCTAGTACTGAAGATTCGATAATTAACACAGTCCCTTCAAAATCCCTGGGCAAGCTTAACTTCATTTCTGATGCCCTCAAGTGAGGTCAGGACTAACATTCACTCAACAATCAACCAACTAACCAAACCACATTTACTCAGTATCTCCCGATACCTGCCACTGTCTACACAGGTGTGAAGTAAATCCTACTCACACTTCCTATCCAGGGGCATCCTTTATCATGTTGCTTATACCTTATTAATCTATCACTCAGCAACTTTAGAATCTTGATGACAATTAATATTAAATCACTAATATCCCATTCTTACCTATCATTTATTAATTATATATGAGACTTCACTCAAACTTTCTGTAACATCAGTGACTACAAATATCAATTTCTTCCTAAGGTAAAGCCTACATACTGAAATAAAAAGTGGATTTATTTTTTTTATTATTTTTTACTTTTATTTTTAGTTAGAGAGAGGAAGAGACAGACAGACAGGAAGGGAGAAAGATGAGAAGCTTCAACTTGTAGTTGCGGCACTTTAGTTGTTCATTGATTGCTTCTCATACGTGCCTTGACCAGAGGGCTCCAGCTGAGCCAGTGACCCCTTGCTCAAGCCAGTGACCTTGACCTTCAACACAGCAACCTTAGTTAAGCCAGTAACCATTGGGCTCAAGCCAGTGACCATGGGGTCATGTCTAGGAATCCACACTCAAGTTGGCGACCTCAGGGTTTCGAACCTGGGTCCTCAGTGTCCCAGGTTGATGCTTTAGCCACTGTGCCACCACCTGGGCAGGCTAAAAAATGGGATTTCTATTATAGAAAAGAATAATCTTTGTTCCTCAAAGAAGATGATAGTCAAAAACAGACAAAACATATGAAGAAGAGAAGAGCCCGAACATAAAAAGATAAAAAAGCCTCCAAGCAGATACAGTCATCTATTTGCAACTGCTATCTGCTCTTGTTCCCTAAAACTAAAAATAAAATTGGCCCGCGGTTTACTAAATTTGGCTGCAAGTACCTTTCCCACCAAACCACTCTGCAATCACATCAGTCACTAATAAAAATGATCGGGAGGGGGCGGGCCGAGAGGCCAGAGTAAAGCAGACTGTATGTTTTCTGGAATGGATGATGAAACAGGTTTCACTTCTTGTTTCAACTACTTTAGCACCTTCTCGTTTTACTCCATTTCAGGCCCATTAAAGGGACCGGGCAGTTGGGCAGACTATGAGGAGAACTCATTTTGAGAGAAGATTAAAACCCGCCCTGGTCATAAACTATCTTCGGTTACTGTTACACATCAGTCAAACTAAACCATTCGCTCGGGGTGAGACTCATGCTGCCGGGCTCGGGGCTAATACATCACTCTTCTGATGGAGGCGCAAGTCCACTAATTACCAGAATGGGCTGCCACGGCCACACGGTCTCCATTCTTCCCCTATAAAGAGCGTTTTAGTTTTGAGGCAAGAGGAGGAATTCAGATGGGAAATGAGTAATTTGGGAACCTCTTTCTGCTCTCTGGCCTGCAGTAAGTAATCCTTTCTTCCCCTTTCAAAATCAATCAGCGAAGGTACTGAACACAGAAAGCAGGGGCTGGCCGCGCTTGGCCGAGTGCAAGAACAGCCTCCAGCCCAATTCTGAAGGATCCCGCTCAGCATTGACCCGCGCAAAGGAGACACAGAGAAACCCCCACGTCCAGGTCGTGACAGCCCAGAAAGTGTGTGTGCAGGTGTGTGTGTTTGTGTGTGTCACCACCGATGGACAAAGGCAAGCACCACATTCGGAGGCTGTGCTGCACAGCAGGAAAGAGTGTATATGGTCCCTAGAACCCGGGTTCCAACTCTCACCCGCCTCTTACTGGACAGGCGACCTGGTGTGCACAAACCTGGCAGGGCTGTAGCCTTTTGACCTGTGAAGTGATCAGGAGGTACCTGTCTATTAAGGTGCCGTGAGGGTAGAGAGGCTAATACAGGTACTCTGTGAAGCACAGTACGTCTTACAGACAGGTCTACCCTGGATAGACACAGTATTCATTCAACCCAACCGCCGCTCCCTCCAGCAGACTGGCGTTTTGAGGCTGCCAGGAACTATGCAACAATATACTTAAATACCAGGTCACCCAAATCGTTCCGCTGGAGCCACTGCGCCTCAACCAAGTCCTGGCTTGTGAAAGGTTCTCTTGGCCCTGTTTACTCTGGACGGGCATCAAGCGTCCGTTTCCCTCAGCGTGGGAGAGTCACCAGGTCAAGGCTGTCAAGGCCCCTCGTCCCACAGAGGAATCAGTCAAGGACTGAAACCACTCTGTGTGGTGGAGGTGGTGGCGATGGTGGTCGCCTGGCCCGTTTTACAGGGAGCCACTTCGTGGCTTTGATAGCGTCTGCCGCTGTCTGCTGTAAGAAACCTGCAGCCAAAACATGATTTGTCTATTCTGACTTGTGTACATTTTCTGAGCACAAGAGAGTATTGATAAGGAATCTAGGTAAGAGGAGAAAATGTTTGTTGACTCCTCTCAAAGCACAAAATGTTCATTCAGTGAAGGGGGCCCTTGGCCCATGATAATCATGGGTGAGACTGCGTCTTCTACACCAGTGTGCAGCAGAATGGCCCAGAAGGCTTGTCAAAACCCAAACTGCTGGGTCCCAGCCCCACAGTTTCTGATTTGGTAAGCCTGAGGCAAAAGGCGCTGGCGCTTGGAATTTGCATTTCTAATACAGTTCTGGTAGATGCCCCATGCTGCTGGTCTGGGGACCACCCGTAGACAACCACTGCTCTATGAACAGGAGTACCTCCTTAGCGGTAAAAAAGTGAAGGTCAGCCCTGACCGGTTGGCTCAACGGTAGAGCATTGGCCCAGTGTGTGGAAGTCCTGGGTTCGATTCCTGGCCAGGACACACAGGAGAAGCGCCCATCTGCTTCCCAACCCTCCCCCCTTCTCCTTTCTCTGTCTATCTCTTCCCCTCCTGCAGCCAGGGCTCCATTGGTGTAAAGTTGGCCCAAGTGCTGAAGATGGCTCCATGGCCTCCACCTCAGGCACTAGAATGGCTCCAGCCGAACTGGAGCAACGCCCCAGATGGGCAGAGCATCGCCCCCCTAGTGGGCATGCTGGGTGGATCTCGGTCAGACACATGCAGGAGTCTGTCTGACTGCCTCCCCACTTCTAACTTCGAAAAAATACAAAAATACAAAAAAATAAGTGAAGGTCAGGCCGTAGGATACAGCACAAGCCAAGAAAAGAGGGAGTGGTCATTCTCACTAGATATTTGCTGAATGAATGCATGAGTGAACAAGCAGGTGAGTAAGTCTGCCTCCATCAATACCACATATTTGTTTACACTTATATTATATTCCCATATTTGCTTGTATTGAGGTTACTGAACAGAATACATAAATCAAGATGGCCTTCAATGCCCTTCAACCAACCAGATTTCAAAATAAAAAAAAGAGTAACATCCACACACACACACACACACACACACACACACACCTGTAATAGGCTGCTAAATGTACCTCAAAACCTATACTCTTCTTTCTCTCTCTTTTTTTTTTTTTTTTTTTTTTTGTATTTTTCTGAAGCTAGAAACGGGGAGAGACAGTCAGACAGACTCCCGCATGCGCCCAACCGGGATCCACCTGGCACGCCCACCAGGGGCTACGCTCTGCCCACCAGGGGGCGATGCTCTGCCCACCAGGGGGCGATGCTCTGCCCCTCTGGGGCGTCGCTCTGCTGCGACCAGAGCCACTCTAGCGCCTGGGGCAGAGGCCAAGGAGCCATCCCTAGCGCTCGGGCCATCTTTGCTCCAATGGAGCTCTTCTTCTTTCTCTTAATAACAGAAGCCCCACGGTGTAGCTGGACAAATGGCTGTCCAGTTGCAAACTAGATTTCTCCACCTCCCTGCAACTAGGAATGTCTAGTAGCAGGTCCCTCTCTCCACTGGCTGAACAGCAGACACGGCGAGGAGCCCAGCTCCCACCCTGGAGCGCAGGACACGCTCTCAGAGCAGAGGCGGGCACACTTCTGCAAAGGGCCAGGCAGGACCTTTTTTTGGCTTTATAGGCCATATGACCTGTGTTGCAACGACTGAACTCTGCCACAAATACAACCACAAAGAGCATAAAAATAAACACATGTGGTTGTGTTCCAATAAAACTTTATTTAGGGACATAAAATTTGAGTTGCATATAATTTTCACATGTCAGAAAACTTTTTGCCAAACATTTGAAACTGTAGAAACCATTCTTTGTGTGGCGACCATACAAAAACAGAGGACTGGCCAAATTTGACCCTTGGGCCATAATTTGTCAACCCCTAGTCTAGGGGATGATGAAGGAAGTGACAAGGGAGAAGGAAGCTGTCCTTAGTCTCCTGGGGCAGAGGTCTGATCCACCCTGAATCACAGTCCACTTTTGTTGACCATAAAGAAAGAAGCTCTCTCTTCTCTGAGCAATTGTACTTCACAGTCTCTATTGAAGAAACTTAGTGTGTAACTATCAACCATGAACTATGTATACAAAATCACGTTTTGGTGTGAGACAGAAGGACTGTTCAAAATAAACCAAGTTAAGGCCCTGGCTGGTTGGCTCAGCAGTAGAGCATCAGCCCCGGCATGTGGAAGTCCCAGGTTCGATTCCCAGTCAGGGCACATAGGAGAAGCACCCATCTGCTTCTCCATCCTTCCCCCTTCTCCTTTCTCTCTATCTCTCTCTTCCCCTCCTGTAGCCAAGGCTCCATTGGAGCAAAGTTGGCCTGGGCACTGAGGATGGCTCCATGGCCTCTGAGTCAGGCGCTAGAATGGATCAGGTTGCAACAGAACAACGCACCAGATGGACAGAGCACTGCCCCCTGGTGGACATGCTGGGTGTATCCCGGTCGGATGCATGGAGGAGTCTGCCTCACCACTTCTCACTTCAGAAAAATACCCCAAAAATAAAATAAAATAAAATAAAATAAAATAAATAAACCAAGTTAAAAAAAATGGAAGAGTCCCTTTCTACATCCCTGATGTAAGCTTAAACACCATGTGCTTTCCTCGGAGGCACAACTGACAGAAATAAGTATCTTGGTCACAAGAGCAGAAATCACCTGATTATCTACTCTCCCCTTATTCCTGCATACAGAACCTGGGACAACATCCCTTGCAAAAGAATTACACTTTTCAGCCTCCTGAGGCTCAGGGAATGGGGACTCTGGGCCTAAGGAGAACTAAGGCCACATTGAACACACTCATAATAGCAAAAACCAGAACAGAATGACAGGGTGCTGCCTCCAAGGTGGTGAAAAGAGGTTCTTGGGTAGGGCAGGAGAATCCTACTCATTTTAGATATAAAGCACCGATGTACACAAATAGTGTATCTGTGGCATTAAAAATCACATGCCGGGGCCCTGGCTGGTTGACTCAGCGGTAGAGCATCGGCCCTGGCATGTGGAAGTCCCAGGTTCAGTTCCCAGTCAGGGCACACAGGAGAAGCACCCATCTGCTTCTCCGCCCTTTCTCCTCTTCTTTCTAATTCTCTCTTCCCCTCCTGCAGCCAAGGCTCCACTGGAGCGAGGCTGGCCTGGGCGCTGAGGGCGGCTCCATGGCCTCTGCTTCAGGTGCTAGAATGGCTCTGGCCAAAACAGAGCAATGCCCCAGATGGGCAGAACATCGCCCCCTGGTGGGCATGCCTGGTGGATCCCGGTCAGGCGCATGCAGGAGTCTGTCTGAACTGCCTCCCTACTTCTCACTTTGGAAAATACAAAAAAAAAAAATTTCACAGGCCAGGGAATTGGAAAGGATATATGAATCCTTAGTTCCTAGGGAAGGGCTTACTGAAAAAGGTTGCAAGACACAGATTTACATGAAACCCTCATCTGAAACCTTCTGTGGGCTGAACTACCACTGCCCCCTCTCCATCTCTCATCCTGCTTCACGCTCTTCTCCAGCACTGACCACTAACTAACTAACGTGACCCGCCTGTCATTTCTTCTGGGACCCCGGTAGACTGTGGGTCCACGAGAGCAGGGGCTTGGTCTCCCGCTGTGGCCCAGCACCCCGAACGGCACAGAAACAGGAAAGGTAAGGCTGACTGCGTACCCAGAGGCTGCCGGATCAAATGTTCTCCAAGGTCCCTTCTGCTGTAAGTTTCTCAGATTTTAAGATGTCCTTCAAAGCACGGTTAGCCACCGGGCATCACTGCTGATCCCTCCCAGGGGGCCATTCCTGGCATACCAAAAGCATCTCATGAGAAGGTGGCCCCTGTCTCCAACCCCCGGGACCAGGACCAGCTGTGTTTTAGGAAATCTTCCGTATATTTATCGAAGCAGCTCCCCAGTCAGACACTTCAGTGCAACAGCCTCGTGTTGCATCAGGTGGTAATAAAAGATTCCAAGATTCCTGAAATGATCAGCAAGACATGGACCTTTATGACTTGCACTCACTCAGCTTCTAATGGTCAAGAATGGAGGTAGGGAATTATTTGACAGTCTTTCTTGGAGAAGAAAGTTCTTGAGCTGTCTGTACACAGCAATAAGCACGGAATCACAGCCTGGAGAGCTGGGAGAAGCCTTAGACGCCATCCATTCCTGCAGCGGAATGCAGTCTGAATCTCCAAGTCCCAGCTTGACTTCCAGCTACTTTTTAGTGAGTGACAACGAGCAAGCTATTGAACCACTCTGGCTCAGCTTCCTCGTTTGTAAAGCGGGCACAATAACAGGTGTACCCCATGGGTGAATTAACTTGTGTAAAACACTAAGAGCAATACCAATGCTTAGCACAATGTAGGCATTCAACAAATATTAATCATCATTGGTACAATTACCCTCTTGGTTTTTACTTCTTTAAAAGCTTGAAAAATCCTTTACTCTAAGAAAAGTTTACCCAAAAGTCCTATATGTAGAGGATGAAAACTACTAGACAGTTCTATAGAAATCCTAGAGCCCCCCAAAGCACTCCTGGGAAACCAGTGATAAAGCCCAATACACATATTTTATTCCTCAAGAAGTAAGATTCAAGGTTGAAGTGGCCAGTCAAGGTCACACTAGAACTCCAGTCTTAATTACTGACTATGTACCCTATGTCACCAGGAGCCTCCTCGTTATCAAGAAGTATACGATGTGAGTGTTGATGGGACTTCACCGCTATCACAGGAATGAGGGGGTCATGGGTGACAAGCAGAAACTGGAATGCATAGAGCAATGCACTTGACCTTGCAGAGAATCCTGCAAGTCACCACGACCCTCAATGCAAAGCAGAGATCCCCTCCACGGCATCCCTGACCGAGGTTTAGATAGCCTCTGCTTAAATTATTTTCAGAGAGCCCACTGCTTTTCCTGATAGCCTTTGTTGCTGACTAGCTGTAGAAGCTGGAATGAGAAGTATGTAAGTATCCTATATTTTTTCAGGAATTTCACCTTCCCCAGGGCAGTATGGAGAAGGCTTTGGAGTCAAGCATGCCTGGCTGTATTATCTTGATGAGGTTACTTACCCTCCATAAGACTCAGAGTCTTGACCTATAAAATGCAGATAATAATAGAGCCCTTCTTGCAACCTTTCTGAGGGTCAAATGAGATAATGCATTTAGTTGTGTTTAACAGTCCCCAGCACATAGCTGGAGCTCAATAAATTGTAAATCATATTAATTATTACTATAACCACCCACTCTTTCCTCATTAAAGCACTAGACCAGGGGTAGTCAACCTTTTTATACCTACCACCCACTTTTGAATCTCTGTTAGTAGTAACATTTTCTAACCACCCACCGGTTCCACAGTCATGGTGATTTGTAAAGTAGGGAAGTAACTTTATAAAACTTATAAAGCAGAGTTATAGCAAGTTAAAGCATATAATAATAATTACTTACCAAGTACTTTATGTAAACTTGGACTTTTGCTAAGTTTGGCAGAATAAATCTTTATAAAACAACTGACTATAGTTAAATCTATCTTTTAATTTATACTTTGGTTGCTCCGCTACCGCCCATCATGAAAGCTGGAATGTCCCCTAGTGGGCGGTAGGGACCAGGTTGACTACCACTGCCCTAGACCATACATTAGCTATTGAACAGAAGGGCAAAATTCTCAAAAACAGACTTGTTGGTCCAGGGCAGGGACTTTCTAGCTGTCTCCCCGAATCAGGCCTTTCCTCCCTTTATAGTAACAGAAGTACAGTCAGGCCCTGCTGGTGGCTACATGTGGCCATGCCATTAACTTGTCGCCAATGAAATGGGAGTGGAACTAACTGGTTACCCCTGAAGGGCCTGGGCCATAACACATTGTGTATATACTCTTTTTCCTTTTCCCCAATATGAATACCAAGGTTCATCTTCAGAGCAGGACCCCAGAAAACCCCATTTGTATCATACAGAAGAGGGGTAGACTGGGGGACAGCAGAGAAATCAGATAGAAGGAATCTGAAGCCCTGAGTGACTGCATGGAGCCAAGGAGCCTGCCCTGCCTACCCACCCTGGATCCTTAGGAGAAAGAAATAAACTTATTGAATCTTTAATCTATGTAATGTTGGGCCTATCTGTTATACCAGCCGTCTTTGAACCTAGAGTGATCAGTTCTTGGGACCAATAACTTAGCAGAAAATTTGCAACATCTTTCAACCAGCAGATGGTAAGATCACAGCCATAATCTGAGAGGCAACTCAAAGAAAGAATATTAGCACAAAATATTCTTTAAATGCCCTTTACAGTAAATCTTATAGACACATGTGAAAATTAGCCTTTGTACTTTTTTTCAACTCATCTAATGTAATATAAAGTTCATCTGTCCTTGAATGTGTAGAAAATGTCTGATTAAAGGCAAAAGCATTGAACTATCTTAAATCCTTTAAATTTCTTCAAGCTTTCAAAAGTCTTTATTTCAGGCAAAATGTGAACAAAAAGAACAACTGAATCTATTTTTAGGAGCAATCTGATCTGGTCTTTGAGCTAAAGGCTTTATGGGAGAGGACACATGTCTGGATACAATTCAGTGGATATTGGTTAAGTCCTTGTATCACAAACATAGTAGCGATATTGCAGAAGGGGACGCAGGGATGGAATACAGAGTCCTAAATCATGCCTTTTGGAGCCTCGCAATCTAGTGAGGAAAAACAAATACTGTAACAAAAATAATGGGATGCAGTACCTATTATAATACATAATAATAAAAGCATTTGTCAAATGTTTAACATGTGCCAGACACTATGTTACGATTTGCCTCTTACGTAAGCTTCATTACAGTTATAGTATAGTTGATATCATGTTCCTCATTTTGCAAAGGAGAAGGCTATACATTAGTAGGGGCCCAAAGTCACAGAAGAGCCCGACCAGAACTGAGGATGCCACCACTTCCTCAGCCACCAGAAATGTGATGTGAACGGGAAGAATGGGGAAAGGAGGTCCCCGATGGGCAGGGCAGGTCTTTTCCTTCCTCTGTGAACTGGGCTCAGAAACGGGGGAAGGAGAAGGGGGTACCAGATCCAGCTGGCTGTGCATCCCCAAAGCTTTTCCGACCCTCTCTGTGCTGGGAAGAGCATCACAGGAAAGGCCCCCAACCTTCTCGGCCTGGCCAAACAGCTCAGGGACTGGGCAAACCAGCACAGAGCACTGAGCAACCCCGATCGAAGCCTGCAGATTCTCCAGTAACCTCGGAATGGAAACCAGGTCAGCCCTAAGCAGAGAAGCAGCCTCCCTGCTCTCTGTGGCTAAGCAGAAATCATTCACCTGCTGTAAGTCTCCATTTCCCTGTGTGAGACACTCATTCATTCCTCACTGGGGAGTCCCCGTGTGTGCCTCGCCAGTTCTCCAGGAGCTTGTAGGGACAGCAACCTCATGTTTATACAGTTCTGTGATCACCTCGGGGAAAGATTTAA
This sequence comes from Saccopteryx bilineata, assembly GCF_036850765.1. Taxonomy (NCBI): domain Eukaryota; kingdom Metazoa; phylum Chordata; class Mammalia; order Chiroptera; family Emballonuridae; genus Saccopteryx; species Saccopteryx bilineata. Next base: position 45,513,884 of record NC_089496.1, read on the forward strand.
ATCTCTGTGCTGAATTTCCAATCCTTCTGGGCTTTTTCTATTTCTGACAAAAAGCTCTCTGTGTTAATGGGTATCTGTTCAGTGACATATCTCTCCCCCTTCGCCTCAGGAAGGGGCTGCCCTGTCAACTCTGTGACTTGACTTAGCCAAAGGGATGATACGGACACGGCATGAACAGAGACCTTCAACGAGCTTCCTTCCGCCTGTGCTTTGGGGGTCCACTGTGAGCCAGGCAAGGCCCCTCGTGGCTGCTGCCCCTCCGGCCGGGTCCTCAGAGCGAACGCAGGCCAGCTGATGTGTGCCTGACTTACAGCCTGAATTGGAGCCCCCCAGCGGGGTCCAGCCTCCGGCAGCCTAACCCAGCGGCTGAGCCAGAGCGCAGGAGCCTCAGCGCTTACTGTAGAAAGCCCCGGTTGCGAAACAGTTGGTTAGGCTGCATTAGTGTGGCAGTAGCTGACTAATGCATCGGCATTTTATATATATTCATTGGAAAGGCTAAATTACAGGTACAAATAGCCGTATTTCTGAGCGTCTCACACGCTCTGATTTCTTTCCCTTGAATTTCACGAACTGCAGAGCCCCCTGTTACCCCAAACACACCATCTGTCAGTCAATCCCTCAACACAGGTCGTGGCAGGTTAGAATGCAGGGCCGGCTGCTGTGTTCTCAGTAAAAACCAAAGTCATCTTTCCCTTGGAGTGTTTACACTGACCTCTCTCCAGATGATGCAAATGTAGACGATAAACCAGCATCTCTTTTTTTCATGAATGCGCCTCCTAAAACACAACCTTTCAAAATAAAAACCGGTCCTGACGGGGAAATAATACAGAGCGCCTGGGCTACCTAATCCCCCAGTAATTTCTCTGTCCTCTGTCAATTTTTTCAGTCGCTGGTTTCAAGACCCCGCGCTCTCTCCTCCTGCCGACTCCCACTGGCTAAAATCTCTGCAAGATTTCATGAAGCCCCTGAAGAAAAACTTTGAAAGAAATCCATAGGCCCCCCCAGAGCTGGCAAACTGTGCCCAACTTTTCTTTAACGCCTCACGATTATTAATAACCCCGACTTCCACCCCTACTCCAACATAAAAGAGCAAACCCTAAAAGAATTGTTAGGCACATGCATCATTAGTCAAAAATTTGTATTTCAAGAAAACAGTCCAAAATAGAAGCAAGAGATTTTTGAATGGAACAGCTGGGCTTGAAGAGATCTAGAGGTCGGCCGGAGCTTCCCAGGTCGCCACAGGGCTTCGAAGGTAGCACAGGGGTCCCTGAGCAATGTGAATGTTACAAAAAGCACAGTGGACACCACAGTCCAATATAAACTGCACAACATTCCACATCACCCCTGGGGCTGGAATGACCGCCACTCCTGGGTGACACTGGCTGACACACACAGGTCCGTACGTGCTGGCCCGCCCCCAGCCCATCATCCCTGGGGCTGGAATGACCGCCACTCCTGGGTGACACTGGCTGACACATACAGGTCCGTAAGCGCTGGCCCGCTCCCAGCCCATCATCCCTGGGGCTGGAATGACCGCCACTCCTGGGTGACACTGGCTGACACACACAGGTCTGTAAGCGCTGGCCCGCTCCCAGCCCATCACCCCTGGGGCTGGAATGACCGCCACTCCTGGGTGACACTGGCTGACACACACAGGTCTGTATGCGCTGGCCCGCTCCCAGCCCATCACCCCTGGGGCTGGAATGACCGCCACTCCTGGGTGACACTGGCTGACACACACAGGTCTGTACGCGCTGGCCCGCCCCCAGCCCATCATCCCTGGGGCTGGAATGACCGCCACTCCTGGGTGACACTGGCTGACACACACAGGTCTGTACGCGCTGGCCCGCCCCCAGCCCCCCCCACTCTCCTCCTCCTCCCTCCATCCCGTTGCCCCGGGGCCTCCTTGCTGCTCCCCACCAGCCTAGAACAAATGCCCAAATGGCTCCTTCATTCCCCTACTTCATTCAGGTCCCTTCCGGGCCGCCTTCCCCTCCAAGAGGCCATCCCAGACTCCCTTATCTCAGATGGGCCTCTCAACCCCTGTCTCCCGGTTCACTCTGCGGTCTCCACCGTCTTACTAGTACTTGGAAATGGTCTTGCGCAGTTGTGTTTTGTCTGCTTCTCCCACGAGCACGGACTCTGTATAATTCACTTCTGCGTCCCCGGTCTTAGTGCCCGCGAAGTTGGCACTCAGTAAGGATTGACTATATATATATATATATATATATATATATATATATATATATATATGAAGTGTTAGATGTTGCCGCATGAGAGAAAAAAAAGACAAAAACAAAACACTTCATTACCTATTAAATCAGATTGTTTGCGAGACAAAAACCTTTCAAGACACAGAACCCGTAGGGAAGGAGAAGGGGAAAGAAAACGGAAAGTCTCGTCAGTAACAAGAGTAGGAAACCATTTCTTTTTTTTTTTTTTTTTTTTTTTTTTTTTTTTTTTTTTTTTTTTTTATTCATTTTAGAAAGGAGAGAGAGAGAGAGAAGGGAGGAGAAGCAGGAAGCATCAACTCCCATATGTGCCTTGACCAGGCAAGCCCAGGGTTTCGAACCGGCGACCTCAGCATTTCCAGGTCGACGCTTTATCCACTGCGCCACCACAGGTCAGGCTTTTTTTTAAATTTTTTTTTAAATTTTTTTATTTATTCATTTTAACGAGGAGAGTGAGAGAGGGAGAGACAGAGAGAGAGAGAGAGAAGGGGGGAGGAGCTGGAAGCATCAACTCCCATATGTGCCTTGACCAGGCAAGCCCAGGGGAAAACCATTTCTTTATTCAAGGGCCTGTGAGTCTCATCAGCCTGGGCCAGCTTGTGCCCCGGGGGGCCCTGGCACACTCTCCGGAAGGGGAGAACCAGTGGTACTACATTCTCTAGGGCTGAGAAGGGTCCCCATCACTGCCACATACCATTTAGGAAGAAAGCGCGTTACATATTCTTGCAGTCAGTAAACAACTCAACCGCGGCCACTCCCAACATCCCCACCAAGGCCTCTCCCCGGCCTTCCCTGCGGAGTGTCCCGCTCTGACTGTGTAACACCCCCAGGACTACTCTCCCAGAGACGCACGGGCACTGAATGGGGGAGAGAAGGGCGTTTTGTTAGAATCTAGACCGTCACGTTCTTGGGTTTTTCATCAAAGCCCTACACAGATATGTTTGAACGACTCTTAATAAACCTTTACAAACTATTCGTACAAAAACAATCTCACGTTTCTCCACTGCTTAGTTGGTACATGAAAGAGAGAGAGAAAAAAATCATGTTTTCTGTCTATAGTTGAAGAAACCTCTTTAGACGCTTCTAAGACCTCTTCTCCCAAATCGAAAATTCTACTGATCAAATATGGAAGTCATTTTTGTAATCACATGATCTAACATGGCAAAAACTTCAATCTGGATAAACAATACTAAATTAAGGCTGGTGTATTTTGAAACAGCAAGAATGTGTGTGTGTGTGGAATGTTTTAACAGCTCATGGATTCCGACGACCACTCAGTCTGACTTATACAAACACAGACCCAAAACTCTACCGGGGAAACTGAATTTCACCAAACCTCTCCAAGGAAAAATGCTTAACAGAAACCAGCAATGTATGTACAAGGCTATTTTGATTCCTCACTGAGGAACGTGGCCGTGGGAGCATCTCCGGAGCGCGGAGACAGGACAACCTCACCAGTAAGTAACATGGATGGGGCGCTTCCCAGTTGCCAGGTCCTTCACATGCATGTATGTATTTAACCCTCATGACGACACTCTGAGATAAATACTAACTACCCTCATCTGACAGAGGCCGAGGCCTGGAGAAGTGAAATGACTTGGCCAAGGTCGCACAGCCAGCGGGATTCGAGGCAGCACCCCGAACGACTCCGTGGCTCAGCCTCCAGCACAGTGTCCCCCACAAGGCAAGGAAGGGGACGGTCCGGAGCTTTCTTTCCTTCAGAATTCACCTGAGTTCCCACAGCTAACACGCCAAGTGCACATGGTGTCTCGCTCACCACAGATATGTACTATTTATTGCGCCCATTTCAGAGATGAAGAAAATGAGGCAAAGCCCGGGTTCCGACGTGGCCCCAGGATTCACAAGCTGCACCACCGCTAGGGAGTGAGCTAACTGGACTCTAAGTGATCATCTCTAAGTTTCCTTCCGGTTATTCAGTGATATGATGCTCAAATATCTGCAAAAGAATTTCTGAGAAATGAAACTGATGATCTTAAACCTCCTCCCAGGATTAAGGTGCGTGGCTTAGATTCTGGTATAAACAAAACTTTTTCGATCACAAGAGACAGAGCACCAGCCTGGGATCCCGAGGACCCAGGTTCTAAACCCCGGGGTTGCCAGCTTGAGCGCGGGATCACAGACATGACCCCATGGTCACTGGCTTGAGCCCAAAAGTCGCTGGCTTGAGCAAGGGGCCACTCGCTCTGCTGGAGCTCCCGGGTCAAGGCACATATGAGGAAGCAGTCAATGAACTAAGGAGCCTCAACGAAGAACTGATGCTTCTCATCTCTCTACCTTCCTGTCTGTCTCTCTCTCTCTCAAAAAGAAAAAAACCTATAAATGACTATTCTTTCCCTTATACCTCCCTAGTTTGTATGGCTTCCTTGTTGAAACAAGGGTCTCCAAGTTCACATTGCAGCATTCATATGAACTCCATTAAAACACATGGCCTACCATTAATTTCACTTAGTAAATACAGTGATTAGGTGGAGTGGATTTCTTGTACAGCCTTTTAAAACCATTTGTAATAGCTGCAAACATTTAAAGATAGATTTCACATAAAAATCTTGACTCCTAGCTTCTTTCTCTCCAGGGAGAACTCTGATAAAAGGATCTGCATGGCCAGGGCCTCCACTCCAGCACAGCCCCACCAGGCTGGAGGCAGGCAGCAGCTGTCTCTAAGGGAAGCCAGGGCTCTCCTGTCTGCCAAGTCCCCACCGCTCCCAATCGTATTGAGCTCAATCACTTCACCCATACACTGTGTCATGAGGGCCTCTCAGTGTGAGATCAACGGGCTCCCCTGTTGAGCATTTCTGCTCTGCTATGTACTTGAGCTATTATCACATCTTCTTCTTTTTTTAATCATTAAGTGAGAGGCGGCAGGCAGAGAGACAGACTCCTGCATGCACCCTGACCAGGATCCACCTGGCAAGCCCACTCACTAGGGGGCGATTTCTGCCCACCTGAAGGCCATTGCTCTATTGCTCAGCAACTGAGCTATTTTAGTGCCTGAGGCAAGGCCATGGTGCCATCCTCAGCGCCCAAGTCCAACTTGCTTGAATGAGCCATGGCTGTTGGAGAGGAAGAGGGGAGAGAGAAAGAGAGAGAAGGGGGAGGGTTGGAGAAGCAGAAGGTAGCTTCTTCTGTGTGCCCTAACTGGGAATCAAACCTGGGACTTCTATACACTGGGTCAACGCTCTATCACTGAGCCAACTGGGCAGGGCCTATTATCACATCTTTATATTCACTCTATAATTAAACACCTCTAAACCTCTAAAACTTAAATTTATATTTATCATAAGGAAATGCAAAAACGGTCACCATACCTCTTTAAAAGTTGGATTTCTTTTTGAAAACTCCATAATCCTTACAATGCTAATTATTTCATTAATGTAAATTAGTGAGTTCCCAACATGTACAATACAATAGAACCAACTGTGTAATGTTAAAACAAACAAAGAAATGGCTTGACTTGTGGTGGCGCAGTGGATCAAACATCGACCTGGAACCCTGAGGTTGCTGGTTCAAAACCCTGGGCTTGCCCAGTCAAGGCACATATGGGAGTTGATGCTTCCTGCTCCTCCCCCTTTCTCTCTCTCTCTCTCTCTCTCCTCTCTCTAAAGTGAATAAATCAAAAATCTTTAAAAAACAAACAAAAAAACAGACCCTGACCACCTCAGATCCAAGTATACTTACTTTTCCAGGTTCACCCACTTAATTCTGATGGGACCCAAGTTGGAAACTCCTGATGTAAACTCTACTGGCACATAGGGTATGACTTCCAAGTCAATAAGACTGATTACTAGAAGCCACAGGTAAGAACAGTGCTCCTTACTTTACAATAAATATGACACAACCACTTAAGATGCCATCATCTTTCCAGGTTTCGACAGAACACTACTATTTCTTTATTCCAACCACCGAAGTGAAATGCACATATAACTTAACAGCTCCTGACCAAGTATTCTGCTTGACGTCTGTATATTTTAATAGCACATATTTTGGTGTGGGCCCCTGGAAGTGATGAAGTGACGCCAACCTATGAAAGGGAGTTTCCAACTCGGGCGGAACCTTGAGACACATTAGTTTAAATCACACACTGTCAACCACTGGGTTGAGTTGGTGCCGAAGTCCAGATGTCTAGCATCAGAAATACCCTATCAAAAGATGGACGGGGTCAAGATGTACAATCTGAACCATCTAGAGATTACTGGGGGAGTGGGGGTGGGCTATGAAACACCTTGCTGATTCCTAAAGGGGAATTCCAGTCCGACGTCCACCAGTGTACCTCCTCTCGTGAGGAAAGGAAAGAGACCTAGGAAAGCTAATCTGGAACTTCCAAAGTGAAGCCTTTCTGTAATACGAGTTTAGCTTGAGTTTACAAAGAAACTTCAAAAACCACATTTTCTTCTTTTGATGTTTAATACCTGAGGGCACCTGGGCATAATTTATGCTTATTACCATGGTGCTCAGTTTACATAACAGTAGGCTGTACAAAATATGTCTCCACCGATTTCCCTGTTTCTTGCCATTGTTTATTTAATCACACCGTGCATTGAGAATCAGGCAGCCAAATCGGCATTCGAGAGACTTGCACTGAGTTACGTAAGAATAGGGGCACTTCAAATGTCAGCCCAGATGTGCTCAGGCGCCAGCTGGTTTAGGTCTGGTGACGAAGTAATGTGACTTAAGGTGTGTCCTCTCTATGAATGCCACCGGGGGAGTGTCCGGCAGGGAGGGCTCTAGACACATGCTCTTAATTCCGAACGGGTTTTTGCTCTTAATTCCCAATGTTTATAGCTGGGTCCTGTTAAGTATCACTGGCTTTGACACATTTTTAAAATAATGTACATGGACATAATGCCTTTATTTTTAATTCTAAAAAATCTAAGTAAAAGAGAAGTTTATCAGTGTGTACAGTTGTTAGGTTCGTGATGTTTGTCAGGAGTCCCCCACCCCCTGGGAAATAAATACCAATGAAAGAGAGAAAACTAGTTAGCACCTTTAGACAGTTTAGTAATGACATTAGAACTGCCAAATGACTGTTTTCACTGTTGTCCTGGTGATGGTAGGATGCTCACGCACCATCCCAGCGGACATAACCATTTTCTTCAGAAGCCTGGAAACACTTGTTTCTACCAGAAGTCATCAGGGGTCTTCCCAACCCTTCCATTGCTCCCTGTGGAAATCCAGTATTTCAGTGTGTAAGACACTCCAGTACCCATGTGCCTTCTATTCAAAGGCAAGTATCTTATAGGGGGTCACAACTTCGGCTGTGAAGAGCAGGTGGGACACCTGAGAGCAAAGCTCTGTCCACTGCCTCCTGAGCATTTTCCTGGCTGTGTATGGACTTCAGGCCAGGTTACCTGGTCTGTCTTGGTCTCTGTCTGCATCAGATGGGACTAATACTGTGCTCTTAAACTAGATTATAAAGCAACCAGCCAGTGCCTCACTCGCCGGCCCCTCATAAGTAGTAGCTATTGTGACCATTTTACACAAACAGGAGACTGTCGGGACTGCCCAAGTTTGCAAAGCTAAAAGATAGTAGAGTCGAGACTCAGAATCCAGTTCTGTGCAGCCTCACTTGTCCAAGCTTCTTCCGCCCCAACCCTCTGCCTCCCTTTAGACCCCAAATCTCCCGGCACAGAGGCCGGAGGAAGTAAGACATACTTTTGCCTAGCATTGTATAAGCCCTGGAATGTTCTAGGCCACCAAATATTGGAGGTAAGGTAAGAAATGACTCAAGCTTCATAACAGCCTAAACCTGGAAAAGAACTAACCAAGTTCAATTCCCTAGTATAAATATAAAGACATGGATTTCCTTCTCAAATATTAAAAAATAAAAAAGTCTTCAAATTCTCTTAATATAAACTACCCTAGGCTAATTGCATAACTGGTATTTGTGCATAGGGCATAAACATACACATATAGAAACACAAATATATCACTCCTCAGATATGCACACCTCCAGAGAAGATTAGCTTCCAAGATCTTTTTCAAAGCCCAAAGTTCCCCTTGTAACTTATTCATTCTACAGCCCAAAAGCACCTCCCAATTTTTTTTAAGTGAGAGGTGGGGAGATAGAAAGATTCCTGCATGTGCCCCAACCAGGACCCATCTGGCAATCAGCACGTGGAGCCAATGCTGAAATCAACCAAGCTATCTTTAGCACCTGAGGCTGACACGGTCAAACTAATGGAGCTGTCCTCAGCTCCCTGGGCTGATGCTGGAACCATTTGAGCCACTGGCTGTGAGGGGGAGAGAAAGGAGAAAGGGAGGAGAAGAGAAGCAGATGGTTGCTTCTCACATGGGTCCTGACCTAGGATTGAACTGGGATGACCGCACGCTGAGCCAACACTCTATCCACTGAGCCAACCAGCCACGGCCTCGATTTTTATTTTCACTTCATTTCTGGAAACACTTCTTGAAGGGGAGGCTAGGAAGAGGACAAGGTCCAATCCTGCAAGAATGGGCTGCATTTCTTGGGGAGGCAAAGTGCACAAGTGGTGACCACAAAGTCTGGTGAGAGCAACTCTAGCGTGAGAGGTGGGCAGATGCTACAGGACAGGGGGAGGGCCGACTGTAACAACTCTGTCTTCACAGGTAGAAGAGGCTTCCCGCCCCGGAGGAAAATATTAATATTTCTGCTTCACGCAAAGTCTTACCGAAATAAACATTCTAGCACACATTTCACTAGATAAGGTCTTTAACCAATATGGTAGCATACTTAACCCCAAGTTGGGGTTCTAGGATGGGGTCATGTTTACAGTGAGGGTGAATTAAATACTGAATGAAAATTGTTTAGAGCAGTCTCTGCAGATAGTGCAGACTCCTTCATGGGCACCGAGAAATGGACCGAAGTTCTGTGAAGCCTGTAGCTTTAGACCTACTTTATGAGAAAAACAAACAAACAAAAAAACGTGACATTAAAAAGTACTTACGAAAGTAACTACCACACAAAATACAAAATTTAAAAGTTGGCACTATCAAAACATCACAAATTCAAATCCAGAAAGAGAAGCCAGTATGTGAATTAATGAACCCCCTCACACACCACTCTAAATACTTCTTTTGGGCTGCACATTCTTTGATTACTTCTCACGTGACAATCTTGAATACTTTGTACAAGGTGCAAAGATAAATCAGTCTTTCCTCAAGTGTGGGTGGCTGACCTTTACATTATTGATAATTCATGAAAGTTACTTACAGACACACAGCTCTTTATTGGTTATGCAACATACATTTTTTAGGATGGTTGTCAAATTTGTAAACTCCTCTATTAATTGTTTTTCATATATGAGCCATAAGTACGCAGGGCACTACAAACTTTCTTATGCATTGACTAAATATTTTTTTGTTAATTATACTCATTAATCAGTTGTCAGTACTTTTTGTTGATAGATACATGTGTGTATGTATATACATCAAATGAGCAAGAAACTTAAACACAGAATTCTCATTAAAAATGGTGTATTTATATAAATAAATGTATATTTGCATTACTGAGTATAGTCCTAACAGAAGGAACTTCCACATTAACTAAACATAGATAAAACTTAACCCTCTACTTATTCTATGCATCTAAAAAGTAGAAATCTCCAGACTAGCTTCTGGCGCCATACATTTCAAATCAATTCCTACTGGCAGATGTCATAGTCGACATTCATGCTGCCATGCTGCCTCTGACCCTGCCCCTATGTGTAAGGACCCAGCTGAGCTGGCACAGTGGACGGTATTTCTGGGAAGTGATTCCCGCATTAGGATGGCCAGGGATAACTTAGCTAGACACAGAGATGACTGTGAGCTGTATAAATACTATATATCCCACTAAACCCAAACTAAAGGTGTTCTCCAATTCACTTCCCCTTAGCTGTATCTCAAAAATACTGTCAACTCCAATGTCACTGAACCCAAGGAGAAATGTTACAGAGGGGAAGTCAGAGTGGAAAAGGAAAACATTAACCGATCGCTATGATCTTAGGAAGTCTGACAAGTTATGATCCTACGAATGCATTGCTGTGTACACTGACAGGGCTCCTCCAGGACCTTGCAAAGGGCCGGGTGAACACTAGCCATGTGCTCACAGAGAGTAAAACATATATTGTACAAATGAGGGGCCCTGGGGTTTGAGCTTCATCAGCCTCACAATAAATGTGGCTCTATGGTTCCTATTATTATTCATCATTTATCTCAGTCTGCACATGTCTGGTCTCTCTAAATAAATTTCAATTCCTTGGAGACAGGAAGTACTGTCTCAAATATTAGCATATAGGAAATACTTAAAATGTGTGTGGTAGTCTTCACCATCCATACTAATCTTGACAGAGACAGAAAGAATCTATGTATAATATAAATGTACACACATGTATATTTGTGTACATATCCATATGTGTGGTTTTAGATATATACATGCATAAATATACGTATGAACATACTAATGTATTATATATGTGTACTATAGTTTTACTTATATATAAATATATGTATATATGTAAATGTATATTTACATGCACATGTGTATACATTTATCTATGCATTATGTACATATATCACTTCTACATATAATACCAAAGGAACAGTGCATCTTTCCATGGTAATAAGTGTTGTCCAGATCTCATTTTTTTCAAGGAGGTCTATCTCAGGAGAAAGTCACCATTATTGCCTAGCAGGCGATGAACAGGGCTTCCTCCAGGAGCCCAGTGGGTGAGCCAGGCAAGGGCCACTCTGGTCACGAGGAGACCATCAGTGCCGGGGCTGGACAGAGAGTCTGTAGTTAGCGACTCAAGAAGAGCCACTTTGACTCCTGCCACAGTGGAAGGAGTTATTGGGAAGACTTCATCGTAAAGACAACATCCCTCAGTCTGGTATCTGCTTGCAGCTGGTCTTAAAAAAAAAAAGGTGAGAGTCAATGCAACATTCCAGTGCTTACTGCAAGCAGAAAACACAATCTTCTTTAAACAGATTTAGCCTGTTCAATGAAAGGCATTTTCAAAAACAAACATATAAACTTCTGACATTTGCTGTTTCCGATTTTCGGATTCTAAATAAACATTTGCTATTCAACACTTTAGCCAGGTCAATATGAAACAAATCTACTACTTTTTTTTTTAAGTCTAGTTTTTTGTCTTATTTTATTTTATTTTTTTAGATTTTATTTATTGATTTCAGAGAGAGGAGTGAACGAGAGAGAGAGAGAGAGAGAGAGAGAGAATAGGGGGTGAAAAGGAGCAGGAAGCCTCAACTTGTAGCATATGTGCCTTGACCGGGTAAGCCCAGTATTTCGAACTGGTGACCTCAGCATTCCAGGTAGGTGCTTTAGTGACCACAGGCCAAGCACAAATTTACTACATCGAGAATCAAAATGTATCAACTGCAATCCAGCAAGTCTTTCTTCAGCGGTGCCCATGATAGGTCTGCACCGTCAGGATCTGCGGTCAGGGGCAAGGATGGGCAGGGAGAGAAACTCAAAGGCGTGGAGGGTCAGGTTGCACCCTGAAAGCAAAAGCTGGACTTTGAAGGGGGTCAACAGCACTGTGTCCTCTGTCTCCCAGACCTCAGGCTAAAGCAGTCCTAGCAAAGCCCCTCTTACTCAGTGTCACCAGCCTGCTCCCGCCCTAGGGCTTCTCCACTGTCGTCCACAGAAGGAATCGGGTTTCCTGAAAACAGCTGTCAGTTTGCATTTCTCGAATTGTCAAGATGAGAAATGTCTCCAACATACATGTACTACTCTAAAGGAAACCACTTTCCAAAGACTACGGAAGGCCCTCTGTCAACCCGGCCAGCTGCAGGCAGAGGGGGCAGTTCTGTCTGCATGTGTCAGTCCCACATCAGAAAACAGCATACTACAGGGAAACAGCCAGACGCTTGTGACACTCACCAGACAGGATGCTCACCAGCAACGTCTCATCATCAAGGGCGAGCTGACTGTCTACAGGTGAGAAGTGGGCAAAGGGAAAAACTGCTGAACGCGGACGGCATCATGGAGACCGTCAGGAAGGTCTAGATTGGGGGTGAACGCTTCCCCTGGCTCTGCACCGGGGACCTGCCGGTGAACCACGGGAGGGAGCAAGAGGCATCTGGCCGCCACGCCGCAGGGTGCAGGCAGCGACAAGCGTTTCACTCATTCACCCATTTCTTCTCCCCACAGGAAACGTCCTCCTGGGGTTGTGCCCAGAGGCCCAAGACACAGTGTTTCTTTTGAATCCTGGGTTGTCGTTTTTTTTCTTCTTCTTTTTTTTTTTTCCAAATAAATACAGGCCACAGGAAAGGCCATGTTGGAAACCATTGGCCTTGACACCACTTTCCAGTCCTCGGTGGCAAAAACCTTTGCCAGCGTCTCAAGTACCTCTGGCCACACTGACGAGAAAGTGGCCAGGGGCTGCAGTGCCAACGCTGGGCGGTTCAAGGGTCCCCCGTACACTCTCCTCAGTCTTTCCTGGGACGCTCCTGATGCCCTCACACAGCTGTCACACGCCCCAAACAGCATCGCGAGTAGGTGGACACCGATCACGTTCTGTTAAACCGCTAAGGTAGAACGTTCGCAGAAGGATTCTAAACATAGTTATTTAGCAAATACACAAAATGACCAAAAAAAAAAAAATAATGGAATGTTGACCATTTAATAGGGTAGATGAGAACTTTAGAATTATTAACTCAGTTCTCACCAGCCAACTCCATGGATAGGTGCTGCTCGTATCCTCATTACACAGAGGAGGAAACTGAGGCACGGTGTAGTTAAACCGTTTGTCCACAAACGGCTGACAAGAGGCAGGGGTGTATATTTGAACAGAAACAAGATGGGTTTACTATGCTGCCTCCCCGATGACCCTTATCTTAAGGGTTCAGTTCCTTTCTGAAGAAGGAAACATAGATCCATTGTGTCTGCAGGGGGCCTAGGGATGGTCCCGTCTAGTTCTTCACCTGCTTGGCAATTTGGCGCACGCTCAGCTCTGTGTACCTGACTGAAATTCCAGTTCCAGCTCACACTTACCAGCCATGGAAACTTTGGCAAGTTATGTAACCTTCTGTGCCTCAGTTTGTTCACCTTTAAAGTGGAGACAATATGGGACATATTGCACGCCCGCCTACTGAGCACACCATGCTGCTTTTCTGAGAAGATAACTCACATGTTTACTAAGCTATCATCAGAGCCAAATTCTACATTGTTAATAGTAACTATGTTATTTTGCTTTCCAGAGACTTTTACCTTTATGAATTTGGTGGTTTATAAATCTACCCTGTGAAATAAAGCAGCATGGATTTATTGCCTGGGTTTTGGAGATGAAGAAACTACTAAGCAGAGACTCACAAGAAGGCTGCTGACACTCAGGGTCAAGAACCACGAAGTCTGTATTACTATTGGTCAGTAATACCGCATCTCCTAATAAGGCCCCTGTAGGAAAACCTGAGTTGACAACAGCAAAGCTGAGACTCCTGACATTTGGGCAAAGTTCCAAATGACTTGTTAGGTTAGTAGCATCACAGAAATAACTGAAGGAATAAATGAACTGGGTCAGTTTAAGAGGTGTGGCCTGCCCCAGGACCTTTACACTGCCTGTTCCTGCTGCCTGGAATTCCATGCTCCTTATATGTCCTCACGGCTAATTCTCTCGCTTCTGTCAAGGTTCTGCTCACGATCAGCTTCTCAGTGAGGCCTACCTATCCTGACCAACCAATTAAACACTCCAACACTTCCTCATCCCAATCCACCCTAACCTGTTCTAATCTTTCCCTTGTCTGTCTTTCACCAGTGGAACATAAACTCCCCAAAGGCTGGGGCCTTTGTTCACTGAAAAAAGACCAAATGCCTAGAACCATGCCTGGTACAAAACAAGTACTCAAAACACATTCTTTCACACGGAAATTCAACACACACAGGCACTGTTACAGATGTACCAAATAATCAAATCTGGTAAGAACGATCCACCAGTTGACGCTCTGAGATCAAAGCCAAAAGGTTTCATAGCACTGGGATACACGGGTGGAGGAGGAGGACTTTCACGAGCCTGTGACATGAACTCCAGTGCTAAATTTAGTGCTCTTGCTATTCCTACGATTCCTGTGACCAGTTTAATTTCACCTGTATCTAGAACGTGAGGGTCAAGAATGTTTTTCTACAAACTCAAGTGTCTACTCACGGGTAAGAAGCAAAAAGCAATATCCTGATCAGCTCTTCCCTTCTCCAGGAAACAGAGAGTCAGGCTATGAATCAACTGACAGCGAGGCTGATAGAGAAACACATCAGAGTTTACAGGGCGGTGGAATTTCTAGGCAATATAAATTGGGGGAGGGTCTTAGCTGGGATATTCCAACAGTACATGGTGACAGGGGCTCCAGTTCTAGATCAGTGATGACACACAAGGAAGAAAAAAGGGACACAAGAGCAGCACTCTTCCAAGAGGAAGGAGGAGGATAGCTAAAACAGAGGATCTTGGTGAAAAATCACACTTTCACTAGGGGAAAATCACACTCTCCTTGTTCTCCAACCCCAAACCCTTGTTCTTTATGGGCACAAGAAAATCATTAAAAACAAGAGCGAAGCGGACGTGTGCAAGACAATACTCAACTTAATTAATCTGTACTAAACAATACAGTTGTAACGAACGCTATCAGCCTTGTGCACTGAAGGCCTTGAAAAATCCGTCAAGCAAGAAATACGCCATATTCCCATCAACCTTCATTTCGTTACTGCTTAACGATTCTGACTGGTGGTTAACAGGTAAACACTCAGGAGGTTCTCCGAGATGGAAATGCCGCCTACACATCTCTCTAATACTCGATAGAACTTCCATTAAATGCTTCATCAGATATATTTTTACTCATGTCTCTTCATCAAAAGTGTATTTATGTGACACTGCCTACTAATCAGGTTATTTTTATTCTTATTTCTTTTCTGCATATATAGCTGGTGTCTGAAATTCAGGGGGCTCTCTTCAGCCAAGGAATACAATAGTTTAAAATGGTCTCTTCACCCTGAGAATTTCAACTGTTTGTTCATTTTAACTTTTACTTTACATAAAGATTGTCAGTTTCAAAGTAATTCCAAAGTATAGTAACAGTCAACTTTGTTACTCAGCTCACCTAAATCATAGCTATTGTCATAAACTTGATTTTTTAAAAATATTTTCACTAAGAGAACTAGCCCTTTGGGATGATCATTACTTAAAAGCCGAATTTCCGAAAATTTATGGAACCCTTAACCCTCTTAAAACTGTTTTTACAATACTAAAGACAATGTCTACAAATTGAAAAGGCTGTGGGGATTCACCAACAGTTAGTTTTAAATCATCGAATTGATTACAAACTAAATCCTCAAGAAGGATAACTGTAACACTGTTTAATAAGTGTTACTTACTTTTCTTTTAACCAGCTGGTCAAGTAGGCAGGTGATGTAGAAAAAAATCTTACATTAATTAGTTTGCTTTGACAGAACTGTTCACCAGGAGAGTGAGATATGCAATAATAATAGCCTTCCCTAGGTCAGAAAACATTCTTTATTTATATATTTATTTCTTTTATTTATTATTTTATGTTTATTATTAAAAGTAAGGTAAAGAACTTGAACTAACAAAATTTTTACCGGAACTTTGCACTACTGGCATTTTAGCATTGTTATAAACTATCCATCATGAAAAATCTGATTTATCTTTTAAGCACCTTCAGTTATGACTATTTAGGCACGAAATGAATCAGCAAATATGTTAACTCCATTAAACTCCTGCCAAAGACAACCAAAACTTGCCTAGCTCTTCTGTCACACCTTTATCAGAGGAGATGGCAGACACATGGTCAATTACTCATCAAGATCATCTGTTGAAAGGCATTCTGTACACATTTTCAATGACTTTTTCCCCATTCCAGATGCCCCATATCGCATCCTATTCTAAACTAGCGTTCAGTGCTTAACAAGCACCCACTGTGTGCGAAAAGAAAACGTTACAGTAAGGAAAGGAGCATAAGGCTTGGCCTCAGGTTATTCGTGCATAAATACACAGCAATGGTGATTTATTCTGTCAACTTTGTAGAAACGTGAGCAGCATCCACATGGCTGAATCCATGCCATTCATTCGAAAATGACTTTCTGGGGCAATTTACAGGTTCTCCAGATTAGACAACCCCGTTGGGGTATCAGCTTCATCTTCCAGCCTACACGGGACAATTCGTGGGCGCCGGCCACACCTTCTGCAGGTGGCTGGATCCCCTGAGCCAGACGAACCCAACCCACCACCCCTCCCAGGAGCTCCGGAGAGCAGTGTGCACTTGTGTGCAAGGACTTCTGCGAATTCAAGGACTTGTTGAAAGGCCCCGGGGTCCTGGGCAGGAAGGGAACGCAGTCGCCCCGCGAGGCGCCCCTCCCCACGGTCCCCGCGGCCCCGACGCCCGGGGCACTGCGCAGGCCGCCGGCGCCGCCGACCCCGGGTGCAGCCGGCACACCTCGGGCCTAGCACCGTCTGAAAGGCAAATCGCGGAGCCCGGGAGCATTTAAACGCCCGGCCGCGGGCCCCCGGGGACAGCTCTGCAGCGGACGCCGCCGCAGGGGCCTCCGGGGCGGCCCGGCCCCCGGGCGTTGGGCGCGGCCCACGGGTGCAGCCGGGACCTCAGTCCGCAGCGCCCCGGCGTCCGCGCCAGCCAGGCCGGCCCCGCGGCAGGCGCCCGGGTCCCCCGCGCCGGCGTGCCCGGCCCGACCCGGGGAGCAGGCGGGCACCGGGTCCTCCACCGCCGGCCCCGGCCCCCGCCCGCCGCACCACACCTAGCAACCGGCGCTGACAGGACGCAGCGGCGGCGGCGGGCGGAGGAAGCGGAATGGCTGCCGCGGTGGAGCCACCCCCGCCCCCCCGCGCCCGCCTCCCGGCGGCGGCGGCGGCGGCCGAGCCCTGACAGCTCGAGCCCGGGCGGAAGCGGCGGGCGGCGGGCGGCGTGCAGCGCCCCCCCCCCCGGCGCCCCAGGCCGCTCCGACCGCGCGGGCCAACTAACTCCGCACCGCGCCGGCCCCGCGCCGGCCCCGCACCCGCCCCGCCCCGCCGCCGCATCTGCCCGCCGCCCCCGCCCGGCGCACCCCTCGCCCTGCGCTCTGCAGCCGGCGCGCACGCCCCTCGGGGTCCCCCAGCCCGCCGGCCCGGCCCCCCGGGGCGCCCCCCACCCCGCCCCCCGGGCACCTCGCGCCCCCGCCGCCCGCCGCCCCCACGCCCCGGGCCGGCACGCGCCCGCCCGCCCCGCCCCGCCCCGCCGGCCACCCCTGGCCATTCTGGGGTGCTCTCCCGGGCAGGAGTTTCCCCGCGCCGGGCGCCCCCGCCCACCCCCCGGCCATGTACCGATGTGGTTGTCCTCGATGTGCTCGATGAGGTCGGCCAGGGTGGGGAAGTGCAGCCCGCAGCCCCCGAACCGGCAGGTATTGGAGAAGAAGGAGGCGGCGGCGATGCCTGTCATGGTGCTACATCGAGAGCCCCCCTGGTGTCGACTCTGCGAGCGCCGGACGGGCGGGCGGGCGGGCGGAGGGAGGGAGGGCGGCAGGGAGGGGTGAGGGGAGGAGGGGCTGGGGGAGGGGGAGAGAGGCGGGGTGAGGGGAGCCGAGGACGGGACGCAGGGAGAGGGGCGAGAGCGAGGCGAGGAGAGCGAGCAGAGACCGGGAGGCTGAGGGGAGGTGGCGGTGGTGGCGGCGGTGGAGGCGGCGGCGGCGGCGGCGGGAGCGGCGGGGGAGGGGGGGCGGCCGCCGCAGCTGGGAGGAGGGATCAGGGCGCGCGGCAACAGCTGTGCAGCCCCAACCTCTGCTCCTTGACGGAGGCCTCACCTGGGAGCGCCTGCCACCAACTTTTATCTCCCTGGGCCTGCTCTTCGCAGTTGGTAATACGTGCAATCTGTTTGGAGCCTCCTAGGTTATGTATATTACATTCTTGTTATATACACATCTATTAATTACACATGCATCCAGCCATGGGAACCCGGGGACTTATCCAGGCCCCTCTCGGGGACATTGGTTTGCACTTGGCCACCTGTCTAGGTGACATTCACAGGGGACCCAGGAAAGGTAATTTTGTGCACCTTACTCTCTAAACTTTCATTCAAAAAAAAAAAAAAAAGTCCATATTCTCTGGAGGTTTGTACTAATTGATTTTAATGAAATTTCCCACTAGGCCCAAGAAAATCTTAGCTTTATTTAAATTTCAAAATAGAGTGCTTGATTGTCAAGTACATTTGCGTGTGTTTTACATATGCACCACTTTTGTTATATTCCCTGATACTTCTGGGAAAACAAAAGCTAAAATGATTTTATTTCCCCAGAATACAGCCCCCCACTGCCCTATCTCAGGTCTGGGAATTAACGCATCTATCTCCCTGGGAGCAAACTGTCAGCGGAGAAAGGACAGTGCATAGGTTAAGGCTAGAAGGAATGGGAACAGGGTCAAGGGACATATTTACTCTTCATTTAAAAGAGAAGGGATTCTCCAATCAATCAAGATTGCACCATCCCCTAAGCATTCCAAACATAATGTTTGACCACTTAAGCACTTAAGTTGAATTTAGTAGCTCTGCTGAAAACTAGTATTTTCCTAAAAATCAATTACCTCCTTGTCCCCACCCCACTGCAGTCAAATTTTACCTGTTAAGCATGTGTTCTTCTGTAGCGTTTTTCTACGTGTCTCAAGAACATTACATTTTCAGCAGTTCATGATCCAACGATGCCTTTTTTAGTTAATGCCAGGTATATCGTGTTTAGCATTTTTTCCTTTGGACAGATTTCACTCATCATCTGGTGCAGATGCATGGAGAAATAGTCTTCTCCTCTCCATAAACTGTATTCATCTATAGTGTTATTTCTAATAATAGGATTGTTAAGCCTTTTCATTTCTGTATTTAGAATAAAGGCACAGCAGAGTTTTACAGTCGCAATGATTGGGCGTGATGAGTTCCCTCAGCCATGACATGGCTTCTTCTCTCTCTCGTTTCTTCTGTCTCCCAGCTCACAAAGGTGACAGACTTGTGCTGAGGTGAGAGCTGGGTTTGGTGAGGCTGGGGCAGTTGTGTTGTTGAAGTTCAGCTTGGTGCCAAGAACAGTTTCCTGGGCCCGCTTGGCAGGGAGGCCTGGGTGGGCCTGATAATGAGCCAAGGACCCTGTTGGCAGGAGACGAGCCAGGGCCAAACAAGGGTCTAAAGAGCAGGAATTAGAATTCTAGATCTTGAATTAGAATTTTGGCAGCTGTGCTGTGCATTCAGCTGCCCCGTCTGGAAAGGCTTTAGCTGGGAGCAGGCAGAATATCTGGCAGACACACACCCAACCGAGTGATCAGACAGGGAAAGGCAGTGCAAAGGCCTCGGCCACACAGGTGCCCACACAGTGTCCCCCTAGAGATGAGCGTTTGGCACCCCTAGCATGCAGTTTCTATAAGGTGACCAACTTTTTTACAATGAAAAGGAGGACAAAAATAAATGGCAGAAAACAGTATCGTAAATAAAAGAAACATTTTATTCATTGCAATAATAATACATTATAATATGATACACGCATAATAAAAACATTTGTAATATTTTATATTGTATATTATGCTTATGTGCCTATTAATTTTAAATAATAATTGTAAGAAAAAAGTACTTATTTAGATACAAATACGTCACATCACACACAATGGATTGACCCTGCATCGATCGAATATGGACATTTACAGATTAGTCTTCCAGTATCAAAAAGGAGGCCATGGTAGAGCGTTGGCCTGGAGTGCAGAAGTCCTGGGTTCGATTCCCGGCCAGGGCACACAGGAGACGTGCCCATCTGCTTCTCCACCCCTCCCCCTCTCCTTCCTCTCTGTCTCTCTCTTCCCCTCCCGTAGCCAAGGCTCCATTGGAGCAAAGTTGGCCCCAGCACTGAGGATGGTTCTATGGCCTCTGCCTCAGGCGCTAGAATGGCTCTGGTTGCAACAGAGCAACGCCCCCTGGTGGGTATGCCGGGTGGATCCTGGTCGGGCACATGCGGGAGTCTGTCTGACTGCCTCCCCGTTTCCAACTTCAGAAAAATACAAAAAAAAAAAAAAAAAAAAAAGGAGGACATGTAGGAGGACACTTTTTGAGGGAGGACAGAACTTACAAAAGAAGGACTGTCCTCCTTAAAGGAGGACAGTTGGTCACCTTAGTTTCTAGGAAGCACCTGGAGCTTTGAAGAAGTAGCAGCCCTGTCCTCTGGAGCAAAAACTGTCAATGGGGAATTAACTCCAGAAAAGGCATGGAGAGGAACAGAAGTAGTTCAGGCAAGAGAGCTCAGAGGTGGAAAGTGCCAGAAACATGCAGGTGAAAGATGAAGGAAGTAAGGGACTGGGTTTCCATTACCTGCTATCAGTTTCACCATTCCTAAAATAAAACCTTGATAGGCCAAGTTTAATAAATAGATTTTCATAGTAAATGAGACAAAATAACATAAAAGGAATCAAGATTTTGATTTTTAAGATTAAAATTGTTCCTTTACCTTGGGCAATGACTAGTATTTTATAGGGACTTAGTTTCTCTTGCATGAAATGACCTACTCTATTAATTCTTCATGTAGGAACTGAAGCTCTGCTTAGGTGACATGCTAATCATACTTGTTTTTGTAAAAGTCCAGGCATTTTACGTCTTTCTATTAGGAACATAATCATGATCTTTTACATCTGGAAGATGTTCTGGCCATCAGACCCACTGATTTTGTAGATGCGGTAAGGATGACCTGAACTGGAGCCGGAGCCTGGAGTGAGTTCTTCCCCAGCATACACAGTCTTCTGTCTGTACTCCTAGTGCACTCGGTAAGGCAGCAATAGACAGTAAAAGGACAAAGATATAGTAACCACAGGCAAATTTTTTTCAAAAAATTACTTTAGCCTGACCAGGTGGTGTGACAGTAGATAGAGTGTCAGCCTGGGACTCAGAAGGCCCAGGTTTGAAACCTTGAGGTCACTGGCTTGAGCGTGGGGTCATAGACGTGACCCCATGGTCGCTGGCTTGAGCCCAAAGGTTGCCAGCTTGAAGCCCAAGGTCGCTGGCTTGATCAAGCACTCACTGGCTTGGCTGGAGCCCCCCAGTCAAAGCACATATGAGAAAACAGTCAATGAACAACTAAGGTGCCATGACAGAGAATTGATGCTTCTCATCTCTGTCTGTTCCCTTCTCATTCCTTCCTGTCTGTCTGTTCTTGTCTGTCCCCCTCTCAAAAAAAAAAAAAAAAAGAAAGAAAAGTTGCTTTACAATGGCATGCTTATCATTATGTACTAAAAATGTTTGTTTCAAGGGTTTCCCTTCAAAGAAAGTCAACACAAGGCTATAAAAACATAGAACAAACACTTCAACCTGTTATGTCCAAGAGAAAGTGATGGCTGATACACCTCTGTGTTTATGAAAAACTTTTGACTGCCTGATTTGGGTAGTAACAATACTTCAAAGGAAAGGGACAGTGAGAGAACTGAGGAGTTAGGAGGATATGATAATGGATTAGAAGCATTCCCTGGGTTTAAGACTTCCCTTTTCTTGGAAACAATTTGCCTGTGCCCAGGGCACTGTACCTCCCAGTGTGCTGACCTAGACAAAGTTAGGACGTAGAGCGGCCCTATAGCTTGGTGCTTAGCATTACAAATGATTTGATACCCAATGTCAGTTTCCCCAAATCCAACAGGGTCATTACTTAAATTCCAGCTGCCAAGAAGGTGTAAATCCATTAGTCTAATGGAGCCAGTCGAAGCCACCAAAGGGTTCTGCTTCATGCAGTTGTCTGGCCTCTACATACAGGATTCCATTAATCTAGGGATACACGGATAATCAAAACCATGCACTTCCTGTGCCCTGCATGGACATCTGTTAGTACTACAAGAGGATGTGTATGCACATTGGATTCTATTTTGAATTTAACTCTCCATACTGCCATCAACTCTATCTTTCTTAGGTTTTCTGGGTCATTCTGCAGGTGCCTTTTAAGGGACCTTTCCTGGTTGGAAACAGGATCTTAGGTGACTTGAGGCATTCCTTTTACCGCCACCACTGCGTAGACTGGGCAGATCATGAACCCAGGTCTTCTTCAGCTCATGCTGGTCTATGACCATTTATAAGAAGGTCAGACACTCCCCAGCTCTTGAAGACTCAGGCCAACAGCGGCCTTTGTCTCAATGGGATGTTTTCTTTAGGCCTCACCTTCTTCCAGGGAGGACAATGTCTATTCCAGATTTTCTTGTTTAATATTTATGCAACCAAGTCGAGTTCTTTGTATTGATTTTTATCCCAGCTCAGAAATGAATCAGCTTTATTTGCTCTTTGACGATTAATTCCTACTTTCACCCCTAGTCTCATTCTGCCTAGAATTAAGTGTTGGCCCTAGAATGAGTAACAGGGGTTCGCTGGTTCGATGCCACTAGTGACCAATCCTCATGGGCATTACCCCTCAGTTCCTCACCTGGCTTCTTCTGCCTTCCTGGCTATCTACAGAGTCAGGGCATTGCCTTTCCAGTTCCTTGCAAGATTTCTTCCGGACTCAATGAATAAAATGCCCAGCCGATGACTACGGTTTTATTTGAGCATCACAGATCTGTCACACTGCTTCCCAGATGAGAGCTCCAACCCAAATCTGATGGGATGTGGCCAGCTCAGCCTCAGATTGAAATAAGGGCATAAGAACAGTCAAGCCATTGGTATTTTATTAGTTCCTTGAACATACCTTGATTGAAGATCTATGCAAGGCTCCTGGTGCATAACTCCAGAAGGTGTTGTTTATGTAGGCAATTGCGTGGATGGTGACCCAAGGATTTGTACAACCCTGCAGCCCTGATCCATTATGCAAGATACAAGAGATACAATTTGAGTAGGACAGGTACAGTCTCTCCACGCGTAAGGGAGCATCAGACGCTTTGTAGGGTCCTCCTGAATTGGTTCTCAGAGCCTGCCAGTGTGACTCAGTGGACTCCACGTGCTGTTCTTGCCCTCTGGCCACTCTGGTGCTGACGTGTTCCACCTTTCCAGCTTTGGCTCCCTCAGGTGATAACTTTTCTTTTTTTAATTTATTGATTTGAGGGATAGAGAGTGAGTGAGAGAGAGAGACATCAACCCTCGTTCCACTTAGATGTACATTCATTTCTTGACTAGGGATCAAACCCACCACCTGGCACATCAGGACGATGCTCCAACTAACTGAGCTACCCAGTCAGGGCCTCTCAAGTGATAACTCTTGTTGCTGTTGGCTATAATAGAGTCACTAAGGCACTAATTGAAAAAGACCACACAAGCTTTTTGCCCAGGAAAATGTCCTTAAGCTTTTTTTTTTTTTTGATTGATTGATTGATTGATTTGAGAGAGAGGAAGAAGAGAGAAAGAGAAACATCAGTTTGTTATTCCACCCATTTACGCATTCATTGGTTGACTCTTGTATGTTCCCTGCCTGTGGATCAAATCTATACAACCTTGGCATTTTGGGACAACACTCTAACCAACTGAGCTACCCAGCCAGGGCACGTCCTTAGGCATTATTGATGCTCACCCAGCAATGCCCAGTGTGGAAGATTTGCTAGCATGTTTGATTTATCCTAACTTTTTGAGGTTTCACCAGCTCACACTGTTACAGTTCTTTCCTCTAAGACTCAGACAAGTGTCAATGCAGACTGGGCTGGAGGACCAAGTTGGGAACTATGCTTTCTGGTCTTACCTCCCCTGCTAGGATGCCTCAGCACCGACCTTTGCCATCAGAACAAGCTTCCTACTCGAAGACCATCATAATAGATCCTTACGAAAGCCTCCCTGCCTTCCTGTAGTTCCCTCTCGTATCCTGACATTTCAAGATGGAGCAAATTATTATAGTTTTCCAAATGCACTCACTGTACACACACTGGCCACCTTGCTTTTGCATGTGTTGTGTCGCCTGCCAGAAACAGTCTTCCCTCTTCCTACCTTCTACTCTCCCCACACCAAACACTTTAGCAGCTCTGCCTGTCACCTCCTCTGAGAAGTCTTCTGTGCTGATCTACATGCATTTCATCTGTGTTTCAGCCAAGCTCCCTCTGTATTAGATTTTGACTGCTGGTTTACTGGTCCTTCTTCTCTAGACCCGTGGTTCCCAGACCTTTTTAATCAAGAACCCCATGAATAACAAATTTAAACCTGATCCCATGAATATTTACATTTTCATTTATAAATAACATATAGGCACTCCTATTCAAATAGAGTATGTATATTATAAAATAAGTCTGAAACTTTAAGAAGATGGATTTTTAAAAACAGAAATGGAAGGTGGCCCTGGCTGGTTGGCTCAGTGGTAGAGCATTGGCCTGACGTACAAGAGTCCCGGGTTCGATTCCCAGCCAGGGCATACAGGAGAAGCACCCATCTGCTTCCCCACCCCTCTCCCTCTCCTTCCTCTCTGTCTCTCTCTTCCTCTCCCACAGCTAAGGTTCCATTGGAGCAAAGTTGGCCCAGCACTGAGGATGGCTCCATAGTCTCTGCCTCAGGTGCTAGAATGGCCCTGGTTGCAACAGAGCGATGCCCCAGATAGGCAGAGCATTGCCCCGTGGTGGGCATGCCGGGTGGATCCCAGTCAGGCGCATGTGGGAGTCTGTCTGACTGCTTCCCCGTTTCCAACTTCAGAAAAAATACAAAAAAAACCCAAACCCAAAACCCCAGAAATGGAAGGTATATCTTTTTTTTTTTTTTTTTAGATTTTATTTATTCAATTTTAGAGAGACAGGTGGAAAAGAGAGAGAGAGAAAGGAGGAGGAGCAGGAAGCATCAACTCTCATATGTGCTTTGACCAGGCAAACCTGGTATTTCGAACCAGCGACCTTAGTGTTCCAGGTCAATGTTTTATCCACTGCGCCACCGCAGGTCAGACAGGTATCATATCTTTATCCCACACCCTGAGTATTGTCTAACCCCCCATCTTGGGATGAATGCATTAGTTTGGAGGCCACTGATCTGAGTCTTCCTAAGAAGACTATTTTCCATTGTGCCTGCGTGTAGTGCTTGATACGGTCGTGCAAGGGATATCTCGGCACTGTGATAAGGCAATGCACTAAGATTTCCGTTTTTTTTTTTCTTCTTTTCTTAATGTTATTTACTGATTGACTTTAGAAAGAGAGGAAGGGGGAGAGAGAAACATCACTTTGTTGTTCCACTTACTTATGCATTCATTGGTTGATTCTTGTGTGTGTCTGACTGAGGATCAAACCTGCAGCCTTGGCTTATCAGGACAGCTCTCTAACTAGCTGAGCTAACCAACCAGGCAGGGCAAGATTTCAGTTTTCCACATTGAAGCAACTTCTAACAATTTGTTACTGTTCTTTTATGTAGCATCAGTGACAGATCATCTTCCATCATCTATAGCCCAGCCTTACCGAGACCTCTTCTCAGGTCCAGCACAGTTTAACCGCACTCCGACCCTAACAGGCACTTACAAAATGCTTGTCTCATTGGTTTTGATGGCGCCGGTTTCCTAGCCTCTGCTGATGCGGACAAAGCCGTTCAGCTGGACAGAGATAAGCAGAAAGGCATTCAGCCATGACATGAGATTTGACACTGGCTCTCCTTTCATCTGACTGACTGGGACACCTTTTCCTTTCACAGATGTTCAAGTTCATCATGATGGCTATTTTCAGGAATACTCATCGAGTGCCTACCGTTGTGTCAGGCATTGTATTAACATAGATCAGTTTTTAAACCCTCTGAGATAGATGAATGCATCATGCCCAAATTCTGGATAAGAAAAAAATAAGACCTGGGGAAATAAGGTAACTTCTGAGGTCCACAAAGCTAATAAGTGCTAGAGCGAGGATTTGAACTCAGGACTGCCTGACTCCAGGGTCCTTATCCTAAAGTAAGATCCATACTTGAATGTGGGTGCAATCGTTCATTTTTCTTCTCTCCCTTGGAATCTAGGGGGAAAGCTGGGCTCTTGGCCATTGGTACGGCCGCACCCACATACCACCCAGACGCTCAGAGAGAGGGGCTAAAGCATCCTCAACCTCAAATGGATTTAGGACAGGGGACTGAGGCTCAGGGCGGGGTACCGATGAGGAAGCAGGCTTGGAGTCTCCATCAGGTATTGAGGCTCCTGGCTTGTCTTTTTCCCTTTCTTGGTCCTTTGGAAAGTCTTTTCATTGCTGTTGCCAAATGCCTTATTTTGATATTGAACTTTATAGAGAAGGAAGACTTGGAAAAGATACCGTGTTTTGCTCTCAGCTGGTTCTTGACTTACCCTTCACTGTGCATCTTCTTTCTCTGGATTTAGGGGTGGAAGGGGGAGCACCTGCATCACGTATCACGTGGAAAGGTGACTCTTTTGCTTTCATCATGCTCTTTGTCTCCTGTGTGTAATGATTTTAATCGCATTGCGTTTCAGCCGGTTGTCCGACATAATCTGATTTGCTGATGCAGTGGAGTTCCCGGAGCCACAGAACAAACAGCCCTGTGAACGCCACCTGGCAGGGTCCTGCCGCTCGGCCCCTCTCCTCCAGAGCTGGACCCAGGGGGAGGCTAACTGTGCCTCTCAGAAAACGGACCCAGATTCCAGGAACTGTCCGGGAAGGACTCTTCCCCTTGATTTTATAGCGAGATTTATTTACCTTTCTGTAATTTTCACCCCACCATGCTTTTGCCAACATCTGTAGCGCTTCACATAGTTCCTGACTCTCTCCCTTTTTTAAATCTTAAAGGTCTCAAACTCAGAAGCCCTCGGGGCCAGGCATGGGCAGCAGTGAGAGAAGAGAGCCGTGCGTGCGTGCACCTGCATGGACTGCGTTCGGATGGGGACCAGCGAGCTGGAGAGCACTGTTCTCCCAGACAATGAAAAGCAAGAAAGTCCTGTCTGTGGGCCATGTTTGGCCTGTGAGCCACCAGTCTGCAACCTGTGTTGTCCCTCCCAGGCCACAGTGTGACAAATCCCTTTCCCTGTCACAACAGCCCAATAGACACACACACACACACATACACATACACACACACACATACACACATACACACACACACATACACATACACACACACACATACACACATACACACACATACACACACACATACACACACATACACATACACACACACATACACACACACATACACATACACACACACATACACACACATACACACACACACATACACACACATACACACATACACACATGCACGCACGCACACACACATACACACACATACACACATGCACGCACACACATACACACACGCGTGCGCGCACACACACGCGCACACACACACACGCACACATGCACGCACACATACACACACGCGTGCGCGCACACATAAACACACACACATATACACATACACACACGCACACACACATATACACACACATACACATACATATATGTTTCATAGTGCCTGACGGTCTCCAGTTACACTTGAAAATACTTAACAAAAGCCTTCAGTCTGTAGGTTCAGCCTTCCCAGTGTTTGTCCCCTCCCATCTGCAGTTGAAGGTCACATTGCCCTTTAAAAACGTATGTAGTAAGTAATCTAACATTTTAGACGACAATTAATCTTTGGAACCAGAGCCAACCTCTTTCTTTTACCAGCCCCTGCCTACCCCCCTTCCCCAATCCTGCGCACCTCCTTTCTTCACCCTGTCCCCTCAGTACGGCCCCCAGCCCCCGATTCCCTTTCAGGGTCGCTTCTTGAGTGGAGCCTGGGCCTGGGAAGTGTTTGATACCGGGTTTGAGAAAGTTGTACCAGAGAAGGGAATTTGAGAAAGAAACACAGTTAAGAAAAAGGAAATTGGGAAAGAAAACCAAAAAAAAAAAAGGGGGGGGGAGGGCAGGAACAAAGGGTGACATCTTTTTGTCTTCTCTCTCCTGCTGACACGAAGTTGTGCAGCAGAGGGACCCCCCTTTCTGACAACCCTTACTCAGTCTGCCCCCTTCTGAACCACAATCAACTTTGCTTTTCTTATTTCTCCTTCCTCTGTGCTCCGCTCTAAAAGACTGATCAGAGGAAAGGACCCTACAAAAGTTCAACATCCAATGACCTCGATCCCAAAGCCAGCTCTAGCACTTAAAAGCTGTTAAGTCAGTTATTCAAAGAGATTTCCTTACCTGCAGGTGGGCGCTAACGGTGCAGATGGTCCCCAGCTCCCAGGGATGAAATGAGAGGCCGCGCGTGCAAACCCACTGGAAACTGCAAAATGCTAACTCACAAGTGAGGCATCACTGTTATCTCTGAATGCAGTGCTGCAGATGCCGTGACATGCGGTCACCTCTTCTCACCAAATGTCCTCAGATTTCCCGGAGAAGGGGGTGGGTGGTACAGTCTGGTACGGTGGTGAGGCGGACCGTTTTATGTTTTAGGAGGAAAGCTGGAATTTAAAATCGCCAACCAGAGCTGTTTCTGAATCTCATGAGGACGCGAACTCACTTTGGAGCCTTCCTGTTCTGCTGTCCTGGGATGGGCCACCTGAGTGAATCCTTCTGTTTGATAAGCGGAGTAAGAAGAAGCACCCGTTACTCTGGCAGAAGGAGCAACAGGACTCGTGTTGGTCCGTTTTGTCCTGTTTGCTTGACGAGGGCTCGGGGCTTCAACTCTGCAGGCAGGTGGGGTCCTGCTACCAAAACGAGTGGCTCAGGAGCTGGACCCAGAAGATCCAGGCTTCAAGCTCCGAGCTTTTATTCGGCGGTTGTCTGGATAGAGGCCTGCTCTCTTCCCCTCACTTGCCAAGGAAGCATGTAGCTCAGTTGATGCTGGCAAGCATCTTACGACCACAAGGGCCTTCTGCCCGAGGATAAAACCAACTGGCAGAGCACAGGGTTGAGAGATTCCGGAGAAACTGAACCGGAGCTCTGCTAGAACTGTGCCTGAAGCCTACGCTGGTTACCAGAACCAGTGAGTCACCTCCACTGTCTAAGCCAGTTTATGTTGGGCTTCATAGTGCTAGATACTGAGGGCAAGGTCATCCTGAGCGGTCCAGAGCTGGAAAGTTCCTGGAGGGGCAGTGGGAACATCACGTGGCATTTAGGAAGCTCGGGGACAGGAAGCTACTCCAGCCCCTTAATCTTCCCCACTGAGGCTCCCAGTTGTGTGCGTGCCTGGGACAGGCTGAGGAGGGTTAAGGCCCGCTGCTGAAAGGGACACAGCTGGAGGCTGGTGTCACAACCAGGCCTGAGAGGTCACAAAGGAAGGACGGCCGGAGTGGGTCCTAGCATGGGTGTGTGGAGGAAATTGTGTCACTAGGCTGACGGATGTCAATGTGGTGTATGATTATGCCTATGTTCGGCTTTAGCAGATGCTGCCAAACCACTCTCCAAAGTGGGTTTGCCAGTTTACATAGCCAGCATCGGCGCTTGAGAGTTCCCAGGGCCTTTGACTTTGACTTTGCTCACAGGCTCGTAAATGAGGTGTTCTGCTTTTTACCGGAGCGTGGCAGTTTTCAAACAGCAAATTAAAAGGTTGCTGCTAGATTCAGACATGCCAAAAATGTATACACACATACACACCACCACACAAAAGCATAAGCATTCAAGTACGATAGCGATTTGAGGTGATGGTGTAGAGGTGAATGCATTTCAACGGTCTTAATTAAGTTATAAAAAAATGCAAGTGTAACCCAAGTGACTGAGACCCTGCTGTGTCTAACCTGTCCTTCATGAAACAGGAATATCTCGGCACTCCATCAAAATGTCCCTGCCTTACACATAGTGGTGGAGCTGGGGCGGGAGTGTGTGGGGAGTGGGGAGAGTGTGGGGAGAGGGTGTGAGTGGTGTGTGTGGGGGGGCAGATGGTGAACGGGTGAGAAATGGTAAGAAAGGTGGTTTTCTACTAGCAGCCCGTCAAAAATGTTCCACTACATTAAACTACTCCATATACGTTGATGAAACAGGCAGTAAGGTTTCATGAAATCTCCACTAATACTTTGCTTTCATTCAATGAACATTTACTGAATGCCAACCTATGCGAGGCACAAGACGATGATTTTTTTTTCAAAGGTCGCTGTCTCAGGTAGGTCACAAATCAATGGAGGAAAACAGAAGTGTTTTCTGGACTTGCCCCAGAAATGCCAACCAACTCTAACTGAGAAAAATAACAAGCACAATAATAAGTTCCAAAGCAATTTAGGAATATGAAAGAGCATACAGTGTGTGGGTGATCCTGGAGGCAAAAATATAGAAGTTATTCTTCCATCTCTGAAAACAGCTTGCTCATTGTCCGTTTCTCTAATGCTACCAAAATACTTAAATATTCGTTGGTATTTTATTAGTAAATAACAAAATGAGGGAGCATTTTAAAGGCTCTTAATATAGCATTCTAGAGAAGAGAGGATGGCACAGACCACGGAGCCAGGCAGACTGTATGGGTTTCAGGTCTGGAACCCACTATGGACTAGCTGTGTGACCTTGGGCATGCTACCTACCC
Source organism: Saccopteryx bilineata (assembly GCF_036850765.1). NCBI lineage: Eukaryota > Metazoa > Chordata > Mammalia > Chiroptera > Emballonuridae > Saccopteryx > Saccopteryx bilineata. Next base: position 45,544,465 of record NC_089496.1, read on the forward strand.
TCTCTGAGTCTCAGTTTTCTCATCTGTCAAATTAGTACTTATCTCACCGTGTCATTGTAAGGATTAAATGAAACAATGTCTAACACTTATGGAGTACTAAATGCCTGCCATTATTATTTTCTAAACATGAATAGACTTCTGGAATTTCAACCATTCAGAAAGAGCTACGTGTTCAGTCGGTTCTGGATTGACCAGGAAGGAGGTCAGCGGTTTGCTGAAATCCACCCGTGTCTGACCGGTCCGGGAGACAGATGTGACATATGCTGTCCTGGCTCAGGTCCACTGCCTGCCCTCCCTGGACAGTGACACTGAGGGGATTTGCAACCAGAGAGCCTGGATTTCCTCTCTGACACTGATGGAGGGAATTCTACACCTTTATGATAGTTATGGCATGGTCAATTGTTCATTTGGCCAGATATTCTCTCTGCCTGTTCCATATGCTTATTTATAAGTGAGACAAGTAATATGCCCCTTTATTAATTTTAACCCTCTCTCTGTCAAGCTCTGCAGGATACCTCCTCCCCACTGCCCAGGAATCTAGCTCTCTGTGATGCTCACCACTGCAGCCCTTCCAGTTGTATCCTCCTTCGGCCTTCTCCAATATTCCTGCTCCTCCGAGTCCCTCCCAGGGCATTCCTCTCTTCCTGCCTCTGCGCCATTTTTGGGAGCCTCTCCCTCTTTCCCTCAGTTTTGAAATGATGCTAAAAACAACCAGGACTGGCCCCACCAGACACATTAAAAGTAATAATTAAAGGCCGATTTAAAGTGCTATATAAATGTGAACTAATATTTATATAGTTCTATATAAATAGTGAACTAGTATTTATATATTATTATATAATTGCTTTGAAACAATAAAAGGGTACATTTTACTGCTTTTATTGCAATATGGGTTACCTGCCTCATTTGTACGTGCAAAGTCTACCTCCTAAGTACTAAATTCACCCTGCAACATTTGGAAATATGGATTATCAGGGCCATTTGTTATCTTGACTAACCACTTAGCACCTGCTTTTAAGTGTCTAGGACTGTTGCTTATCTCTCTGCAACTGTCAACTCCAATCTCAAAGCCGTACTGGAGAACTTTAGATGGTCTTCCCCCCACAAAAGTTTTAACATATGAGTCAGAAAATATAACACTATACTGAATGCAAATTTGCTAAGGTGCTCTTCAGAAAAGCAGGAGGGATGAAACAATTCACAGGAGGTCCCGCTGCAGTCCGTACCACCTCTGCTCTGGGGAAGGTTTGTCCTAAAGCTGAAGACACTTCCATTTCAGGGCCCTGAAACTTGCACCTTCCAAGTCCTGTGTATGATGCTGTATTCTTTTTCTTTCTTTTTTTTCTAAATTTATTTTTATTTATTCACTTTAGAGAGGAGAGAGAGAGGGAAAGAGAGAGACAGAGAGAGAGACAGAGAGAGAGACAGAGAGAGAAGAGAGAGAGAGGAGAGAGAGACAGGGGGGAGGAGCTGGAAGCATCAACTCCCATATGTGCCTTGACAAGGCAAGCCCAGGGTTTCAAACCGGCAACCTCAGCATTTCCAGGTCGATGATTTATCCACTGCACCACCATAGGTCAGGCCATGTATTCTTTTTCTTAAAGAGTCCCCCCCCCCAATTGTATAAGCATCAAGCTCCACAAAGCCTAACATCCCCTGTTGGTGCCAATAGTAATGGTTACACACAATACTGGCACTGGGGGCAGCTGCAATGTGTTCTGTGCTTAGTGTCGATCTCTGTCTTGTTGAAGATTGTGGACTACTTGGTCCAAATGTTCATGGACTTGCTGACCTACAGCCTAGGAAACCGTCTCCATCTCTGTTAGGCAGTCCCTGTGGGATGTGAAATCATTCCCCAAACTTCTTTAGAATCCTGCAGATTTGAGAAGACTAGCTCAGGCACAAGGGAGAGAAACCATTTTTAGAAGCTATTCCTTTAGTCCAAGGTTTTCAACCTCAGCACTATTGACATTTTGGGTCAATATTCCGTGTTTGGGAGTGGGGGAGGAGGAGGCTATCCTGTGTACTATAGGATGCTTAGCAACCTCCTAACTTCTATGTACTAGGTGCTAATATCAACTCCTTCCACCCCACAAACCCCTTCCCCCACCAAGTTGTGACAACCAAAAGCGCCTTCAGACATTGCAAATGACCCCTTCAGCAAAATGTCCTCTGTTCAAAAACATCTGCTTAATGGAATATTCCAGCAAATACTCCAAGATGGAAATCTTCCTTTTTTCTTGAATAACAAGATGGATGTCTTGCTGCACACTGACTGGCAAGACTTCCTCCACTCCAATGCAGGCAGGACTTTTGATTGACAAGTTCAAAAACTAATTGTTTATTCACAGATGACAGGATCTCATACATGGAAAAACCTAAGGAATTCATACACATGCAAAAAAAAAATCTATTCGAATTAATAAATGAGTTCAGCAAGATTGCAGGATACACGATCAATATGCATATGCAAGAATCAATTCTATTTCCCTATACTAACAGTGAATAATTGAAAATGGAATTAAGAAAACAATTCCATTTACAATAGCATCAGAAGGAACAAAGTACTTAGGAATAAATTTTTAAAAAGACATGCAAAGTGTGAACACAGAAAACTATGACATAAAACATTGTTGAAAGAAATGAAAGAGGCCTAGCTGAATGGAAAAACATCTCAGTGGAAAACTTAATGGTGTTAAGATGGCAATATTCTTCAAATTGATCTATAGCAATACAAATTTATCAGCTTAATTCCTTTTTAAAAATCCTGGAGGCCATTTTTTTTTTGCAGGAATTTACAAGTTGATCCTACAATTTATATGGAAATTTAGAGGACCCAGAATAGTCAAAACAATCTTTAAAAAGTAGAAAAAAGTTGAAGGACTAACACTTCTCAATTCCAAAATTACTACAAAATTGCATAAATCAAGTCAGTGTGGTTCTGGCATAAGGATAGACATATTGATGAATGGAATAGAATTGAGAGCTTACATTTATAACCCAGTGATTTTCAACAAGAATGCCAAGACAATTCAATGAGGAGAATAATAGTCTTTTCAACAAATGGTGTTGGGACAACTGCCCAGTAATAGCCACATGAAAAGAATGAAGTTGGACCCCTACCTCATACTATATACAAAAATTAATTCAAAATGGATCAAAGTCCTAAATGTAAGAGCTAAAACTATAAAATAGAAGAAAACATAAAAGTAAATCTTGGGTTAGGCCACAGTTTCTCAGATTTCACTCCAAAAGTACCAGCAACGAGAGAAAGAATGGATTAAATTGGACTTAATCAAAACTAAATTAAAATTTTTGTACTTCAAAAGACACCAGCAAAAAAAAAAAAAAAAGAGAGAAAAGTTCAGCCACACATAGAAAATGTTTGCAAATTATATATCTAATGAGAGTTGATTTAAGAATATATAAAGAATTCTTACAACTCAACAATAGAAAGACAAATAATCCAACTTAAATAGAGGCAAAAGATTTGAATTGACTTTTCCCCAAAGAAAAGGCCAATAAGCACATGAAAAGATGCTCACCATCATTAACTGTCAGGAACATGCAAATCAAACCACAGCTGAGATACCACTTCACTCTCACTGAGATGGCGGTAATTAAAAAAAAACAAAAACAGAAAACAGACAATAACAAGTGTTGACAAGGATGTGAAAGCATTGGAATCCTCATACATTGTTGGTGCTCATGTAAGATGGTTCAGTTGCTTTCAAAAACAGTTTTATAGTTCCTCAGATGTTAAGCATAGAGTTACAATGACCCAGCAATTCCAGTCTTAGGTACTGAATTGACATTTCAGAATAAAATATGAGAAATATGAATGAGACTTGAAAATATATGCTCGCAAAAAAACCAGACACAAATGTGCATTGCAGCATTCTTCATAATAAACAAAAAGTGGAAACAGCCTAAATGTACATCTATTGATGAATAGATAAACATAATGTGGTTTACCCATGTAATTAAATATTATTCAGCAATAAAAACGAGCGAGGTACTAATATGAGCAATAAAAATGATGAACCTTAAAACCATTTTGCTAAGTGAAAGAAGTCAGTCACAACTGACCATATATAATGTGATTCCATTAAATGAAATGTTTATAATAGGCAAACCTATAGAAGCAGAAATGATTAATATTTGTCAGAGATTGGGGGAAGGAGGCAGTGGGAAGTGCCCACCATTGAATGGGCATGGGATTTCTTTGGGGATGATAAAAATGTTCTGGAATAGCGGTGATGGTTGCACAACCTTGTGAATTGTAGACTTAAAAATAATCTAAAAAAATAAAAACCAAAACAGCCAATTATTTGGAGAGAAGCAGGATTGCCACAGGAACTTCATCGGAGAGGGCTGTATTGAGAAGGAAAGGCCATGGGAAAGTAATCCAGCCGAACGTGGTCAGGGGAAGAGAAATGCCTTACTGCATTACGATGGCTGTCTCTGCCAATGGGAAAAGGACTGGCAGTCTGCCTCCTCCAATTCTTCCCGCATTGTCCGCACTCTGAGTTAGTCTGATGAAACTTTAATATAGCACAGGAGGGTGTCACTGATAAAATACCCAGAGAAGACCCCAAAAACACTTGCTGATAGAGTATAATATGCCACATGTAAGGAGCAGCAGATGCGTGCTAAGGACTGCTTGCCTCCTTCATTCCCATAACGAAGTTGAGGTTCCTATTCAGGAACTGGAAGTGGACGGCCTTAATCCATTCAGCCTGTTATAACAGAATACCCACCCAGACTGGGTAGCTTATGGACAACAGAAAATTTATGTCTCGCTGTTCTGGGGCTGGAAGTCCAAGACCCTGCCTCTGGCCAGTTCAGCGTCTAGTGAGGGCCTCTTCCTGGTTCATAAGTAGCTGTCTTCTCATTGTACCCTCGCATGGCAGAAGGAATGGAAGGGCTCTCTGGGGTGTCTTTTGCAAAGGCACTAATCTCACAATTGGGGTTCCACCTTCTGACCTAATCATCCCCCAAAAGCCCACCCCCCAAATACCATCATTTTGGGGATGATGTTTCAACATATGAATTTTGAGAGGCACAAGAATTCAGCTGACAGCACAGACCTTGTTCCTGCTTTTTACCCATTGTGGAGATCTACTTCCTTTTGTGGTTTGCCCCCTGTTAATTACATTAGATTCAGGGCGGCCCTTTTTGTGGTTTATCTAAAATACAGAAAAGAAAAAAGTTAAAAACAACAACAACAAAAAGTCCACACATCCAAATCTGTACCCTTGTGGAACTTACATTCTGGTGACTAGATGCTAAGCCTTTTTCTGGGGGACTTATTTACACTCATTAAACTCTCGTGGCAACTGTATGACATAGCTACTATGACAATCTCCATGACCAGTGAGGAATGCTGAGGCCCAGGGAGGCCTCATTATGTGCCGGAGCTCACACAGCAAAGGGAGGGCCACAGTTTGAACCCCAGCAACTGACTCTAGGGATCAAGCACTGAACCATAATTCTCATGGTTTCCAAACTGTGTGCCAAGGTACCCCAGAAGGCCACTGTGAACTAAAGCCCACTGCAGGAGCTTTTAATTTTTGAGGGAAACACAGAGACACCTATCAGATACCACATAAACTCCCACTAGTAAGTTGTTCGGAACTAAACTAATAAATCGAGCCTGCAGGTATTTCTTTAGATGCAGCAGCATGGTAAAATAAGACTAGTATGTCTAGCAAATATTGTGCTCAAGGCAGGGTGAACTGAAACAGTTTGGGCACTTCTGTATAATACTATTGTCCATCGACATGTCTGGCACCCCTCTAGGCCATATGCTCTTCCAGGCAGCATGGCCCATAGTAGGCCCACCAAAATGTTCGTGGAATGGATGAATGAAGAGTAGAACACAAGTAAACGGGAGACGTACATGTGGCTGAGAGCCGAGATACAGGTCAGTAGCGGGACAATGGAGAGAGAATGGCAGAAGAGGGTGGAACACCTGGGGGATATCACACGGAGGCAGTAGAGTGAAGCAACAAAGCCTGTGTTCTCTGAAGCCAGACCACCTGGCTTTGAATCCCGGCTCTGCCACAGACTCACTGCGGTCCTGGACAAGTTACTTCACTTCTCCGGGCCTCAGTTTTCTCATCCATGAAATGGAGTTAAAGTAAAATTGTTGGCACAGCTTAGATGCATCTACATGAATAGACTTTTTAGAATAGTGTCTAAGCACATAGTATTTGTGACATATGGGCTGTCTGCTATTAGTATTATTTGGGTTCTATTCAACCAAGTTTATTCTTTCTAAGAGGAGAGAAGACTAGTAGCCCAGCTGGTGGCAGCTAAGGTGACACGTTGCCCTAGTTTGCCTGGGATGGAAAGGTGTCCCTGGAGAAGAGACTTGCAGTGCTAAAACTGGGGGGGGGGGGAGTCCTGGGCAAACTGGGACAGGCTGGTTAGCCTGGTAGCAGCTCATCTCTTCATTTTCACCGGAAGTTTGACTGCAGGCTGTTCCTGGTGCAGGAGGCGTCACTTCCTTGGCAAGTCCAGAGGAGGCGACAGTGAAGGAGTCAGGTTGTTTTGCGGCTGAACAACAGAAGGCAGGAAGTGTGCAATTTAAGGCAGGAAGGCATATATGGTTTAGATTTATGTCAACACTATAAAAACAGAGAGGATCCATCACTATCTACCTCTACAAGGCACCATGCTGCTCAGAACGTCTACCTCGTCAAGAGTTTGCAGAGGAGAGGAAACAGTTATACTTAATTACATTTTCTAGATAATTGGCATGACTCAGAGATTACTGAACCAATAGTGAATATATATACCAAAAAGTCTCCCTCTACTCCTGTGCCCTAGTCAGTCAGCTCCCAACACAGAGAGGTCATCCTTCTAGAGTTTTTTGAGGCACGTACAATAAAGTAGAAACATATATTCATATCAGGTGACCTTAAAAATGGATGCAAGCATTCCGGAGAAGCTACACTTTTAATAAATGGGCAACTGAGAGCCAATCTCACAAAGACTGTTCACTGCAGGGTCCACTGAGAAATTGGGGTTTGGGGATCTGGGGACCTGAGGATGGGACGACATCAAAGCCCAGCCTTCACAGACGACATCGCTGTCTCTCCACTGTCTCACCTCCATATAAGGACTGTAATATTTTACTTTTTCGTTTGTTGAGATTCACAGCTTTTTTTTTTATATATATATGGATTGGTCCCCACTTTTTCAATATTGTTGTTGGTTTTCATTTCATTTGTATTCCCTTTGTCATATTACCAGTTCAGGATGTTTGACAAGCACCCTCGGAGATAATATCATTCTCCCCTGTTATCTCAGTTTCTAAGTGGTGGTTTTGGTTTTGTTATGACTCATTTTATATTTAGGCACATGTCAGTTCCTCTACAGAAGTTGTGCTGGGCAGAGAAAGAAGAGGCTGTAGGTGTGGGTCGGGTTTACCCAGACATTTTTTCTAACCCTCTGCCTGTACCCCCTCATGTCATCACCCCTCACCCTTCTGATTGCCATTCTATGTCTTCTCACTCTCCCTCTTTTATGTTTAACTCCTCAGCTGTCAACACCTCCATCTGGGTTCACTTACATTCTGAATGCATTACCTCCTTTAGAATTGCACTGAGTGAGGGTCAGCTTGCAATAAATTGTCTGTTTTCGTTTCTTTCCAAAGGTCTTTATTGCTCTCTTTATTGAAAGTTATTTTCACTGGGAAATAAATAGAATTCTATATTGGCAGCTATTTTCTTTCAGCACAGGGAAAATATCATCTCTATTAAATGTGTATTAGACCTTCTCCTCTCTATCCCACGCCTCTTCATCTCTCTTCCATTTTCCCCATTGTTTTCTCTAGCTATGTTCTGAACGTTTTCTTTGTCTAATGCCTCTCTTAACCCCATTTATTAAGTTTTTAATTTGATTTACTAGTTTCATTTCTAGACATTTAATTTAGTTCTTTTTCAAATATCCTAGATCACTTTCTATATTTTCTCTATCTTCAGACATGATCAAACTGGTGTCTAATAATTCCAATACCTCAGTTATTTGTGAGGTCTGTTTCTATTTTCTGATGTTTCCGCTTTCTCACTCACGATGCCTAATTTCCTTGGGTGCTTGGTTATTTTTGACTGTGTTCTTCTCATTGCCTTTGAAAATTATATGAGGGATGCTTGGAGGCTCAGAATAGAGATGCTCCTTTCAGAGACGATTTGTCTTTGCCGTTGCCATATACATAACTGTACTGTCAGTCTAGGATTACTTAAACCAAACACATCACTTGAAGTTCCTCAGGAACCTCAGAATTGGGTTTTCCCCTCTCTGCTCAGCCCAGCATAAAGGCAACTTCCTTTGCATTTTCCCGGTCGGGGTCAGTGCTGCTTTACTTCTGGTCTGGTCTCACCTTGGGGATCCTTCTTATTGTGTGGGTGATTGTCCTCTTCTGGGATGGGCTTGACACTTTGATTTCCTTTTCACCCTAATAAATAGAAGTCAAAATTGTTAGGATTGACAAGTGATCTCAGGACATAAGTGGCTCCTGAACTCAGCTCTGTGTTTTCTTGGTTTTGCTTAGATATCTTTTTTATTTGTCAGATTGTCCTTGTCTTAAGGGATATATTTAAATGTTTTATCCAGTATTTTTCATTGCTTTCAGTGGATGGGTTGATCTGAATAATCTAGCTTGCCATTATCAAAAATAGTAGTGTAACACCTATTATTTTTAAACACTTGCATACTTTTCTACTATATGCATAAACCAAGCTAATTAAACCACTCTCCTATGATGAATATTTGTTTCTGTTTTTTTTTTAACAGAGACAGAGAGAGTCAGAGAGAGGGATAGACGGAGACAGACAGACAGAAACGGAGAGATGAGAAGCATCAATCATTAGTTTTTCGCTGCACATTGCAACACCTTAGTTGTTCATTGATTGCTTTCTCATATGTGCCTTGACTGCAGGCCTTCAGCAGACTGAGTAACCCCTTGCTCGAGCCAGCAACCTTGGGTCCAAGCTGGTGAGCTTTGCTGAAACCAGATGAGCCCACGCTCAAGTTGGTGACCTTGGGGTCTCGAACCTGGGTTGTCGGCATCCCAGTCTGACGCTCTATCCACTGTGCCACAACCTGGTCAGGCTATTTGTTTCTAATTTTTTTTGATATTATGAATAATACTTCAATGAATGAATTTTTATATTAACCATTTATATATTGTATTAAAAAATATAGTACAAGAATAAATAATAATACAAGAATAAACTGTATTTCATGTAATCATAACTGTAAACCTACCTTTGCCCCACCCTGTATCTATATAAATACTCAGATATATACATCCATTCATTTTTCTGTTTGGTAAGTGCTCAGAAGTGGATTTCAAGATCAGAAGGTATTATACATTTTTACTTTTGACAGCTATCAATAAGTTATACTCAAATGCACTAACAAGGTATGAAAATTTCACTGTAGCCTTCCTAACTGAGCATTATAGTAATTTAGAATTTGGGAGAAGGCAATTCTTAAAGCTGTGTTCTCAAATGATATCTCAGCTTGTCTGGAAATTGTGGTCATGAGATTGTGATCAAGGAGGGGACCTGCTTGGGTTAGGCCAGGACTGGTCCTAAAATCCATGGTAAGATGGGTACTAACAGAAGGCTCAGTCATTAACTCAAGTGCCATATTGCTTGACTTAAAACAAACAAAAAATGTTAAGTCACTGCCCAGGTGGCTCAGTGGATAGAGTGTCGTCTTGGCTGCCGAGGTTGCAGGTTCGATCCCCTGTCAAAGCACATATGAAAAGCAACCAGTGAATGAACAACTAAGTAAAATGAGTTGATGCTTCTCTCTCTCTCTCTCTCTCTCTCTTTCTCTCTTTCTCCTCTCCTTCCTCTCTCTCTTGTTCTCTCAAATCAATAGAAAAAATAAGATAAACCTGTTAAGTCCATGGAAGACAGAGATCAAGTTCAAATTTAATGTCAATGCTAATTTTCCAAAGACCTAGTGCATGGTCGGCTAGGAAATATGACTTCTCTGGCACTGAAGTTGTTAACATAGCCCTAAGTTAATCTAGGAACTCTCATATGGGATGAGATTGTCTCTTTTGACAATGGTGTGGATATTAATTGATACAGGCTCTAATTCAGGCTACAAGAACATTTGTTAAGCAGAACCTCATATCATAGGCTGAAATGTATCCTCCACAAATTCGTATGTTGAAGTTCCAACCCTATTACCTCAGACTATATTTGGAGAAATGGTCTTTAAAAGGGTACTTAAGGTTAAATGAGGTCTTTAGGGTAACCCTAATCCTTTTGGTGGGTGTTCTAATAAGAAAAGATTAGGACACAGACACACACAGTGGGAACACCTTGTAAAGACACAAGGAGGAAAAAGTGATCACCTACAAGCCATAAAGAGGGGCCTCAGAAGGAGCCAACACTGCCAGCACCTTGAATTTGGACTTCCATCTCCAGAACTGTGAAAAATGAGTTTCTGTTGTTTAAAACATCAGTCTGTGGTACTTTGTTCTGGTAGCCATTGCAAAGGAATACAGCTGGGGATGGCTAAGATTTGTTCATAATACCCGATTTTCAATTGCATAAAGCTTTGAGATAAAGAAAATATGATGAATGGAAACTTATTTGTAACTTACTTGCTTATCTCTGCTCAATTTATTTTAGTATACTTCTTAAGGAGTCTGCAAAGTCATTAAAATTTTTTTTTCAATTTGAATCTTCAAGTTTATTAGTGACTTTCTAATAAACTTTTAATTTTGGAAAATTTCAAATACATTAAAAAATAGGCTACATAATGAAGCATCACGTACTCATCGCCCAACTTAAACAATTATCATTCTATGGTCAATCTTGTTACATCTGTTACCCTTGCCCCACCACACAATCCCTCACCCCTGCCCCAGAAGTATAGCAATTTTTAATGCCTCAGTTTTCTCATCAATAAAATGGAGGCCCTGGCCGGTTGGCTCAGTGGTAGAGCGTCGGCCTGGCGTGCGGGAGTCCCGGGTTTGATTCCCAGCCAGGGCACACAGGAGAAGCGCCCATCTGCTTCTCCACCCCTCCCCCTCTCCTTCCTCTCTGTCTTTCTCTTCCCCTCCCGCAGCCGGGGCTCCATTGGAGCAAAGTTGGCCCGGGTGCTGGGGATGGCTCTGTGGCCTCTGCCTCAGGTGCTAGAATGGCTCTGGATGCAACAGAGCAACGCCCCAGAGGGGCAGAGCACCGCCCCCTGGTGAGCATGCCGGGTGGATCCCAGTCGGGCGTATGCGGGAGTCTGACTGCCTCCCCGTTTCCAGCTTCGGAAAAATGCAAAATAAATAAATAAATAAATAAAATAAAATGGAGAATATAATACCTACTTCATGTGGTCTTACACAAATTAAATGCCAGCATAAAAGCAAAGTCATTCAATTTTGAGTTAAATGAAAAACTTTTTCTGAAACTTGTCAGAACTGTTATTTTTTTTAATTCTTGCTTTTTATGAAAGGTATGTTCTCGAGTGCTATCTTAGCTTGTTTAGAAATTGTAGCCATGTCCAGTCAGCTCCCAGCATGACCTCGAAACCCCTAACCCACGGTGTTTTGTGATTTTGTCCTCTATAATCTGTAACCTTGACACCATCAGGAAGTTCGGGCCTTTGAGCACTAGCTTCCTGTTCTTCTGGGTGGCACCATTCACAATAAGATAGCCAAGATTTCTCCTCTGTAATTCTCAGTGTTTAGTGTTTGGCTCTGCTAGTGCCAGGTGGGTGAACTATTTTTGTTCTATAACAACTGATATATTGATAACTAGTGCTTTCAATACAGCTGTGTTCGACAGGAGCAGGGCCTACTGCATGACTGGTGCTGAGAGTGGATAGACTGCACGTGCTTCTGTGGAGGAAGGCCCTCTGAGAATCCAGTCCCCTGGCCCACTTACCTCCGTATGACTGGGCCTACTGCATGACTGGTGCTGAGAGTGGATAGACTGCACGTGCTTCTGTGGAGGAAGGCCCTCTGAGAATCCAGTCCCTGGCCCACTTACCTCCGTATGACTGGGCCTACTGCATGACTGGTGCTGAGAGTGGATAGACTGCACGTGCTTCTGTGGAGGAAGGCCCTCTGAGAATCCAGTCCCTGGCCCACTTACCGACCAGCCTCCGGAGTTATGAGGCCAAGGTTTCTGAACTCCCTGTTATGTCTCTTTCTACCCTCTAGATGAGGGGAGAACTTGGCCCGGACTGCGGTGACGGCAGATGCACTTGCTGGGATTGTCAACAGGATATCTGTTTACTAGCAGGTTGAAGAGCAGCCCTTTTTTGGTACAATTTGCAAACTTTTTACATATGTTTACTGAAATAGAAAAATAACTTTAGTTTGCTTAATAAAATTTTCTATTGTTTAGTTTATAGGCAGCGTATGATAAGAAACAATATAATATTTTGCATTTTTTTGAGGAGGGTTTTGAAAAACCTTTATTTGGTATTCTTCCAACCAAAGGAATTTGCTTGTGTTAAGCATAGGAAAAAAAGCTCAGTGTCTAGGGTATGTTTTTCTTTTATATTTTGAATTTAATGGCCTCAAGTCATACTCTGTAGGCATATGCATTGGATATCCATTCAAATGACTTAAGACCTGGATGAAAATAATTTCTTGTTAAATCACTTATACACATGCCTAATTGCCATACTATGCTCTCTTCGAACCCATTACAGTTCTGCAAGCATTAAGTGATTATGCAAATGTAAATGCAAAAGACAAACTTAAACAGGAACAAACTTAAAGGAATTAAGATCCCTAGCTTCAGAAACTTTATTAAAAAAACACACGATAGTTAAAGCAAATGATTTGAGATTCCTCTCAAACTTCCCACATCTTTTCACTCTACAATATAGGAAATCTATAGAAGTGTTTCACATTGCAACAGTATTCATTTTTTTTATTTACCTGAGAGGAAGGGAGAAAGAGGCAGGAACATCAAGCTGCTCTCGTATGTGCCCCGACCACGGAGTTGAACCGGCAACCTCCATGCTCAAGGATGGCACTCCAACCATCCGAGCTATCCGGCCAGGGTACATGCATTTTATTTTTAAAATAATTTCGCCTGACCAGGCGGTGGCGCAGTGGATAGAGCGTTGGACTGGGACGCAGAAGACCCAGGTTCGAGGCTCCGAGGTCGCCAGTTTGAGTGCGGGCTCATCTGGTTTGAACAAAGCTCACCAGCTTGGACTCCAGGATGCTGGCTCGAGCAAGGGGTCACTTGGTCTGCTGAAGGCCCGCGGTCAAGGCACATATGAGAAAGCAATCAATGAACAACTAAAGTGTCACAACAAAAAACTAATGATTGATGCTTCTCATCTCTTTCTGTTCCTGTCTGTCTGTCCCTATCTGTCCCTCTCTCTGACATCTTTCTGTCTCTGTAAAAATAAATAAATAAATAAATAAATAAATAAATAAATAAAGAAAGAAAGAAAGAAAGAAAGAAAGAAAGAAAGAAAGAAAAATTAAAATAATTTCAGTATGACCCTAAAGTTGCAGGAATATGTCCAACAACTTCTATAGAGCCGTCAATCAGAGACCCTATTTAAGTTTTCACCAACTGTCCTAGTGATGCCCCTCGTAAAATGAAACCAGACAGCATCATCTGTGACTTCAGTTATCAGACCTTTGAAGGGAATCTAAGGTTAGCCACCCTGAAGCTGCCTTTTTAGGATGTTGATTTTAAGTTTCTTATTAAGAAACAAGATTCAGAAAGGATCGTTGACCCTTTCCCTTTTCCTTTCCAAGAGATTCAGACAGAAAAATGTCCTTTAGGAGAGATGCCTTGGCTTAGCCACCTTAAGGCTCTTCACGCTAGCATTCAGCAGGACTCCCAGGCTGTTGGCTAGATGCCCTGTGTCCCACTGTCTCTGAGTCGCCCAGCAAGAATTTTCCTGACATTAATGTTCTACTCTTCCTCAACTACTTGTAAATCACCCATTTGCACCTCTGATATCCTAAACCCCTGGTGGTCCTCTTCTCCTTTGTTCAAAATGTCATGTATGCCCAGTGTTGCCTCCCTGTCTTAGGAATTTTCATGCTTGTGTGAAATGCCCATGCTCGTATAGTACAATTTTGATTTTCTCCTGTTAATCTGTCTCTGTTGAATTGATTATTAGCTCAGCCAGAGGAATTTAGAAGGTGGAAGGAAAAGTATTAATTTTTAGCTCCCACACCTACCTCCTCAGTCCCTTTCAATCCAGAACGATTCCCTAGTCTTTCCTTGACTTTCACGACTATGACATTTTTAAAGACAACCAGGAAGTTACTTTGTAGAGTGTTCCTCCATGTAGAGCTGTCTGGTGTTTCTCTATAATTAGATTCAGGTTATGCACACAGTTTTGGCAGGAGTATCATGAGAGCAATGCTAATTCCTCTTTGCATCCTGTCAGGTGACACATAATTTTAGTCCAGTGATATTACATTTGATGTTACACTTGAATAACACTGTGTCTGCCAGCTTACTTCACTGGAAAGCCATCCTTTCCCCCTTTCTGTCTTTTGTGGGGAGATACTTTGGGATTGTGTAAATATTCCATTTGTTTTCTAAATTTTACCCACAAACTGTTATATTCATTGATGGTTCTTGCCTGAATTTGCTATCACTAAGCTTGTCACCTAATGGTGTTACAGATATTGATCGACTTACGACCATTCAACTTTACGACCACAATCACTAGCCATGACTGCTCCACGTCTGGCAGCGCAAGCGTTGCCCAGCTGGGCATACGACAGTGCGGACCAGCTTCCGGCAGCACTACCATCTCCGTGTGCACCATTTCAACTGTTATCCCAGACTCGGTACAGCAATTTGTGTTTTGTGTCTTGGATATTTTTCATCAAACCCCTTCCAAGATGTCTACCAAGAGGAAATTGTCTTTGTCTATGCCTCAGCCTGCCAAGAAGGAAAGAAAGGCCATTAATCTCAACAAGAAAAATGAGTGCGGGCTCATCCGACTTGAGCATGGGTTCACCAGCTTGAGTGCAGGGCACTGGCTTGAGCATGGGATCATACACATGACCCCATGGTCGCTGGTTTGAGCCCAAGGTCACTGGCTTGAGCAAGGGGCCACTCGCTCTGCTGTAACCCCCGGGTCAAGGCACATATGAGAAAACAATCAATAAACAAGTGCAGTACGAAGGAGGAAAGAAAGTGAATGTGATCGCACATGTTTATGAAAAAACCAACTCCGGTAACCCCAACTGCTGCCTCAGATGACAACATCAACAATCCGCAGCCAAGCACCGGCGGCCAATAAAATGTTTCATACATGTTTATATATTTTGATATGTTTTGCTATTGGGAAAATGTTTCCTATGGTATTTTTTACACCTGTATTTTGTATTTTTGTATGCACCTGTATTTTGTAATTTTGTCTGTTTTGCAAATATTAAACCAGTTGTACTGGTCATGCAGTGTTTTACTTAAACCTGACGAATGTAAAAATAAGAAACAAAATGGTGTAGAGATGATACAAATGGCATAAAATGAACAAAGAAAATTATGATATATAACAATAATGAAAGAAAATTATGATAAAATATGACTTAAAGATTTTTATAACATCATTTCACAGTACTGTACATATAGCCTACTCAATTTATGACCAAGTCATGTTACAACCGGTCTGACGGTCTGTCGGAACCAATAGTGGTCGTAAATCAAGCACTAGCTGTATTTTCTTCTTTTTCTTCTTTTTTATATTTAATAGTTGGCCTTCTACCATTTGGGAGAACTTTTTCTTCTTCTCATTTACTTTACTTGTTTGGTAAATCTGTTTGGACCCCAGGATATTTCATTCAATGGGTTATAATCCATTCCTATCACTCTATGTTTTGATGCTCTCATTGTCTCAATTTTATAAAGTGGTTGACCTTTCAGACAGGCTTCCAGGTCATCCTGACGCACCCCTCTCATTTTCCGAGTGCTTCATTCCTTTCTGACTTTAAATTACCCTTAGCATTCATGTTGTGCCTTTGCTGCTCCAGCCCTCAGATCACTCATTTTTTTCTAAGACCTTCTTCTAACTTTTAGTGGAAAATGGTTTTTAGAAACCAAGATCTGCGTGCTCGGTACATCTGCTGCTATGGGCTATTGATGCTTCCAGTATTGCTCTGTGGCCAGAAGTATGGTAAAACAGTGTCAACATAAGAAACTTCCAAACCTGTGAGAATTTTTTATGAGTTTGAGTCAAATTGTCAACAGTTGCCAGGCAGCAAGGTCTCAATGGATCGAGAAAGTGCTCCGGAAGATGGCGGTTTTACCACTTATTTTATACAACAGAATCAAAGGAAAGACGCTAAGGGGGTTACATGAAATGGATCGGTGAGAGATTAGAGAGAGGCAGGAGGCAGCACAGAGGGGAGATTTCTGGGATTGGATTAAAAAGTGAAAATGTAGATACTGAAACCTCTTTTACAGGAATGAGATAGTTAGTAGTTAATTAACATGATAATAACAACAAGGAGGGGGTTTGTTGGTTGTGTGTGGGGGATGCCTGCCCTGAGGGGGGCAGGAAAGAATTATCTTTTACATTTCAAAGGTGTGTTATCAGGCTCATTATTGTAGATGCAAAAGACAACAGGTAAGCTTGATTAAGGTAAAGTTGACCTTTGTTTAAAAAACAACAACCTCTTTAGAACAGGCCTACCCACCAGGAACTGCTTTTAGTTAGAAAGTGTTCAGTTCAGACCCACCACGCAGGCTTCTCCTGAGCTGGTCAGGTTCAGCGTGTGGCCCCTTTTCCGTCCACAATAGGTACAGCTCAATTCATTTTTCTATCTCTATATATCTATAAAATGAGTTCACAACAGTACTTCCATTTCAGTTCAAATACAGTACCGCAGGGCTCAGGGTTCATTATCCTTCCTCCTTTTCACATTTATAATTCCCTGATCTGACAGCAAGAATGCTGGCTCCATAATCCTCAGCGTGGTTTCTCACTTGCTCAATCCCCCCCCTCCCCCCGAACGCCAGGAATCTTCTAAATTGCTGGCCCACCAGCTGGTCAACCGATCATCAGTAAGTATGGGAGGAGGAAGTCCAGGAATCAGGGAAAGAAAATTAAAAAATGGGGATCTATCTGACGAAGAAGGCAGTACTGTAATTACATAGTTAGGTGAGGCTAGGTTATGTTGCAGTAATAAACAATCCTAATAGTTTACCTGTTTAAAACAACAAATGTTCATTTCTTGAGCCCACAAAGTCCGCTATAGACCCGAGTGGTTCTGCAAGGTGACTGCTCTTTGAAGGGTGGCTCAGCACTCCAGGCTGCTGTGACCTCATCGACCCTCCACCTTATGATGCCATCATGTCCACACAAGTCTCCAGGGATCTTTGAGGCAGGCGAAGAGAACATAAGGTGACCAGCACTTAAATACTTTCTTATGGAAGGAACATGTGTCACTTCTGCTCACTGTTTAGTGGGTAGAAAGTCGCATGACCACACATCATATTAAAGGGGCAAGGAAGAATCATTTTTCCCACTGCCCACAAGAGAATAAAAAATACTGGTGTACACAGGAATAATTACCACAAAACTTTTTCTTTCTGAACTGTTAAAGAAAAAGCTAGTGATATTCAGATTCATCTTTTTTCTTTCTGTATAAAATGATTTGTTACTTATATGTAGCTATAAACATTTTTGAAATCCTAGATAAGTAAGATAAAGTTCACATCATAGTAACTAAGGAAATTATTTTTAAATTATTTACTTTCACATTTATATGGACTTAAGACTGAAGTTAGAGATGGTTCTATGGTGGCTAAAAAAAAAATTAGTACATTTTCTCAGGTATTCTAGCTGGGCTAATAATCAAATGAACACAGAGAGATTAACAGGAGAGAATCAAAGTGTTTATTTTTATTTTTTAAATTTTCTATTGATGGGAGTGGGTAGAGCAAAAAGCATCAGCTCACTGTTCCAGTTAGTTGTTCCATTAAACTGTGTACTCATTGATTGCTTCTTATACGTGCCTTCATAGGAGATCGGACCCATGACTTCAGCACACCAGGACAATGCTCTATCCACTGAACCACCTGGCCAGGGCCAAAACTCAAAGTTTTTATACATGCACATGGAGAATTCACATAAGCATGAAAATTCCAAAGACAGTGAGACAACATTGGGTATATATATGTATTTTTGGACAAAAGAGAAAGGGGGAAGAAAAGTATTAGATTTCAGAAGTGAGGATGGGAGATTTACAGGTAGCTGAGGAAGAGCAGGACATACTGGCAGGCAAATTATTGGTAGATGATTGGAAACAATGGGACATTGTAAGTATCTAGCCAACGGAGCCCCCTGCTAAAGGGCAGTATTGACCATACTAATTCCAATTAGGCTCAGGCGAACACCCCAAGATTTCCTTCCTGAAAGTAGGTTATTTTCTGTCCGAATCCCTTGGAAAGTAAAGGAGGAGAGTAAATGGTTTTTTCCAAGTCTTGTGTCCTAATAAAACAGCTTAATACAACCCCCCCAAAATGGCATCTTCAGGGTGGCAAAATTTTGGTTCCCTTCAGTTCATGTCGTTTGCGCTTAGAAAAAACTTTTTAGTAACTAAGTCAGCAATTTACAAACCAGGTTCTATAAAAATCGGGACATATAAGCTTCATTTATTGAATATCCAACTCCTGGAATGATTCCTAACGGGGAATCATTCACGGGGGCTTGGCTACCTATTAAAATGCTGAGAACTCTGACAGTAAAGATCCTGTTTAAATTTGTTTATCTCTGCCATTCCCAAGTTTCTTTGACTTTAGGAAATTTTAGAAAATAATTATTATAACATCTATTTACAGTTAAAATCCTTAGTGTCCTCTCGGGTACCCACTGGGAATCTAAATTGCATACATGGATTAAATATATTCAGCTAACCCACAGAGCATCCTTTCTGGAATGGAGTTGCAATAAGAATTATGCAACTTATTGGTAGGTGTGAGACAGGATAGAGAGAAGCTAGGAGAATTCCTTGGAAAATATATAGAATAGGGACACAGACAGCTGAGCAAACTGGCCCAGCGGTTTACCGCCAGATGCTGAAGGTCATCCCGAGAGAAAACATCGAGACCTCAATTGTATTTTTGCTCCAGGCCCAGGCGGGCAAGGCCAGGACCAATGAAGTCAGGAACTCACACATGCCAGCCGTCCTAGGCAGACTTGAAGGACGAGGTCCCCTGTCTGATAACAGGTGCTCGATTCATGTGCATTAAATACATTAGTAAATCGGTATATAAAATTGGACTTAGAAATTCCTGTCATTTTCCGTTCTTGTTCAGTATAAAGCTTGTAGATACAGACATAGTGTTAGAAAATTGGCCTGTTTGTATCCTTTGTGAATGACTACTATTGAGCTCTTGTACGAAGAATCTGGCCTACCTGCACCGTGAACATTCGTAAAGCGGAGTAAAAACAGCAAGTAAGATATGTGATGCTTATTTGGATTATTTGAGCTCATCCAAGGGTCAGACACATGCAGGAGCTTTTCTTAGCAGAATCAGAAATGGCTAATTTGTTTGCCTCAGCGTATTATATCTGCAGGCATTCAGATAAGATAACAAGTAACAACCATGCAGTCTGCGGAGTCAAGTACAAGCCTTTCTGATGTTCAACGACCTTCACAGCCTCTCCCCTCCTGCTTTTCTTTCTTTCCCAGTTGAGTTGAGGTGGAAAAGGCTTAGATTTTGAATACAGAAATGTGGGAGCGAAATGCCTGTACCGCTTGTCTGAGACCATCGGGCTGGCTTTTCCATGTCTCTGGGCCCCGGGTTCCCCTGGGGAAACAGGACCCACGTCTCACAGTTGATTTCAAGCTGTAGTAGACATTGTGCATGGCAGTGCTCTGGACAATGGAAAGCCCGATGCAAACGCTGCCTGTGGTTAGTTGTCGGAGAGCTACTGACAGATGTCACACTCACCTATAGTTTTGTTTTTTGTTTTTTTTTCGAAGCTGGAAACGGGGAGAGACAGTCAGACAGACTCCCGCATGCGCCCGACTGGGATCCACCCGGCACGCCCACCAGGGGCGATGCTCTGCCCACCAGGGGGCGATGCTCTGCCCCTCCGGGGCGTCGCTCTGCCGCGACCAGAGCCACTCTAGCGCCTGGGGCAGAGGCCAAGGAGCCATCCCCAGCGCCCGGGCCATCTTTGCTCCAATGGAGCCTCGGCTGTGGGAGGGGAAGAGAGAGACAGAGAGGAAGGAGGGGGGGGTGGAGAAGCAAATGGGCGCTTCTCTTATGTGCCCTGGCCAGGAATTGAACCCGGGTCCCCCCGCACACCAGGCCGACGCTCTACCGCTGAGCCAACCGGCCAGGGCCTCACCTATAGTTTTTTGACTGAGCCTTCCTCAGCCTGTAGCATTCTCTCTTCACATTTCTGTCCATCCAGTTATGATGCTTAGTGATTGATCAGCTCCTTCCTTTCCCTCTTGAGTTGTTATTTCAAATGGATCCCCACCAATGGACGCAGCGTGGATTACTTATTTTCTGTCATGCTGTAAGTGGAGAACAAGTCCAAAAAAAAAAAAAAAGAGTAATGCTCCCACACATTTGCTCACTAATTTCAAATGCGTTTTAATTTATTCATTTAATAGTTATTAAATTGATGAGTATAATCATTACATTGCCTTTCATTATTATTATAGAACTTCAAAGCATACGTTGTAAAATTCGTAGGGTCTGAGTAATCTGAAACCTGTCCCATGGAGCCTGCCAATACATCTCTGCTGAGAAATGCAGTCAGTGGAATCCTGAGAGAATGATTTTGATCTGTGGGTCAGGGACAGAAGGATTACGGAGGATTTTTATATGTTTTCAGAGTGCCTTTCTATTTCAGGAGAAAAATAATACACATTCCATTTCACAGAAGCAAAGCGGAGTTAGACCAGAGAATAACTTATTTAGTAGAGAAGTGAATTTTTACTCTAAACCACATTCATGATGTTTTATAAATATTAAACAGGGAATGAAAAGAATGTAGGAAGCAAAAACAATGCTTGCGACTGAACTTTGAAAAGCTGATGCAGATATGTAATTGAAAATATTTCCACTGGGTGAAGGCCTATATTCATTTTTGCATGATAACATTGGCTTCCGAGGGTTCCCGTGGAGCTGAGAGACATACTAGCATTTACCGGCATAATGTCTCAGAAGGCTGATTCTGCATGATGCTCTGTGATGAAAGGTTTCAAGATTACACCAGCTTTGGTAAGCCATGCCGTTCTCACCCACTCTTGGAGATTCACGGGGGCTTGGCTACCTATTAAAATGCTGAGAACTCTGACAGTAAAGATCCTGTTTAAATTTGTTTATCTCTGCCATTCCCAAGTTTCTCTGACTTTAGGAAATTTTAGAAAATAATTATTATAACATCTATTTACAGTTAAAATCCTTAGTGTCCTCTCGGGTACCCATTGGGAATCTAAATTGCATACATGGATTAAATATATTCAGCTAACCCACAGAGCATCCTTTCTGGAATGGAGTTGCAATAAGAATTATGTAAATTTTTACATAAAGCATAATGTGATTGATATTCTCTTTCTTTCTTTCTTTCTTTCTTTTTTTTTAAATTCAGTGAGAGGTAGAAGGCAGAGAGACAGACTCCTGCATGCGCCCCAACTGGGATCCACACAGCAAGCCGACTAGGGGGCAATGCTCTGCCCATCTGAAGCGTTGAGTTGTTGTTCAGCAACAGAGCTCTTCTAGTGCCTGAGATGGAGGCCTTGGGGCCATTCTTAGCTCCTGGGCCAGCTTGCTCCAATTGAGCTATGGCTGCAGGAGGGGAAGAGAGAGAGAGAGAGAGAGAGAGAGAGAGAGAGAGAGAGAGAAGGGAGGGGGGAGGGGTAGAGAAGCAGATGGGTACTTCTCCTGGGTACCCTGGCTGGAAATTGAGCCTGGTATATCCACAAGCCGGGCTGACATTCTACCACTTAGCCAGCTGGCCAGGGCCAACATAATGTAATTTAAGTCTAACCAGAAAGGGTAGTTTTTGTTCTTGTTGTTGTTGTTTTTGTAACAGCTTGACTGAAATTTAATTCACATATCATACAATTAATTTACCTAAAGTATACAATTAAATGGTTTTTGGATATTCATATAGTTGTACAATCTTAGAAAAATTTTAAATGTATGTATGTATGTATTTTAGTGAGGGGGAGAGAGAGAAGGGGGAAAGAGCAGGAAGTATTAACTCCCATATGTACCTTGACCAGGCAAGCCCAGGGTTTCAAACCAGCGACCTCAGCATTTCAGGTTGATGCTTTATCCACTGCAACCTCAGCATTCCAGGTGGATGCTTTATCCATTGCGCCACCACAGGTCAGACAGAATATTTTAGTTGCCTCTAAAAGAAACCCCTTGTCTTTTAGCTATCATTTCCCCATCCCTCCATTTCCCCACCGCAGACCTAAGTAACCATGAATCCACTTTCAATTGCTGCAGATTGGCCTGTTGTAGATATTCCATATAAATGGAACCCTGTAATGAATGGCCTTCTGTACCTGGTTTCTCCCACTCGGCACCATTTTTTTTGGTGTTCATCCATGTTATAGCATGTCTCAGTACTGACAGAGACCAGGAACATGAGAAGGGGATCAAGGGCAGGACTGGTGAGTTGCCATGCTGAGAACTATCTGCTTTCCATTTGGGGGCCATGGTGAGCCGGCCCCCTCACCCCCCTCGCAGGGTAATGAGGGCTTGGCTAGGATAGAAAATGCCCTTCCAGGGGGAGGGGGCCATATTCTTTCCCTTCTTCTCTATTTTCTCATGCTTTTGGCTGCAAACCCTTTCACACATACTGAATTTACCTCCTCTGCAAAATGTTTATGGATCAAACCGATGCTGTTCTTTTGCTATGCAGGACAGGAAGCTCGCACCTGTTCCTCCCGACGATTCTCTGAAGCCAGAGACGCTTCCTGCCTATTCACAGACCTGAGGAGGGAATTTCCAGGGGGGATTGCGGGAGCTTCTGTTCAATCTTTTAGAATGTAGAAATAGTCAGGAGAGAGAAGGCTGCTTCTCTCCTGAGGCCCTTCCTAGAATCACTATAGGGATATTACATTTTATAAAGGATCTCGCAGCCATGATCAGTAATTAGCTCATAAGAGCTCTGGGGGTGAGAGAGAAGAGTTCTGCTTAACAGCGCAGGTAAAGCAGAACCCGGGCACGAGTCCTTACCACCCAGTCATACTGGCCCCTATTACTAAGAAGAGGAGCCTGGATATCAGGAGATGACAAGAGTCTCTGCTCTAACACAGGGATGGGCAAACGTAGCTTTATAGTTGCAAGTACACGCAATGCAGAGTTTATTCTTGTATTACTATTTATTAATTATTTTATTATTTATACGTATTATAACTGTAAACCTGCTTTTGCCAACCTCGTATATTGTATGCGTCTTTATCAGTAGTAGACTCTTAGCTATATAGTCTGTTAACTTGACTGCATTTCTTCATTCATTCAGCGAGAACTTGTCCTTGTCTACAGTATGCCAGGCATTGTGTTAAATGCTAGGGACACAAAACCAGTAAGACACAATTTAAACTAGACATCATCAAAAAAAACAACAACAAAACACTAGTGCATTAAAGGATACCATTAAGGAGATGAATTCCAGAAAATGGGAAACACTTCTGTGAAGAATAGACCTAAGAAAGGAACAGTATCTAAAAATTATGTAGAACACTTACAACTCACTAATAAAAAGACAAAGAATCCAATTAAACGTTGGGCAAAGGATCTAGATAGACATTTCTCCAAAGAAATACAAATAACCAATAAGCAAATGAGAAATGCTCACCATTATTCATCATTAGGGAAATGCATGTCAAGACTATAATGAGGCACTACTTCACACCCTCTGGAGTTGTGATCGTCAAAGGCAAGCGTCGGTGAGGAGATGGAGAAGCTGGAACCCTCACACACTGGAAGGAACCCTCACACACTGGAAGGAACCCTCACACGCTGCTACGGGAAATGTAAACTGGTGCAGCTGCTTTGGAAAACAGTTCTGTCTCGTTCCTGGCAGTTCCTCAAAGAGTTAAACATAAAATTACAATATGGCCCAACAATTCCACTCCTAGGAAATGAAAACATGTGTTCACATACACACACAAAAAAAGGATGAATAAAATTTTGAAGAAAAACATCAGTTTATGTAAAGAAGTACTAAACCCAGACACGGTTAGAAAGCATTTCCTCTGATAAGGTGGGTAGGGTGGGTCTTTCAAATATTTAACTTCTGTGTACTCTTCCATGCTTATAGATAAATAAATAAATAAATAAATAAATAAATAAATAAAGCCTTTATTTAAAATAAAAACCCAACAGCCTTTTAATGAAGCAGATTATATTCTCTATTAATCGCATTAATCTGATCCTTCTTAAATTACCAGCTACAGTTTATGAGTAAATCTGAAAAAACCAAGAGTTTGAAGAAGAAATGCCAGAGATTTAGATTTAACACGAGGAAACAGTCACCTAACTGTAACACAAATAATCTCGGGTGTTTCCGAACCCTCAATCACTGATATCTTTTTGATGAGCTAATACCTTGAGAGTCTTGATTTCCTAGTTCTTTTTCTTGTCTAACTTTGTGTTGCTCTTGCCTCCCAAGTGTGAAACATCTCTCTTGCTCAGTCCACCCAAATCAACAACTCCTATTGGTTCCTTCAAGGCACTGGATTCCGTGGGTTCTCACACTTCACAGCGAAGACAAGACATCCCAGGAAGCCGGGGGCACATTCCAATCAGGTTTTCAGGCCCATCATTTCTCCAAAACGTATATTCTAAAGCTCCAGTGACCTTTGTGTTTCTAAACTCAATGGCTAACTCTTGGTCACCTCTTATGCAGCCTATTGACCTCAGGTGATCACTCGCTCATTCACCACCCTCAGTTGGCTTTTAGGACCCCTCTATCTCGACTGTCCTGTTTGCTTCTTTTCAACCCTTTTTGTTGGTCGCACCTTTAAACACTGGTGGCCTCAGAGATCAGTCCTCAGAGCTTCACTCACCTACTCATTCCCTAACTAAGCTTATCCAAGTTTCATGACTTTAAATGCTATCTCTCTGTATGCTGACAACATTCAGCTTTGTACCTCCAAGTCTTTATTTTTCTGAACTCCTGACTTGTTCTTCCAGCTGCCTATTCAGTGTCTCCAGGGGGTGGTGAATAGTCATTTCAAATTTGACACGTTCCAAAACACTCCCCCTGCCAATCCTTCTTCTTCTGCAGTCTTTCCCAACTCGGTAAATGGAAACACCCTTCTTCCCGTTGCTGAGGCCAGAACACATGGACTTATCCCGGCTCCCTTCTTCCTCTCATATCCCAGTTGCGATCCATCAACACTATTGAAGCTCTCCTGTGGATATATCAGAAGACCACTTCTCAGCATCTCCATTTCCACAGTCCTGGGCCAAGCAGCCAGCATTTCAGTCTGAATTATTGTAATAAATGGTCCCCCTGTGTCCACCTATACCTTTCCAATTCTCCACATAACAGCCAGAGTGTTTGTCTTAAAACATGAATTGAGTCATGTTACTCCTCTGCTTGAACTCTCTAATGACTCCCATCTCATCTAGAGAAAAACACAAAGTCCTTACATCCCCCCATGTGAACTAATCTAGCAAACTATCCCATGGTTCTTTTTCTACTACTGGGATTGGTTTCACTCTGTTCTGGATAGATCTTTTTCCCCACAGCTATCTTGAAAACATAGGCTATTGAACACAGAGAATATTAAGTGAGAGTAAGAGGTTGAATCAGAATATTTCTACCTGCTTTAAAAAACCCCACAAAGAGCCTGACCTGTGGTGGCTCAGTGGATAAAGCGTCAACCTGGAAATGCTGAGGTCGTCTGTTCGAAACCCTGGGCTTGCCTGGTCAAGGCACATATGGGAGTTGATGCTTCCAGCTCCTCCCCCTTCTCTCTCACTGTCTCTCTCTCCTCTCTCTCTCTCTTTCTCCTCTCTAAAAATGAATAATAAAAAAAAAACCCCACAAAGAATAGGTAAGAAATAGAAAGTAGTGTTGATAATGCTCCAGTAATGAACGTTTAGAGGTATGACAGGAAATAATATCGGTCTATAAGCTCTGCTATCCCGGGGATGTTCTTTATTTATTATTCTATAACTCATTTTGTATCTAGAGCAGTGCTGTCCCATAGAACTTTCTGAGATGATGGAAATGTTCCATATTGGCACTGTCAAATATAATAGACATCTACCTTTGGACAGCACAGACCCAGACCCCCAATTCTTTCCAAAGGAGGAAAACGTAAGTCTGAGTGGATTCAGTCAGAACAAGGACTTCTCAGTCAGCCAGGGGACCCACGCCTTTTCAGATGTGTTTCAGTTTTCCCAGGCTCCTTCAGAGTTTCTAGTTCACAGTCTTCCAATTATCATTTGCTGAAATATCTGAGTCCTAATTTGTTCTCTGTTCATTGATCTCTCAGGTGCTGTATTATCTTGTTGACTGGTCAACCCATAAGTATCATTTTTGACCTTGTGCGTGTGCGTTTGGGTGTGATGGGCAAATGTACATTTACTTGAATATTTGAGAATATTCAATTCTGTTATAAAATAAAAAAGACAAGGGATGGTAGCACTCATAAAATGTGTTAGATATAGATAAGTAAGTTAATAACTTGTGAGGCATGTTAAACATAGATAAAGTGAGTAGGGACCTATGTGTACTGAGCACAGACAGGAAGAAATGGAAGAACTAAGAGAAATTACATTTTCATAAAGCACTAAATATACATGGGGCACCAGAAGCACCTAATCTTCATGATACAATAATAAACAGGAGGCATACGAAGCATTCAATATTCACAAGGTCTTAAATTAGCCGTTCTGGCTCCAGATATCCTAGACCAGACAAAACCCACAGCTGCTCATCAGTCTAGTTGGTAAACAACAGCCCTGACCAGGTGCACACATCCCTGTGTGTCTTCTATGAAACAAGCGGCCTCAGGCATCTTCTGTCTCCTGGGTCTCTTTGCTCCAACCTCATCTTTAGTCCTTGTAGCCAAACCATCAGCAGGGAAGGCTGATAGGGCCGGGAGAAAGCTGCCTATGAGCACTGCAGATCCAGGTTTGGGGTGGGGTCGTCCATCCGCCTTGCTAATAACCTTTCCTAAGTATGTTACCTACCCCATCTCTTTCCCTTTTTTTTTCTTGCTGGGTGCTTTAAATTAATTTAATCAATTTTGTGATTTGAAGTTCTTAATTCGAGCCTTTCTGAAGTACTCTTCCGGGGTAGCTTGTCTGGTAGTAGACTTGGTATACTTAGAGGCTACCATGGCATCAGGGCATTTAACCTCATGGTTCGGGGGGTAGATTAAAGATTTTCCAACACTCTCCTGAGTGAATTGGAGAGTGAGGCCACCGAAGGCTTTCTCTGTCTAGACAGAATGTCCTTTGTCCACTGCAGATGTTCTGCCCTGCTCGTGTAATTATTTGCTGCAGGATTTGCTCTGACTGGGAGTCCTGACTAAGAACTGAGACACAGCCTTCGATTGCTCTCAGATCCCTGAATGTATCCCAGGGTTCTGTCTATCTGACTTCTTCTTTGAAAAACCCACCAGTATCTAGACTTCCTTTCTCTTCCTTGTTCAGTTGGAAGGGTCTATACTTTCCTTTGGAAAGTATTTTTTTTTTCCCAAATCTGTAGATACACTCTATGCCTCTAGTCCTTAAGAACCTTAGTTTTGATCCTGATAACTCAGGCTGTTGAAACTCAAAAAAACTTTTTATCTGAAACTACTGTCTCTAGTTTCCAGTCTACTTTGAATGCCAATGTCTCTTTGCATTTCTGTCATGGCAACCCTTCTCTAAGGTCACACACACACACACACACACACACACACACACACACACTTTGCCATCCCAATGGGGGGGCTAGGTGAAGTAGCTTAAAATATTGGGAAAGAAAAGGCATAGATTAGCATTTCAAACTTTCCCAATTTGTAAAGGAGCACACATAGCTGTAACTAGGGTAACTAGGGCCTCACTAAAGAAAGTCTGAGGGCTATCTGCATCCAAGGTTCAGAGGATTTTGTAGGCTGCTCCATGTCTGTGTCTTCATCGACTCCCCTGTTTGTCTCTAGGCAACAGCAAGATGGTCACTGGCAATTCCTCGATGACAGTATCGGTAGAGTTCAGTGGAATCCAAAGGGATGCTATGATATCCCTCTGGTTCTGAAAGTATCTTTCTCATCTTCTGTCTAATTTTACTTCTATTTCTTTATTTAAATAAATATTTGGTAGGCAAATGAGTTTGTAAAATATATGTTTTTTGAAAAATAGGATTTAAAGTTTGCTGGCTTTTATTGGTAAAAATGGTATTGAGCGGCGCCAGGTATGTGATCTGTGAAATTGCAAATTACCTTCCTGCTTGGGAAGGGCCATTGTTATGCTAATGTTTGCTGGAGGAGGGGTTCGCCCCCCCCCCCCCCCCCCCCCCCCCCGCCAGAAAGTTAAGAGAAGAGAAGGAGAAGGAGGCGAAGAAGGAAGGAAGCCATGTTTGAGCAGAGTTTGTGCAGAAAATGAAGGTGTGCAGATGTGAACCAGAGGTGAGGGGATTTGCGAGCTCCGCTGAGACTGGTGGGGCCTTTGATTCTAGGAAAAACCAGAGAAGATTCTCCTGGTTGTGGAACCGGAGAATGTATCATTGGCTTTGGGAGCCCTGTGCGTTTGCTGGTCGGCTGGTGCGAGTCTTGAATAAAGGAACGGCCCATCATAATTTGGCTCCACTGTTTCTTTGCCATCTGCTCGAATTCAATGAGAACCTGCAAGTGAATGGCCGTGACTATTGGCCATACAATATTTTTAAAATTATTGATTTTAGAGGGAGAGGAAAGGAGGAAAGAGAGAGACGGAAACATCTATTTGTTCCTGTATATGCCCCTGACCGGGGGTTGACCCTGCAATCTGTGCAAATCAGTACAATGCTCTAACCAACCGAGTGAGTTATCCAGCTAGGGCTGGATGATTTTACTTCTAAAGTCTCATAACGTTGGTTCTTGAAGGGAATAATGATAACATGTACTAATTACCTTCCACATTCTGGGCCTTGTTTTCCAAGAATTTTCCCCTATAAATGTAAATTTCCTCTGGCAGGGAAAACCCATTAAGCTCTTATTATCTAACCCCTAGAATTAACTTATTAGAACACATTTCCATTTGTCATAGCCAGCTGTGATGAAGGCCAGGTGAGACTGCAGTGGGATAGTTGTCCTGGGGTGGCCAGGAGGTAAAGGGTCTGAGAGGGCAGAAGGGGGCAATGGAAAGGGACAGAAAGAGTGGGCATACTAGTCCAACTTCGCCTGTTCCACAAAATTTTCCCCATGGAAGCCCTGGAGGAACCGACGTGCTAATTACTACCCTCTAGATCAGGGGTCCCCAAACTTTTTACACAGGGGGCCAGTTCATTGTCCCTCAGACCGCTGGAGGGCCGGACTATAAAAAAAAAACCTATGAACAAATCCTTATGCACACTGCACATATCTTATTTTAAAGTAAAAAAACAAAACGAGAACAAATACAATATTTAAAATAAAGAACACGTAAATTTAAATCAACAAACTGACCAGTATTTCAATGGACCTGCTTTTGGCTAATGAGATGGTCAATGGCCGGTTCCATATTTGTCACTGCTAGCCGTAACAAGTGATATGACGCGCTTCCGGAGCCGCGATGCCTGCGTGTCGTGCCCCCCCCCGTCACCGGAAGTAGTACTGTACTTGAGTGATGCCCTGCTTTTTGGCGCCGCTCACATACAGTACTCCAGGAGCACAAGATGTGGATGCATCCTGTGCTCCTCTCACTGACCACCAACGAAAGAGGTGCCCCTTCCAGAAGTGCAGCAGGGCCGGATAAATGGCCTCAGGGGACCGCATGCAGCCCGCGGGCTATAGTTTGGGGACCCCTGCTCTAGATGCATTAGAGTGGCCCTGAGGAGCAAATCTCTGCTTCACACTGAGGGCAGCTAGCCCTTTGAATATAAATATGAAAGTCATGAAGTACAATGCTCTAAAAAATCCTCTCAATTTGGCTTTTTCTATACATTCAAATTATAGAGTTCTGACATCATTTCAATGCTTAGAAATTCAAAATATTAATAATGAGATGAGAGAAGAAGTATAGGTCATATAAGCAGGCTGGCTTATGATTTGCAATTTACATTACACAGACTGGTCACAAATGATCAATCAGCTTTCATGAATTAAAATGTCCTGCCCCGGCCAGGTAGCTCAGTTAGTTAGAGCATCGTCCCGAAGCACAGAGGTTTCCACTTCAATCCCCTGTCAGGGAACATACAGGAACAGATTGATGTTCCTCTCTCTCTCTCCCTTTTCCTCTTTCTCTAAAATCAATAAATAAACATGCCTGACCTGTGGTGGCGCAGTGGTTAAAACGTCAACCTGGAAACGCTGAGGTTGCCGGTTCAAAACCCTGGGCTTGCCTGGTCAGGGCACATATGGGAGTTGATGCTTCCTGCTCCTCCCCCTTCTCTCTCTCTCTCTCTCTCTCCCCCTCTCTATAATGAATAAATAAAATCTTAAAAATAAATAAATAAATAAATAAACATTAAGAAAGAATGTCCTGTCTACACAATGGAATACTATTCAGCAGTGAAAAGGAAGAAGGAATTACTGATATATTCAGCCATGTAGATGAATCTCAAAAACTTCCCGAGCAAAAGAAACTAGATACAAAAGAATATATACTGTGTGATTCTGTTTATATGAGGTTTTCAAACAGGCAAAACTCACCTAAGGTGAAAACAATCTGAATGGTGGTTGCCTCAGTAGGGGTGAGAGGCATGAAAAACTGTGGGGAGATGAAAATGTCCATCTTGATTTGGGTATTGATAATCTGGACATACACATTTGTCAGATTTCTAGACTGTATACTTCAGATATGTGCATTTTACAATCTAAAAACTATACCACAATAAAAAAAATTAAAAAAACATGTCCTAGTCTTCTGTTGGTCAATCCTTCCTCAGACTTGACCACTGCATGTGACTGTCTGGCTGAAGTAACTGACAGCAGAGTTGTCACATGTAGCACAGAGACGGAAGGGCAAATTATGCAACATGCAAGCTGCTATAAATTGAAGTGCTCTACATTTAGGGATGCCTACATGTCATGTTATTAATCACTTTATTATGTAATACTTGCTCTAAAATACAAATGATACAGGTACATTCCATCACACTATTTTGGATTTTTTCTTTACCCTGAATATTTTTTTAACAAAAATGTACAGAGCAGATTAATCCCTACTTTATGGAAACAAAGTCTTCGGATGGCTTGCTTTTCTCTATACTCTCCATGAATTCCTATTGTTCTAGGAAAGAGTAAATTTAAGAAAGACTGGTTCAGCTCTGTCCCTGTAGTGTATTTAGATATACCTACATACACATTTCTGTCTCATGCACAGTAGTGGAAAGTATTATCCATCAGTCTATCGACTACTGACTATTATGAAGACTTTATTAGGCTTCCCTTCACCCACCCACCTCCTTTATGCATACAGCGCCCTGTGGCCGCTTCTTAGACTAACTCACATCTCCTGCGAAAACGAGCCGAAGTCGTTATCTTCAGGGCTGAAACAATTCTGAAATACCTATAGCATACTTTCTCATCCTAATAATTCTCCTGTTCTTGCTGAGATTCAGAATCACACTTGGCCCTGGCCGGTTGGCTCAGCGGTAGAGCGTCGGCCTGGCATGCGGGGGTCCTGGGTTTGATTCCTGGCCAGGGCACATAGGAGAGGCGCCCATTTGCTTCTCCACCCTCCCCCTTCCTCTCTGTCTCTCTCTTCCCCTCCTGCAGCCAAGGCTCCATTGGAGCAAAGATGGCCCGGGTGCTGGGGATGGCTCCTTGGCCTCTGCCCCAGGTGCTGGAGTGGCTCTGGTCTCGGCAGAGCGACACCCCGGAGGGGCAGAGCATCGCCCCCTGGTGGGCAGAGCATCGCCCCTGGTGGGCGTGCCGGGTGGATCCCAGTCGGGCGCATGTGGGAGTCTCTGTCTGACTGTCTCTCCCCGTTTCCAGCTTCAGAAAAATACAAAATACAAAAAAAAAAAAAAAAAAGAATCACACTTATTTTCATTATTTATCTGTTCCATTTCTTTTCTTTTCTTTTTGTTTAAACTTTTAAAAATTAAATTTATTTGGGTGACATTGGTTAAGAAGATTATTCAGGTGTCCAGTGTACATTTCCATGATACATGATCTGTATATTGCGTTGTGTGCCCACCATCCGAAGTCAAAAAATCTTTTATCACCATATATTTGGCCATTATTTCTTTCCTGAAGTTATAATCCTCTCTTTGAGACATTCCAGTTGGTTGCTATGGAAATGGTTATTTTCCCACAAACAGAATTACACTAAAGAATAAGCAGTAAGGAACAGGCAGGAGAGACAAATGGACTCATGGAATTAAAAAAAAAACAAACCAAAAAGTTCATCCTGCTAAAGCCACAACGAGACTAAAAGATGTTAAAACTGTAAGAGAAGTTGTCCAGTTTTTCATGAAGGAAAAATTTGCCTTGATGTTTTCTTAAATGATTATCAGATCCATTGATGAAGAATTTATGGTTTGAACACATGTATGGGTACAAATATCTGCATAAGTTAAAGTCTATCCAAAGTAGTAAACCTAAATGTTCAAAGTAACTAATGATTTGATATTAATAATGATCATTTAATTTTTACTACCTGTCATATCCCCCAAATATAACTTTACCCCAAACTCAGCCTTTTAAATTCCTGTGCAGTTGTATCAAAACTAATTTGTTTTATATTTTCTTTTGTTTTTATTACCTATATCCCATATATTGCCATATTTCTACATTATCTTAACATTTATACATTTTAAATTATATTTGAGAATCTATTTATTCTGGCTTCTTATAGTCGAGTAATATGTTGGATAAAAAAATTTTTTTTGCCATAATAAGCGACACCACTATAAAGATATTGATAGCAAGTCTTGAAAAAAAAATGATATAGAATTAACTCAGAGAAGGTGGGTTTCAGAGTAAAGGATATGAGAATTTCACATAGTTCTCTGCTCTACGAGTACATTCTAGGCCAGGGGTCCCCAAACTTTTTACACAGGGGTCCAGTTCACTGTCCCTCAGACCATTGGAGGGTCGGACTATAAAAAAAACTATGAACAAATTCCTATGCACACTGCACATATCTTATTTTAAAGTAAAAAAAACAAAACAGGAACAAATACAATATTTAAAATAAAGAACAAGTAAATTTAAATCAACAAACTGACCAATATTTCAGTGGGAACTATGCTCCTCTCACTGACCACCAATGAAAGAAGTGCCCCTTCCGGAAGTGCGGTGGGGGCCGGATAAATGGCCTCAGGGGGCCGCATGTGGCCCACAGGTTGTAGTTTGGGGACCCCTGTTCTAGGCCTTCATGAAATGTTTGTTAAATGAGTGGGCCTCATTACATATACTAATGTGTTGGCAAGTAGTGTGTATGACTCTTACATGTAAGGGAAACCAAGACAAGAGGATTTCCAAAGAATTTCGGAGAAGAAAGCAAACCCTCTGCAGTTGATCTTCCCCTACCCACTTAATTCTTCCCTCTGCACAGAGCTGTGCTTCTCAGCAAGCTTGCAGAGTCCTGCGAGGACCCTCACTGGATCCATCGTGTTCCTGACTCTGTTTAGTTTAATTTCTATAGAGACACGAACGACAATAAAATAATGCCCCCCCCCCAAAGATATCCTATCAAAGAGAAAGTATAAGCAAGCAAATAAAGTTAGTCCCCAAATGGATACTTTTGGGTCATATGGAGCTGGGAGAGATATGATACAAATGTCACTGTGAGCTTCTTCAAGACCGGAGAGAAGGGACTAAAACCCAGCATGTGATAAGCCATCAAGATGTGTCTTAGAGCCCCTGCAACTCCGAGATCTCTTGCTAAGTCATTACTCTGATTCCAGCTATGTCGCTTTGAAGCTTCCCTGTTGTGACAAGCGCTGTCACTGAAATAGGCTGGTTTTATAAAGCCTGGTCCCCGGAGTGCCTCACACGTGATGACTGAGTTTTGATGACTGCCACAAGGTGGGTCGTAAAACAGGCTTTAGTGGGGAGAATTTAGGCATAGGTATCTGAGAGTCTAAAAGTGTTTTTATCTCATTGGAATTTGATTACAAATCCTTCTTTTCTAATTATACAACTAAAATATAATACAGACGTACTGTAGAAAATAAAAAAAATTATAAAGAAGAAAATAAATGTCACAATAAATCTGCAAATACATTTTTTTTACACGTTTAGATATATTTCTTTCCATAGTGATGGCTTTATATGTATGCATGTTTGCATTTTTGTGAAGGTGTGCAGATACATGCGTCTGTATATGGATGGATGTGTTACACACACACATAGCTGGAGAGTCCAGACAAAACAAATGAGAGAGAAGCTGAAATGATTCTTGGAAGCCCCACAGTATAACTGTTGGGGGTTTGGCCTCAACATGGGTGAAAAGGGAATTAGGGTAAGGACTCCAAATCCCTTCACCTGGGAGTACTTCCAATTTTCTAAGACTCGTCCCTCCGTAAAATTTTACAGTATTCTCTATATGGTTCCCACATATTCCTGGTTGGGGTTAATGCAATTATATGTGGGTTTTTAATATTGTGTGCAAAAATATTTCTTTTATTATATATTCCCCTTGCTACCTCTCATATCTATAGATTTTTATACTTTGCTTTTGCATCTGGATGCTGTACTGAATTTTTTTTCATCATGAGATTTTTTTTTTTTTTAGAAATTATATTTAATGGGGTGACATTGATCAATAAGAATACACAGGTTTGCCTGACCTGTGGTGGCGCAGTGGATAAAGCGTCGACCTGGAAATGCTGAGGTCGCCGGTTCGAAACCCTGGGCTTGCCTGGTCAAGGCACATATGGGAGTTGATGCTTCCAGCTCCTCCCCCTTCTTTCTCTCTGTCTCTCTCTCCTTTCTCTCTCTCTCTCTCTCTCTCTGTCTCTCACCCTCTCTCTCTCCTCTCTAAAAATGAATAAATAAAAATAAAAAAATGAAAAAAATATGTATCTTTAAAAAAAAAAAGAATACACAGGTTTCTGGCAAACATCTTTATAGCATTTAACTGTTGATGGTGTTGTGTGCCCATCACCCAAAGCCAACTCATTTGTCATCACCATGTATTTGTCCCTGAGGTTTCTGTTTCCTATAGAAGTTGTCTCAGACTAAAATATTTTCTGAAAATAATGATTCTGTTATTGCCTCCTTATGAATTAACAAGTCTTGAAAACTTACTTATAGCTAGTGATTATCTTTCTAAATGTGAATGGTATGCCAGCATTCTTTTTCTCATCATTAATTGTTGAGAATCATAGTTTTCTCATCTATAATTATTTTCACTATTCTTTAATTATGCCTCTCTGTGACCCTTAGTGGGATGAAAGGAAAAGCCAACAAGGAAAACGAAGAAAGCGTATTGCTTTCATTAGTTCTTGCATTTCTGGTCACATCCTTCTTTCTTTCCCCTTTCTAAGGATCAGTCTCTTATCTGCCTCATAGGAGGACAGGACCAGCGGGCATGGAGAACGACCAATGTGAGCTCTGGGGCAGCAAAAGCTTCCTGCAGCATCTAATGTTTTCAAATTTACAGCTATTCTGTTATGACACATAGAATTTACCCACAGTTTTAAGTAACATTTCTTTTCCTTTAAATCAAATAAGTGGCATGTCTGATAAAGAAATCGAAGACATTGGAAAGCACAGATAAAAAATACTCCAATTACTCAGTATTGTCATTTCTCAGGATAACATGTTTTTTGTTGGGTTTCCCCAGAATGGGTTTTGATAAGGGTTCACATGCAGGTTGTTCTTGGAAGTGAGCCCAGGGAACAAGAGTGGAGGACTGGAGAGAGAAACATAAGGAAGGATGGAAAAGCAATTGCAAAGATGCATTATCAAATTCTTCACCACTCTCGGCAAGTATGATTATGGCTCGTTCCCACTGGGTTTCACATTAGGAGAAAAGACCTACCGAATGTCCACTCAAGAGATCAAAGAGGTGAGTCTTATTCAGTGGTGTGTCAGAGCCTGCTTGTCCCAGTTTGGCATAGCCTATTGTGCACATGTCTTGCCAACGTTGTGTTCATTGACATCCTGTTGATGGCCTGAAATCAACTGTGGTGGAAGTATTTACATCATGGAAATTGATGAACATTACAAACCAAGGCTTTTTTTTTTTTGTCAGTGAGCTAGAAGTTCAAACATTTGTCAGCATACCACTGGAAATATTTATCCACTGGCTCCCATCACCCCTTGGTCTAGGGTCACCTATCAGGGATGAACGCTCTCTTCTTCCAAATCTGCACAGACCTCCGAAGGCTGGGAGGGTTTCTACAGATGACTCATGAGGCTGGGAAAACCTCTTCTTGGCAGCCAGAAGGTGCTGGCAGGCTACACCTGCTCACCTAGTTTCAACAGCAATGACTGAAGCACAAAGACTGACTGGGGCAATGGGAGGCACAAGAAATATCCAATCCAAGTACTCTTAGTATTTCGATAGTTCTCTCTCCATGTGTACATGCACTCCCATGGGCATGCACACACATGACATCACTGCTTTGAACTCACAAAATGGCATCAACCAGCCGTACTCTGTCTCCTCAGCTTTTGGTCACTCGACCATAAATGGTAAACATTTTCCGTGCCAACAGGTACAACTTTAGTGGTTGCAAATTATTAGATATACCCTATTTTACTAATATTTTGCTGTTGTACATCATGGTATTATAAATCTACAATGTATGTATTTATACATATATTTTTACACACATTTCTGATAAATCCCTTGTAGTGGAATTACTGGGTCAGAGGGCTTGCATATTTTTAAGTCTTTTTACCAAACTGCCTAGCCCATAATATGTTTATCAACAAAACTCATAAGTTTTTAAAAATATAGCTTCTTATTGATTGATTGATTTTAGAGAGCAAGAGAGAGAGCAACATCAATCTGTTCTATACGTGCCCTGATGAGGGGTTGAACCAGTAACCTTCGTGTACTGGGACAATGCTCCAAGCAACCAAGTTTTCTTGCCAGGGCATACCTTATAATCTTTTGAAGTCTTTTCTAACTTTTTTATTCTATAATGCTCTTATTTTAATATAGAAGTATCAATAATTCTTGTAGGATTAGTATAAACCAAAATAAAATGATAGAGTGCTTATGACTCTATGTCCAATAGCCTCAAAAATATATATTTTTAAAAACAAAACAAAGTCATTTTACTTTAATAAGAGCTCTACCTAAATATAGAAATAATATATTTTTCCATATTTATGATCCATAGAAACTTGTAGCGACCTGCGATTGATATTTTAGACTTTAAAACTGAAAACATTCCTGTAAGTGCTATTTATCACTAGTTTGAAATATATTATCCCAGTATGTCTTTAGACTCAAGAAAGCTTTTGTCTATAAACCTACCCTACATCGCTATTTTATTTGGAAGAGAGTATAATGCAGATGACAAATGATTCATTCCTTCCAGAACAAACTAATATCACTCTGGAACAGAAGGAAAGAGAAAAACAGTAATGAACATTGTTGTCATATTTTTGAATTTGGATGACTTTTCAACACTATTCTAATCTAGCATATTTTTGTTTATTCCATTTTTCTAGTCAGAGCTTAAATGGCAAAAAAAAAAAGAATGTTTGCTATCTTACATATGGGATTCGATATTTAACAACTGAAGCTGTTATTGCAACATTCAATTCCCTTGCTCGGTAAAACAGTAGAAAATACAAAGTCACTGTAACAGAGCAAACTCAGGGTTTTCTGAAAGGCATCAAATTCGACATTCATCATTGATGTTTACCGGGGCCCTAGAGGCTGTTCTCTGCTCTAGTTGCAGTGCTGAGAGCCAGAGGGCAGTCAGTGAACCAGACAGATGCCGCTTGACCTCATAGAGCTTGCAATTAAAGACTATACTCCAATGGAAATAACTAACTTAATTAATAAATAATTAAGAAGCAAAGGTCCTAATTTTTACATGTATTTCCCCGGATTTTAAAAAAATTATTATTATTATTATTTTGCCTTTTTCAATGTTAACAATCTTCCCAGAGTCACTTCCTTTCTGTACAATGAAGAACTTGGTACTGGCTTAACTTTGAAAGGTTTGCCAGATTGAAACCCAACCCAAATGCATCCTTTTATTTTACAGCAGAAAACAACAATGTAGCATAAATAACATGCAATTTTTTTTATTTTTATTTCTTTATTTTAGAGAAGAGAGACAGAGAAAGAGAGAAGGGAGGGAGGAACAGGAAGCATCAACTCTCATATGTGCCTTGACTGGGCAAGCCCAGGGTTTTGAACCAGCGACCTCAGCATTCCAGGTCGATGCTTGATCCACTGCGCCACCACACATCAGGCATAACATGCAATTTTAATTAATCTCCACTGTCTCTCTCCAGGTGGTTCATATCCCCCCATTGTCATGCATACAATGTAATCAATATGTAGAGAGCTCCTGAAATCTCAGCTATCAGCAAAACAGGAGTACTGTCAGTGACCAGGGTAGTCAAGGGGTCATTCTAGGCTTCCCTAGACCAGGCATACCAGTCCTGGGTAAAATTGTGCAGGTAATAGCCAGCTATCACTGGAGTCCTCTTCTCCTCGTAGTGAGAGACTCCTTCCTAACTCGGTATTTCACACGTTGTCACCCTTTCCTTATCAGAAGGATTTCAGTAGCTAATCTGATATTAAAGCCCAAAAAGAAATGTAAATTTGAGCAGAAGACAAAGCGTTCTGTCAGAGAGAGTGCCCGCTTAAATAAGTAAGTGAAGGCATTGGTGAGCCCAGAAGATACTTGGGCAGAACAATAAAGGGAAGCCAGTAACTGGCTTGCTGTGGGTGGGTGCAGGAAAAGCCCAGATGCAGAATGACAAAACACACCTAGGTTCAAACTCTTTCTGAGGGTCAGTTTCTTCAAGACAAAATGGGTATAATGACATTTCTCTGATAAGATTTGATCTTTGACCATGTGGACTAAAGGTGATGTCTGTAAAGAACACGGACCATTGTGATTGTTCAATAAATATCGGCTTAGGTCATTAACGCTCATGAATTCTACATAAGCGCCCCTCTTTCTTTTTGTTATTTCCATTTCTTCAGTAAAGATGGGCACAGTTGGCAGATTTTCCAACTCCCAAATGTTAAACCAATGCTATGTTCTAAGATGCAGCAGTGAACTTGGCAGACAAGCAGCCTTTCTCACGGGGCTCTTGATGTTAGACCAGCGGTTCTCAACCTGTGGGTCGCGACCCACAGGTTGAGAACCGCTGTGTTAGACCCTGAGCTCTAACGGAAATTAAGAAATGAGCTGGTATTCAAATTGGCCAAGTTGTACGAGGGGTTTATACAAAAGGCCAGCATGCCCTCCAAGCACCAGATTTGCTCCAGACCTAGAAAGAGCTAACCATTTGTATGGCCAGTAGTCACCGCCATCGCTGCCATTCCCATGCAGGTTCTCATTGGATTCGGACAGACAGTAAAGAAACAGTGGAGCCAGAAAATGGTGGGCCATTCCTTTATTAAAGTCTCACACTGGCCGACGAGCAAACACACAGGGAAAAAACACTTTCTTCTTCATTTATTCAGAGCTCACAAAGCCCTGACACATTCTCTGGTTCCACACCCAGGAGAATCTTCTCCGGTTCTTCCTAGAATCAAAGGCCCCACCAGTCTCAGCTGTGCTCGCAAAGGCCCTCAGCTCTGGTTCCCCATCTGCACACCTTCTCTCTCTCTGCACAAACTGGCTTCTTCCTCAGCCCTCTGCATTCTCTCTGCTCTCACTCTGCAAATATGGCTTCCTTCTCTCTGCCAAACTTTCTGGGGCAAAAACCCCTCCTCCAGTAAACATTAGCAAGACAATGGCCCTTCCCAAGCAGGAAGTAATTGGAAATTTCACAGATTACCTAACTGGCACTGCCCAGTGCCATTTTTAACACTAAAAGTGAGCAAACTCAAAAAATACAAATTTTACAAACTCATTTGCCCAACACCATTCAATCCCTCATGAGGCTACAACCTATGGGCTATTCCCCTTCCCTCTGCTGAAAACCCTTTTAAAATTTGGACTAGCTTAGTACAAATTTTTACCAATGCTCTTGAAAAGCTTACATGAGCAGCTTGAACTCTAAAATATGATAAAATAAATTCTGCTTTTTCCAGTTAAACTCATTGGCTTCTAATAGAAGTAGAAACTGCCTAATCAGTTTTGATGAAAATGAGAATGGTTTGTAATTAACAATTACTTTTTTTTAGCATTCACACCGCAGTGTTCTCTCTTTAAGCTAGCTCAGATCACTCACTGGCTTATTTGATTGATTGATTGATTTTAGAGAGGAAGGGAGAGAGAGAACCATCTTAGAGAGAGGAAAGAAGAGAGAGAGAGAGAGAGGGGTTAATATAAATTTGTTGTTCCACTTATTTATAGATTCACTGGTTGATTCTTTTATGTGCCCTGATTGAAGATCTAACCAGCAACCCTGGCATATGTGGATGATGCTCTAACCAGCTGAGCTATCCAGCCAGGGTCAGTCACCATCTCATTTTAATTTAAGAAAAAAAATTTTCCATTACAGATGTAATACCTGCATTTATTGAAAATATAGAAAATAAAAATAAAGATAAATGGGAAATTTATTGATAGTCTTACAAATACATCGTGATGTATTTTCTTTCTGATGTTTATATTTCACATAGTTGTAATTACATGGTATACATAAAATTGCATGTGCTGGCTTCTTAAAAATCTGGTTTTAAAATATCACTTTGAATCCACTGCCCAGACATATGATCCCTTACCTTAACCTTTGGGTGCATCTCCTGATAACTGCTTTCCATGTCTGTTTTTTTAAAAATTTAAACATAATTGCAATCATGTAGGATTGAAGATTTGTTAACACGGGAACATTCACAGATCCTGTAAGAAAGAGGTCACAAGGAGGCTCAATGACAGACCATGCGTATTACTTGATGGTTTACTCGTCTCTCCCGATTAAACCTCAGCGACTTAGGACTCTCAGTTTGACTCTTAAAGACAGACACAGAAAATCATCCTTCATGTTCCGTGGCAGAAGAAACAAAGCCGTGATGTTGCACTCTGCGATTCTGCCTTTGTGCCCGGGGAAAGCACCTTTGTAAAGTAATTCTCCTGGTTCAGTTTCTTAACAGAATGACTGACGGATGCAGCCTCGTTAGCAAGTGCCGGGAGGGCACAGTCTCCATTCATTGTCGGAGGCTAGGAGACATGTATGATAAGATTGCCTCTGAACTGAAAGCCGAAGGCTATGGCTCAATAAGCCCCCTTCCTGGCACTGAATGTGGAAAGCGGAGCCCCAGGAGGGCTGTGCCGAAGGAAGCGCTGTAGGGCCAAGCTCCGCCCCCTCACTGGGACCCCCAGCTGGAGCTCCTGACTGAATGGATGAGGGGTCTTTCCTCCTTTTAGCTCCAACTTCCTCTTTCTGGAGTTCTTAATTTTCACCTCTAGGTCATCTGAATGTATTTTCTAGAAATTTCCTCAAGTAGGATAGAGGGATGATTCCTGTATTGTGATGTCACATACGTAAGACTGACATAAACTGTGTGTGTGTGTGTGTGTGTGTGTGCGTGTGTATATATATATAATTCTGTCGTGACTGTCTTCCTAAAGTCTGTGGATGTATCTTCTAGAGTTCACCGTGACAGAAGCCAGGTCTGAGGAAATCCGATTTGAATCCTTGCGTAGGTGACCATTTGTTCTCTCTGCTTGTTTGAGTTGTTCTTTTATTTTTAATTTAGTGATTGCTCTAGAATAGCTGTAATGGACATACTCTTTCTGTACCCCACCCCAGCCCCGTATACATCGTCCCTTTGTGCCTTCCTTAGGAGGGCATCATGGAGGCCGGGCTGGGAAGTCTGTACTGCCCAGGGAGGGGGCGGCAAGGATGAAGGGAGGCTCTAGAGTACAGGGGGGGAAGGGATGCTGTGGGGATGCTGTTGGCCGAGACAACTGGGTCCTGACCAAACGGAAGGACCCTCAGGACGTGCTGCAGGGCGTGGAGGTGGAGGCTGCCACAGGCTCGGGCACAAACACAGGCATAGCTAGCTTCCTCACTGCCTCCGGGACCCTGCTCACAGGCCACCTCCTCAGGGAGGCCACCCCTGACTACTCTGCCCTTGCTCCCTGCTTCCTGCCTCCCTCCACCCCTTAGCCTGCTTTGGTTTTACTCACAGCACTCGTCCTACCTGACGGAGGATGGCTTCACTTCTATGTTGTCTAGCAGGCCTTCTTCTACTTCTAGTTTGCTGGACTGCATTCCTTCCTGGGTCTTTGTCACTCTGAATGCATGGAACCCGTGAAAAACTCGAGACTTCCCAGTCCCCACTCCAGCGTGTTCCTGTGGTGGCCACCCCTCCCAAGGTCCATGGTCACTCTCATCTCTTGCTGAATTGCTTCCTCAGTGGCAGTCTCTAAATGGACGAAAAACTGATATATATGTCCTGCTCAAATGTAAGTGCCACAAGAGTTTTATTTATTTATTTATTTATTTCTGAAGTGAGAAGCGGAGAGGCAGACAGACTCCTGCATGCACCCGACCAAGATCCACCGAGCATGCCCACTAGGGGGCGATGCTCTGCCCAAGATGTACTGGGGCGTTTCTCCATTGCAACCAGAGACATTCCAGGGCCTGAGGCAGAGGCCATGGAGTGATGGGACAACTTTGCTCCAATGGAGCCTTGGCTGTGGGAGGGGAAGAGAGAGATAGAGAGAAAGGAGAGGGGGAGGGGTGGAGAAGCAGATGGGTGCTTCTCCTGTGTGCCCTGGCTGGGAATTGAACCCAAGACTTCTACACACCAGGCCGACGCTCTACCGCTGAGCCGACCAGTTTGAGAGAAGAGAGTTGATTTGGAAATGGGAGAGTTTAGTGGGAGAGACGGGCCCCGCGGACCTCACAGAGCAGCAGTCATCTAACAGGACGGAGCTCCTACCGTCCTGCTGGGACTAGCACTTGTGTTTGTGGAGCTAGCAGGTGCTGAAGGAATGAACACCTGCGTACCTAGATCAGAAATCTCATCTTGTAGGGGCAAGAACTGGGAAGACCTACCAGACTCGGGCAGTGAGTTGACTGTCCTTGTTTTCTGCATTGTGAGGTTTTGTTTCTTGTGTCTTGATATGAATTTTAGTAGGAAGGTGGGCAATGCTGTTTTGTGATTGCTACCTAGATTTGCCATTTCAAACTGGACATCACGTTCTACTTTTAATTTATTTAATGACCACTTCATTGAGAATGAAAAGGTAATCTATAGGCAGCTAAATTCATATCCCAAAGAGAAGGTAAGAGGCTTCAGGTTTTTTGTGTTTTTTTAACCTTTTTCACCACACTTCAATCTTTATTTATTTATTTATTTTTTTGTGGCAGAGACAGAGAGAGTCAGAGAGAGGGACAGATAGGGACAGACAGACAGGAAGGGAGAGAGATGAGAAGCATCAATTCTTTGTTGCAGTTCCTTAGTTGTTCATTAATTGCTTTCTCATATGTGCCTTGACCGGGGACTACAGCAGACAGGCTGACCCTTTGCTCGAGCCAGTGACCTTGGGCTCAAGCTGGAGAGCCTTGCTCAAACCCAATGAGCCCACACTCAAGCTGGAGACCTCAGGGTTTCAAACCTGGGTCCTCCGTGTCCCAGTCTGACGCTCCATCC
The DNA here is from genome assembly GCF_036850765.1 of Saccopteryx bilineata. NCBI lineage: Eukaryota > Metazoa > Chordata > Mammalia > Chiroptera > Emballonuridae > Saccopteryx > Saccopteryx bilineata. The sequence continues at coordinate 45,588,258 of NC_089496.1, forward strand.
ATTGCGCCACCTCCCGGTCAGGCAAGAGGCTTCAGGTTTATGTTATATCTGTACTAGAGTATTTTAACAGAGCATTTTATTTCTTCCAAGTACATACAAATACTTTTTGATAATTTATTTTGACCCGATTTATTATTCTTATTTAATGTACACGAGTGAGTTTTCACCATTTAAAATTATTTATTTATTTATTCATTTTAGAGAGGAGAGAGAAAGGAAGAGAGAGGAGGAGAGAGAGAGGAGAGAGAAGGTGGGGAGGAGCTGGAAGCATCAACTCCCATATGTGCCTTGACCAGGCAAGCCCAGGGTTTCGAACCGGCAACCTCAGCATTTCCAGGTCAATGCTTTATCCACTGCGCCACCACAGGTCAGGCCGAGTTTTCACCATTTTAAAGAAAAGGAGCCTAAGTGACCATCTAAAACGTTTGCATATAGATTGAAAATAGGTTTTATCCATTTACAGAATGTAAGACGTGAAGATTAAAAGAAAACTAATATCAAAACCTACAGAAATAAGTCAAACGTATTTAACTGATTCCTTGGCAATGTAGTGATACTGAGACTTTTTTCCTTTGAAAATATATAAAATTTCCCTTTTATCTTCCCTGAAGCATGTCAGAATAAACTAGGGACTGCATAATTAATATGCAGGTAATCTTTGATAGCTTGATAATGGGTCCTCCCCCCCCCCCTTTGAATCTTATTTTATATTTCAGACCACACATTCTCAGTTTGTTGATAATGTGCTCGGTTGCAGCTTAATATTTTTCCAGGTCTAAAGCCAGGTTCACATTTTTGCTTTGAAGAGACAGAAATTCCAAACAAATACAGATGGTCAGACCATAAACTTAATTAAAATTTCTACTTTACTGGATGTTACATTAAATACGGCCATAATGCCAAGAGAAATACATGCAAAATCCATTTATACCCACATCCCGCGGCTTCCACACAGTATAAAATAATAGAACGCTGAGAAGCATGTGTTTGCGTAGATGTTTGCAAGAGCACGTGCGTGTGAAGCCAGCTCTCTCTTTTTTGGCTTGGCTGTCATGCTAGTCATGCTTTGACCAATAAAACATGGGTTTTAATTAAAATCTGGGATTGGCCAGCCGTACATCTGTTAACTTTTCCTATATAATTCTCAAGCCCTGATTTAGATACTTTCTAAAGTACTGTGGTTTCCCTTCTCCTTTCTGGGCAAATCTGGAACATTTTAATCTTTCCTACTTAGTCCAGAATACTTGTTTATTCAGAGTTATGTGGAGATAATAATTCATCTCCAGAAGGGTAATAAAGGTCATTCATAGCAAGGTAAAATGTGGTTTTCTTATGGAATTTGAAGGGGGAGGAAGGGACTCAGCCCTGTCCTTCGTAGACGAGGGCTCTATGTCCAAGAGGACAGGTGAGAATGAATAGCCCAGTTTGGCCAGAGCATGCTGAGCCCAGTGAAACTGGGCAGGGAGGGCTGAAAGGACAGCAAGGGTAACATTTGACAGGTGTGGCTGGTTCTGTGGTAGGACACCATCTATAGTTTCCACCAGGTGTGTTAGGCCCAGCTCCCAGAAAGGACAGCAAGGGTAACATTTGACAGGTGTGGCTGGTTCTGTGGTAGGACACCATCTATAGTTTCCACCAGGTGTGTTAGGCCCAACTCCCAGAAAGGACAGCAAGGGTAACACTTGACAGGTGTGGCTGGTTCTGTGGTAGGACACCATCTATAGTTTCCACCAGGTGTGTTAGGCCCAACTCCCAGAAAGGACAGCAAGGGTAACACTTGACAGGTGTGGCTGGTTCTGTGGTAGGACACCATCTATAGTTCCCACCAGGTGTGTTAGGCCCAGCTCCCAGAAAGGACAGCAAGGGTAACATTTGACAGGTGTGGCTGGTCCTGTGGTAGGACACCATCTATAGTTCCCACCAGGTGTGTTAGGCCCAGCTCCCAGAAAGGACAGCAAGGGTAACACTTGACAGGTGTGGCTGGTCCTGTGGTAGGACACCATGTATAGTTTCCACCAGGTGTGTTAGGCCCAGCTCCCAGAAAGGACAGCAAGGGTAACACTTGACAGGTGTGGCTGGTTCTGTGGTAGGACACCATCTATAGTTTCCACCAGGTGTGTTAGGCCCAGCTCCCAGAAAGGACAGCAAGGGTAACACTTGACAGGTGTGGCTGGTTCTGTGGTAGGACACCATCTATAGTTTCCACCAGGTGTGTTAGGCCCAGCTCCCAGAAAGGACAGCAAGGGTAACACTTGACAGGTGTGGCTGGTTCTGTGGTAGGACACCATCTATAGTTTCCACCAGGTGTGTTAGGCCCAGCTCCCAGAAAGGACAGCAAGGGTAACACTTGACAGGTGTGGCTGGTCCTGTGGTAGGACACCATCTATAGTTCCCACCAGGTGTGTTAGGCCCAGCTCCCAGAAAGGACAGCAAGGGTAACATTTGACAGGTGTGGCTGGTTCTGTGGTAGGACACCATCTATAGTTCCCACCAGGTGTGTTAGGCCCAGCTCCCAGAAAGATAAGCCTGAGACCGTGGCCTGTGCATGAGGAGGACTTTAGTGGTGAGTGTGAGCCCCAAGAGGGGGGAAGATGCAAGGTGCAGAAGAAGGCTGTGTTCACCACTGGCCACCACTGTGGTCAACAGATGCTCTGTCACATGGGCTCTAATGAGGAGCCTAATGAAAGGCCTCTTGGGACCCTGTTGTAGACTGAATCACATTCCTCAGCTCAGGTGTTCCTCAGTATTTCACAATGTGGCTGTATATTTGGACTGTACAGTCTTTAAGGAAGGGGCTACATTAAAATGAGGCAGTTAGGGAAAGCCCTCATCCACCTGACCGGTGTCCTTCTAAAAAGAGGAAATTTGGACAAAGAGACACCTGGGATGTGCGCGCGCGCGCGCGCGCACACACACACACACACACACACACAAGAAAGACTACATGAAGACACAGCGGGGAAGTGGCCATCTGCAAGCCAAGGAGAGAGGTCTCACAAGAAGCCTGTCTTGCTGACACCTTGATCTTGCACTTCTAGCCTCCAGAACTGTGAGACAATAAACTTGTTATTCCAGCCGCCCCGTCTGTGGTGCTTTGTTATGGCAGCCCTACCAAATGAAGACACCCTCCAACAAGGGAGAAGAAAGGGGTACTGCTGACTGACTGTGGGAGGGCTCACTGACAGCACTTCTGGGCTGCACATGCTCCAGTGTGTAATGGTTAGTCCTGGACTCTCCTGCCTTGGGGTCATCAGAGATGCCCTAGGGCAGCAGGTGCTGGATGTAAGGTGAGACCTTAGTGGACACCAGATCTAAGAAGCAGACTGGAGCCTGTGTAGGATTGGGCTGCAAGGGCTGAAAGACTGGGAAGGGACGGTGGCTGGAATAAGGGATAGATAGGTATGGTGGAAAGAAGCTGAAGCACAGATGAAGGGTGCGTGATCCACAGGGTCGTGATGACATTGACAATAATAATGATAATGACGAGTGATAATCATTGAGGATGTTCTATGTATCCAACACTAGGATACATAAATGATCTCCTTCTTACTCCCATTTTACAGATGAAGAAACCGAGGCACAGAGAAGTTCAACAACTGGCCCAAGGTCACAACAGCTACTAGAAGGTCACAACAGCTACTAGGCGGTAACGGAACTCGGAACTCGAGTAGAGTTGAAGCTGGCCCCAAAGCTTTCATTCTTTTTTTCTTTTAAACTTTCTTTTTTTAAAAAAATTTTTATTTTTACTTTTTTATTTATTCATTTTAGAGAGGAGAGGGAGAGACAGAGAGAGAGAGAGAGAGAGAGAGAGGAGAGACAGAGAGAGAGAAGGGGGGGAGGAGCTGGAAGCATCAACTCCCATATGTGCCTTGACCAGGCAAGCCCAGGGTTTCGAACCGGCGACCTCAGCATTTCCAGGTCGACGCTTTATCCACTGCGCCATCACAGGTCAGGCCCAAAGCTTTCATTCTTATTCATATCACTCTACTTTCTGTTGCTGCTGTGATTGCAATGGTGTTTCAGAAAGATAAATTTGAATAGATGTTTTACTTGAATTTCACACACAAGTTACTGCTTTAAGAACATGTAGGTATTTGTTGGGCAGATAAAATATATTATGCTCACTTTGTTAAAAATGGCGCTGCCCACGTGAGGCCGTTGCCCAGGTGATATTAATGTGTGTCTCTGTGGGCAGGCAGACTCCTTGTAGCCTGGGGCTTGGTTTTGGGATTAAGCCTTTTCCACCCTTTTTTGATGTGGGGCGGTACAATCCAATCATGCCTCAGAGAAGTGACTTTGTATTAGAGACTTCCCTATTTTTTATATTGGATTAAGAGTTTGGATTTCTACACTATAAAATGGGGATGGAATGGGAGCTTGGGCTCTTGGTTCCTGAGATTAGCATGAGAGAGCAGAGAGAGTAGAGCCAGCAGCAGAAGGAGGCCACGTGGAGGAGGCCAGGAAAAGCAGCCAAGATGGCGGAGTGCTGAGTGAGATGCCAGTTTGTGTAGAGTTTGTATCTGGGATAAGGAAGGAGATGGGGAACTGAGGAGAATGAGGCTGGTGAGCTAGAAACCTTTGATTATAGAAAACTCAGATAAGTCAGTGGCTTTGTGAGCACTGAATGTGAGTGGGTTTTGGAGCCCAGTGTGTGTTTTTGCTTGCCCGCCGAGTGCAAGCTAGGATTAAAGAAAATGGCCTATCAGTTTTTGGCTCCATAGTTTCTTTACAGACTGTCCGAATCCAATGCGAACCTGCATGGGCCAGGCGGCGGCTGTGATGGTGGCCCTGGCTGTGGCTCCTGGCTTTACAGTATTCTATGCGGACAGTTATCACAAGAAAGTTTGTGTAGCTGAGTAATTAGCAGTCAGACTGCAGAGCCAAGATGCCTAGGCTCGAATCTCAGCTCCCCTCCTTACTGGCTGGGTGATTTTGAGAAAGTTACTCAACCTCTCAGTGCCTCATTTCAAACCTGTGCATGATAGAAATAGCGTCTACTTCTTGGAGTTGTTGTGAGAATTAAGTTATTTAATGCACATAAAGTATTTCCTGTACTGTTTTTATTTTTTAATTATTATTACAATGCTTAAAAAGATTGACTTCTTCCCATAACTCTTATCTACATGAAATTACTGGACATGACACTTGGAGCTGCACATTTTTGCAACACTTCTGTTGCTATGTAAGCTAAGGGACAGATTTTTCAAAAGCAGTCAAATGTCAGCTGTTAGACATCACATCGCCGGCATCATCAATGAAGTCACCATTTGGCAAATAATTTCTCGGCAGGAGTGGTTCTTCTCACCAACAGAGAAAATGAAAAAAATTAAATCAAGTCCCCACTGTGATGGGTTAGGCATTTCAGACACATGGCTCAGCAATTTTTTCAAGTGCAAAGTTTTCCCTCCCGTCGTAGGACTCAGGAGGCTGGGCTGTGTGGGGGAGGTGAACTACTGGGCGAAGCCATTTTTTTTTCTTCTGTAGCTGTCCTTTCTCAGCAGGTGGGGCGGTTTACCACAGGGAGCCGATGGCCACAGTATTATTCAAACACAGGCACGGTCTCCGGCTCAGAGGCCACGGTTTAGTATCTGATTGCTTTCATTTCACGTGGGGAGCGTGGCTGGATGGTTGCATTAGCTGTTCTTATCTCATTTCCTCCCTTTCAAGGGGAGATAGAGCCAGTTTCCTCATCTGTGAAACGAGGGGGCTGAACCAGATATCCTCCAAGGTCATTTTTTGGCTCTGACCTTCTGCGGCTTCAGATTCTCTTCCTTGGATCATGTTCTTTGTTTTCCAGGGCATTGAACAGGCCCGAACATCTCTACATGTTTATTTTAGTTTTGGCTGCAAGGAGAGCGAGGAGAGCACAAGGCAAGGTCTTACTACTTCAGTAGTGCTTTTAAATTATAACGTGTCTTCACACAGGCATCCTTCATAAAATCCTCACAGTGAACCCCCCAAGGAATTGTAGATGAGGAGAATGAGACCCAGGGAAGTTACATGATTTGTCCAAGGTCACACAGCTTGTAGGAAGAAGGGTCTTAGAAGAAGTTGCCATCTGCCACAGTGCCTCACCATCCCGGGGGACCTGCTGACGGTAACAGGACTCTTCCGTTCCTTCAGAGAATGGTCCAGAGTTGACTCTGTTGGTTCCGTTTAAGTCATGTGTTTGCCCTGGACCAATCATGTGGCTAAAGCCCTAATGATAGCATCATTCTGATATTGGAATGGAGCCAGCACCCCTGAACCACCTAGCTGAAAACGGGAGATGGGAAATCAGGGGCAGACATCAGAGGAAGAAAGAATAAATGACACACAGAAAACTAAGGACATTCCCATTACGCACAGAGAAAGCGTTTTTGCAAAAGTTTTCCCTTGAACTGATGTCAGACCGAATACTAACTTTAGAGTGGGTGAGGAAACGTAACAATAAAAACTCAATTATTTCCAGTCCTGGGATTTCTGGAAACCCGTATCCACTTAGTGTGTTTGGATCAAACGAGACGAGCTGTTTTATTGGGATGGGAAATAAGAATTTGGCGTTTCCCCAGTCAGATCAGACCAACAAACATTCTTGGACATCCTATGTCCAAGGTGCCCAAGGTGAAGAAAGGTGGTTAGGCGACCGTATTTCCTGCTTTGTCAATTTGATCCCACCATGGAGTATTCTGTTCCTTGCTCTGTGGTCCTCAGATGTCCTACCTGTGACACACTGTGCTTTTTGGGTGCATGTCATTCTATTCCCCTTTGGCTTAGAGAAGCTGCTCAAAGTTTTCTTTTTTAATTGGTTTTGGATTATATTCTGTTGACCAAAACATTCCCCTCAGTTGTCATGGCAACTTTCATACTGCGAGAGTTAGATGTTATTAGCTTAGAGGTTTGACAAGCAGATGACTTCCAGACACAGGGGCTGATTTACGACTTTTGGGCTGTGACACCAGGTTTTTACTGTACTTGAAACTAGTTTACAAAATTTGTAAGTCATTTCAATTTAAATAAGCTGACCTCTGGACCAACCATGGAGTGTTTGGTTTCATCCCAAGTCTCTACAAAGTATTAATCAACTCATTCATTTGTATGCTTTAAGTTTTAGCTAGTAGCCGACTGGTTAGACCGGAGAAGTGGGGGAAGGGCAAGTCACCTGTCACATTGCAGTTGTTAGAAAGTTGGGTGCTGCTGTGCTTTTGCCTCTTAACCCATCTTCCAGTGTGCTGGCTGTCAAGGACACTAATTGAGCCCATTACTAACTCTCCATCCCCACACCTCATCTTTACCTGCTATCTAGGACCCTTATTTAGGAAAATATGATTGGCAGATCACAATTTGCTCATTGAAAGGCAAAAGTGGTCCTGTTCAATTTTTTTTATTTTTATTTTTTATTTTTCTGGAGTTGGAAATGGGGAGGCAGACAGACAGACTCCCACATGCGCCCAACCGGGATCCACCCGGCATGTCCACCAGGGGGCAATGCTCCGCCCACCTGGGGCATTGCTCTGTTGCAACTAGAGCTATTCTAGCGCCTGAGGCAGAGGCCATGGAGCCATCCTCAGCGCCCGGGCCAACTTTGCTCCAATGGAGCCTTGGCTACGGGAGGGGAAGAGAGAGACAGAGAGGAAGGAGAGGGGGAGGGGTGGAGAAGCAGATAGGTGCCTCTCCTGTGTGCCCTGGCCGGCAATTGAACCCGGGACTCCTGCACACCAGGCCAATGCTCTACCACTGAGCCAACCAGTCAGGGCCAGTCCTGTTCAATTTAGGGTTGCTACTTGTTAGACTCTTGGCTTCATATCCTCATTCAAATTTGACTTTTATTTTTTCTACTTTTTTAAATGAGAGTCTGTATATTTATCTTTTATTTTTATTAGTGTTTGTGCTTTTATTGGGAGTCAGAATTACCCGTGGTTCTGGCTTTTGAAACAAAAGCCTATTTCTGTACATCGTCATGTAGAGGAAGAATGGTTTTCTAAACAATTTTTCTCAGTTATAATTTACATCTCATAAAATTCAGCCTTTTAAAGTATCTAACTTAATGAGTTTTAGCAAGTCTACAGAATCATACAAACATAACTACAATTTATTTTAGAACCTTTCTAAGAACTCCTCTGCATGGCCAGTAGTCACAGCCACCATCACAGCCGCCTGGCCTGTGCAGGTTCGCATTAGATTCAGACAGATGGTAATGAAACAATGGAGCCAAGAACTGGTGGGCCATTCCTTTAATCCTAGCTTGCACTCAGCGGGCGAGAAAATACACATGGCAGGAAAACACTTCCCTTTCCATTCAGGGCTTCCAAAGCCACTGACTTTCTCCAGTTTTTTCCTAGAATCAAAGGCCCAATAGTCTCACTCAGTCCCCTCTGCATGCACGCCTCCATTTTGGCTGCCTCCTCCTCTCCAACCACGTGGCCTCTCTCCTTTTCCAAAATGGCCTCCTAGCTCCTCCTTTAACACTTTTCCCTGGGGGACAACCCCTCCCCCACCACACATTAGCATAACCAGGCCTCTTCCCAAGCATGAAGGTAATCAGCTGCCCCACATGGGCAGTGCCATCTTTAAAAGTAAAAGTGAGCAAAACCAGATAATACAGATCACAAACTTATTTGCCCAACACCGCCCCTCCAAATAAACTCCCAGTGCCCATCTCTAGCTGCTGCCCCTTCCCACTCCCAGCCCAGGCGACCAGTCAGGACCTCTTATCCTTCCCTAGCTGGCTTCACGACCAACTCCTGCAAGATCCCTTTAGGATTCTTGAATGGCCAATGTACCAGGCAACAAAAAAAAAAAAAAAAGAAAAAGAAAAAAAATAGCAGACAAAAGCTTTTGTTATTTTTTTTTCTGGTTATAAAGGTAAAACATGCTTATTGCAAAACAAACTTAGAACTTAAATAAAAGTGTTTTTAAAATATGTCATTAGTGACAGAAATAACCACTGTTAGTATTTTGGCATAAAATATTCCAGTTGTTTTTTTTTAAGCCAAGTGTTTATTGTAGAAAAATTGGGAAATACTTAGAAGCACAAAGAAGGAAAAACAAATCGCTGTTAAACTCACTCTCCAGGGGTAACCTCTGGGTGTCAGTTAGCCTTTTCAGTGTAACACACAGTCTCAAAAATCTCACCGGCACAAGCCCTGGTAGGTAGGCTAGTTGGTTAGAGCATCATCCCACTACATCAAGGTGGTGGGTTTGATCCCCCGTCAGGGCACATGCAAGAATAAATTTATGAATGCATATATAAGTGGAACAGCAAATTGATCTCTCTCTCTCTCTCTCTCCCTTCCTCTCTAAAATCAATAAGTTAAAAAACATCTCTCTGGCATACAACAATGAGCAGTTATGTCTTGCTCCCAGCTCTCTGGGTCAGCTCAGGAAGCTGTGTTTCAGGCTCCAGGCCAACTTCAGGTTTGTTCCACAGGTGTCATTGTGTGGCTCAGGCTCAGTGCTTACTGGGAACATACCTGCTGAGGGGATGAGTGGAAACGTACGATGCCTCCCGGACCTGAGCTCAGACCTGGCACGCTGCTGCTTCTCTCCATGCTCTGTTGGAGGCCAAAACAAGGTACAGGAAGTCCAACCTCAGTGGGAGGGGCCACATACTCCTCCCGTGGTGACACTGCGGAAGGGAGTCAGTATTTGCTGGGTAGGATTTCAGCACATGGATAATATTTTGATGTTTATATTTTCCTTTTTCTTCCTCTATGTAATAGATTTTTTTTTAAATATAAAAGCTTATTTTTTTTATAGAAATGACTTTATTCCAATAAGAACATGATAAGATGTTCAACACCACTGATCTTTAGGGAAACATAAATCAAAAGCACAGCCAGATGCCACTCCTCACCCATTAGGATAACTACTATTAAAAAAATAGAAACTAGCCAGCGTTGGTGGAGGAGATGGAGAGAGTGGAGCCCTGGTGAGCTGCCAGAGAGAATGAAAAACGATGCAGCCGCCATGGGGAGCACTATGGTGGTGCCTCAAAAATTAAAACTAGAATTACCGTGTGACCCAGAAATTTCATTTATACCCAAAAGAATTGAGAGCAGGGACTTGAGCGAATATCTGTACAACCGTGTTCATAGCAGAATTATCCCCAATTGCCAAAAGGAAGAACCAAGTGTCTGTTGATGCATGAGTGGATAAACAAAATGTGATGCACTCAAACAACGGAATATTACTCAGCCATAAAAGGAAGGAAATTCTGACACATGTCACAAATGGATGAACGCTGAGAACATTATGTGAAGTGAAGTAAGCCAATCACAAAAGGACATATATTATATGATTCTACTCATATCAGGTACCCGGAGTAAACTTCATAGGCACAGAGAGTAGCATGTTTTCTAGCAGTTGGAGGGAGTGGGAAACGGGAAGTTGCTGATTAAGGGGAATAGAATTTCAGTTTTACGAGAAGAAAAGAGTTCTGGAGATGGGTGGTGGTGATGGTTGCACAACAATGTGAACGTACTTAATGCCACAGAATCTATGCACTTAAAAATGGTAAATTTCATAGTATGTAAATTATAAAGTATGGCACAAAAATGGTTTCTTTCTTTACATATGGTTTTAATTGCCCTACCATCTTCAAGTCAATAAACATTTTTTATAACACTTTTTGGGGGAAGATTCATTAATTTCTTATAATGTAGCTATAACATAATAATTTAATTTCTTATTACTTTTTCTTATTTTTTGTTTTTGCTATTGCAAATAACAACTTTGTACCCATCTCCAATTACTTTCTTTAGATAATTTTAAGGAGCTGAATTATGAGGTCAGTGGATATGAACATCGAAAAATATAAATATAAAAAAAAATCTGCATTCTCATTTCTTCCTTCACTTGCCCTTATGGTATGTTACTATTTAAAAAATAATTGTTTTGGGGCCAGATGACAAAGGTTATTCTGTAGATGTTTCGATTTGCGTTTCAAAGATTGGTAGTAAAGTTGAACACACTTTAAATGTGGTCTTTGTTTTTCTCACCCCCCCTCCTTCTTTTCCCTCTTTCTCTTTCTCCCTTTCTCTTTATGTGTGACTCGGGGGATTAGCTTAGTAAGGACAAGGCAATGAAATCAGTCCACTTTGAGTGCAGGCAATATGGGTGTACATTGTAGACAATTTAAAATAATAACGAGCCCATTAAAAGTTCATCTGCCGCCCTGGCCAGTTGGCTCAGCGGTAGAGTGTCGGCCTGGCGTGCGGGGGACCCGGGTTTGATTCCCGGCCAGGGCACACAGGAGAAGCCCCCATTTGCTTCTCCACCCCCCCCTCCTTCCTCTCTGTCTCTCTCTTCCCCTCCCGCAGCCAAGGCTCCATTGGAGCAAAGATGGCCCGGGCGCTGGGGACGGCTCCTTGGCCTCTGCCCCAGGCGCTAGAGTGGCTCTGGTCTCAGCAGAGCGACGCCCCGGAGGGGCAGAGCATCGCCCCCTGGTGGGCAGAGCTTTGCCCCTGGTGGGCGTGCTGGGTGGATTCCGGTCGGGCACATGCGGGAGTCTATCTGTCTCTCCCCGTTTCTAGCTTCAGAAAAATACAAAAAAAAAAAAAAAAGTTCATCTGCCCCAGCATTACAAAGAGCCAAAGATAAAATACTCCCCCATCTACCCCCCCCCACTGGGCTGACTGCTCTCGCCCCTCCCCCTTTTTCTTACTGGTCTATACAATTCTTTAAATATTACAGTTATTAAGCCTTTGTCTGACGTTCATGTTGGTACGCACTCTTTAATTTTATTTATAGCTTTAAAAATTGTTTTGAACCAGTGATTCATTCATATGTTGAAAACTCAGAAAGTACAAGGAAAAAGCCTGCCTGCTACTTACCCTTGTCCCCCAGCACCTCATTCACCTCCTGCCAGGCAACCACTGTGATTAATTTCCTATGTGTCCTGCCAGAAAAGGGTTTATGCAGAAATAGTTCCTCCCACCTTAATCAAATAGGAACTTGTTATAATACTGCTCAGTGTCTTGCTCCTTTTTCTTTTATACTTAGTAATGGATAGTAGAGTGCTTTTCATATCACTAACTTAAACCTTCCCTTTTCTTTTCTATATAGTACTCCTTTGTATGGATGTACTATTATTAATTTTATCATTTCCCTACTGATGGACTTATATCACCATTCTGAAATACCTTATTGAAAGTTATGTAGATTGGCCCTGGCTGGTTGGCTCAGTGGTAGAGTGTTGGCCCAGTGTGTGGATATCCCAGATTCGATTCCTGACCAGGGCACACAGGAGAGGGCCCATCTGCTTCTCTCCCTTCCCCTTCCCCCTTCTCTCTCTTTTCATCTCCTGCAGCCATGGCTCGATTGATGCAAGTGAGTTGGCCCTGGGCCCTGAGGCTGGCTCTGTGGAGCCTCTGCCTCAGGTGCTTAAAAAATAGCTCAGTTGCCAAGCAATGGCCCCAGATAGGCAGAGCATCACTTGCCGGGTGGATCCCGGTCTGAGAGCATGTGGGAATCTGTCTCTCTGTCTCCCCTCCTCACACTTGAAAAAAGAAAAGAAAAGAAATTTATGTAGGACATATTTTCAGCTACTTGATTCAAACTTCTTAAATGATGACTAAAGAGAATGTCAGTATTTTCCTCACTTATTATTATGAACTTTCTTTTTAAATCAGGATATGAACAAATGTACAAATCAAACAATCTACCCATTAGCCAATTTGCTTGGTAGCATGCAAACGATCAGATAGATTATTTCCAAGTGCAGAGAAAATCCTGATTCTAAATATAAAAATCATTAATGTTACTGAGTTAAAGATATGAATCTCAAAAATATGTAATAAGCCTGACCAGGCAGTGGCGCAGCAGATAGAGCGTTGATCTGGGATGTGGAGGACCCAGGTTCGAGACCCTGAGGTCGCCAGCTTGGGTGTGGGCTCATCTGGTTTGAGCAAAGCTCACCAGCTTGGACCCAAGGTCGCTGGCTCGAGCAAGGGGTCGCTCAGTCTGCTGAAGGCCCACGGCCAAGGCACATATGAGAAAGCAATCAATGAACAACTAAGGTGTCTCAACGAAAAAACTGATGATTGATGCTTCTCATCTCTCTCTGTTCCTGTCTGTCTGTCCCTATCTATCCCTCTGTCTGACTCTCTCTGTCTTTGTAAAAAAAAATCTAATAAGACAGGTCAGCTTTAATTTTTACATTTCAGTGAAAATATTGTTTTAGTTATTTACTTTTTCTTAAAATTTCTATGTGTTCAATAAATACATTTAAAAGATAAACCCTGAAAAGAGGTATTTTTGTAATAAGATTCATTTAGATATCAAGTCAGAAAGAAGGTTCTCTCTTTAGCAATACCAACCTACTGGTCTGCCAATGGCGAGGCCAGCTACCATAGCAGCCGACTGCATGTGGCCCTTAATTTTCCCTATCACTCTCATCTTTTGAAGACGGTTATTAAGATTTGTGGTGTGTGCCTGACCAGGCGGTGGCGCAGTGGATAGAGCGTCGGACTGGGATGCGGAAGTACCCAGGTTCGAGACTCTGAGGTCGCGCGCGGGCTTATCTGGCTTGAGCAAAGAGCTCGCCAGCTTGGACCCAAGGTCGCTGGCTCCAGCAAGGAGTTACTCGGTCTGCTGAAGGCCCACGGTCAAGGCACATGTGAGAAAGCAATCAATGAACAACTAAGAAGTCGCAATGTGCAACGAGAAACTGATGATTGATGCTTCTCATCTCTCTCTGTTCCTGTCTGTCTGTCCCTGTCTATCTCTGCCTCTGTAAAAAAAAAAAAAAAAAAAAAAAAAAAAAAAAAAAAAAAAGATTTGTGGTGTGTGTGTGTGTGCGCGCGCGCATGTGTATACACCCGTGCAGATGCCTGCATATGTGCTTGAAGAGACCTAACAGAAATGAGAAGAGCCTGACCTGTGGTGGTGCAATGGATAAAGCATTGACCTGGAATACTGAGGTCTCCAGTTCGAAACCCTGGGCTTGCCTGGTCAAGACACATATGGGAGTTGATGCTTCCTGCTCCCCCCATGTCTTGCATCTCTCTCTCTCTCTCTCTTCTCTCTAAAATGAATAAATAAAATCTTTAAAAAAGAAGTGAGAAGTATTTTCCACTGTATGCATGTGGGGGCTCTTTGATTAGTCACTAAGGTTGGAGAGTCTGCTATCTAAAGGGCCTCTTGCTGGTTATGATACTGCCTCTCGGTCTCAGTGTGGGCCCGAAGCCTTTGTCCACAAACAGCTACTCCATTCAATGCTGTTAACGCTGCACTTCTGGTCAACCTTTCCTGGGAAGTTTCTTCAAAGGACAGTGTGATTTACAGTTTGAAATGATAACCCTCGCTGGTGGCAAAGCAGCATTCCGTGCACTCTTTATAGGATCCTGCCAGTAAACATTTCATGGACAAATGATATTTTCTACTGTTTACATATTGGATTCAGTAAGGGGTTAGTGTCAAAGTCACACACAGAACAGAGGGAAGGATGTTATTGAATGTTCAGTGTGGTATCTACAAAAACCGTCTGCAGAATGCAGCAAATTCCATGTCAGGGCTGATAAAGGCCAAAACGGGCTGGGACGCTGGAATGAAGTGGAAGCCAATTTAATCACATTTTGGCTTTGGGCCCGGCTCTCTTTAAACTATGTCTTTTTTTTTTTAATAAAGCCACGGGAGACAGGGATCATGCATCCTACATAGGGTCATTGACATGTCTCTCTTCTACCTGTGTGGGCCTGTCACAATTATGGATGACCAGGAACTCATGAAAAGGAAAGGCTTATTTTGAAATGGCATGATATTGTTAGCAATGAAAGAGTGGGTAGGATCTTAATATTCTTGAAAAATTAAATAGAAGATAATCTTTGTGTTCAGTTCTGTAATTTAGCTAATATATCAAAATGAAATGTTACTATTAAGAAAAACTAGATGGGGTTAAGTAAAGCTTCCCTCTTTCTAATTTGGTTGGTTGGTTCGTCTCTGGGTATGCTTAAGTAGGTTCCTTTAGCCTCTTCCCAGTTCTAGCGGTACAAGCCGGCCTCGCTTGTAGCAGAGTGAACTTGGGGTCGCAACCTGAGTTCATCCTGGTAAATGGCACATGTGAGCAGGAGCTTGTACATGCCAGGGTTCCAGAAAGGCTCCAGAAAGACCAACGGCTATTGAGGGATTGCATCTGTTTTTTAAGTGCTTAAAATTTCAGATGTTAATGTCTAGTGTTTCTTAGAAATTGTTGCAGTCAATACTTTGATTAATTATTTAATTAATTGAATTGTAGAACGGCTATATGCATATATGTTATGAAAATATTTTGCATAGGTACATTTGTGGGTACCAACTCTTATAGAATTGAGAATTCTAAAAAAAAACACCTTTTTTTAAGGTACCAATTGTCTTGTACTTGAGACCCTGCAGATAAAATTTAAAATGATTAAATATGTATATTGCAATAAAGTAATATATAGCAAATATGAAGGGTTTTTTTTAACCCACATTTTAAGATATTATTGTACTCGGTATTTCAATTATGGGAATTTTTTTTGAAGGACATAATCCAGAAGAAGGGAGAGCAGTATGCACTCTGATTTTCATAGGCGGGTTATTCATAATACGGGACTAAAAGGAAATCAATGTCTCATGAAGGTAGATGCTTAAGTCAATTGTTCTCTATTGACTATTATGCAGTTGTTAAAATGACATTTATTATTTCTTTTTATAGGTATATAAAATGCCTATGATGTGATATTAACTGAAAAAGCAAAAGTGTACGTGTACCAGATGGCTGAAATAGCACAAACATATACAGTGTGTCCATAAAGTCATGGTGCACTTTTGACCGGTCACAGGAAAGCAGCAAAAGATGATAGAAATGTGAAATCTGCACCAAATAAAAGGAGAACTCTCCCAGTTTCATACCTATTCAGTGCAGTTCAATGTGGGCTCACGCACAGATTTTTTAGGGCTCCTTAGGGAGCCATCCCATATAGCCTCTACAGACTCATCACTGACTGATGGCCTACCAGAATGGGGTTTCTCCACCAAACTGCCGGTTTTCTTCAACTACTTATCCCACCAAGTAATATTATTCCTATGTGGTGGCGCTTCATTATAAATGAGCCAATATTCACGTTGTACTTTGGTCACGGATTCGAATTTAGCGAGCCACAGAACACACTGATCTTTCCTCTGTACTGTCCACATCTCGACTGGCATGGCCGTGGGCTGCTCCGCTGTATACACAGTGTTACGTCATCATCTGCGCATGCGCACATGCTGCCACATCATCCTACAGAAACTGGGAGGGTTTTTCTTTTATTTGGTGCAGATTTCACATTTCTATTGTCTTTTGTTGTTTTCCTGTGACCAGTCAAAAGTGCATCATGACTTTATGGACACACTATATATACAGGAACAAAGACTGAAATGTTATTGAAATAAGAGTGTAGTGATTACTGCATCGTAGATTTGCAAAATATTGAATTCTTTCTTATCAACGTTTTCTTTTTAACAATAAAAGATGTTAAATATATTTAAACTATTAAGCCACAAAATAATGTTTTATATTATACAATATATAATATTAAGCTACATTTCTCCAATATTCTTCATATATTTCTGTAAAACCAAAAAAAAAAAAAAGTACTATTAGACAATCAATTACATTACTGAGTACACTGCTAAATTCAGCTAAATTTTTTTTTTTTTTTTTGGAGCAAGACTTTCTTGCTAAAGTAGTACTTTGATTTATATTCTGGCCCAAATTCCTCAACTTTTTGGAGACTGGTCTCTGACAGCATTTTGAGCAACCCTGTCTTGGCCACATTCATCATCTTTCTATTTCTCAAGCATGCCAATCTTCTGTCTCAGGGGAATGCATTTGTGGGCACTTTTTGGATAGGACAATGATATGCTCGGATTATATTCCAGTTGGGACCAGAGCAAGAACAAGAATGGCCCTTGAAAGTCAAGCCCCTTGGCAGTTACCACCGTATGGGGGAAAAGCCCTGCATTTTTTCATTGGCAATAAGAAGACTCCAAAGGCCTCACAAAGGATCTGGGAAAGGTCCGCATGAAGGTTGGACATAAGATTGAGCACCGGCTGAAGAAAGCAGGCTGAGACAAGTGACTCCAGAGACCTCTTACTTTGTAATCCCAGCGAATGACCTGCATTATTACATCCTCCTTCCAAGTAGCCGATCACCTGTCTTTATATATGTTTTGAAAAATCCAAAATTGGAATAGTAGTGATGGGGATTTTGCAAAGGAAACACTCCCATCAGGTAAAAAGCAGAAGAGACTTGTTTTAAATAAATTTATCCTTGGTATATGTTTCCTTTCTGCACTAAACAAAATCCTAATACATTCTCTTGGAAGCAGAGAGACTGGTTGCTTTGGAATTGCCTGGGCACCAACCTGCCTGGTACCCACCTGGTATCCTCAATCTCTCCTCTTTTCCTGAGTCACCCGAAAACTGAAGTCTTGTTACAAAAGAACAGCAACGAAGCTTCCCAGGTTTCGGGGAGGAGGGACAGGATATCCAGCACCTTGACCCTAGAATCAGGCAAGAACCTTAGCATTCCACAGAGTAGGGAGGGGCCCACTGCCATGGTTTTCAAACTCTGAATTCAAAACTCCCTCATTTTATTCTTGGTTAACTACGTATATGCTAATAAAGCAATAACTCATATTTATATAAAGCCAGTAAATCAGCTATCCAGAAAGGTTTCAGAAAATAACCCCAATAATTGAACATTGAGAACAGAAGTGATGTGGCTCATAGTAATACCTTTCTCATTACATATTAAGTTTCTTGTCTTGACCAAAATATGACAAACAGAGTGGATCTTTGTTCTAAGAGTGCAATGTGCTTTCTGGCATGGTGTCATACTCAGAAATAAACACACTGCTGAAGATGAAGATGGTAGTATCATTTAGTGACAGGAGAAGAGGATGAAATTGGTTCAGAGATAGCCTCATCAAATCTTAAAATCAGTAGATCCATGAAATTAACTGAGCCTAACATCTCTTCCAAATGTCCCAAGGAAATAACGTAAGTTTCTGAAGACTCTTGGAGTGTCACAATAATATTTTTGGAAGGATGCTGTTAATTTGCCTCTTATAGATTTATTGGTTTGACAGAGTGGATTAAAATTCTCCAATATTCAAATTTCCTCGGTAGATTCCTCCCCCACCCCCCTGAGATCTCTCTTAAATAAATTTCTTAAAAAAAAAAAAAAGTTTTGGCCTCAAAATAATCTGGCACTTATGAACTGGATTCTAAACATATGTGACCTAGTTTTAAATCTCAACTGTCAGGTACTCACTCTGTGACCTGGGCAGATTACTTAACCTCTCTCTGACTCAGTGTCTTCGTTGATAAAAAAGAGGGTAAGAATGGCACACATAGGATGTCATAAAGACTGAATGAGTTAATCAATGTAAAACACTTAGACCAGCACCTGACACATAGTCAGTCTCTGAAAACGGTTTGCTATTGTTGGTTTAAGCCTGATGCATCAATGCATTGGGTTAGGCATTGACGGCAGAACACTTAGCTGAACTGGGTTAGTACTCTTAAATATGTTAATGTTAATGTGCATGTAAACAGGCCCAAAATTTAAACATGCAAATGTTGTTTGGAATACGTAGAGTTGGCCAAGTGTTCCTAGTGGTTCACGAAATAAACTCTAAAGCAGTGATTCTCAGACTGGAACTTGCATCAGAATCACGTGCAGGGCGTTTTAAAAGGCGGGATACTGGGTCTCTCTTAGAGTTCTTAATTCAACAGCTGATTCCGGGCCATCGGGACGTCCTTTCCAGAAAGCTCTTGCGGGCTGCTGGTGACGCTGACCCATGGACCACACTTTGAGAATCGCTGCCTCCAAGGCCTGTACAGTTCATGGGAAGTACATGGAAGAAAACTCCTTCCCTCTCCCTTTCTTTTTCTGAAGAACACAGTCTTCCTGTGGTTTCCTGGGAACTACAGTGTTCTTTTCAAACTTGATCCCTTTAACTGAATTAAAGTCTCCATTTACTACTTCTCTTCATTTCTGCAAGTACTTCCCGGATAGTATATCTCTGGGCATTTGTGTGGTTTTTTTTTGTGTGTGTGTGTTTTTTTTTTTTTTTTAAACTTGGTTAGAAACGTGAGCTTTGCAGAAGAGAGATCTCTTTTTACTTCCTGATAGTGGTTAGACTAATGCCCACAGTGTGATCTTGGGGGCAAGTTTCTGAGCCCATCTCGGGGGTCCCTCATCTGCAAAGAGGGAGTGTCGCCCACTCCATGAGGGGTACGGGGACTGCTGAATGACATCAGGGGAGCCAATTCTTTGTGTCTGGCCAAGAGCTGCGGCCCAGTAATTGTGAGCTACCACCATTTAATAAACGAAATCGGAAGCTGAGACCTTGAACTAAAGAGCAAAGTAATTGACAAGAAAATTCTTTTTTTTTTTCCTAAAGAAACGGGATATGAGTCAGAAGGATATTAATTTTCATCAGATTAAGGAAGCCAAGTCACCAATGACTTCACTTCAGCACCTAATAATATCACGCATGAGTTAAGGCCAATTTACTGGTGCATTCTGACTTGTTTCAACTTGAGGGAGCAGAAACATTTTGCTCAGATTCACAAACATGTTGTTGGAGTCATTTCCTCTTCTCCCTGTCAGAGCTCTTTATATAGAAACCTCTCCGTGAGGGAAACACTAATTTGTCTTCTATCTTTTCTTATGGCGAATGCAATGCTTTCTCTTCCAATGAATTTATTTCCTTGGAGCACACATTTTCCAAACAATATTTCAGAAAAATCACAACTTCATGTAATTCGGCAGGAGTTACTGCAAGAGAATAATTCACTTTTGCAAACATTTAGAATTCTTTGGATGAAAATTTTAGTCTCACGTCTGCCTGATATTATTCAGTTTATTTTTTTCATACATACCTATTTATATTTCTGGTTGCACCTCATAAGGTTATGTCTACAATTATATAATACATCTCTACAGGAGATATCGTACAATTCTAAACAAGTCTCTCCAAAGACTTCCTTTTAGGGTGAAACAAAAGAGGTGATTATTGTTGACATTAGTAACTGTTGCAAAAACAATTTCTAAATTTATTTTGTGCAGGAGTGCCCCAGAGAAGGAAGGTAACTTTGAGAAATAGAATCTTTTGCAGAGAAAATTTTACATAAGAATCTCTTTTACAGTGAGGCCATCCAAAGCAGACACCTTCAATAACACGACTACTAGGTGCCTCATTAGCGTAGTAGGTACATAATAACACGACTGAAACCATCCCCTCTGGCTTTGCAGGAAAAGGTGAGCTCAAGGCTTTTCCTCTTCCTTTTCAGCTTCAACATTCGCAATTTGCATAGAGTTCTCAATGTACAACACTTAGAAATGACTCACCAGCTAACTCAGTTCTGGCTCCTCGCGCTTTCACCGCCAGACCCCCACTCCTGGGAGGTTTTCGGGGGAAGAGTCTGGAAAGGAACAATAACAACAAAAATCCATTGGAAATTTTAGAGCAGCGGTCCTCAAGGTTTGGTCTGTTATCAGATTTACCTGAAGGCCTTGTTAAGGCAAAAATGTCCGTTAGGGGTGAATGAACAAACAAGGCCATATATTATAAATCACAATGGAATATATGTGATAGATAGATTTATAGTTGTGAGTATGTGAAACACAGAGTTTATAAATTATTGTTATTAATTATTGTATTATTTTCCATAGGAACATCTGTAACTCTACTTTTGCCTACCCCTATATGTCACAATGGGATACTATTCAGCCTAAAAAAAGAAGGAAATTTTGACACCTGCTCCAAAATGGATGAAGCCTAAAGAAATGAACGCTAAGTGAAATAAACCAGCCGCAAAACCCCAAACACTGCATGATTTCATTTATGTGAGGTACCAAGAGTAGCCCAACTCATATAGACAGAAAGCAGAATGGTGTTTGCCAGGGGCTGGAGCTGGGGGGGCGGGGGGGGGGAAGGGATGGGGAGTGAGGAGTCAGTTTCAGTTTGGGGAGATGAAAAAAGCTCTGGAGATTGGCTACACAATGACATAACTATATTTCACATTATTGGATTGCACACTTAAAAATGGTTAGGATGGTGAATTTGTTATGTGTATTTATCACAGTTAAAAAGCATTTTAGGCCCTGGCCGGTTGGCTCAGTGGTAGAGTGTTGGCCTGGCATGCAGGAGTCCCGGGTTCAATTCCCAGCCAGGGCACACAGGAGAAGCGCCCATCTGCTTCTCCACTCATCCCCCTCTCCTTCCTCTCTGTCTCTCTCTTCCCCTCCCGCAGCCAAGGCTCCATTGGAGCAAAGTTGGCCCGGGCGCTGGGGATGGCTCCATGGCCTCTGCCTCAGGCACTAGAATGGCTCTGGTCGCAACAGAGCGACGCCCCAGATGGCCAGAGCATCGCCCCCTGGTGGGCATGCTGGGTGGATCCTGGTCGGGCGCATGCAGGAGTCTGTCTGACTGCCTCCCTGTTTCCAACTTCAGAAAAAAAAGCATTTTAAAAAGGGGGTAGGGAAGATTGGAGGCAGCAAGTATAGAAACTTCCAAGGAGTCTTTCTGTGATGGAAAGTTGAAAACTGTGACACAGCTGGAGGCCGAAGTGAGGTCAAGTGTTTTGCTCTTGCTCTTGTGACCCTAGTTGCCTGTTCCTATTTCAGAAGAGCCATGTTTGTTGATA
This sequence comes from Saccopteryx bilineata, assembly GCF_036850765.1. Lineage (NCBI taxonomy): Eukaryota > Metazoa > Chordata > Mammalia > Chiroptera > Emballonuridae > Saccopteryx > Saccopteryx bilineata. The sequence goes on from NC_089496.1 coordinate 45,609,901, forward strand.
TAAGGAAGCTTACATAGATTTTGTCTTTTCAGGTGGAAGCTTGAATGAGAGGAGGACTGAGCTGAGGAACGTCCAGGAGAGACACAGGAAGGCAGAAGAGTTCTTGAATTTATGAAAAGGGAACAGCAGTATTATCTATACCCAGGTTCCCGGGGATTATGGAATAAGACGTGAAAAGTATTTGGAATAATCAGTGGCACTTAGTGCTGAGTAAATGTTAGGTACAGTTCCCATTAGCTATTGTTTATTATTTGCTACTTGCAAAAGACAAAACTTAAATTTTGATATATTTTTTTAATGTGTCCTTTAGTCTTTTAGGAAAACAGTTTTCCGCCTGCGTGTTTCCTTTGCTTCTCACACAGAATCCTTCCCTTCTGGTCTCCAAACTGGGGCGGTGGGGGGCAGGGTTCCGACAGTAAGCGATTCCCCATGACAGCACCTGGATGTCCTCTAATTCAACTCACTCTGACAGAATCTACCCTGAGTGTTCAGTCCTACAAGTTTGCTGCCTTCCCCTGCCCATCTCCCCACTTCAGATGCCAGGCCAAAGTCCAGGTTCTCACCTGTGAATATATAATATATATACTGGAGGTTCCTAGGGCTCTCTCTTTGAGTTCTATTAATTTGCTAGAGCATTTCATAGAACTCAGGGAAACATTTTACTTACCAGATTACTGGTTTATTACAACAAGCTATATAACTCAGGAACTGCCAAACACGTAGGTCATGTGGGCCACCGTATGCGGCAAAGGCATGGGCTCCTATGCCCTCTCCCAAGCACTTTCCACACATCTCTGCGTGCTCACCAAACCGGAAGCTCTCCAAAGTCCCTTCTTCTTTGGCTTGTATGGACGCTTCATTATACGGGCACGAAAGATTAGATCGTTTGCCATTGGTGACTGAGCTCATTTCCAGCCCCTCCCCTCTCCCGAGAAAGCAGGGCGTGGGACTGAACATTGCAACCCTCCAATCATTGCATTAGATCCACCGGCTACCAGCCCCAGTCCTCAGGTGCTTTCCAAAAATGACCTCATTAACATAAGACACCTGAATGCTCTAGAGTCTAGTCGGTTAGGAAATTCCAAAGGTTTTAGGGGCTCTGTGCCAAAATCGGGGACCAAAACCAAATAAATATTTCTTATTGTACATCACAATATCACACTTAGGAGACACGATTAGTATACTTTACAGGCATACCTCGGAGATATTGTGGATTTGGTTCCACGATAATAAAGGGAGTATTATTGCAATAAAGCAAGTTTTCATCCTTTTCCATGTGTAAAACAGGCAATACCTGTGAAGTGCAGTAAGGCCAGGAGCAGTAAAACCAGGTGCGCAAGAACAGCTAGCACGGCTCAACAGATTTAGTTGTTATTTCTTTGTATCCTTTGACGTCTCCATTTGATGCCCAGATTTTTAAAAAATGGGGTAGTTGTAATAAATGAAAATTTCCCCTCCTTAAATTTGACTTGGTTGGTTTTTTGCTACATATGAAAAAAATGCAAAAGATTCTTTTTGCAAAGCAATTTTTTTTTTTTTTTTTTTTTTTTTTTTTTTTTTTTTTTTTTTTTTTTGCTGTGAGCTAAAACGAATCTCCCTCTTTGGGGAAGGAAAATGTATAAATTTCCCAGAACCTTTTACCTGGGACCGTGACAAAAACAAAAACAAAACAAAAAAACCTCTCAAAAAACTAATTTGCCTTGGCCTTTTTGAAAGACCCTAGTTATCTAAGCTCCAAAAAAAGGGGCACACTCAATTTTGTGAATTACCATTTCATGTGAACAAATCAAAGTCTTCTTTTAATTGGATTTTTCAAGGTAACACTGATTAATAAAGTGATACAGGTTTCAGGTGTACAGTTCTATATATTGTATTGTGTGTTCACCACCCTAAGTCAAGCCTCTTCTATCACCATCTATCTGCCCCTTACCCTCTGCTTCTCCCCTAACTCCCTCTCCCTCTGAATCACCAGACTGTTGTCTGTGTCTATGAGGTTTATTTTTAATTCTCCTCATATATGGAATCTAATAAAACAAACTAGAAACAGACTCATAGACAGAGAACAGACTGACAGCTGTCAGAGGGGAGGGGCGGGGCGGTGCAGGGCGGGGTGAAAAAGGTGAAGGGAGTGAGCAAAAACCAAACCGAACAGAACACAGCGAAGTCTTCTTCATTTGGTTTCTGACTGGGATTTAGATAATAAGGGCAATTTACAAGAGTGTGCTCTCCCTTGGGCCAAACACACTTCCTCTTGTGGGTTGCAGGTTCTCTGCCCCCTTGTGGTCTTCCGCAATTTTTTTTAAAATACTGTGTTTCACGTTTCACGTTTGCAGGCTTGGAGAGCAGGGAGGGAGTCCGGTTCCCTGAACACCAGATGCGATTGCTAATCACATTTGCCCAGATTGGGGCGGAGGCCCCTCAGCCTACAGGACTTAATTTCGGAAATTTACTTTGCGAGTGAAGCGAGAGAGGGGATTGCTTTTCAAATAGAAAAGAATTATGTTACAGGCATTTGATTGTGTGAGGAGGCAGAATCCCAGAACAGGAAGGAAATCTTCAGAAGTTTTTTTTTTTTTTTTTAATTTGATCTGGGCTCCAGAAGACATTCGGACAGATGGGCAATCTCTGAATTATATTTTCCTGTCGCTCATCTTGTAGACAATGAATAATTGTTTTAAAAAAACATGTCTCAGAAGTATGTGTTTGTTGTAAAAAATTAGGAAAATGCCGAAGAATAAAATGAAATAAAATTTTACCTATAACCCTATCACCCAGACACAGTCACTATTTACATTTTGGGTTAATCCCTTCTAGTATTTTTTTGATAGAATATGTATACTTTTGCATCATTTATATAATAAAGTGAGGATTTTCAGAGAGTCTAAAGCAGGAGTTGGCAAAATAGTGTCTTGTCTTGTTTGCTTTATTTCTTTCTATATATTTATACTTATTGTTATTACTGTACAATATTAGCGTATCATATTTCCCCATGTATAAGATGATCCCATATATAAGATGCACCTTAATTTTGGGGCCCAAAATTTGAAAAAAAATCTATTACATAAAGTGACTGAACTCAAGTTTTAGTCATCATAAAAGTCATACAACTCCTCATCACTGTCAAAATTACCATCCACTAGCTTGTCCTTATCTGTGTCTGATGACGAATCACTGTCTTCATATACATATTGCCTCGTCCTCAGTTCCATCTAGGGCAGTGGTCCCCAACCCCTGGGCCGTGGACCGTACAGGTCCGTGGGCCATTTGGTACTGGTCCTCAGAGAAAGAATAAATAACTTACATTATTTCCGTTTTATTTATATTTAAGTCTGAACGATGTTTTATTTTTTAAAAGTGACCAGATTCCCTCTGTTACATCCATCCGTCTAAGACTCACTCTTGACGCTTGTCTCAGTCACGTGATACATTTATCCGTCCCACCCTAAAGGCCGGTCCGTGAAAATATTTTCTGACATTAAACCGGTCCGTGGCCCAAAAAAGGTTGGGGACCACTGATCTATGGCATTTGAAATGCCACAACCACTGTATACGATGCACCCAGTTTTTAGACCCCAAATTTTTCAAAAAAGGGTGCATCTTATACATGGGGAAATACGGTACATTGTAAATATCATGATGCTTTATTCATAAATCTTTCAGTGTGCATGTGCACTTTTTTGGAAGCTTCATTTTAGAATATGCCCTGAAGACTCATGTAAGAGCTTTAAGAGTCTAATAATATTCTATTATATGAATATATTACATCTTCTCAATTCATGAATAATGTTACTATGAACCTCTGAATACAAGTTTCTGTGTGAAAATGTATTTCAATTATTTTGGGTAGCTACCTGGGATTGGAATGGGTCATACGTTAACCCCATGTTGAACCCTCTGAGGAATCTTGCTGAGGAACTACCAGCCTGTTTCCCCAGGGGCTGCACCATTTTACAATCCTACTGCCTTCATATGAGGGTTCAAATATTTTTTCACATCCTTAACCAACCACATTTGTTATCATCCATCTTTTTGATTAAAGCAATCCCAGTATATGTAAAGTGGTATCTCATTGTAGTTTTAATTTGCATTTCTCTAATGGCTAATGATATTGAGCATCTTTTCATGTACTTATTGGTCATTTGTATATCTTTTGTGGAGAATAGATAGCTATTCAAAATCTTTGCCCATTTTTAGTTGGGTATTTGTCTTTTTATTATTGAATTGTAAGAGTTCATTATATATTTGATAAGCTACTTACCAGATAAGTGACTTGAAATATTTTTTCCCATTCTGTAGGGTGTGGTTTTTTGTTTTTTGGATGGTGTGTCTTGAAGCATTAAAAAAATTAATGTTAATGAAGTCCAATTAATTTATGTTTTCTTTTGTCACTTCTGGTTTGGGAATCATCTCTAAGAAACCATTCCCTAGGCCCTGGCCGGTTGGCTCAGCGGTAGAGAGTTGGCCTGGCGTGCGGGGGACCCGGGTTCGATTCCTGGCCAGGGCACATAGGAGAAGCACCCATTTGCTTCTCCACCCCACCCCCTCCTTCCTCTCTGTCTCTCTCTTCCCCTCCCGCAGCCAAGGCTCCATTGGAGCAAAGATGGCCCGGGCGCTGGGGATGGCTCCTTGGCCTCTGCCCCAGGCGCTAGAGTGGCTCTGGTCGTGGCAGAGTGATGCCCCGGAGGGGCAGAGCATCGCCCCCTGGTGGGCAGAGCGTAGCCCCTGGTGGGCGTGCCGGGTGGATCCGGGTCAGGCACATGCGGGAGTCTGTCTGCCTGTCTCTCCCTGTTTCCAGCTTCAGAAAAAAAAAAAAAAGAAAGAAAGAAACCGGGACCCTAATCCAACGTCATAAAGACTTATGCTTATGTTTTCTTTGAAAGTTTTAGTATATATATGCCGAAGACAGCACATCTCCTGGGAAAGTTTTATCGTTTTAACTCTTACATTTAGGTCTATGTCCAAGTTGAATTAATTTTGTATAATTGTGCGATAGGGGCATATGATATTTTTACAAATAAAAATTTAAAAGTACTAAAAAATAAGTTTATACTCACCACGAACTAACAGCTTGTAATATCTTAATATTTCTTGCTTCAAACTTTGTATGTCCATAGGCTAGACATGGAAACTAATCATGATTAGACTAAATTAGAAAGCCAGCTTCTCCTTTATAAAAAGATCAAGTGATGTGGTTGTCAGAGGGAGGCTGCCTGTGACGTTCTGCATGGCACAGCATTCCGTGTCCCCACCGTTCTATTCACTGATATTTTTTGCCTACAGAAATTCTCATTTTGCAAGAAAGCTAAAATTAGTCATAGAGATCTAGGTTATACATTTTAAACAAAGGCAACTCAAAAATAACAGAAGCTTGAAATATCCGACAAAAATTATTCAAAAAATGGCCCACAATCTCAATACTAATATTTATGCACATTATATGAAGATCAGTGGATTTTAAAGTTTCTAGATCCCTTACCCTATAGGTCATAAAAAAAATTGAGGGTTTCTCCTAGGTGTATTGTCCTAGCTACTTATCTTTATGTTAAATTGTCAGTTCTTTAATGTAGACCTTAATCACCTTTTCTTTTTCTATGTCCCAGGGCAGCGGTGTAGGCTGGTGGATTGTGTAGTGTGAGCTCTAAAGAGTGCCGGGAGCCGAGCAGCATCCATCTGTCCAGCTGGACATGGTGGTCCTGACCTGCTCTATACATTGCAGGCAGCAAGTCTCAATATTTATTTGTTGAACTGAAATGAATTCCCATAAGTTCTCTCTAAAATCAGCGGCAAGTACTTGGAGAGCAGGATGCATTTAAGGCAAGTGATAAAAAGTGGCCCAGATTGCTGTTGGTGTTAAATGCCTATGGTCAGCATATATGAAACACATAATGCCACGTTTCTGCATCTATAAGATACACTAGAACCCATGGCTGAGTTAACTGAAGGGCGGGGTTCTGTGGGCAGGTAGTTCAGACCTTGCAGAGGGTCAGGAGGCTGACTCCCTATGTGTTGCGTGTTTCCTAAGGAACATATGCTAGTGGAAGACTCTGGTATCTGACTCCCATGTCCTTGTCATCCACCTTGTGGTCTTTTCTTTTCATCATAGAATTGAACTTGGCTTTCACGTAAACAAGACTGGTTTTGAGTGACTCAGCAGCTGTTATACTTTGATGAGAGAGCTCTCCTCTTTGCTCCAGTTCTCATTTCCCTTCTCTCTCACCATCACTCTCCCCTCCGCCCCACCTCCTCCTGCTGGCTCTACCCAATTACCACACCGGGAACTGCTCCTGTCTCTCGCCTTTCCCGAAGAGACGTTTCCTTTATTCAACTGCTTACACAAATAAAACAAAGTTTCCCTTTTCCCTGAGCCACCTGCTCAAAATACAAGTGGGAGACCAATTATAACGGAGGAGACAAATCCCCTTTGAACAGCTGATCCAGGGCACGGATTTGGAGGCTTATATTCGGTCTGAATCACAGGGTCATGCCAGGGTCATCCCTCGAGCAAACCGTCCCCTTGGCTTCCACTGAGCTTACCCTAAAATGTGCAAACTGGCTCTCTTTTCCCATGGATTATGAAACTATTTGGTGAAGGCTGCTCATTTGATGTACTAATCAGCATCTTGACATAACACATGGGAAGAGTTTAAAAGTTTGCCTTTGTATCGCAAGGCTTCTCGGGGAGTTTCTAATTATGTCCTTACAATTGCGGACAGAGGCTTGTGACTATAAACCTGAAAACAGAACTTCCAAAGAATAGGGAAGTTCTTCTCAAACGTTCATGTGTATCCAAATCACCCAGAGAGGTCTTTTAAATGCAGACTTCGATTAGGTAGGGCTGGGGCGGGGCCTGAGATTCTGCATTTCTCACAAGCTCCCACGTGATGCTGAGGCAGTGGTTCGCTGGGCACACTCTGAGTAGCCTGCTTATTGCAGAGCAGGCCAGAGCCTTTCTGTTCGAGGCTTAAATAGTGAAAGCTGGTATTCCTTAACTACTTCCCAAGGACTTCCTCTGTGCACCTTCCCCCAATTACCCAAACTCAACTGGATAGTTCCCCACTTTTGCCACGCCCTACTTTGTTCAAATCTCTGTTATTGTGGTGATCATAGTGACTTGTATTTGTTTACATGTCTACCTCCGAGACGCAGGGGTCCCCAAACTTTTTACACAGGGGGCTAGTTCACTGTCCCTCAGACCACTGGAGGGCCGCCACATACAGTGCTCCTCTCACTGACCACCAATGAAAGAGGTGCCCCTTCCAGAAGTGCGGTGGGGGCTGGATAAATGGCCTCAGGGGGCCGCATGCAGCCTGCCGGCCGTAGTTTGGGGACACCTCTAAGAGGATAAGCATGTTGGGATAAGAGACTCAATTTCATTTATCTTTGGATCAAGGGCATCCAGTTGGCTTTTGGGTAACCAGTAGACACTCCACAGATATTTCTTGAATAAAAGAAGAGTTGATAGATTAAATTCACAAAATCAAAGCCACCTATGAATGTCCCAGACCTCACAAATAAAATTAAAAAGGTGGATGACAAGCTGAGAAAAAGTTTTGCAGCGAATAAAGATCTATTACAAGTTGTTGATGGTTGAATTGCCTCCCCAGGAAGATATGTCAAAGTCCTAGCCTCCAGGACCTCAGAATGTGACCTTATTTGGAAATAGAGTCATTGCAGATATAATTAATTAAGACAAGTTCCTATTGGGATAGGGTGGGCCCTAAATTCAATATGACTAGTGTCCTGATAGGGCAAGGAACTATAGACAGACACAGGGACAACCTCATGTGGAGATAGGAGAAGAGATTAACAGAGCTACAAGCCAAGGAAAACGTGGACTACCGGAAACTCGGAAAGGCAAGGAAAACTCTTCTTCATAGGCTTTAGAAGGAGATAGTCCTGCAACTCCTTGATCTTGATTTCAGTCTCCAGAACTCTGAGACAATAAATTTTTGTTGTTTTAAGCCACCTAATTTGTAGTATTCTGATATGGCAGCCCTAGGAAGCTAATACATAAGTAAGCAACAAGAAAAAGAACAATTTAGTAACAATGGGGACAAAAAAAGCCCAAAAGACCCATAGGCAAGTTACAAAAGAATAAATGCCAATTGCCCATAAGCACGTAAAAATGTTTAAGGGCTTATGGGCCCTTAAAAAAGGAAACAACATTGAAATTCTATTTTAATTATTTTTTTATTGATGTATGAATTAATTATTGTTAGTAAAAATATTAGTATGAGCGTTTAGGAAAACCGTCTTTTTTCTTTACTTGAGTGACTATTTTGCCTGTTGGTTTGGCCTCCAGATATATCTTAAGTTCCTCCATGTCTCCTGCCACTGCCTTCTTCCTGGTCACTGTTATTGACACTCTGAGCACCTGAATTAATCTCTTAAATGGTCTTGCTATTTACATTGCTTATAGCAGCCAGAGGGAATCTTTTAAAAAACATAAATCAGACCATGTGACTCTTCCACTTAAAACCCTTCAGTGATAGTTTTCTCTGCAATTAGCCTGGCCCCCACCGAAGCTCCCTGCCCCCAGCCCCACACTCCTCCCAGAGCCTTCATGGTACTCTCTCCAGACCGGCACAGGCTGCTGGCCCCTCGTGCAGGAGGCTTGTCCCTCTGCTCCTCACCTGCAGGGCTCAGCTGCAGTGTCAGAGTTACTTCCTCCAGCCCTGCCTAGGGTAGGTCCCTGCATTTTGTTTTCTCATGGTGCTATGGTCTTTCCCCTAGTGATTTAGTATAAGTGAGTATTTGCTTAATGCCTCTCTCTGTCTAGATTGTAAATTTTGTAAAGGCAGCACTCTTTCTACACTGCTCACAAAATCTAGGGGCTATTTTATCGCTTCATAGTCATTTTGAAATATCCCCTGATTTCCTCTCCACTGGAACCCAGACTCTGATCTGGGTTATAAAACTGAACATACCGCATGCAGGCTCTCAGTGTATGTGTGCTGGCTGATTAAAGGGAGATAAATTTGGCAAAATAGGCCAGAGGTCTTAGGACTGTGTCTATCTGATCCATCAGCAATTTCATTCACAGTAATACGTTTTAAGAAAATAATTAGGGATGTGTGTTAAGACTAGTTACATTGCAACTGAAATAACTGCAAAATAAATATTAGCAATAATGCGGGGGAAAAGAAGTATCTGAAAATGACTAGTTTGATAAATTATAGCTTGTACATTAAAACAAGATTATGCAGATACTCAAGCTAATATTGCAGAAAGATATTAATTGATATCATTTCTGTGATCATGTTTCTGGAAAAACTAATGATACAGATTTTTATATCATTCTCGAATGCATAGAAGAGGCTTTGGAAAGATGCATACCAAATATGTTAATTATGGTTTTCTCTTCAATTTGTTTTGATTTAGTTAAAAAATTTCTTGTATGTATATTTGAAACATATGTCATCATCCTATTTTACACAAGTAAAAGTAATTAAAAATTTTTTAATGAAGAAGTGAATAAGGGAGACTTGGTTTGAATTTCAAAGTTTTGCTTCTACTAAAAATAGAATAATTAATATAAGCGAGAGACAGAATCATGAGATGTCATTTAAGCCTCAGACACTACCGGCCACTTCCACACAAGCTGGTGGTATGAGGGGAAGATGTCCCCATTTTGTAAGTCCCAGACCATTCATTGTTTCTCATGATTCAAAGTTATCTGTATCTCTTATTGGCTGGACTCCTTTTTTATACATAAGCATTTTTTTTTTCTGCCTCTGATTTTGGGTAAGAATTGAATGCTGAAATCTACAATTTCTCCCATCAAAGGAATCCCAGTACTTTGGTAGGAGGATCCAACCCCAGATTCTACCACGTAGCCCAAATGTTATGTAGGAAAAATGGAATCTGGGTTAAATTTATGGAAAAAAAACATGTGAATGAGTCTTATTATATATTTGAAAATGTTCAGAGATAAAACGATATGGAATCTCAGAACTTTATTTCTGAGCTACCTGTCCACCAGGAGCTCGACGGTCTCCTCCGGTTCTCTGGGAATCTTGGTCTAATCGGGCCGAGGTGAGCTGTGTTCCTCTGGTCTCCCCTTCGGCATGGCTCCTTGGTTGGGTTCAGGCGAAGTCTCTTTCCTTTTCATGTATAAGCACAATATTGGTTATTGTTTTGGAGGGTAAAGGAAGGTTGTGGGGCGGGGGGTGATTCAGAAGAAATGAGGAAGGGTATGGGAATGAGTGCATCAAGAGAAAATTCCTATATAGACTTTCAAGTGCAAACTAACCAACCAAATTAGTAAAATAATACCCCCCCCCCACTGGAATGGCCCCTCCTCTGTATTTCCAGAAGCACTTACCTCATTTGCCTTGTTAAAGTCATTTGCCTTGTTGCTGTGATGCACTCCACCTTTGACACTCCTGTTTGGCTTCTAGGCCTTGTGGCCTCATTGAAGATTAAATGTGATAGGGCTGAACTTGGCCTGGTGGCTAATAGACATTAATAGCTGTTACTATTTCGTGTTTCTGTGTCTGTCTTCATCAGGGGTTGTGTCTATTTCTCTGCCTCCTCCCAAGTACCCAGCAAAGTGATCAGAACATTGCAGATACTCGATGAGTATTTGTACAATTGAAAAGAAATGCATCAAGCTCTCATTTCTAATTCAGGCTAATTCCTGCTTACCATATTTTGGAATGTGGGTTAATGTAAAAACAAAAAAAAAAAACAAAAAAAACTAAAACCCTCTCTGTTTTTTGTGTGATTTCTTTCATCATAGTCTTTACATTTAAATAAAGCAAAACATTTTAATTTTGTGCATTTTGACTTTAACCCTTCATTCACGATTAATATATCGCCTTAGTTATTAGCCCCAGATTGCATTTATTTTGATAATACCAATTACATCTCAGATTTAGTCCAGTTTAAGCATTTACTGTCTTTTTATCTACTTTCTTTTCATCTTCTTTTCTTCTTTTGATAGGTCACAGCTAGTCCCGGACACCCCTAGAAGGATCCACAAGAAACAAGTAACTGGGATTACACTCAGGGAAGGGATCAGACTGTGAACAGGAAACAGGATGAGTAGACATGTACTTTTTCCCTGTATACTTTGTGTGTCTTTTGCAGTTTGTAAAATAGGTATGTATTACGTAACAGTAAAGAAACATCAAGTTCATGGGGACTTCTTAGCACCTATTCATTATTATTATTATTATTATTATTTACAGGTTGACTTTATGCTTAGTTTCCTAAACCATTCAACAAATACATTCTAAAAAGTCTTTAAAAAAATGACTGGTTTCCTCTGACCTTATTCTTGAAATACTAGTCTCAGTTAGTCCATGACCACTTTCTTTGGGGGTAGGGTTCACCTGTAATCAAATGTATAGCTTTGTGTCCATATACAGCAGGGCCCTACCGCAATTCCTCCAAACACACGTAAAAATCATGCCCAATGAGTTTGGGAAGGAAAACATTGTTCACTGCATGAGGCTCCTACATGGTGGCTAGTTTTTAAAAAGCACTCCCCACTGCTAAATTGTCTCTGCATTTTGAGTTGGACAAAATGTTCTTTGAAGACCATTCTACTCCTTCCTTGTCCGTCTTTACCAAGACTCTCATTTTAACCCGGAGAGGTTGTCTGGTTCCTGTCTTCGGGACGATTATGTGCCCTCGCCCCTGGCTGAAGAGTGATTAGTGTCTGAGAAAGGGAAGACATTACCAAATTAGTGAATTAGAATTCAGAGTTTTGGGGAAGACAAATCTTTGTAAGCTTACATTTTTCTAAGATAGTTGTGGAAATTCAAGCACATCCAAAGGGTACCGATGACAGATACAAAGGAAGAAACATTCAATTTTATAAAGATCCCAAATAACTAACATTCTTAAGGAATGTTTGGCTAATAAGTATTCTCCATTCAGGACTGAGCACGTAACTTCTAGGTCCAGTGCAAAATAGAAATGTAGGGTCCCTTGTTCAAATCTGTAAGAATTTCAAGACAGTGGCAGCAGAGCATTACACCCAGTGCAAGCCCTTCTGAGCCCAGGGACCTGCGCGCCACTCGGGCCGTTTGCCCATAAAGTGGGTGCAGAAAGTAGGTCCTGCCCCTAGCAAGGAAATTGTCCTTGAACACAATGGTGGTTAAGAGTATAGATTCTAGAGCCAGGAGATCTGGACTTAATTCTCTACATTGCTATGTACTAGCTGAGAAATCTGTAATGGGAAAAATAAAATCACCAAACTCATAGGTTACTGTGAGTGTTAAATGAGTGAATACACTTAAAGTGTTTTGAGCAATGCCTAGCATGCATAGTATATATATAAATATCTTCAATAAATGTTACCTTTGAATACACACATATACACATGCGCACAAACACACACACACACACACACATACACACACACACGCACTGCCCTGTTGCCTTATTGCCCTCATTCACATCGTCAAGGTCATTCAAGGTCACACCATTTTCTCTTTTCCCCTTTTATTTACTGAAACAATTTATCTGTGTATACCACAGCTCTGTTGAGTTATTCTGCTCCTTTTTAATTCCAAGAATTTAATTCCAAGTAAAATCTTCATGATTCACAATGTGGAATAAAAGTCACGTGCATGAATCTGCCTGCACTTTGCAGTCAGAACACCTTGCTCTAAGGGCTATGGAATGGGTCCCGCCTGCTTTCTGTCCACTCCATTACCTGGTCTCTGTGGCCTCAGATAAAGTACTTCTCTATGCTTCCTTTCCCTTGCACAATTTGTACTATTAGTGGAGAGTAAAGCCAACAGTAAACACTCCTACACCCTGTTTTAGCTTGATATGATATTTATTTAGTTATCGGTGTCATAGAAACAACAGCTAGATCAAAGTAGTAACTATGCCTCCAAACACGAAGTCACTGGTGCAAGAGGAGTTCTGGCCAACTTCCAAACTGAACTCATCTTGGAAAGGGTTTTCTTGAAGGCAGAATGTCCCCTAGCTCACTGGAAGTGAGTACGGGAACCGCTGTCGTTGGTGCTGAGATCAGAGACCAGCCTGAGCTGAGGGTAGCCAGCACCATGTAGTGTCTGATTGACCAAGTCCCTTTCCTGGGCTTTTCCTTGTCACCTAAGATGTCAGGACACTATGCCCTACCTCAAGGAATTATTGTTGGTATTGAGAAACGTATGGGAAAATGTTTTATAAATGTCTTCCTATCTCCTCCTTTCTGTCAAAATTTCAAGAGATCAGCTGAGGTCTATGCATTTGGCTGATGAACAGAAGTCAGTACTAGGAAAGATACTTCTTTTCTTCAGCAGTTTCAGAGTCTAGAGATTTACATATAAAGAAAAGGAGCTATTCTGCGATGCAGAGTATTTATATGAAGAAACAGAAGCTAGCACTGTGCTGTCAGACCCGGATTCGGGTCCCAGCCTGGCTGCTTTCCTGAGTGGCTTTGTATAAATGATTTTACCATTGGACGAGCTAATACAAGGTTTAGTACTCGGTGCTGAGCTGTTGCTGTTTAAGGATCACATTTGGAGTGGAAGAGACTAAATTACAGTGACAGGGGCAAGTTCCAGCCCATCACAACCTGCCCAGCAAGCATTTTGCCAGGGATGATTTGGGACAGTCCTGTCACCTTGAGGAAAACTCATTTTGGCCCAGACAGAGGGAATTTTCTAACTTTATTTCTTCACAAAACAAGTCAGAATCAGTAGCCACTGGGTCATTTCCTAGGGGGCCTTTAAACACATTTTGGAAAAGAGCTCTAGTTGGCATGGTTTTAGGTAGCTTTATACAAGTTTTGTCTGTACTCTAACCTATAAAAACCAAGTTATGAATTTATGAAATGGCATTCAAATTAGATACATTTAAAAAGTGATTGGGGTCAGACGTGCCTTTTCTCATTTTCTTGGACCGTGACTGCACTGGATTATGAAAGAACATTGTGATTGTGAAACTGGGGCCTGCTAGCAGTGTATTTTAAGGACAACCAAACCCTCCATCTTCACAACGGTGACCTGGAGGCAGATGAAGCTCTTCAGTTCTCATGGTGGGCACTGGGGTGCTTCGCTCAAAGCCCGCCCTTCAGGACTGGGGAGCCCAGTCTCCCCGTGCCAGGAGCACAGCTCCCAGCTGAGTTCTCTGGGGACACTGCCATCTGTGTCAGGGAGCCTGGACAAGGTCCTGCCCTATGCAATGACTAAAAGGAGGACTCAGCCCTTTGCCTGGATTGGGGACAACCCTGAAGGGCTCCAGGGCTTCCCAGGGAACCTACTGACGTCTTCATGGTGATCACACTTCCCAGGCCCACTTCCTTCACTCCTTTCAGGTGCTGGTTCCAAGAAGACTCCCACGGAGCCTCCTGTGCAGGGAACCTGACCCCAGACACTTCTCTAGGGCTGTCTGTGTCTGAGTGGGGGATATTTGGCAATGTCTGGAGGCATTTTCAGTTGTCCTACTGGTGGAGAGAGGTCATGGAGGCTGTTAATCATCCTACAACACAGAACAAAGAATTATCTGGCCCAAGATGTCAATGATGTGGAAATTAAGAAACCCGGGATCTTTTGAGAGTGAATCTATATCTCCAAGTACAATGGAGCCTTGAACAAACAGGGGTTATGGTGCTCAATCTTGCATAGTTGAAAACCTGAGTAGGATTTTTGATTCTAGGATGGCCCTTTGCATCTGCAGTGTTTTCCATCCACAGTTGGGAAACTATGGCTGGGAACCTGTGGTTGGGAATATAAAAATACTCATTTCCATCTGCAGTTGGTTGAATCTGTAGATACGAAGCCAGTGGATACAAAAATTGACTGTATTTAATGAAAAAATCCATGTGTAAGTGACCGCAGTGCAAACCCATGTTGTTCAAGAGTCAACTGTACAAAACCCTGGCTAGTTGGCTCAGTGGTGGAGTGTCAACCTGGCATGTGGAAGTCCCGGGTTTGATTCCCGGCCAGGGCACATAGGAGAGGCACCCATCTGCTTCTCCACCTTTCCCCCTCTCCTTTCTCTCTCTCTCTCTCTTCCCCTCCTGTAGTCAAGGTTCCATTGGAGCAAAGTTGGCCCAGGTGCTGAGGATGGCCTTCGTCTCAGGTGCTAGAATGGCTCCAGTTGTAATGAAGCAATTCCCCAGAGGGGCTGAGCATCACCCCCTGTTGGGCATCTCTGTTGGTGGATCCCGGTTGGGTGCATGCGGGAGTCTGTCTGTCTGCCTCCCACTTCTCACTTCAGAAAAATACAAAAAAAAAAAAAAAAGAGTAAAGGGAAACTGTTCTAAACAGAGGAGTGACATGATCTGACTTATATTTTACAAAATGCTCAGACTGTTTTGTTGAGAAGGATGTTGGGTGGGCAAGAATGAAAGCCCACAATCCAGCTTTAGAGAAGGCTGAATTAGACAAGTGCAGTAGCAGTGAGGTAGAATAATTTCAAGATATATTTTTGATAAATCTAATGGAATTTATTGAAGGTTTGGTTATAGGGGCTGGGTGTGAGGGAAAGCTGGAGATGATTTTTAGGTCTTTGGTTTGAGGAACTGAGTAGAAGATAATGCATTTACTAAAATAAGGAAGGAATAAGGTGTGAGGTAGGGATACATTCTGTGGTGAGGAAAGATAAATAATGAGTTTTTTTTAATAGACATTTTAACCATTAAGTAAGGAAAGCAGAGAAGAGGACAGGAGAGGTCAGGAAGAGAGATGAAAATATGATTGATAAGGAACTGCTCATGCGATAGAAGGAAACTTGTAGCTTGTAAGGTCAAGGAAGCAAGAGGGAAAAGGAAGCAAGTCAGAGAAACTGATCAGCTGTATCTTACACTGAAGAGAGGGTTAGCAAAATGAGGCAGAGAACGGAAGTTAGACTCAAAAACTCAGAAAAATGCAACTGCTAAGGAACAGGAAGCTGGGACACTTAGCTTGCTGATGCACAGGCTTTGCACCTTGGCCACAGTCCTTGGGTTCACAGCAACCTGTTGCAATGGTCCCTAGAGGCAACTTTGAACATTTCCCGCCACTGCCATCTACCTCTACTTCCCTCTCATCTCACCCCAATCGCGAAGCCCCGAGCTTTCCATCATTCAAAGTGTTTAATACCTTCTTGTAACCAAGAGGATTTCCCCTAATGAAACAGACGGAGAAGGTCGACAGGACCGTGGCCTTGCTCTAGCTGTGTTCACGGTCCCTTGGGTTGCCTCTTTCCCCCATCATCACGTTGCATATGAGCGGAGCTGCCAGGCATGGCGGAGCACTGCTATGCAAGTCACTTCACTTGCTTGAGTCTCTATGTGGGTGAAGTGAGAGGCTTGGACTGAGGAGTCTTTAAGGCCTCTTCAGACTCTAATATTGTACAGATCTGAAGTGGTTCCACATCATTGACCAGCCATGAAAAGCCACATGCCAACCAGTTGTTTGGTCAACTTAGTCCAACCAACACATTTCCCCTTCTTGAATTTACCTCGAACAGAGAGGCTGCATTATTCCCAGTCAGAGATCCTCAGTCTTGCAGGGTACATTTATTTCTTGCTAATGATCCCTGAAGCTGATTTTGGTTTTAATCGTGCGAGCCGAGCAAAGCATAGACACTTGGGTTTGTAATAACGACTCTGAAATCAATACAGAGAAACCTTGGGTTGAATGAGACTGCTACCACTCAGTGAATCATACTATGCAGTATTTCCTAAAAGATAATGGGTTTCAAAACCAAACATAAATCTTCTGTGACATGTTGGCTATTTGTCATGTGTTCTGGCAGTGGAATTACAGCAGCTTCAATAAAATCCATTTGGTGGTTGAGTCGTAGATTAATATCTGATACAATCATGGTCTTAAGACCACAAGAAGTGACGTGCAGGGGTAGGGAAGCAAGTTTGCAATTATTCTAGGGTTCTAGTAACCCTAATGCCAAAACGTTGGCCTAGAAATTGCGAAAAAGCAATATAATGTAGGTCTTTGAATATTAAGCTCTGTAAAGCGATACTATATTCTTCAAATAATAAACATGACTTCCATATGTGACTAAGTATATTAAACACTGCCAACTGTAATGCAAAGCAAATTGATTTGCATCTGTTTTGTTCACACCATTTTAACTCTGGGCTTCGCACTTGAATCCTTGACACAATTTAATCACCTCTGCATATTTCTCAACTTAGCAGAAATATTTTCCCCATGACAAGGAAAATGAAATTGATTTTCTGATTAAATGACTTCGGTTAGTCCTTCTCAGTTAATAGTGCTTCTCGGTGACAGATGAGTCAGCAACGTTTATTGAGCCCCCACTGGGCAAGAAGTATTTACAAGGTGTTACATGAATCTATAAGAACAATAACTTTGTGGCCTTCCTAACCCATCCATGCTTGGAATTAAGCAGCTATTTCTGTCCAGATGCCAGGTTAACACCTAATTCTCTCAATGTTGTGGAGAAAGGGAACGTTGTCTTGACAACAGTTTGGAAAAAGTCAAGTAGAAGGATTTACTTAACATAAAACTGCCATTTTAGCAATTGGATATGGATGCCAGCTCTCTATAATTTAAGTCAGTGTCTGGGTAGATACCTCTTAAAAAAATAATTTAAAATCTGTAATACAGTCATGTTGAAAAAGCTTGAAAAGAACAAAGGGTAGCAGTCAGTATCTTCCTCCCATTCCTTGGGGACCACTCTGGCCCCACAGGTGTCTCTAGTTTCCTATATGTCCCCCCAGAGATAGTAATGCATGTAAAAGTCAAAATATATGCATTATTCGTTTTCTCTCTCATTATTTAAAAAACATAGCTTGACCAGGCAGTGGCGCAGTGGATAGAGCGTCAGACTGGGAAGTGAAAGACCCAGGTTTGATACCCCTAAGGTGGCCAGCTTGAGCGCAGGCTCATCGGGTTTGAGCAAGGCTCACTAGCTTGGATCCAAGGTCGCTGGCTTGAGCAAGAGGTCACTCAGTCTGCTGTAGCCCCTCTGATCAAGGCACATATGAGAAATCAATCAATGAAAAACTAAGGTGCCGCAAAGAAGAATTGATGCTTCTCATCTCTCTCCCTTCCTGTCTTTGTGTCCCTGTCTGTCCCTCTCTCTGTCTCTCTTTGTCTCTGTCACAAAAAAACAAACAAACATAAATGGTGGCACATTTATTGTTCTGAATGTGTTTTTCAGATAATAATGTTCCTTAGAGATTCTTGCATATTAGCATGAAGAGAAATGTCCTGCTGCATTCACTTTTTAAAATTTTATTGAAGTTATTGGGGTGACACTGGTTAATACAATGATATAGGTTTCGGGAGCACAGTTCTACAACACATCATCTGCGTATTGCGTTGTGTGTTCACCACTCCTACTCAAATCTCCCTCCATCACCATTTATTTCTTCTCTAGCCTCCCCCACCTGCCCCGGCCCTCTTTTCCTTCTGCAGTCCCCCCACTATTGTCTGTGTCTCTTCAGTTTCTTTCCTTTCCTTAGTTCCTTTACTTTTTTTTACCTAGCCCTCTCACCACCAACAGCGGTCAGCCTGTTCTCCGTCTCTATGAGTCTGTTTCTATTTTGTTAGTTTATTTGGTTCATTTCATGTATAAATGAAATAGTATGGTACTTGTCTTTCTCTGACTGGCTTATTTCACTTAGCAGAATAATCTCCAGGTCCATCCAGGCTGTTGCAAAAGGAAGATTTTCTTTTTTTTTTTAGTGGCTAAGTAGTATTTCATTGTGTTTTAAATTAAAATATAATGGACATAAAACCCTGTATTAGTCTAAGGTGTACAACATAATGATTTGATGTATGTATGTATTGAGAAATAATTACCATAAGTTTAGTTAACACCCATCACCATCCATAGTTACAATTTTTTTTTTCTTGTGATGAGAATCTTTAAGATATATTCTCTTAGCAACTTCCAAATACACATTTCGTTACTGTTAACTGTAATCGTCATGCTGTGTATCACGGTCTCGGGACTTATTTATCTCATAACTGGAAGTTTGTACCTTTTAGTTCCCTTCACCCATTTTGCCCAGTGCCCCACTGCTCTGCCCCTGGCTACCACCCTTCTGTTCTCTGCATCTATGAGTTTATTTGTTTGTTTGTTTGGAGTCTACAGATTAAGTGAGATCATCCCCATTCTTTTTCATGATTCCCTAGGATTTCATTGTGTGGAAGTAATGGAGTTTATTTAACCAGGTCCCCATTGATAGATTTGTTTCCTGTCTCTATTACTACAAACCATCTGCAGTAGATAACATTGCAGAAATGTCACTTTTCTTATGTTCTAGTATATTGATAGGCATAAATGACTAGAATTGGAATCACCAAGTAACAACTTAGGGTAAATTTTTAATTTTCATAAACATTGTCAAGTTGCCCCCCACAGGGGCTGTATTAATGTACTTTTCCACCAACAAGGTATGAGAATGCCTGCTTCTACACATCTACTCTAACATAATATGCCATTAAATCAGCCTTTTTGATTTTTGTCTGTGTGAGAGAGGAAAATTTTATCTCAGTGATTTTGGGGGTTTGGGAACAAGGGTGAATCAAGAGCTGGATCTAGGTAGAACCCAGGTTTCCTGTCATGTCAGAATTTCTTTCTTTTTTAGGGCTGGGTAATATTTCATTGTTTGCATATGCATTTTGCTTATCCATTCATCTGTCAATGGACACTTGGGTTGTTTCTATCATTTGGCTATTGTGACTAATGCTGCTATCAACATGAGTGTACAATTATCTTTTTGAGACCCTGTTTCAATTTTGGAGGGTATGTACCAAGAAGTGAAAAGTTGGATCATATGGTAGTTCTACTTTTCAATTTTTGAGGAACTGCCGTCGTGTTTTCCACAATGGCTGTACCATTTTACATCCTCCCCAACAGTGCGCGGGGGTTTCCATTACTTTTCATTCTCGCCAACACTTGTTATTATATATATATATATTTTTTGATAGTAGGCATTATAATGCATATGAGGTGGTGTCTCATAATTTGAATTTGTATTTCTCGAATGATTAGTGATATTGAACATCTTTTCATGTGTTTATTAGCCATTTTTAATCTTTGGGAAAATATCTATTCAAGTCTTCTGCCTATTTTATAATCAAGTTGTTTGGTTTTTGTTGTTGAGTTTTAGGAATTCTCTCTATAATTGAGATTTTAATTCTTTATCAGATAGATGCTATACAAGTATTTTCTCCATTCTGTGTGCTGCCTTTTTACTCCATTGATAGAGTCTTTTGTTGCACAAAATTTTGAAATTTTTATGAAGTTCAATTTATCTATTTTTTTCTTTGTAACCTGTTCCTTTGGTGTCATATCCAATATGTCATGGCCATATCCAGTGTTGTGAAGCATTTGCCCTGTGTTTTCTTTTAAGAATTTTATAGTTTTATGCCTTGCATTTAGATCTTTGATTCACTTTGAGTTAATTTTTGCATAGGGTGTTAGATAAGGGTCCAAGTTTATTCTTTTGCATGTGGACCTTCAGGTTTGTCAGCACATTTGTTGAAAAAGGTTATAATTTTCCCATTGAATGGTCTTGGCATCTGTGTCTAAAATCATTTGACTATATCTGGGAGGGTTTCTTTCTGATTTCTTTTTTTTTTATATTTTTTAAAATGTTCTTTTTTAAAATTATTTTTATTTATGTATTTATTTATTTTAGAGGGGAGGGAGGGAGAGAGAGAGAGAGAGAAGGGGGGAGGAGCAGGAAGCTTCAACTCCCATATGTGCCTTGACTGGGCAAGGCAGGGGTTTTGAACCGGCAACCTCAGCATTCCAGGTCGACGCTTTATCCACTGCGCCACCACAGGTCCTTTCTGATTTCTTTATTCTAATCCATTGATTTCTAAGTCTATGTTTATAACAGTACCACACTGTATTTTTTATTTTATTTTTTGTATTTTTCCAAAGTGAGAAGTGGGGGGAGGCAGACAGACAGACTCCTGCATATGCCCGACCGGGATCCACCCAGCATGCCCACTAGGAGGCTATTCTCTGCCCATTTGGGGTGTTGCTCGGTTGTAACTGGAGCCATTCTAGTGCTTGAGGCGGAGGCCATGGAGCTGTCCTCAGTGCCTCGGCCATCTTTGCTCCAGTGGAGCCTTGGCTGCAGGAAGGGAAAAAAGAGATAGAAAGAAAGGAGAGGGGGAAGGGTGGAGAGGCAGATGGGCGCTTCTCCTGTGTGCCCTGGCACTGGGAATCAAACTTAGAGCTTCTACACGCCGGGCCAATGCTCTACTTTTGAGCCAATTGGCTAGGGCCAGAGTACCACACTGTTTTAATTACTATAGCTTTGTAGTAAATTTTGAAGTCAGGAAGTATGAGTCCACATTTGTTCTTAAAGTTGCTGCTGGATTCTATTTGCTAGTATTATATTCAGAATTTTAAAATATTGAAGGCTACAAACGAGACTGTTCTGCCTTTTTCCTTTTCTCCTTTCCTCCTCTTCTCTTTTTCTCCTTCCCTTCCTCTTCCCCTTCCTTCCTGTTTTCCTTCTGTGCTAGGTCTTGCATGCTTTTTTCATGAATTCTCTAATAGCCGCATTGTTTTTCTCTGACTCAACTACATCAACATCATGAGAATATGCCAGTTATATGTCTATTTAGTCACAAAATTCTAAATGTTTCATCCTGTTTACAAATCACTCCTAATCTGTCCTGAATAAAGAGTATCTCCCGAAGGAAGCTAGTGAGCTTTTTAAATGGTGCTGCTATTTTAGAGTCTAAGTGCCTAGGCTTTATATAATAGTAATGCATTCAACAAACATTTTTTCCATCTCCGAAGCATCAGGGACTATCTTTGATTTGGGGAAGGGAAATACGAAAGATAAGACTTTTTGTTTGGTGAAGACAGAAGATTATATTAGCAATTATTAGGCTGTATGATAAGAGCTTTGAAAGTCTGCCTAATGTGTACAGTGAGGGGCACCTGGGGTGGAGGTGGGGAAGCTCTTAGGGAAGTCTTCACTGCTGAACCCACCTCCTCAGTTCCTGTTTCTTGTAATTTATGCTTCTTTACCTAAAATCAGAATTGGCATGCAGCCTCACATCTTGCAAAATCTCTCTCCCCTACTTAATCTTAGTGTTGTCCCAGGATCCAAGGAACCTCATGTGAGAGTTTCTACTTCCTTTGGAGACACGGACTCCTGAGATAATCTGACGATAGCTTCAGATCTCCTTAGAGCGTGAGTGGCCTGCCCCAAGCCACAGGCAATGAGCGGTGGAGTCCTCTAAGGATCGATGTGTAGTGTTAAGTAACAAATTTTCCAGGTTCCTGCTGGATCCTGAGGACAGGTCCCGGGAGACACTGGAGAATCTGAAGCAGAGCCCCTCTGAAGACTCAGAAATTCGGAAGAGGTTAACAAACGCCTTTGCTTTACTCACGGAGTACAAATCTGAACTCACAAACGGGACTCTTCCCTCTCCACACTGGAGGTCTTTTAAGACTTCCTGAATCCAGCCAGTCTTTATCTTTCTGCTAAAGTTGCCAACCAAAGCGTCAACTCGTGCCAACTGGTCCCGTGTTAACTTAGGTTATTTTCTTATGTTTGTGCTCCCTCTTGATCTGCATTTGTCCTAAGGAAGATTTGCAGTTTTTTGTCACTTTCAAAGGTTCCCTGGACTTACATTTTGTGAGATCTTGAGCTTCAGGAAGATTCTCTGCCAAATTCAATGCAGACTTGGGCCCTCTTGAGTCCTGGAAAGCGGGGGCGCACCGTCTGACTATCTCACAGGGACAGTGGATGCTGTGTGGTCCGAATTATTTACGGTTACTCTATTTGCTCCTTAGACACTTCCTTCTTGGAATTGACATCTATGAGAAGCTTACCTGCATTTCATATTGAGCATTTTCCCTCATTTGGGGACATTCTAAATTGGGGGAAAAAACCCAGCTAATTTTACATACAATTCTGTGACAGTCTATTCTAGGTAAAATGGAATGCTAGCATGCCATTCAAATTTCTTGCTGGAGGATTAGCTACAATAGCCAGAGACTAATGTGGCTTTTGGAACACGTTAGTTTACTGCAATTATAAATGTACATGAGTTGATGATTCATGAACTCTCAAATTACACATCTGCATCTAATTTCATGTTGAAGTGTTTTTAAACCCTCAGAAAAAAAAAAAGATGTTACGAAATGTTTCTGGCTCACTTTTAAAACTGTTCTATTTTTAAAAATTCATAATCAAAGGCGAAGAGCCATCTAACACCTTCATATAGAGTTTGATGAGTGGGAAATAAATTTCTTGTAATGTAAGTACTTTGGGCTAAGGGAATTCAGAGAGAATTTTCTTGACTCTTAAACATATTTTCAATTGCTGTTTTGCATTGATTGACTTAAGATGGAAACAAATGTGACAAAAATACAGTGCAGAGGACAGCGTAGATCACCCCCACGGTCATCACTCGCTCCATCTTGGCCGGCACTGCTTAGCATCTTAATTATGTAGGATTCTTCCGGCCAGAAGAGAGAGATCCTGCTGGAGTCAGAAATTCAAACAAGCACTTTGCCACTGGGTGGCACAATTGGAAGTCTGTAAAGAGATCAGGCTTTAAAAGAACTCTTTTACCTCCCTCCTGAGGACTGGGATTTATAAACACAAAAGCGGCGGCCCATTGTGCTTGCTTCTTTTATTAGGGATTGTTTATAAAAGTGAGGAAGTCTGTGGCCTTTCAAAGAGTGTGGCTTTCACATTGGAAGTCTTTGTATTGTTATTCTATACGAAATTAACAGGAATACGTTTCAGTTTATCTTTTTTTTTTTTTTTTTTTTTTTATCTGGTTAATGTAAGTAAGTGGTGGAGCAAGAGGCAGATTTTGGACCTGGTTACAAACTTGTATGAAGGGGCTCTGACTTTATTCTCTAGGATGGTAGGCTCCTATTGCGTGTAGCTATTTACATTTAAACTCAAACTGATTAAAATGAAATAAATTAAAATTTCGGGCCCTCAGTCACACTAGCCACATTGCAATTACTCCATCCATCGCCTCATGTGACTAGTGGCTACTGTATTCTACAACGCAGACAGAGAACATTTTCATTACCACAGAAAGTTCTATTGGACAGGGCTGATAATATTCTTTTCTTCTCGTCCTCAAAAGAATAGAGAAATAATGGATGCTTTCTGCCTATGCTATCTCACATCCTTGGGAACCAATATACATTTAAAACATTTTTTTAAAAATTTTCAATGGTAGTTTGTATTCAACATTATTTTGTATTAGTTTCAGATGTACAACATTGTAGTTAGACAATCATCTACTTTACAATGTGAGCCCCCTCAATATTTCAGATTCCCACCTGGCATTATACATAGTTATTACAATATTGTTGACTATATTCCCTGTGCCTTCCATCCCATGATTGTTTTGTAACCACCAATTAGTACTTCTAATTCCTTTACTTTTTCACCCAGTGCCTCAATACCCTCCCCTCTGGCAACTATCAGTTTGTTCTCTGTATCTATAAGTCTGTTTCTATTTTGTTTGTTTGTTTTGTTCTTTAGATTCCATATGTAAGTGAAATCACTTGATACTTGTCTTTCGCTGACTTCCTTCTCTTATCATAATACCTTCTAGGTCCATTCATGCTATTGCAGGTGGTAAGATTCCATTCTTTTTTATGGCTGAGTAATATTTTATTGTAAATATGTTCCACGGCTTTTTTTCCCCTTTTTTTTTCTTTTTTGTATTTTTCTGAAGCTGGAAACGGGGAGGCAGTCAGACAGACTCCTGCATGCGCCTGACCGGGATCCACCTGGCATGCCCACCAGGGGGCGACGCTCTGCCCATCCGGGGCGTCGCTCTGTCGCGACCAGAGCCACTCTAGCACCTGGGGCAGAGGCCAAGGAGCCATCCCCAGCGCCCGGGCCATCTTTTGCTCCAATGGAGCCCTGGCTGTGGGAGGGGAAGAGAGAGACAGAGAGGAAGGAGAGGGGGAGGGGTGGAGAAACAGATGGGTGCTTCTCCTGTGTGCCCTGGCCAGGAATCGAACCCGGGACTTCTGCACGCCAGGCCGACACTCTACCACTGAGCCAACCGGCCAGGGCCCACGGCTTTTTTTTTTTATCCATCATCTACTGATTGGCGTTTGGGTTGCTTCCTATCTTGGCTATTATATATAATGTTGCAATAAACAAAACACAGGAGTGCATATTTGTCTTTTGAATTAGTGTTTGGGTTTCTTCAGATACATACCCAGGGGTGGAATCACGGGGTCATAAGGCAGTCTTATTTTTAATTGTTTGAGTAACTTCCACAGTGTTTTCCACAGTGGCTGCACCAATCGGCATTCCCACCCAAAGTGCACTAGGTGAACCAATACACGTTTGTTTGTTCCCATTTATCCGAGGATAAAGTGATATATTTTAGAATCCTACAACATTATGCTACCACAATTCAGGAGCCAGGATAGATTAATATACACACTGGATAATATGTTTGATGGACATCAAAGCTATCTGTAAATTGATTTTACACAGTGCCTATTATAAGAATCAGTTCAGACTCTATAGCACTAAGATTTTGATAATTAATTATAAAAATTCAATGATTCTTAATCTCTCCAGGTCCATTTTGATGTGATTTTTAAACATGCTGTCTTTTTTATTTCTGTCAAACCCACTATCCATTTTGTTCTTTACCCTGCTTTTTAAAAAATTTGTTATTATTTTTTCAACCTTAGGTGTTTCATTTAAGTCCTGCAGGGAGGGCTGCGTACCCTCCTCAACCTCTGACTCCTCGTTACCTCCAAGGGGCCTTCCTAAACGGCGCTTCCCACCTTCCCCAGTAAAGCCCGCTCTCCCGACCAGCTCCCACTGGGGGTATCAGATTTACACGCTGACTGAACAGACTGTGAGAAGATAATTTGCTTGTCTAATATCTGTGGCAACATTCAGAAGTTTTGATGACATTTATAGGCTGTCAAGACAGCTTGATGAAAAATGAAAATTTCAGGCCGTTGTGTCCTTTTCGGACAGAACGTGTGCCCATCTCCAGGTGGCTGTGCTGGGTGGACCCTCGAGAGACTTAGTTCTGTAAACAGTGATTAAATATGTCTTCCGTACCAGGCCCCGTGCTTGGTCCCTGGAGGTGCAAAGGTGTAGTCCCTGCCTGACCAGGCGGTGGCGCAGTGGATAGAGTGTTGGACTGGGATGCGGAGGACCCAGGGCTCCAGACCCCGAGGTTGCCAGCTTGAGCGTGGGCTCATCTGGTTTGAGCAAAGCTCACCAGCTTGGGTGGACCCAAGGTTGCTGGCTTGAGCAAGGGGTTACTCGGTCTGCTGTAGCCCCACGGTCAAGGCACATATGAGAAAGCAATCAATTAACAACTAAGGTGTCGCAACGAAAAACTGATGATTGATGCTTCTCATCTCTCTCCGTTCCTGTCTGTCTGTCCCTATCTATCCCTCTCTCTGACTCTCTCTCTCTCTCTCTGTAAAAAAAAAAAAAAAGACATAGTCCCTGCTTACTAGGGATTCACATGCTAGTAGTGAACAGACCCACATTTTTAAAATAACCCACTGACCATTTCATTTGGCCAAGTAGTTTAGGAACTCAGGGCAGTCTGTGCCCAAACTGGTTGACTGTGAGTGTATATGATTTCATGTAATGGAACGGCTTCACAAGATGTAGGGGAGACCATTCCCATTTTTAATACCCATCTTTCTCTGGGACAGTAGTTATCCAACTTGACTGTATACTAGAATTTCTTGAAGAGCTTTAAAAAATACTGATCCTCAGGGCCGGGCTCCTTGCGCAGCGGTTCTCAGTGTGGCCCAGAGGTAGACAGTGTCAGCATAACCTGGGAACGTGTTATAAATGCATTCTCTCAGGCCCTGCCCAGACCTGCTGATTCAGAGACTGGGTTTGGGGCCCAGCAGTCTGTGCTTTCACGTGCCCTTCAGAGAGTCAGATGCCTGTGAAATCCCAGAACTGCTGCTTTAGAGACACTGGGTTAATTTCTGAAGTATGGGCTGAATTTTGGTCTTTTTTTTTTTTTTGTATTTTTCTGGAGAAGTGGGGAGGCAGATACTCCTGCATGCCCATTAGAGGGTGATGCTCCGCCCATCTGGGGTGTTGCTACATTACAACCGGAATCATTCTAACACCTGAGGCGGAAGCCATGGAGCCATCCTCAGCGCCCGGGCCAACTTTGCTCCAATGGAGCCTTGGCTGTGAGAGGGGAAGAGAGAGATAGAGAGAAAGGAGAAGGGGAAGGGTAGAGAAGCAGGTGGGCGCTTCTCCTGTGTGTCCTGGCCGGGAATCGAACCCAGGACTTCTATGTGCCGGGCTGACACTGTACCGCTGAGTGAACCGGCCAGGGCCGAGTTTTGGTCTTTTTAAAGGGCTCTACAGGTGATGCTAAGGTGTGGCCAGCTTTGAGGACCACTGCTCTGAGAGAAAAGTGGCTCAAACTTCCCTTTTGAAGTTTTGAAACATGGCATCAGGCGCCATTGTTTCAGCTGTCCTTTGGATTGTTGTAAAATAGTCAGAAGGGGATTTCCATGCTTTGAATGTGCACAGGGGAACAATTCACCCACTCCAGACAGGGTGTGTGGAAACAAACTTTAAGAATTGACCCAAATCTATTGGGAAATAATCCCTAAACTGAAGCAGACCAATGCTATTCAAATGCTAACGTTTTCACTGATCTCCTGAGGACCTTGTGAAATGCAGATTCTCAATCAGTAGGTCTGGCCTGGGGCCCAGGAGTCTGCGTTTCTTTCCAACAAACTCCCAGGTGCTGCTGACGCTGCTGGCCTGGTGGCATCGAGTAGCAAGTTAGAAATGAAGATGGGGGTCCAATGCCAGACCTATGGAATCTAGATTTTAATACGGTCCTTATTGTCTAAAGGTTCTTTGTACTCCAGACGAAAGAAAGCATCCCAATCTCTGGAAGATACAAGCTTGAGATGAGTTTTTACGCACTCGGGTTTGGTTTGTATCCCCTCGGAGAGGAGGGTGAACGAGGTGTAGTGATGTGGTTGGAGCTGCTGCCTAACGTGACAGAAAGTCTATACATATCCATTCTAGAATGGGTACGCATATCAAGTTGTCTTGTTGTCCACTTTAAATAGATACAATCATATTTGTCAGTTGTTCCTCAATAAAGTTTTTTTAAAAAGTTTCTTTGGATTTGGTATTTATTCTTAAAAAGAAACTCACGTTGGGACAAATTCTCTTGGAGGTTTGCTGGATAGGAAAAATGAATGAATGAATGAAGGTAGATTTGTTTGATTTAACTGTTTTTATTTATTTATTTATTTATTTATTTATTTTAAATTTTTTTTTTTTTTTTTACTTTTCTGAAGCTGGAAACGGGGAGAGACAGTCAGACAGACTCCCGCATGCGCCCGACCGGGATTCACCCGGCACGCCCACCAGGGGGCGATGCTCTGCCCACCAGGGGGCGATGCTCTGCCCCTCTGGGGCGTCGCTCTGCCGCGACCAGAGCCACTCTAGCGCCTGGGGCAGAGGCCAAAGAGCCATCCCCAGCGCCCGGGTCATCTTTGCTCCAATGGAGCCTCGGCTGCGGGAGGGGAAGAGAGAGACAGAGAGGAAGGAGGGGGTGGGGGTGGAGAAGCAAATGGGCGCTTCTCCTATGTGCCCTAGCCGGAATCGAACCCGGGTCCCCCGCACGCCAGGCTGACGCTCTACTGCTGAGCCAACCGGCCAGGGCCTGATTTAACTGTTTTTGAAATCCTTCAGAAACTAATGTGATTGGGTTGGAAATTTTTCTAAATGAATAAGCTCAGAGACTATTTGAGCGAATAAGAAAATTTAATTTCTTTGATAATAAATGTGGTATATTTTTATTATTTGTGTGTGTGTGTGTGAGAGAGAGAGAGAGAGAGAGAGAGAGACAAAGAGAGGGACAGATAAGGACAGACCGACAGGAAGGGAGAGAGATGAGACGCATCATTGTAGCATCTTAGTTGTTCACTGATTGCTTTCTCACATGTGCCCTGACCGGGGGCTACAGCAGACCAAGTGACCCCTTGCTCAAGCCAGCGATCTTGGGCTCAAGTTGGTGAGCCTTGCTCAAACCAGATGAGCCCGTGCTCAACCTGGCAACCTCGGGGTTTCAAACCTGGGTCCTCCGCATCCTAGTCCAATACTCTATCCACTGCGCCACTGCCTGGTCAGGCAAATGTGGTATATTATTTAAGCTGAAAATTATTTAAGCTAAATGAAGTTGTGAAATTTTCATATCCTGATACAACTCATTAAAATATGAATCCTCAAGCTTTGAAGCAGCATATAAAAAACTGTTTATTTCATATTACATTAAACATTTCATTAATAATTTGAAGATTAAGGGGATTGGTTTTTAGCTTTTACTGGGAAGACCTACTAATGTCAAATTGTTTTAGAAGGAACATTATATATGACTTTCTTTTCTTTTTTTTTTACAGGGACAGAGAGAGAGTCAGAGAGAGGGATAGATAGGGACAGATAGACAGGAACAGAGAGAGATGAGAAGCATCAATCATCAGTTTTTCATTGTGACACCTTAGTTGTTCATTGATTGCTTTCTCATATGTGCCTTGACCGTGGGGCTACAGCAGACCGAGTAACCCCTTGCTCAACCCAGCGACCTTGGGTCCAAGCTGGTGAGCTTTGCTCAAGCCAGAAGAGCCCACGCTCAAGCTGGCGACCTCAGGGTCTCAAACCTGGGTCCTTCCACATCCCAGTCCGACGCTCTATCCACTGTGCCATCACCTGGTCAGGTTATATGATTTTCTTTAATGAATATCACAAGTTAAAAACCTTAGTTGGAGTGATTCATACATGTTAAGGCTAAAATTTACAGTGAACTTAATGTGTTTTGGTTATGTTTACTTAAAAAAATTCACCTACATAGCATGTGATTATCTAAACCAGGGGATTTTTAATGTAACAACTTCATAGAGTTTGGAGCTGGAAGAGATCTTAGACGTTGTATCCAACCAATCATTTTATAGATGAAGAGACCGAGAGCCAGAACATTTTCATGCCTCTTCCAAAATCCCAGAGAGCTGGAACAGAGTGGTGAGGGCTGCCGCCAAGAGAGGCAGGAAGTGCCTTGGATGTCCTGCTAAGGAGTCTGTTGGGTCCCTTGGACACACGCTCAGCCTGTCACCTTCCATGGAGAGCCAGCCCTCTTTCTAGCACAGAAACAAGGCCCTGTGGCATCTCCTTTAAAGACCAATGTGGGAAATCAGGTTAAGAGAACAGACAACAACATCTGTTTGGCTTTGGACCCGGAAGAATTACAGAAATCACCTCTTCTTTGCCCACCAATTATGCTGATTAAATTACTATAAAAATCAAACTTGAAAGGGAGTGCTGCTATGCTGGTTCTCAGGATGATGGCCGGCTGTAGAGCTGCTGCCCCACCTCTCCTTACCGATCAAAAAAAAAAAAAAAAATCAGAGCAGAAAACTAATTTGCTAGTCCTAATCTCAGAATTATTTGCAGTTTGTGTAATTTCAAATGTTTGTACAGTCCATTTCGTAAGCAGACGTATAATGAACTTTATTTGTTTGGGTAAGTGAAATTGAGCCTTGAAAATATAATGGGTGACTAGTCTAATTCATAGACATAATTTTTTTCATAGTCATAATTTCTGATGCCAGTTGGAGATTGGGGACCCCACTTACATGTTGGCCTCGTTAACTCAAACCCAACAGAAAACAATGTATGATTACAGTTTCATTTTACTGCAAAAAAAGAAGCAATAAAACATTCTTTAAAAAGACTATAACAATAAATCAAGAGGGCGGAATTATTTGGCTTTTATCTAGTTAATGCTTAAGCATTTTAACGTGAGAGACTGTTCTCTTTGGTTTCCTAACCTTGCCGTATGTAAAAATATACGCACACCTAATAAATGTATACATGCCTTCTGATTAGGCTGTTTGACACAAATATTTGTATGGTTGTGGAAGATGAATAGGAATTGTATATTGTGTTAGAACTTCTATGAGTTTGTAAAAGAATAGGATTGATATAAATATCCAGTTTTGCCTCCCTGTGGTCAATTTCTCACTTTCTAAAATCTTATGGACACAATCCAAAATAGACACATACACATACATATTTAACTCAATGCTATTGCAAATAAGAATTTGAGAAATGTGGACCTGATTAATGTTAACTGGGTTTTATAATATTTAATGTGCAAGTGTTCAAAAATAAAGTTGAAATAAAAGCAAAGAAAAATACCCATTTAATTTACATTGGCAATAAAAGTGAAATAAAATAAATATAGTTTTAATATAAAAATCAGGCAATATTGTTAATAAGAGAATAAATAGCTCAAAAGAACAGCTGCTTTTTTATGACTCCAATCCTGGCATTCAAAATGCTGAAACACAGCTCAAATGTACAAATTAAATAGTGTATTATAGTATTTATACATAATGATAGCACAAATAAACATAGGGCTTCATCCTGTTTGCTTTATCCAACAGTTTTTTATTAAAGATGTGATCCTAGCGTCAACCTAAATAAAGAGGTAAACTGAGGCAAGCTCAGATTACCAGCAGTTGAGTTTATTCGGGAATAGCAGAGAAATTGCAATTCGGAATCATAAAATGTAGCAAGCTACAGGCGTGTCCATTGAAGCTTTGGGGTGAGCTGCATTTATGGGCAAGAAGTACAAAGACGGGGGCGTCCAGCCAGAGCCCAAGCAGTAAGTTCACTGGCTTGAGGATGAGGAGAGATTCTTGGCGGATGTTCATTGGTCTGGAGATAAGTTTCTGTTTTCTGTAAGTCACACATTTATGGCAAGTCAGTCTCTCATTTCTTAAGCTCTGTTCTTTTGAAGGGCACATGGAATTAAATTCTCGATTTCCTATAATCAGGTTCCATATTGATTAAAATCCTTTTAGGCCATGTATCAAGCTCTCTGTCCTAATTATAAACTCATATAGGACTAGGGGATGTGTGAAAATCCAGCTAATGACCAGCATGTAGAAAATGCCAAGCTTCACAAGTAAGCAAAGAAATGACCATTTAAACAACCTCTTGTTTGCTTCCTGCTAAACTGCTCCCTTTAACCACTCCCCTGCACCCTCCAATAACTGGGGGCTGGTTGATAAGTTATTGTATATGTATACTAGAGAAAACTATATGCTTATTAAAACTCACATCATGAAAAATTCATTCCAGTGGAAACATTTTCACGATACACTATTACATGGGCAAAAACAGGTTGCAAGACGGTAAATGCTATGTGACTGATTTTGATAAAAACGTGGACACATCTGTAGAAACATATACACCACAGTGTATACACCAAAGTGTATACAGGATGAGACAACAGTAGGCTTACAGAGGTGAGTATGCAAAACAGTTTATTCTCGTGTTATTACTTATTAATTCCCACATGAACAACTATAAACCTACTTTTGCCCCACCCTGTACAGTGATTATCTCTGGACAGTCTATTTATGTATGATTTTCTTCACTGATATTTTTTTTTCATATTTCCCAAATTTGTAACATGCTCATCTAATCAGATAATTAGGAAAAAAGACAATTTTTTTCAAAGTTTATCTTCTCCAGTCTCCTGTTGTAGGTCACAAAGCTGTGAGTTGCCAGTCTCGTCCTAAAAACATAACCCAGGAATAAATAACATTTGTCCTTCAGTGAAGTTCAAGTCCACATCTTGCACAATTCACTCTCATAGTCCCCCCCCTGTGCTCCTTCGTGTTGGAACACAATTCTGAATTCACCCCTTGGCTCTCTTATCTTCAAATCTTTTTGGCTCTCCTTGTCTAACTTTTTGCTCTTTCCTTCTACTCTGGGTCTCCTCAGACAACAACAACATCCCAGGAAAACCCGCTTCCCATTACTGAACAAGGTCTGGAGGACAACCCTCTCTGTTCCTTCCAGTAACCGTGCAGATTTCAGAGAAAAGGGCTTCCCACTTGGAATTCTCTTTGGAGCTCAGTCGAGCTGCTCCAGCAGTTTTGAGAAGGAATGTCTACTTACCCCCAAAGCTGTTGTCTTCCCTTTAGGCTTTCCTGGTGTGACACAGTAGGCTGTAATCACAGGAAAGAACTTGTTGACACTTGAAGCCTCCTGAAATTACTTCACTGAAGTGCTGGTGACTCATCCGTTCAGATCTCCCAGGAGCAATGCTTTCCCACTCTTTCCTGGCTTCCTCGGTGTTCGCCTTCCGTGGTGAATACCACCTGTCCACTTGACTTATTCTACAACTTTATTTTTAATTCTAATTGACATTTTATGATGATATTGTGATTTATAAGAAGAAATACATGCTTGGTCTTGGTCCCATTTCTGGCACAGAGTGCCTAAAACTCTTGGAGTTCCCTAAGTGATGAGTAAGAAAAAGTGTCTTTTGTTATGTCAATGAGGTGACTTTTGGAAAGTGCCCAGATCACCTAAGAGTGGGGGCTGCCAACTACTTGATTGGAAAGTTGGACCTTTAGTTCCACTCCCCGAACTCCAAGGAGGCAAGAGGGACTTGAGGTGGAGTTCAAGCACCAGTGGCCAATAATTTAATCAATGCCTTAGTAAGGAAGCTTCTATTAAAACTCAAATGGATGAGGTGCAGAGAGGTCTGGATTGGTGAACACGTGGCTATCGGGGAGATGGGGCCCTGAGAGAGAGCATGGAAATGCAGCTTCTTTCACTCATACACATTTTTTCCAACTGTCTGTTCTTGAGGTATATCCTTGTATAAAAACATGGTAATGCAGTAAGTCAGCTGTTTCTCTGAGTTCTGTGAGATGCTTTAGCAAATTAATTGAACTCAAGGAGGGGGGGGGTCATTGCCACCTTTGATCTGTAGCCAGTGGGTGGGAAGCATAGGTGACAACCTGGATTTGCAATTGGCATCTGAATGGGGCAGGGTCTTGTAAGTCTGAGCCCTTACCTTGTGGGATCCAATGCTACCTTGCTCATAAAAATAGGGGATATTTCAAAATGAATATGAAGTGATAAAAAAAAGAAGCATTTGATTGTTTTTACTAAACAAGAACATCAGAAAAGCAATGGCCTGACCTGTGGTGGCGCAGTGGATAAAGCGTCAACCTGGAAATGCTGAGGTCGCCGGTTCGAAACCCTGGGCTTGCCTGGTCAGGGCACATATGGGAGTTGATGCTTCCAGCTCCTCCCCCCCTTCTCTCTCTCTGTCTCTTCTCTCTCTCTGTCTCTCCCTCTCCTCTCTAAAAAAATGAATAAATAAAAAAAAATGAAAAAAAAATAAGAAAAGCAAACGATAAGTCAAAGAAAGTTAGATTATGCAAATGAGATGCAAAACCAACTTTTATTTCATTGGTGAAATAAAGGCTGAAAGTACTGGAGTATCTGAAAGCACATATTTACTTTGAAATATCCTCTAATTTTTGTGAGCAGTATATGTATCAGAAGTGAGCTGAATTGTAGAACACCCAGGTGGTGTGGGAAAACCACGCTCACACATTAAAGTTGAGTATAGAACCATTATTCATTCATTCATTCATTTACTTGTTGGTTGATTGATTGATGAAGTAATACATTGCCTTGTCAATTAATTCAAATGATACAAAAATATAAAGAGCTTCCCAGAGGTTTCAACTAATGTTATGTGGGAATCCATCTAGATATTTGTCTACACATCTAAAACATTTTGTGTGTGTGTGCATGTGTACCTGAGTATGTGTATAAACTGACGTATCTACGTTAAAAAGAAACAACGGAGTCATTATTTTGTGCAATTTGTTTTTGCTTAGTCATTCCGGCACTGATAATAATTTAGATTAACTGCAGTTTTTCATTATTATAACCAGTGCTGCAAGTGAATGTCTCTGTACGGTATTTTTGTACCACCTGTTTGAGAAAGCCAGACTCTTCTCCTTAGCTCTAGCTGCAGCCAGCCAAAGTGTCACTAATTGTAACAGTTGCTGTTTATGTCTACAGTCAGCAGAAACAAACCAACTGTCAAACTGAATATTAGTTAAAATATAAATAGTTATCACTTACTGAATGCTCTCTAAGTGCCTACCATGTTACTCTTTCATAAGTCCCCATTTTGCACAGGACACGGAGGTTCGGAGGTTCGGAAGGGAGGTGGGCTATCCCTCATAGCCAGCTGATGGGCCCTCAAACAGTGACGTGTCCGAGTCTCAACTCAGCCAATTTTCTACTCCACCACACTGGCTCCCTTCCGAAGCTCTGCCCCAAGTGAGTTGGTGTCCTCCAGGGCAAACTCCCGAATCAAAAGCCTTGACAGTTCACAATGACACAAGTTTCTAAGAGAGAGGTGGAAAAAATAATCAGTATCAGTACAGGCAGGTACAATTTTAGAGTGATATAAGGGGACTTATGAATACCTGTGAGATGTGAGAATGATGACTGAAATTGGCATCTAACAGATGGCGACACTTGGGCATGTTTGCTCTTGCAGTGTGAGTATGGCTCCGGCAGGTTTTGCCCATTCAGATGAGAGCCACCGTTGAACTTCTTGTTTGCTATTAAACCGGAAGCAATGTTCTGTGAGATGTTAACTCTTTGCAGGTAAAGAGATGGGTGTCAGCTACCCTTGCTCCTCCCCCAGAGCCCTTAGCTACATCAGATGTTTCACACACAGCTAGACCAGGTACTTCCCACTCAGCCACGGTATGACATAACTTCTGAATCCTTCTCAACCTGGCATTTCTGGTGGCCACAACAAGTCAGTTACACTTGGCTGAGAGCTGAAACCTGTCACCTTTAGATTTCTTTTTTTTTTCCTTTGCTTCTTATTTTTTATTTATTTATTTTTTTTATAAATAAATTTTTATTAATTTTAATGGGGTGATATCAATAAATCAGGGTACATATATTCAAAGAAAACATGTCCAGGTTCTCTTGTCATTCAATTATGTTGCATACCCATCACCCAAAGTCAGATTGTCGTCCGTCACCTTCTATCTAGTTTTCTTTGTGCCCCTCCCCCCTTCCCCTCTCCCTCCTTCCCTCCCCCACCCCCCGTAACCACCACACTCTTGTCCATGTCTCTTAGTCTCACTTTTATGTCCCACCAATGTATGGAATCATGCAGTTCTTGTTTTTTTTATGATTTACTTATTTCACTCCGTATAATGTTATCAAGATCCCACCATTTTGTTGTAAATGATCCGATGTCATCATTTCTTATGGCTGAGTAGTATATTATAGTGTATATGTGCCACATCTTCTTTATCCAGTCATATATATATATATATATATCTTTTTAACAGTGATTAAAGCCTTTAAGCAAACTCTTGGCCAATACAGCAAGAATCCATAAAAGAGTAGTGTCCTTAACATGTTCACCAAGTCCAAGTTGGCACCAACACCATTCCAAATCCCTGCGAATGCAACCCAACCCCAGTTCAGTCCATCAGGAGCTATCACAAGGAGCAGGAGTCCAGACAAAGTCCACATCCAGGAAAAGTCCGCATGGCACTGGAATTGTTGTCACAATTCTATACTTTGCAGCTCACGTCCAAGTCCCAATGACCGCTGCTTCTAGCTGGTAATGATTCAGGTAGACTGGAAAAGCCATCTGCAGCATGTGTGGAGATGGAGCCTCTGTTCTCCTCTGCCTTTAGATTTCTTAAAATACTTCAACATGTATTTGTTGAGCACTATGTGCTTGGCACCGTGTTGGGTCCCAAGGGCTCGGCTGTGATTGATACAAACTTGGTGCCTGATCTTATGGAGTGGACTGAGTGGGGAGATCGAACAGATGATGATTGAACATCAAATTCCAGCTACACTGACTCGTTTACAAAACAAAGCAGAGGGCTATAGAAGCACGTGATGGAGGCAGTTAACTCGGTCTTGGGGCCTCTTTCTTAAACTGAACCCTGAACGATGAGTGGGAGTTGGCAGGTAAACAGGCAGGGGCCCAAGGCTGGCTGCTGCTGGCACAGGCGCCCTGCAATGGCGCTAAAGGTAATCCAGGGCACAGAGAAAGCTGGTGACTGGAGACTGAGCATCCTGGAGGGTGGAGGTGAGAGGTGAGTCTATCTAGAGACATATCCAGGGCAAATCACACAGGCCTTAGAGGCCTTGGGAGGGGTCTGGCTCTCTTCCCTAAGGATATGGGAAACCTTAGAAGGGGGTTAATTAGGTAACTTACATAGATTTGCCTTTTTAAAAACATGAGACTAAAGTGTAAGACGGAGTCTTTACATGGCTTAGTTCCTTCTCACTTTGCACTACTTGAAGAAAAATTTCAATCCGACATTTCCTAATGCCTACTGGGTAGAGTGTAACACGTAAGCCGCTCTAGGCTTACAAATAATACTAACAAGCAGCTCTGTAGCACTTACAAGGTGCCAGGCTTTACAAGTACTTTTTCTGTGTGTGTGCTTTGCAAATACTTAACTCACTGAACTGAGGAGGTGCCCCACTGGATTTAGCTATTCCTGCTCTTCCCATTTTATGGAGGAGACTGGGGTGCAGGGGGGTGGAGTAACTTATCCAAGCTAGCTAGAGGCGGAGCCGGACGCCAGCCCAGGCAGCCGGGCCGTGTTCACGCTCCGCTCCCGCTCCCTCTCCGCTCCTGCTCCCGGGGTGAAGTGCTGGTCACTCCTCCCCAGGGCGTGTGCAGCTGTCTGCTGCTTTCCAGGTCCCGTCACAGCCCTTCCAGCCAGCGCCACCAGTGCCTGGGCCGGCTCTCTCCTGCCACAGCGGGGATCCCATCAGGACCCGCGTTTTCATCCAGGTAGACACGACCTACCGTTATCTTCCAGTCCCAGTTGTTAGTTGAGACTTTTTCTGGTCACCCCTTGTGGTGGTGAATTTTATGTGTTAACTTGAGTGGGCTGCCAGATACTTGGTCAAACATTATTCTGGGCATTTCTTCGAGGGTCATTTTAGGTGATGTTAGCATTTAAATTGTTGCACTTTGAGTAAAACCCATTATCCTTCATAATTGTATGGGTGGGTCTCATCCAATCAGTTGAAGGCCTGAATAGAACAACAATAGAAACAGAACCCTGATAAGAGATAATTCTACAGCAGACTTTTTTTTTTAACTCAATCTGGAATACAGGCTCACCTGGGTTTCCAGCCTGCTGGCCCACCCTGCAGAGTTTGGACTTGCCAGCTTTCTCTCTCTCTCTCTCTCTCTCTCACAAACACACACACACACACACACACACACACACACATCCTATTTGTTTCCGTGTCTCTGGAGAATACTGGATGGATACAGGATACCCCCCTGGGCTCTGAATAGATACTGAATGAATCCGAGTGGCGTTAACCAGCCCGGGAACCTGCCCACGCAGCCTTAGCCTCCTGCCCTCCTCTTTTCTCCTGATTGTACCACACATGCCCGCTGGTTTGCTTGGCTTTCTGGTTTGTGCTCCTGATTCACGTCTCCTTTCCTCTGCTGGGGCAGAGGCTTGTCCGTGACCCAGGCCTCTCGGCTGACAACCCGCGTCACCCTCACCGGCTTCCCAGTCTGAGGGCCATGTTGGCGTTGTCACCCTTCACTGAGCGGCCTGATGTGATTTTGCCAAGAGAGCCTTTCCTCCTGAGGCCGGCCCCTCCTGAAACTGACTCTCCCAGCTTGGGAAAGCTGAGGCTTCCTTCACAGCCACTGGAAATCGCCTTGAGATCTCTGGAAACCACCATTGCCAAAGCCACCCACATCCCTGGTGAGAGTTTCTGGCTCTACGTGGCCTCTTTGGTTCTGGCTTCCTCCTCTTCCCGTCTGGTTTTTGACCCTGCAGTCACAGCATGCCTGACACAGGGCCATAAACAGCGGGTCCTGCATGTGCCTCGCTGTAAAGAAGGAAGGTGATAAGGACCATCACAGAGGTTCAAACCAAGTTCTGGGGAGTCCAGAGGAGTGAGAAAGACGTCATGGAGGTGGCTGAATCGCAGTGGGCTTTCACAATACACCAGATTTCAACAGGAGGCGCTAGGCCCTGGAGGGCGGGCACAGATGTCACAACATGCCCCAGGAGCTCAAACGCAGCAGAAGATGCAAAGAGAATGGACCAGGGGGAGGTCCTGGGGGCTGGGGAAAGAGTGGAAGAGAGAGCGGTGGGGCTAAGGATGGAGGAAATGGGAGAGAATCATTTAATGCAAAACTTGCCCTAAGACTGACCAGGCAGTGGTGCAGTGGATAGAACGTTGGACTGGGACGCGGAAGACCCAGGTTCGAGACCCCGAGGTTGCCAGCTTGAGTGCAGGCTCATCTGGTTTGAGCAAGGCTCACCAGCTTGAGCCCAAGGTTGCTGGCTGGAGCAAGGAGTCACTCGGTCTGCTGTAGCCCCCTCGGTCAAGGCACATATGAGAAAAACAATCAATAAACAACTAAGGTGCCGCAATGAAGAATTGATGCTTCTCATCTCTCTCCCTTCCTGCCTGTCTGTCCCTATCTGTCCCTCTGTCTGACTCTGTCACCAAACAAAACAAAAAAACCCCATAAACTTGCCTCTAAGAAAAAATGTGTTCCTTTGTCCCTTGACCAGATTCATTTCTGCAAAATAGTCACAGTGAGGTACCTTGTCCGGAGTTTATAACCCAAGGATTAGGAAGCAGGGCTTTTGCATTGCTTTGATGGCTGTTTGGTGTAGGAGCTGTGGTCTGAGAGTCTGGAGAACCAGATTACAGTCCTGGCCGAACCACTAAAGAGCTCTGGGGAGTCTCGGACCCCTCATCTGGGAATCTGGGGTGGGTGGAATCTCTGCGGGGTATTGGTTCAGGAATCCATGGACTCCAAAATCCGAGGAGGCATTCACTGGCTTTGTGAATGTGGACTTGTCTCTCAACCACTTAAACTTCAGTTTTTGTCTGTAAAAAATGGGAATGGTAATATATCTGTCTCGTGAGATTATTGTGGAGATTAATAAATGCGATCACTAATGTTAAGTACCTGGAAAAGGTGAGCCTGGGGCCATGTCTCCAGAGATTCTGGGTGGCCAGGTATTGGTATTTTTTTTTTTTTTTGAAACTCTAAGGAGATTTCAATGTCAGCACTTATAACAGCTGTGATAATATATTTTAGTTCCATTACATAATTCATAGTGCTGCCCAGGGATCAGGCATGAGTATTAGCAGGCTGTTGGGTCCTGATTTTAAAAAAAGGAAATAACACACGCCAAAGAACCTTACTCGACTCACGGAATTACAGGGTTGAAGGGCCACCAAGTCCAATCGCTCATCTGTGGGTTGAATCCTCTCTGCATTATTCTTGCCAAGTGGTAGTGTAGGCCAGGGTTTCTCCAATTCCAGCCGGCACCAGAATCACCTGAAGGGATTGTCAAAGCCCACACTGCTAAGCCTCCGCCCCAGAGTTTCTGAATCCATAGCTCTGGTGCGGGACCTGAGAATTTTGATTTCTAACGTGTCCCCAGATGATGGTGATGCTGCTGGTCTGGGGACCACACTTTGAGAACCACCAATCTAGGCAATGCTTAACAGAAAACTCCCTACCTTATAAGCCCATTCACCCATCTCCTGATAGCCTATAGCATTGGCACACTCAACTCCTGGAAAGTTCTGGTATTCCTCTGGAAGCTGCCACTCCACCCCTTTTACCTGTAGGCTCTTTGCCTTAACACAAAGCACGTTTGTTAGCTTTGTTTTGTCATTCCTCATTCTAAGGGTAAAAGAGAACCTCTCTCTTGATACTTTAAAAGGAGAATGAAAACCTTAGACCATTTTAAGGGGGAAAGATCTGATCTTCTATTCCTGGGATTACAACTTCAGTTGAATAAATGGATTTTGAGTGCCTGATGGGTATAAGGAATGAGAGACACCTAAGTGAACAGCCACTCAGGAACTCCTTTAGAAGGCTGGACTAGCCACTCCCAGCTCGATGGATGTGGATGGTTAGTGATAGACCGCTCAGCGCTCCTTCGTGGTCCTGCTACAGTGTTGTGGACTTATGACCATCCTAGCAATGAAATGCATATTTTGGCACGCACACAACTTGCTCGACAAATAAAAATTTAATAGACATATATCTGAAAGTTTCTAGCACTTCAGGGAGATTTTGAGATTTATTCTAGCATACCATACAATGAGTTTTATTGGGAACTGCAAAAATATATAATTTTAATAGGAATTGGTAAGCACAAAACTTTGACACCACTGAAAAAATATTAGCCATGCCAAAGCAACCCCCATAAAAGTT
Source organism: Saccopteryx bilineata (assembly GCF_036850765.1). NCBI lineage: Eukaryota > Metazoa > Chordata > Mammalia > Chiroptera > Emballonuridae > Saccopteryx > Saccopteryx bilineata. The sequence continues at coordinate 45,650,949 of NC_089496.1, forward strand.
TGCAGAAATGTTTCAGAAAGAGTTATTAGGGGCTGATTTCTTAGTGGAGATTCAGCCAAGGCCTCGTTTTTAAGGAAATATATCTTTGTTTCTAAGGAAAGGGCAGGCACTTGCTGCCGCCTTTGAAGAGAGGCGAATCTGCTGAGTTTTGTAGCTCTGCGAGGAAAGGTCATGGGTTTGTTTTGGGTATATTTGGTGAAAACTACTAGTTAATAATCAGAAGTGCAGCAGGATGTCTTAGTAACAACAAGTCCTATTAAATCAGACATGTTGCAGGAAGACACTTCAAGGCGAAACGGCAATGCTCTTTCGCCTTCCCAAGTTGGAACTTGAAGTATTAGGAACCCAGGTGCCTTCCCTTTGGAGATGGTGCCATCCATCCTCATTACCCATCTGCACCTCTTGGCCCAACCTAAGGTGCTGGATTTCTGGCTGTTAACTATAGGGTGCGAGTCTTAGTCCCGCTCAGTACAGAGCGTTCCAGCACCGCTTCTTTGTGACTTTAACATGTCTGAGCTTCACTGTCATTGTCCATTGAAAATGGGAGAGTAATACCTGTCCCACAGATTGTTGTGAGAATCACTGGAATGCTGCTATCTATAACACATTCTGCACACTCAGCCTGGAGACCAACACAGGCCTCGGTCATAGTTCATGCAGTCTGGAGTAAGGGTCAGTGAATAGTGACATCCTTACCCCAAGGAAAAGAAAACCAGATGGTCACTTCCTGGAGGGGACTGTTGTCCCAGGTCCCCACTGTCTCTTTTTTGAGAGCCTCTAGCAGTTCTTCCCCAACTGTGTGCCCTGGATCACAGGTGTCCAATTAGAGCCGACCTCGGACATATGCTGTGAACAAAGGGCTCTGCAGTCCATAAACTTGGCGAATGCTGCTGGCAGGCACATTAGCATATTAAAGGCTATGAAGCCCCCACTGTATAGAAACCTATTCACCTTTGTTTATGGCGGTATTTTCTAAGCTAATTCCAGTGATAGAAAGTATTTCCATGACAAGACTCTCACTACCCTGTGGGACACTGGTAGCCCTCAGGGCACAGCGAGGGAGCTGCTGATCCAAGCCCTTTAAATCAGTAGGACAGACTTGGTCCTTGGTGCTTGGAGTGGTCCCAGGCAATCATAAGTATGGAACACGCCATCGATTGTATGTATATTTCAATTTCCCCGAAGGTTCCTGACAAAATAATGGCTCGCTGGGGGCACAACTTGTTTGCATTGTCACCAAAAACAGGGAATAGAGCACAAATCTTTTCCCCATAAACCTCTCTTCAGAGCATGCCACGGGTAGTGAACTTCACTGAACAAACTTTGGACATGCCAACGTCTCGTCCTGACCGATCTTCCGGAGGAGTCCCGGCGGGGGCTGTTTGGCCCAGTCATCCCAAGCAGAGGCGGCTGCCTGCCGTTCATCACGCCCCTGGGTCGGACCTGAGCGGTGGCCAGGTGCTGGGGAGCCTGAGAACAAGGTGCTTCTGGCTTCTCCGCAGAGAACCTGTTTGCCAGGGGCCGGCGGGAGACACTGAGGAAAGGCTTCTGCTCTCCCACACCGGGTTTCATCACTGCCAGGTTCACACGGATGTGTTTGTCTTCTGTTTTTCCTTGCAGCCTCCACGCTCTCTTATCGGGGAGGAAGCTTGGTGTTTGGCCCGGTCCCCGGGCTTCGGTACACTTCCTGCCGCACCGGCTCCTGGTTCACCTTTGTGTGCAGACTTGTCTGGGCGAGGGCACACTCACTCACAAGTCTTCCCTGCCTGGATCTGCACATCGCCTGGCTACACTTCTGCAGATGTGTTCCTGTTCCCTTCCGCGGAGGACTGAGCGCTGCCAGAGCGGGCCCTGTGACACGGAGGGAGGGCTGATTGGCCGGCTGCCCCCAGTGATAGTCTGGAAGCGATCAGCGCAGAAAAAAGATAACACAGCTGTGATTTTCAAGGAGACAGGTCCCGGTTTTTCTACCTGCCAACCACGTCTCCTCTGAGAAGGGTTCCCCACCCCCTGCAAGTTGCTATAAAAGAGACCTTTTAATCTTGTTTCAAAAGCCTGGAGACCCAAGTCTTTCCAGAGCCGAGGGGAGAAGGCAGGCCAGGAAAAGGCGGGTTGCCGGGGAACCTGGGGGTTCACAGGGAAATGGAGGGGAGGGTGGGCAGGCAGGCGGGGCGCCATGGCAGTCCCGGGCCTGAGCTGTGCATGTGCTTGAGAGGACTTGGTGCGCTTGGCCTCCAACTTGCTTTCGCCCACAAGTATGATATGGTTTGCGGGTGGGGGTGGAGGGTGTTTCAGAGGTTGACGACCATAAATCTGTCAGTGGGTGATTTTCAGACATCTGCCTGGAGCAATTGCAGACAAACGCGGGAGTTATGGGAGCCACGGTGTGCCTGACGAGGCCTGGGAAAACCAGAGCCAAGATGGTCGCCTGGGAGACCGCTGGGCTGGGAGAAAAGGCGATGTCAGTAATAAACAGTTTTATCATTTAACTGTAGGTCTAAAAAAAAAAAACAGAAAAAAAAAAAAGAAAAAATCCATTAGGATCGGGAGCTTGGGAGTTAAATCCTGTTTTTGTTTGAATGCTATAGAAACGCACAGTCAGATCCTGGCACTGTCTGCATACATCGGGCGTCCAGGGACACTCCTGCCACCAGGCTGGCTTTAGTTTAGCCACATGGCCAAGGAAGTCCCCAGGATATGGTTCCAGAGATTTACTCCACTGGAGCGTTTCGTCTTTCTTCGTCTTTAACTGGCAGAGTTACTTACTCTTTTACAGCAGATGTTTCTGTTGCTTAGCATGGTGAATTCAACAGCTGTTACTGTGGTTACATTTAAAAATACTTTCCAAATTTCTTGTTGATTCAGAGTGTAGAACACATGTGGGAGAAGGAAGCTGGGTGCTGAGGGCTTCTCCAAGCCTCAGTATCCTAATCTTCCAAATGGGGATAATAATACTTGTTCCACAAAGTTGTTGGGAGAGCTGGCTCCTAGGAAGGCCGACAACAAATATGACCTTGCCGCTCATAAAATGCCAGCTTCTCATTCTGAAGATAAGTCATGACGTAAGACGCTGGCATACTTATGAAACTGACACCCAAGTAGGCGTTTGGCAAAAACAAAAGGAGATCCTGTGTTTTATGAGATCCATTCCACCGTCTTCCCTGATAGTATTTATCTGATGATTCTTTGCTTTCTGCTGCCTGTGTGTGTCTCTGCTTTAGTCTCTCCCCATGGCACAGTGCTAACCTGGCATCTCACACAAAAGGCTGAGAAATGCTGTGTACCCCTTCCTATACAGATTACCCAAGTCCGCTCAGATGACCCTATGACAGTGTAGTGCAGAGAAATCCCCACCAGTGTGAAACCACAGTGGGCACAGCAGCAACTGTCTCTGAATTAGAGATGCACTTCCGGCCGCCATTTTTCCATGTGTCAGAGAGCAAACAGGTGATTTCTCCCTGATCACACCTGGGGCCTCCCATAAACTTCAAACTGCAAAAGACACTTATGGGTGGGCAAAGGGGAGAGGCATGGTCCCAATATCTTTGACCTCCTGCATCTTGGAACTCCTGAAGCACTGACAGCTGATGTTGTGCTGTGTGCATTAGGAGGCAGAAGAACGCAGGAGCTAAAAGCAGTGGCTTTGTACTTATTCAGACAGCCACGGTTTAAAGGTCATTCCTCTCTTTTTTTTTTTTTTTTTTTCCTAGTTCCTTTGAGGTCAGGGGCTAGAACATACTTTAAGTTCTGGACCCTAGCTTGGAAAGGACAAGGAGGTAGAGGGTAAAACTTCAGGGGAGGGAAGGGAAGAAAAAACATAGGGAGGAAAAGAAAATGACAACCCCTCTTAGGTCTGCCGTAATACTTGGTCTGTGGGTTAAAGGGCAACCAAACAATGAACTCATAGGTAAGGCCCCCAAAAAAGCTGTGTCTTACAGATTAATCCCTGATGCTTTATTTATTCCTGCCTTGTGCCACTCATTTACACAGACTCTCCTTACCCCTCACTTGGAGGGTTTCATCCCTCAGTGTTGGGAAGTTGCAGGACAGCGTTGGGTAAAGGAGTGAAGGTATGCTACCCAGTGCTTCTCAAGATTCCTGGTGGAAGGTAGATAGCATTTTCTTTGTTACTCTCTGAACAAATGAAGAAGAGGCTGGACCTTCAGCCTTCAAGAAAAATGCCACTTCTAGCTCTCAGTCTACATCAGGGGTCCCCAAACTACGGCCCGCGGGCCGCATGCGGCCCCCTGAGGCCATTTATCCGGCCCCCGCCGCACTTCCGGAAGGGGCACCTCTTTCATTGGTGGTCAGCGAGAGGAGCATAGTTCCCATTGAAATACTGGTCAGTTTGTTGATTTAAATTTACTTGTTCTTTATTTTAAATATTGTATTTGTTCCCGTTTTGTTTTTTTACTTTAAAATAAGATATGTGCAGTGTGCATAGGGATTATAGTCTGGCCCTCCAACGGTCTGAGGGACAGTGAACTGGCCCCCTGTGAAAGAAGTTTGGGGACCCCTGGTCTACATGCATCCTCCTGGGGTATATTTGGAGTTGATGGAGGTCAATGTGTTTGAACTCTCCAACTCACCCTTCCCTGTTGCCCAGCCCACCATACTCAGGGATACCTTTCGATTTCCGCTTCATCCAGGATTAGCACCATAAAGAGAGGAATGAACACCCCTGGAATTTGCTTCTTCAATTATTATTTACATAGTCTCTTTCAAGTGTTATCCTATGTGTTTGGAGACAATGCTAATTGATAAGAGTTGTTGGGTGGCTAGGGTCTGGGAAGGTAGCTATATTTTAAAAATATTGAATATTTATTCTAATAAAAATATTTCCCCTTGGCCCTGGCCGGTTGGCTCAGCGGTAGAGCGTCGGCCTAGCGTGCGGAGGACCCGGGTTTGATTCCCGGCCAGGGCACACAGGAGAAGCACCCATTTGCTTCTCCACCCCTCCGCCGCACTTTCCTCTCTGTCTCTCTCTTCCCCTCCCGCAGCCAAGGCTCCATTGGAGCAAAGATGGCCCGGGCGCTGGGGATGGCTCTGTGGCCTCTGCCTCAGGCGCTAGAGTGGCTCTGGTCGCAACATGGCGACGCCCAGGATGGGCAGAGCATCGCCCCCTGGTGGGCAGAGCGTAGCCCCTGGTGGGCGTGCCGGGTGGATCCCGGTCGGGCGCATGCGGGAGTCTGTCAGACTATCTCTCCCTGTTTCCAGCTTCAGAAAAATGAAAAAAAAAAAAAAAAAAAAAAAAATTTCCCCTTTATAAATCTTTCTACTACAAATTGTTGTTTTCTTTAATGTAATCTCAATGTAACACCAACTGCATGTATACAGCACAGATTATAAAGGCTGTAGATATCTAAGGATAAAATGATTCCCTTCTCAAAAAGGAGAAAATTCCCTAACAGGGAATCCAGAGGTGTTTAAAACCAGAGGATCTGGCCCAGGGAAGCTGGTGGTTGCAGAGATAAAAGCCAATGGTTTGAAAAGAAACATATACAAGTACATTGGCCACATAAGAGGCTAACTCCATGGACTTCCTTGTCAGGCCTTCCTTCCCTGCTCAACTGTGGCTCAAATTCTGCCCGAGTCCTAATGGCCTGTTTTGCATAAAAAATCTGTCTTGTGTAAATACCTATTTCAGGATTTAGGAAATGTGGTGAAGATTGTTTTTTTATTAAGATTTCAGGCCAAGTGCAGGCCCAGATCCTCAGCCAAGATAATTATTAGTGAGTGAATAAATTATGCTTGCCTAAGCTTGTTGTCTATTTAAGCAAATATAACATTATAAATATCAGAAATCTCACTTCACAGTATAGACTCCAGATTATTCAACACTTCCATTTGTCGTAGGTTCATAAACCAGATGACAATCCTTAAAATTTTTTTTATTTATTGATTTGTGTGAGAGAGAGAGAGAAAGAAAGTGAGTGAGAAGGTAGAAGGGAGGGAGGGAGAGAGGAAAGGAGAAAAAGAGAAGAAGAGGGGGAGAGGAAGGGAGGGAGGAAGGGAGGAAGAGGAAGGAAGGGAGAGAGAGGAAAAGAAGGGAGGGAGAGAAAGGGAGGGAGGGAAAGAGAGGAAAGGAGGGAGAGAAAGAGAGAAAGATTGAATTGTTGTTTCACTTATTTATACACTCTGGTTGATTCTTGCATGTGCTCTGACCTGGGATCAAATCCACAACCTTGACCTATTTGGATGACGCTCTTACCAACTGAGCTATCCGGCAGCGGTGACTGTAATGGCAGTGGAGGAGGAGGCCAGGCAGGTCCACATGGATTTGGGTAGACGATAGGCTCCGGAAAGCATTGTGCCATTCCCGTTTAGTTGTCTCCCAGCAGTGGAGGAGCAGACGGGGAAACCGATTCTCAGGCAAACCCAACAGCAAAATGATCCTTGCAGCGGCGGGCAGTCAATCTGCTCGGAGTGCAAGCACTCACAGCCTTATATAGACTATCCACACATGGTACTGCCACGTGCTCACCCACTAATCAGGCGAAGTACAAGTGAGTTAGCCTGACACGGTTCGTTTCCCCACAGTAACAATCCTTAAGCAATAAATCAAGTCGCCTGAGTGGGAAGGCAAACTAAGTATTGTCCCTCCTTACCCGTGTTTCGCTTTCTGAGGTTTCAGTTACCCACAGTCAGCGGCAGTCTGAAAATAGTAGTAGGTGGAAAATTCCACAAGTAAACAGTACGGGCTGTTCTGAGTGGCGTGATAAAATCTCGCGCTATCTTGCCCGTGAATTATCCCGCCATCCGGCGTCCCCACGCTGTAGACGTGCCCGGGCGGTGGCCACTCAGTGGCGTCTGGATTATCAGACCCGTGGTGGCAGTGTCGCAGTGTGTGTGTTCAAGAAACTCTTATATTACTTAGCAATGGCCCCAAAGTACAGGCATAGTGACGCTGGCAATTCGGACTGCGGAAGAAAAGCCATGAATAGCGTCCTTTAAGTGAAAAGGTGAAGGGTCTCGACTTTATAAGGAAAGAAAAATTAAAGCATGTGCTGAGGTAGCTAAGACCTACAGCCACTACAAATCTACCTGTGCAATTGTGAAGGAAAGAGAAATCGTGGTAGTTTTGCTCTCGCGCCGCAAACTGCAAAGGTGATGGCCACAGTTTGTGACAGGTGTTTGGTTGACATGGAAAAGGCATTAAAAGGGTGGGTGGAAAACGCGAACAGAAAACGTGTTCCTGTTGATGGTGACGCGTTGCACCAGAAAGCCCTGAGCCACATGGAAACCTTCAGCAAGGGACCCCTTGAAACCTGTGACACCAAACCCTTTCTTGCAAGTAAGGGATGGTCATACAGACAGAGAAACAGGCTTGACGGTGAATCATCCCACGTTGTCACGAGAACGGTGAGTATGGTACAATGCAGTGTTTTGAGAGAGAAGTAGAGCGAGAAGAGAGACCGACCACATTCACCGAACTCTTGTTGCAGTATATTATTCAAATGGTTCTTTATTGTAGCTAGTGTTGTTAATCCCTTCTTGGGCTTATTGTATAATGTGAACTTCATTTTATCTGACCGGTGGTGGCGCAGTGGATAAATCGTTGACCCAGGACTCTGAGGTCGCTGGCTTGAAGCCCCACCGAAGTTGCTGGCTCTGAGCACGGGCTCCTCAGCGCGGGGTCACTGGCTTGAGCCAGGCATTGTCCACATCATTTTAAATCTCACCAGCTGGAGCCCACAGGTCATTGGCATGAAAAGCCCAAGGTCACTGGCTTGAGCAAGGAGACACTGTCTCGGCCCTGGTCAAGGCACATCTGAGAAGCTCAGTGTACAATTAAAGTGAAAGCAACTGCGAGTTGATGACATTCACCCTCTCTCTCTCCCTTCCTGTCTCTCTCCCTCACTCTCTCAAAATAAAAGCCCTTTATCTTAGGTATGCATGAATAGAGAAAAACATCATGTACTAGATAAGGTCTGGTACTATCTGCCATTTCAGGCATCCATTGGGGGTCTTGGAACATATCTCCTGTGGATAAGGGGGGAATTACTGTAAAGTGAATTCATAATCTGAAATTTCAATGGAAAAATACTATCTCTCAAGATTAATAAAGATGCAGGTACAAGTGTATCTAAGTGATATATAATTTAGCGCAGTAGAATGGGGGAGGTTGAGGAGAACTAGAGACTCTGAAGGGAGACTACCTGGGTATGAATCCTGGCACTGCCACTCACCACCAGCGAGACCCTGGGCAAGTCACTTAACCTCTCTGGGCCTCACTCTCTCCCATATATATAAATGGGGCAATTACAGTACTTATCTCAAAGAATTGTTGACAGGATTATTTTATTTTATTTTATTTTATTTTCATTTTTCTGAAGCTGGAAACGGGGAGAGACAGTCAGACAGACTCCCGCATGCGCCCGACCGGGATCCACCAGGCACGCCCACCAGGGGCGACGCTCTGCCCACCAGGGGGCGATGCTCGGCCCATCCTGGGCGTCGCCATGTTGCGACCAGAGCCACTCTAGCGCCTGAGGCAGAGGCCACAGAGCCATCCCCAGCGCCCGGGCCATCTTTGCTCCAATGGAGCCTCGGCTGCGGGAGGGGAAGAGAGAGACAGAAAGGAAAGCGCGGAGGAGGGGTGGAGAAGCAAATGGGCGCTTCTCCTGTGTGCCCTGCCCGGGAATCAAACCCGGGTCCTCCGCACGCTAGGCCGACGCTCTACCGCTGAGCCAACCGGCCAGGGCCTGTTGACAGGATTAAATTAGTTTTAATATATCATATAAAGCACTTGAAACAGTGCCTGATAGTAAGTGCTACAGGAGTACTAACTTTTTAATAAAAACATTGTTTTTGTCTTCCTCCTCCTCCTCTTTTCCTCCCGCCTTTCATTATAATCATCAGACGAAATGGCCTGGGCTGGCTACAGCATTTGCAAGCACAGTACAAATGAAATTGCAAAGCCTCTTGTCCAACAGTCAGGAAAAAAAGCTTTTCTGTTCTTTTGTGGTGTCTCTCTCTCTCTCTCTCTCTCTAAACATATTATAATTTTTTAAAAATTTGCTATCTAATGACACATTCTTTTAAACACAAGAATATTCCCACGGCAAGTGTAGACTTTCACAAACGCCCCACCCTCCCTGTAATTTGGTGCATGGTAGGGAAATAAATTCTTAAAATCCAGGTCTACTTGTTTAGTGGGAACACATTTTTATTCTGAGTATTTACCTTACGTCTTACTCTTTTTAAGTTATTCATTTTACACGTAGGAAAGGAGTAGGGGAACATGGAAAAAGAGAGGCCATTTAGCAGACTGAGATATTATCAAATTTCAAAGTGAATTGATCTTGTAATTAAAGGTGACCTCACAGTTCTTCAACCATCTCACCTCCAGGGACCTGTTTTTCACCTTCTGTGGCTATCCACTCCCAAACCAAATTCTTGACCCCCTCCTTCTGTCTTTTACTCACTAGGCAGTTTATTGACCTCGTTAAGTTTTCCAAATCACTGACTCATCACTTCCAATCACTGCCCCTACTGCCCTCACTTTCCTCCATATTCAGCTTAAACGACGTGTTTCACTGTTATGGACATTAACCCCCTTACTTCTCAGATACTCATCTCTACTGAATTTGACTGGCAGAGCCCCAGCCCTGGTTAATACCATCACTACCTACTCTGTGCTGGCACTTGGCTGGAGAAAATCCTCATAGTTTTGTTAACTGTTCTTACCTTAAACTTTTGATCTCACATTTCAAATGGACAGGCAACACAGCAGCAGTCATATTTCCTTTACTTCCTCGGTTTTTAAAATTACTATTTTGTACCTTCCTGCTCCTTACCCCATCCCTGTTCTTAATCTTGTGACCCCGTCTCATTCTTCATTGGGAAAATAGAAGCAGCCAGATAGTAATTCTCCTATTTTTTCCCCACTCCTTAATCTACCCTTACCCTTTTCCTTTCCTCCTTATCATAATGATGTCTTGGCTCCATCCTATCGAAAAGTTGTTTGTCCTTCGTATTTGTCCCTTAGTTTTCAGTTCATTAGCTCTTGTGACTATCTCTTCTCCTGCATCACAGATGTCCTGACTCTGTCTGTGTCATGCACAACTAAAGCCAAACATGTGCTCTGATATCTCCTGTCTAAAAAAACAAAATAAAATACAAACCTTTATTGACTTCATTTATCCTTCTAGCTTCTACTCCATTTTCCTGCTCCCTATTCATAGCAAACCTTCTTGAGAGTTGCCTACAGCTCTGGTCTCCACTTCCTTCTCTAACATTCTCTGCTTAAGTCATTCCAGTTGGGGTTCTGGCCCCACTACTTTCTAGTAAGTATTAATTAGTTCTTTCATTTGTTCATAGTTAATGTTTACTGGATAGCTAGCATGTGTTAGGCATAATGCCGAATGCTGTGGATATACCAACGACCAACACAGCCAGAATATCTGCTCTCATGGCTATTACCCTATCAGGCGTCCCCAAACTATGGCCCCCGGGCCGCAATGCGGCCCCCTGAGGCCATTTATCCAGCCCCCACTGCACTTCTGGAAGGGGCACCTCTTTCATTGGTGGTCAGTGAGAGGACCACTGTATTTGTCAGCCCTCCAATGGTCTGAGGGACAGTGAACTGGCCCCCTGTGTAAAAAGTTTGGAGACCCCTGCCTAGATCGTGTATCTCTGTCCTAGATACATCTATCTTTATTAAATTTTCAAGTTGTTGTACATAAGTATACCTATATACTTACGTTATGTGTAATTCTTTATTTCTTTATTTATTTATTCAGTGAGAGGAGGGGAGGCAGAGACAGATTCCTGCATGTGCCCTGACCAGGATCCACCCGGCAAGCTCACTGGAGGCAGTGCTTTGCCCATGTGCTGCGTTGCTCTGTTGTTCAGCAACCAAGTTCTTCTTAGCACCTGAGGCAGAGGCCATGGAGCCATCCTCAGCACCCTAGGCCAGCTTGCTCCAATGGAGCTATGGCTATAAGAGGGGAAGAGAGAGAGAGAGGGAGAGAGAGAGAAAAGCAGGAAGGACGAGTGAGAGAGGGGCCTTGGCCGGTTGCCTCAGTGGTAGAGTGTTGCCTGGTGTGCAGGAGTCCTGGGTTCGATTCCTGGCCAGGGCACACAGGAGAAGTGCCCATCTGCTTCTCTACCCCTCCCTCTCTCTTTCCTCTCTGTCTCTCTCTTCCCCTCCCGCAGCCAAGGTTCCATTGGAGCAAAGTTGGCCTGGGTGCTGGGGATGGCTCCATGGCCTCTGCCTCAGGCGCTAGAATGGCTCTGGTTGTAACAGAGCATCGCCCCCTGGGGGGCATGCCAGGTGGATCCTGGTCGGATGCATGTAGGAGTCCCTCTGACTGCCTCCCCGTTTCCAGCTTCAGAAAAATACAAAAAAAAAAAAAAAAAAAAAAAAAGAGGAGGAGAGGTGGAGAAACAGATGGGAGCTTCTTCTGTGTGCCCTGACTGGCAATCAAACCTGGGACATCCACACGCAGGCTACCACTGAGCCAAATGGCCAGGGTCTATATGTAATTCTTACTATAAATTAGGGCTCAGTCATTTTTCATATACTCTTTGCTGTAGTCCCAACTTAAAGAATATTCCAGGTGGATATAGCCAGATAAACATATAGGTACCTTATTTGGCAGACTTTATATGACTTTGGTTCTGGAACACAGAGTAGGCATAAGTACAATAAATAAACAGTGCTAACTTCTCTCTGGTATGTTAATGTGTTAACCATATCCAAGAGTCACATTTGGCTCCAAGAAATGCTTCAAACCTATGAATATGCATTTTGTCATATCTCAGAGTTACTCAATGGCCTAATCCCTATATTATAATCATGCAGTGGGCTCTTATAAAGGAAAATAAATTTAAAGAGATTGCCCTAATACTCAGCAACAAGTCAGTATTGTGCCTTGCACATAGTAGGTGTTTGATAAAAATTGGTTATTTGAATTAAAAGTTTGTTGGAGAAATAATTTATGTACTGCTGTAGTACATGTGGATGAGGGCATTTATGAACAGTGTTTCTCATTTCTCTCTGCCCTCCCCGTGTCTCCCACAGTTTGGTCTGTCTGTTGCCTTTGTAATGTGACCCTTTCAGAGCTTAGAGTTTTTCTTTCATTCTTCTATTTACTGTGGCCACACGTCCTGGTTAGAGCGTGTGGCAAAAACATTCTTCCAATTTTCAACATCTGTAAATACAGGTTTTCATGATTTCCCTGCTATCATTTTTACACCTCCCCGAGAGAAAAAAAAAATGCTAACACAGATATTAGAAATTATTTATGAGGACTGATCTGTGGTAGATAAGATGGCTTCTTAGAGACTCAATTTGGGGATAAATGAGTTACTTTATATTCCATTTCCTTTTTCAAAAAAACAAGTCTGGTTTTGTTCAGACCCCTTATTACATTTAGCTTCTGTTCTCATCATCCATCAAAATTACTAGCTGAAAGATCAAAAAATAAAAATAAGCATTCCTGTTTTGAGGCATACTGTTTAAATAACAGCAACACTCCTCAAACATGTGAGCCTATCTTCTATTTGCTTCTAGGATTTCCTGCCAATCAGTCAATTGTCCGCAATAGCCAGCGAACTCTGAAGAGTAGATGAGAACAAGCCACTCTTCGGATGGCAACTTTCCGTAACTGTATCCAATCTATGCCTGAAGTCCCTGTTTGGTTTGAGCCTCCCTTTTTAGTAGAATTCAATTTATAAACTTCATTTTCATGACACATCAGGGCTATGGTTGACCACAAGAAAGAACTAAGAAACACAGAGCCATTGAGATAGACAAACACAGAAGGGTCTGACAGAGTCTCTGCTGTGATTTTTGGTGAGTTACAGACCTCACTTTCTTTTTTTTTTTTTTTTTTTTTTTTTTCATTTTTCTGAAGCTGGAAACAGGGAGAGACAGTCAGACAGACTCCCGCATGTGCCCGACTGGGATCCACCCGGCACGCCCACCAGGGGCGACGCTCTGCCCACCAGGGGGCGATGCTCTGCCCATCCTGGGCGTCGCCATGTTGCGACCAGAGCCACTCTAGCACCTGAGGCAGAGGCCACAGAGCCATCCCCAGTGCCCGGGCCATCCCTGCTCCAATGGAGCCTTGGCTGCGGGAGGGGAAGAGAGAGACAGAGAGGAAAGTGCGGCGGAGGGGTGGAGAAGCAAATGGGTGCTTCTCCTGTGTGCCCTGGCCGGGAATCGAACCCGGGTCCTCCGCACACTAGGCCGACGCTCTACCGCTGAGCCAACCGGCCAGGGCCAGACCTCACTCTCAAATAGTTTCAAATATCATTGGTTGGCGAGAGTCGAGCCTTCAGACGAGGTGTGTGCGTGCCTAAGTGCTGCCTATTTGGAAGGTGTGGCCTGGTTTCTACCTGGCTTTTGTCCCTTTCCATTAAGATGCCCTAACTGCCCAAAGACTCTTAAAAGCTCATTCCAAATGGTGACGACAATCAAGTTTGCCGAATGCTTGTTGACTGTACAGGCTCTCTCTAGTTGAAGTGGGGTCCATCTAAATGTATTGTGTATCCTGCTGGAGAGCGAGTACCGTGCTTTTAGGGAGTGGTTCTCAAACTGTATCAAGATTAATCACTCGGGAGAGAGTTTAAAATGCAAATCCAGGTCACCTCCCAGAGATTCAATCTGCGTGTTTTAGATGAGGATCAGGAATTTAAAAATTTCACGAGCACCTGGTATAATTTGGCTGTGATATTTTGAAAAACGTTGCTTAGGGTATTGAGGGGACCCTTGGCTGTCACCATATCTATCTTGACACAGTGGGTAACATTTTCAGAAAACGATATGCAAATATAGTTTTTGTGACTACAGCCAAGTTCTGTGTCATGGGACTGACACTGTCCTTTCTGAGAGGCATTTCTGATTTGGTGTCTTTATATCAGAACTGAGTGTAACCAGGGAAGCTCACCATTCAAAGGTAGATCTGGCCCTGGCTGGTTGGCTCAGCGGTAGAGCGTCGGTCTGGCGTGCGGGGGACCCGGGTTCGATTCCCAGCCAGGGCACATAGGAGAAGCGCCCATTTGCTTCTCCACCCCCCCCCCCCTTCTTCCTCTCTGTCTCTCTCTTCTCCTCCCACAGCCGAGGCTCCATTGGAGCAAAAGATGGCCCAGGCGCTGGGGATGGCTCCTTGGCCTCTGCCCCAGGCGCTAGAGTGGCTCTGGTCGCGGCAGAGCGACGCCCCGGAGGGGCAGAGCATCGCCCCCTGGTGGGCAGAGCGTCGCCCCTGGTGGGTGTGCTGGGTGGATCCCGGTTGGGCGCATGCAGGAGTCTGTCTGAGTCTGACTGTCTCTCCCCATTTCCAACTTCAGAAAAATACAATAAATAAATAAATAAATAAATAAACAAAGGTAGATCTTAGTGGTTCTTCATTTTGTGCAGTCAAAAATCCAATCCAAAAAAAAAAAAAATCCACTTCTTATGTGACTAATCGCCCTCTAATCAATAAATATGGACGAGTATATGGGAAGATTTGTCAGAGAATAGGGGCAACCATTCTCCTATCCTGAAATCATGACAATTGTCGAATCTACATAGTAGCCGAAATCCCTTTTGTCCTATTTTCTGCATTACTAACTCTTCTTTGTTATCACCTGTTAGTTGTGCTGCTAACAGGTGATAGGCTGGGGTGGAGGCTGTGTTTGTGAGCCTGTTTCCAGAAGCCTCGATCTACGGGGAGGTCACCCTCACACTGGCCTTCCTGCTACAGAGCGGGTGACACCAGGGAGCAGAGCCTTCGAGGGGCCGACGTCTCTCAGGCTGGCCCCGGGCCCAAGGCTCCTGCACTCAGAAAATAAATCCAGATTCAAATTTTAAACATTTATAAAAATGAGAATGGTGATATTTTTGACCTGCTGCCAACTTGTTTAACCTTTTTTCTCTTTATTTTTTTTTAAAAATCAAATTGCTAGAATATGGTGTGTAAGATTTCAGAGCCAACATTTCTTTTTCCTCCCCTGTTGGAAAAAAAGTTCCCCGGAGTGAGAAGTTTTGTGTCAGGTTTTAACCATGAAAGGGTACAGCTCTCTGTCAGTGAGAAAGCGCGGGGCTCTTCACGGAATGTGACGATTTATGCCCTTGGCATCTTTCGGTGTCCGCAGGGCTGAGGGGCATAAATTCTCCTTGTGTGAAGATAGGAGTGGACCTCACAACCTTGGCTGTGCCACCATCCCATGTGGCTCTGGTTGGGGAAGAAAAAGCAAACCAAGAGCAGATGCTTAAGTACTTTTTAAACCGAAGGCTTTGCGGAGCTGTTTTTGCTTACAGACGGAATAATCTGAAAAACCTTCCCCATTGGTTCAGCTGCTTGGGCAGCGAGCAAAGCCACTCCGTGGGGCCTCCCCGGCTCTCACCGGGCAAGGTTAGGTCCAGCGAAGGGTGAGTGTGGCCCAAGCCGCCCTCACTTGGCCACAGGTTTCAGAAGACATCTGAAAATCATTGTGCGAAACCGAAAAGTACAAATTCACCACAGCCCGGCTCTCTTGAGTTGAGTCTGATATTTCCTGTTTTGAAGGTTTCCTTGGTATCCCACACGTCAGCTGTGAAACACCAGCTGCTCTAAGTGACTCAAATTTATAGACCCTTTGATCAATGATCTTACCCAATTTCTGGATAATTGAAGGGGGGGGGCTTGAACCATCCCCTAATGTAAATATAAGACTTAAGTTTTAAAAATCCAGTCCTTTAGCAAGTGTTACAGATGGAGCCTTGCCTTTGTTTTCCGTATTTAATTTGCTTTTAGCAAGTGGGGTCCTTTCTCTCTAACCAGATTGACTCCCCCCTGCTTTGTAGCTAAACCAAACAGGAAATAGAGTCAGTGACAGATTGAAAGTAAGAGTGTGCCTTATCTGAGATTCTCAGTCTTTGCGAATTCGTTTACTTTGTAGCACCCTTAGGACCTTTGCAGAAGCGAATAGCAACAGCGAGGTAGCAAAAGCAAAGAAGTGCAGGTTGAAAACAACGGCACCGGCTTTCATGGGCTGCTGTGTTTCCTTCTAGGTAGACATTCTGAAGGGATGGTTAGGGCTTATGTCAGAGACATTCCGACTCTGCAATACTTGGACTTGGTTTGTCTGACAGCCAAAGCAGCTGAGCAATTACTCAACAAGGTTCATGGTACTGAGACGTTTGCGTGTCATGCACTGATGAAACTTAACAAGTATTTCCATCCCGGCCCTGACATTTTTCACATGAAAATCCTCCTTTAGCTCCTGTTTGAGTACTTCCAGGATAGAGTGCGTACGAGGTCTCGTGGGGCAGGCGTAGTTCCCTGTTAGTTCTGTCTGTAGGGTGCTGATTATCACCGGTGAGGTCGAGCCTGTCTCGCTGGGCTTCAGCTATTTATTCAGTTGATGAGCCAACAGTTATTGCGCACTTTGCCTACACACTGAGGTGTTCTTTGGTTTTGTGGAAGTTCTGGCCTAGTTCTGTGTTCTTCAACCTTATTTTTTAAAATTATGATTATTTCCGTAAGAAGCCTTTTTAGCCCTGGCTGGTTGGCTCAGCGGTAGAGCGTCGGCCTAGCGTGCGGAGGACCCGGGTTCGATTCCCGGCCAGGGCACATAGGAGAAGCGCCCATTTGCTTCTCCACCCCTCCGCCGCGCCTTCCTCTCTGTCTCTCCCTTCCCCTCCCGCAGCCAAGGCTCCATTGGAGCAAGGATGGCCCGGGCGCTGGGGATGGCTCTGTGGCCTCTGCCCCAGGCGCTAGAGTGGCTCTGGTCGCAACATGGCGACGCCCAGGATGGGCAGAGCATCACCCCCTGGTGGGCAGAGCGTGGCCCCATGGTGGGCGTGCCGGGTGGATCCCGGTCGGGCGCATGCGGGAGTCTGTCTGACTGTCTCTCCCTGTTTCCAGCTTCAGAAAAATGCAAAAAAAAAAATAAATAAATAAAATAATTAAAAAAAAAAAAAAGAAGCCTTTTTAAAACACTTGTCCCCCCTAGTTGCTCCTCCGACTCCTACTTCATGAAATTTTAGTCCCGTAGGCATACTGTCTATCTGTTTATGTTCTGTACGTGTACATGTGCTTTTCCGAGGAACTGTGACTTTTGTTTCTCTTTAAGAACCATTTCTGTTCTTGGAGGGGAGCTGCCCTCTTAACTGAGAATGCCTGGTCTCATGGCAATGACAGACAGACACATGAGCAAAGAGTAGCTGAATCCCTAGACATATATATACCAGAGGACTCCTCTCCCCTCATTCTCTGCCCTCTCTTGCTCCCACACTTCGCTCATGCTTCTGGAAAGATTGTAGCATATTTCATTTTAATGATTTGTTTAGCCATTTACAGTGGGTTGAATGATGCCTCCTCCCGCTCCCCCAAGATATGTCGTCCACCAGGAACTTGTGAATGTAATCTAATTTGGAATAAAAGGTCTTTGCAGGTTTAATGAAGGATTTCAGGATGAGACCATCCTCGATTATTCATTCAGATGGGCCCTACATCCAATAACAAGTGTCCTTACAAGAGAAAGGCTGGGAGAGGTTTGATACAGGCACAGAGGAGAAGGCTACGTGAGCTGAAGACAGAGATCAGAGTGATGTGGCTATCAACCAAGGCATGCCAACAGCCACCAGAGGCTGGAAGAGGTTCTTCCTCTCCTGCTACTTCTGTTGGGAGTGTGGCCTTGCTGACACCTTGATTTCTGACTTCTGGTCTTCAGAACTGTGAGAGAATGAGTTTCTAGTTTTCTTTAAGCCACCGTGATTGTAGTAACTTGTCCCAGTCACAGGAAAGAAACACCCCATCTCTCTTCTTCTCTACCCTGGCCTGCTCTCCTAAAGACACAGTATCTTGTTCATCTGTGTATTCCTAGAGCGTAGCCTG
Organism: Saccopteryx bilineata; assembly: GCF_036850765.1. Lineage (NCBI taxonomy): Eukaryota > Metazoa > Chordata > Mammalia > Chiroptera > Emballonuridae > Saccopteryx > Saccopteryx bilineata. The sequence continues at coordinate 45,668,762 of NC_089496.1, forward strand.
GTGACTGACACACAGTAGGAGCTCAGTTTATGTTCGCATGGTAGGAACAGAGAGTGCGAAGTGACTCGGAGCTTGCTGCCTCCTCTGCTAAATGGAAGTACCTGAGGGAAATGACCATGTACACCTTCCCTTCTTCTCGCTCTCCCCAACGCTAAACAGTCCCATATCTTATATAAAGTCTACCTGAAAGTTCTGTCCATTTTTGGAAAAAAACAAAATACAAATTTTTCTTACCGTCAATAAACTTTATTAAATAATATAATTGCCATTATTATTAATGATTTCTTGCCAGCGTGAGGGCAATTTGTATGTCCCATTTTTGAAAAATGTTTTATCTTTTTTTTTTAATTTTTATTTTATTTATTCATTTTTTAGAGAGGAGAGAGAGAGGGGGGAGAGAGAGAGAGAGAGAGAGAGAGAGAGAGAGAGACAGGTGGGAGGGAGGAGCTGGAAGCATCAACTCCCATATGTGCCTTGACCAGGCAAGCCCAGGGTTTCGAACCGGCGACCTCAGCATTTCCAGGTCGACGCTTTATCCACTGCGCCACCACAGGTCAGGCCATGTTTTATCTTTTGATGCAAAAAATTGAACCAGTGCTTGTTTGATATCTTCTTCATTTTTGAATTTTTTGCCCTTCAAAAAATTTTGTAAGGACAAAAACAAGTGATAGTCCGAGGGTGCTAAGTCCGGGGAATATGGTGGATGCGACAGACATGCTTCTGTAGCATTTCTTCCTTGTTGAAATTCGTAAAAATTACAATGGCATAAATGAACTTTATCAGTAGCCATGGGTACACTATCGCTTCACACATAAGACTAACGTGAATCAACTTTGTTTTAGTTAATTTGCTATGTCAGTATGTATACATTAAGTGATAAAAATAGAGAGGCACACATGCGCCAAATAAACATGTGCTTATGTGTCGAAACTTGTGATAGAAATGGACAGAACTTTCCAGTAGACCTTATATTTTCATGTTTAAAAACATGCATTTAGGAAATGTAAATATGTTAAAAAATACAGTCACACATGACTTTATGTAAAACTTGATAGTATGACATAGGTTCTTCTGTAACCTGCCTTTTCCCTTCATTATATAGCGTGCCACGGGCATTTCTCCATGTCAATAAATGTAGCTACACATCATCGTTTTAATAGCTACCTGGTTTCCATTGTGTGGATTACTGTAATTTATTTAACCAATCTCCTATGGATGGATACTAATGTCTCTCTTAAAATGAAATAGCCATGTCGACATAAGGTACTGTAAATCTGGCCACACCAATATAGGGGAACTAATATTGCTTTAACTTGAACATTCACTTATATTAATGTGGCCAATAGTTTCATTAGCTTTGTGAGGTATGTGCTGCCTTTTTTTGATAGCAGATTGCTATCTTCTTTTGACCTTGTAATGAACTAAAACCACTAAGTCTTTTAACCTGAATGAATATGAAGTGGAGAGCTCCTCATTTGTGTTTGCGTAATTGATTATATATATTTAAAATAAAATTCACATGGGAATTTTACATAACCATAACCATAACCATAGCTTAAGCATGCTCTTGCTTCTGCTTTTAAATTGAGCTCATAGCATGAACATTTTTTTCTCACGCAATCGATTTTTATTTAGATTAAATTTATTTATTTATTTATTTTCATTTTTCTGAAGCTGGAAATAGGGAGAGACAGTCAGACAGACTCCCGCATGCGCCTGACCGGGATTCACCCGGCACGCCCACCAGGGGCAATGCTCTGCCCACCAGGAGGCGATGCTCTGCCCATCCTGGGCGTCGCCATGTTGCGACCAGAGCCACTCTAGCGCCTGAGGCAGAGGCCACAGAGCCATCCCCAGCGCCCGGGCCATCCTTGCTCCAATGGAGCCTTGGCTGTGGGAGGGGAAGAGAGAAACAGAGAGGAAAGTGCGCCGGAGGGGTGGAGAAGCAAATGGGCGCTTCTCCTGTGTGCCCTGGCTGGGAATCGAACCCGGGTCCTCCGCACGCTAGGCCGTAGTTTAAATTTTTTAGATGTTAAGATTTTATATTTATCCTTGTTTATTATTGGGAAAAATAGATTTTTCTTCTATTATTTTAACCCACTGAGATAATTCTGGAACTATGTTTTGTACTCCATTATTCAGCCCTAATAAGCGGGGATTTTATTTTATTTTCCTATAATAGGAGCGCTGTGTTGATTAGTACAAAGTGAGAGATGGACTCTGGTTCTCACCTCAGAAGGCTTCCCTGCTGCTTGGTATTAAATTCCCAGTGGGTATTGGTCTTCCATTGTTCACCTCCCGGACAATATCTGTCAGATCGTACTGGCTTTTCTCTTGGCCACTCAAGACAGGGCTTACACCTTACTGTCTCTTCCTCCCTGTAAGACTTCGTACAGTGCCTGATGTGAAAGTTAAGGAGTGCCCCATATATGCTTTATATGCTTGTTGTTTTAAGTGGAATTGTCCCCAAGAATATAGTAACTTGTACGTGGTGGACCCACACAGCCTCCTGGCCGTCAGCGCTTGCCCTTGCTGTTGCTTGTTACTCATCTCTTCAGTAACCCGTTCTGGAATAGACGAGGGATGATGCCAAGCTTACTGAATTACAGTCACTTTCCCCCCTTTCTTGAAAGTCAGGTTACAGGAGGAACGAAACAATATCTTGAGTTTCAGTTGACACTTTGGAGATCCCACTGGGCTACCTGTGTGACCTGTTGCCTGACATGGTTGGCTGTTATGGGTGTCAAATGGTGGTGACAGGAGGTAGAGATGGTCCAGATTCACCGGTTACAGCCCGGCAGGCCCTTTGTGCAGAGAGGGGCCAGGAGGTGTTCTGTTATTGCAGAGGCTCAGCCTGGTGGGTGATCCAGGCACACAACTCAGCAGGGTGGGAGGAAGCAATATCCTGCCTCGGTTCAGGCACACACTCATCATGGGGCCAGTGGGGGAGGGAAGGGCTTGCTTACTGGGAAGGCAGAAAGCTGACATGCTGCGCAGATCGCTAGCCCTCATCCAGGGTCTTGTGCAGCTGTGATGCAGCTTGACTTTCAGTAGGAGTCAGACCATCTCATGGTACCCTGAGCAGAAACCCAGCCCTGAAACCGCAGAGATGGGGATGGACTAAGGTGGGGCCTCTGTTCAAGCTCAAGATCAGCTGGACACCTTGTTACCGGAAGGAGTCACTGTAGGAATGCATCATAAGTTGGGTTCCCCAGGAAGTAGATTCTGAGAAGCAAATCAGTATGCAGGAGGTTTATTTGGGAGTGATCTTATAATCAACGTCTGGAAGGAAGAGATGGGAAACAGGGTTGAACAGAGAGAGAAGTTATGCTGTCCTAGCAAAGGCCTTAGCTGACTCTGCGGGGAAACTTGAGAGAAGCCCTCAGAATTGTCCTGAGTTGGAGGGGAAGACAGGGGAGGGATCATGTGAGGCCTTTATATCCCCACATCGATCGGTCATGAGGTGTGGCTGCTGCTGGAAGGACGTGGCACTTTGGGCCAGATACTTTTCTTCACCAGAAGCAATTCTCAAAGCTGGCTAGCAGCTGAGGGCCATCTTTTGCCATGCGCTGAGCAGCTGGGGGAGTAAGTCCTTCCTTCCTGAAAGCCCACCACAGTAAGTTATGACTTGGGTACATGAGTGCCCAATGGCTCTGAGTGATAGGACTGGGACAGTAGAACTTAGGTCAACATAAAAGGGAAGACACAGTATTATATTAAATCCCACTGGATTGATGGAAGGGAGGTCAGAGTGAGTGAGGGAATCTGAAAGAACAGAAGGCACTGGCCAAGATTAGTTGCATACTTCCACCCGGTTGCTCTTGAGTGGGATGAGATGAGGGGAGGGCAGTGGTGGCCGAGTCCGCATGGATTAGGGGAGCAGTGAACCCAGCGAGGAGAGGCTGAGGAAGACAGGGGACTCTTATGCATCATGATCCTGGGGCTCATTAGCCCATAAAAATGTTCCAACGGTCAAATCTACTCATCAACTGCAAATATGCAATTTTAATTTTAAGAAGTATTTGTCACAACATTGATATAATTTTGTTCCTTCAGCCTAAATTAATGCTCTTTTTGTGTGTGAGATATTTCCAGGGTGTTGTTCCAGCCATTTTGTGTTTTAAGACCGGAGCAGAGGAGATTTTAAAATTAATTAATTAATCTTTAGAGAGACTTGTCTCCTCCCTGCATAGCTCTGAGTAGTCTTTGATTGAAAACCACTTGGAAGGCAGGAAGGATGGAAAATTTGTTTAGCTTGAGTCCAAGAATAGAAAATTCTTAATACTGAGAAAACTTTTCCCTTGAAAAAAAAAAAAATGAAGTGAGTAAGCAGTGGGGAACTCGTACAAGAGCATGTTTCAGTGTCAGCGTTTAATGTCACAACATTTAGCTCATTTTGGCAAATTGGGAGATTTTTCTAATTCCTAAAGTATCATTAAGCAGCTGTTGTTTTTTTTCTAAATAATATTGACTCTGCTTCCCCCCCCCCCCCCGCACCCCGTTTGAACTGTCTAGATTTCAATAGCTTGAATTTTGAATGCCAGGGCATTAATTTCACTTTCGAATCCTTTCACAGATTATGGATGTCCACTTTTCATGTGGGGGTGTGACTCGGCATGAAACGGTCAGGAGTCTCTGCTGTTCGTGAAAAGGCTCAGCTGCGTCGGCATATGGACAGCACACGTCCAGAACGGGGTTATTTCATAATTGCATCGACTCTGTCCAAGAAAAGAGAGCGCATTCAAATTCCCTGTAATTCAAACCATTTGTTAGCAGAGCCGTCCGTCCCGAGCAGGGGGAGGACTTAGCCTCACCGAGAGATTGTTGTGTTCCAAACCGTCCGCATCCACCTCTCGGTGCCCCGGGCAGGTATGGTGTCTGAAGAGAGTCTTTTTCTAGGCGAGGGCACGGAGATGCTGTGCTGGCTGGGGCCCAGGCTGTGCCCGTGTGCTGAGACGCCTGTGTTCTTCATCCGCACGCTCCCGCCGGCCGGTCCAGAGGCTCGGTGCGCTTCGGCTCACCAGCTCTCTGTGTGGCTTCTGATTCCACATGGGCGGATGCAGGCGTGGCTGGAGACAGCGTGACTCAGGGAGAGAAAACGAGAGCTCGGGAGCCGAGGACAACGAGGTCTGCACCTCATCGTGCATATATTACTAGCTTTAAGCATGTCTTCTTCTGAACATCAGCTTCCTTGTTTATAAAATGATCACACACACACACACACACACACCCCTTGCAAGGTAGTGGTGAGAATTGGAAAAAGTACTTCTAAAATGCTCAGCTTACTACCTGGCCCATAGTAAACACTCAGTACCTGGAAGCTATTATTATTGTTAGCTGTTACTTAGAGTCTGTGAAAAGGGTCTTTCTGTACAACCTAAATCCTCAGCATCCTCATCTTATGCCCAATCTGGCGGCAAAAATGGCTTGCTGACAGCATCCATCTTTCCACGCACAAGTCGTATGAAATATATGGCCTCTTTCCTAACAGGTTCCCAGAGGTCTGCTAGGTTTCCTGGCAAGGAGACAGCAATTCAAGCCTGTCCAGGTACAGAACAAAGTTGTGCCAATAGCCACATTCCACGCACAAAACACTCCCCAACTGGGCCATACATATGGCAGCTGTGTGTGCCAGCCACTCGGGCCTGGCTCACCAGGCAGCTGCAGAAATTGCTTCGAACATGGGGTTATTTATGGCATAACCAACCTTGACTTCAGCCTAGCTCTTGTTCTCGTTTCTTAAATGATAGTATTAGTGCCGGGGAAAGACATGCATTGTAGGAAACCGAATTCCACAGACAAACGTTGCCAGGTGCAGGCTTACCAAGGTGATTGCACTGGACCTGGTCGGTCTCTCGTCTGCTGTGCAGCTCCGGGGTCTGGGGTGGCAGTGACCGTGCTGAGTGCAGACAGTCCACAGCGCACCGGCGACGGCTGGCAGAGAGCTGCAGCTCGGTTCTCCTGTAATGCTGAGGTCGTCAGCGCTCCCCGCAGGGTATTCTGGCTGTGGTTATAACCGTAGCAGTACATGTAAAAGAATACCTACAGACTATTCCTAACGTTTGCCTCTCAATTTTCCCTCTTATCTGAAGAAAACTTGGAGAGATGGATTAGTTTATTCTTAGCCTCCTGTCATTTTCAAGTCAAATTAGCTACATATTGGAACCACACAGAAAACTGAATGGGTTTTACAGATTTTTCTGATCCAGATTTTCCCCACCCCTAGTCAATCCACTGTCCTTTTGTGGTGGGAAGAGAAAAAGAAGGGTGTAAGCCTCGGCCCTAAGTTTAGGAGGAAGGGCTAGTAGGGCAGGGGTGAACTTTTCTAATTTTACTTTTGGTCCAAGTCCTTATGCACCAACCATGAAAGTTCGCCCAGTGCGACTTTAGTGCGCTTTTAAGCTATGTCTGTATGAGTGATCACCTGCTTAGTCAAAGATCTTAGGCCCAGTGATGGCAGGACACCAGGAGGTGTTGTACGGCTTGGGTTGTGACCATGTCCTTTTTTTATTTTTGTACCTGTTTGCACCTTATTTCGTCATTCATTCAGTCAAAGGAATATTTATTCAAACATTTATCCACCTCTACTATGTGACAGACTCTGCTCTAGATCCTGGAGAAATAGCTCTGAGTTTTGTTTCTTTTGTGGTAGCTCTAGGGAAAGGGAGCTGTGATGTCTACCAAAAAAATAGCCAATTCTTAATTTATTTGCAGGTGAGTTACTTGGTGGAATGAATGCTTGCAGTAGGTACCAGGTCTTTTTAGTCATACACTGGGTATTATGTACAGAGGCAATTAGGAAAGTTAACACCTTGTATTTCTCCTACGGATACGGGCATTCAACCATCATTTGTGGGAGGTTTAGGACAACGTACCGATTTTTGTCCTTTAGAGTCACAAAAGGAAAGCTTATCCTGAGGAGTATATTAAGGAAACATATTCATACCCATATAATATCCGTATCACATCTATTTAAGGGTAGTTCATTGTCTTCTCATCTGTCAGCCTCCAAAGTGTTCCATTCCACGATACCTTCTGAGAAGAGCCAGAGTGGCCACTCGCTCAGGGTCAGCCGCCCGAGTAGACACAGTGTTATTGCTTACAACTGCGCAACACACGTTGCTTCTTTGGTTTACAGTTCTTCAAATTTCCTTTGGAAAAGCTTCCTCCCTCCATTTTACCATGCAGTGTTGGTATTGTAGAATTTTATCTCTCTTAAAATTGCTTCAGAGACCAGATAGAAGGCGACAGAGGACAATTTGACTTTGGGGGACGGGTATGCAGCATAATTGAATGACAAGATAACCTGGAGATGTTTTCTTTGAACATATGTACCCTGATTTATTAATGTCACCCCATTAAAATTAATAAAAATTTATAAAAAAAAATCCTAAAAAAAAAATTGCTTCAGAGAAAGGCCGTTAATCCAGTGAGATCTATTGAAATGGGGGCAAACCTCTACTGGAATTTCTGGAACAGAAAGATTTCTTTGTCTCTTCCATGGAATTGACTAGATTGCATGGTGTGCGTGTGTAGGCATGGAGACAGGCATTCGCTGTGTGATTCCAGGGAGAGGCCTTGCTTTCAGGGTGCGGCAGGGAGAAGAGGGCAGGGGAGTTTGAGGAAACGGCCACACTGCAGGACGGAGAGCAGAGGAATGGGGAGAAGCCACATTGTTGGTGATACAGTTGGAGCTGCTAGATCAAGCCTTACCTGAATGATCTCTGGACTTTCCAATCACATGAGCCAGTACCTTTCCCCTTCTTTTTCTTGAGGCAGTTTGAGTTGGACTTCGTGACACACGTATGGCATAAAGAGTCCCCAACATTTACCACGGATTTTGAGCTTTTCCTGAATTTCCATCAGACGCCTTCATGTAAAGAGAAGAGTCAAATGCATGCCAAAGACACTCATAAATGCAATCCAAGGGTGAATTATATCCATCTCTGCTCAAATTCAGCGCTCGCTGTGACAAGTGGCTGGGGTGGCAGGGACAGGTGGGGACCGAACCTGTGCATGCATGCAGAGGTATCGGAGATTTTTTTGGGGTAATCTATGATTTTCTTCCACGCTCCTAAATATTTTCACGAAACACATCTCCTACAAAACCACTCCTAGGACTCTCTGGTGTCTAATATTAGTTTTTCCCAATGTGTTCCATGTTCCCTCCCACTCATCGGAATTAGTTCCTATTCAGGACACACACCCAGCGGTTTGCAGGTCCGCACTTCTGGGCTGCACAAAGGAGGAAGAAAGATGTTTGCGAAGGAGCCAGGAAGAAGGCAGGTGCCTGTGCCAAGAATGAAGTGTCTTTTATGTTCTTTGATAACTTTGAGATTTCCCCTTCCTATGCCTTTCTCCTCGTCTATTAATGAGCATGAACTACATCCTGGCCTTTAATCATTGATATCATTTCATATACACTTTTTCATTATCCTCATCTCTCTTTTGCTCCTACGAACATCTGTTTCCCAGACCACTCTTTAGGATTGAGTGTATACATGGCAGCTTGCCCCATCTCCGAGCCACGGAGCTAAATTTCCTATGCACCTTCAAGCATTAAATTGAAAATTAAGCTAAATGTACCATATTTTGTTATAATTACAGTTTAGAAAAAAAAAATCCCTGTTAATTAGGTATCCAAGAAGTTATGTGGTCCATATGCTACGGAGGAATTTATAGTCCACAGTAATAAAGTTTGGTAATAAAGGGACAGTGATGAGTGAAAGAGACAAATATAAATTAACATTCCCCCAAATAAATCAAACAGTTTAGAAAACTGGGCCATTCATGGCAACCACATGCAACTATTTATAATTGCCAGTTTTAACGTGTCTGATTTTAGTTTCTTTAAAAAAAAAATTAAAACAAATAGACACAATTTGAAGTTTAATATTCTGGTATCATCTGACAGCCACAGAGCTTCTGAGACTGCCATATTATAACCAGAAATGATTCTATTATAATTATTCTTCACAGTCTTCGGCAATGGCCTGGATAATGATGGAAATTAGTGAGTTTTACCCAGACAAGGTTCCTTCCTTTGAGGAATTTATCCTCTACGGCTGTCTGCACTGGCCTGAGCTGCATTGGGAACAGTCTCTCCTCCTCGTTGACCCAGAGGAGTCCCCGGATTGGTAATGATGATTGACACCATGTTTCAAGGGCTTTCTCCGGGCCACGTTCTGCCCTGAGCTCTTTATATGCATTGATGCTTTTTATTCTTACAGTGGATGTGTATTATCTAAGTTTTTTTTTTTTTTTTTCGATTGTAAGTATGAAAAATACAAACTAGAAATGACATGAGTTGTCTGTGGAAATAAGAGGTCTAAAAGCAGGGCAGTTTCAAGACTGGTGAAGTTATCACTTGGCACTGGTAAGGACCTGGATAGGTTCTGTTCTTTTGCTCAGGTGTTCGCAGCGTGTGACTTGGTCTTAGGTTGGCGCCTGTCAGGATCACAAGATGACGGCTACAATTTCAGGGGTTGCATTCTTTATGTCAACCCTCAGAGGAAGCAGAGGGCACTCACTTTTCTTTGTATCCCATTTTCTTTAGAGCTATCTCTTGCCTTTTTCAGAAGGCTATCATGGTTGGTGGGCAACAGATGTTGAGTAGACAACCAGTCCGTCACGGGTAGATGCTGCCATTATCCTCATGTCCCAGACAAGGAAACGGAAACTGAGAAAGGCTGGGTAGCATAGCTGGCATAAGCATGTCTGCTGCTCGGAGGTGAAGCTGGGGTTTGAACCGAGGCAGCTGACTTTGCACCACATCGTCTTGTCCCCTGCACTGACCTGCTTGGCTGTGGCAGCTACCGTCCGAACTTCCAATGGGATCTCTGAATCAATTTAAATGAAAGAAATAGATAAAAAATTGTTTTTGATTGTTCTCATATTTATTCTTTCTTTTAGAACTGCCTCTTTTTCTTCCCAGTGTCCTGTCCTGGATCCCATAGGCTGATAGGAAAATCTAGGGTTCTGGGAAAGTCCGTGGGAAGGCTAGTGAACTTGGCCTGGGGGTGAGGGATAGTTTCCCAAAGGAGAGAGTTATATGACCCCTCCTGAGAGCTGAAGAGCAGGAGAGATTAACCATATAAAACAGGGGTAGTCAACCTTTTTATACCTACCACCCACTTTTGTATCTCTGTTAGTAGTAAAATTTTCTAACCGCCCACCAGTTCCACAGTAATGGTGATTTATAAAGTAGGGAGGTAACTTTACTTTATAAAATTTATAAAGCAGAGTTACAGCAAGTTAAAGCATATAATAATAATTACTTACCAAATACTTTATGTCAGATTTTCGCTAAGTTTGGCAGAATAAATCTTTATAAAACAACTTACTATAGTTAAATCTATCTTTCTATTTATACTTTGGTTGCTCCGCTACCACCTACCATGAAAGTTGGAATGCCCACTAGTGGGCGGTAGGGACCAGGTTGACTACCACTGATATAAAATGAATAAATCTTGAGGATGCATTAGGCAGCATGTTGAATTTAATAGAACTATATTGTATATTTAAAAGTTGTTAAGAGAGTAGATCTTAAAAATTCTCATCACAAAAAATTGTAACTATTTATAGTGATAGAAGTAAACTAGATTTACTGTGATGATCATTTCACTATTTATATATATATACTCATTATATTGTATACCTGAAACTAATATAATGTTTTAGGTCAATTATATCTCATCAAAAAAAAAAAAAAAAGAAAGAAAGAAAGAAAGAAAGATTAGTCAAGTGAAAAAGTGTATGTGCATGTACGTGTGTATGGAATAATGTATTTCAGGGAGCAGCACACAAAAATAAGAGAATGGAGTATCATTGGAAAACTGAAAGTAATTCAGAATAACTGGCAGCAAGCACAAAGGATGGTGGTTTGAGAGATCATGCTCTAGAGGTAAAAAGAATTGAACCATTAAAAAGACATTATTAAGCATATAAGGAGTTTGAACTATATTCTGAGATCAGTGGGAAGTGATGAGGAATTTTTAGCAGAAGAGGGACTTGTTCAGAATAAAGTTTTAGCAAGATCTTCCTGACTGCAGGGTGAAGAGGAGATTCCTGGGGTGTTAAAGCTGTGCTTCCAAGTCCAAATTCAGTGGAGGAAGAAGACCACCGTCTGGCTAATGCAAGTGAATTCCTCCCAGCATTACCTGGGGCCTCCCCGTGGCTTTCTGGTTGACTCATGAACCATTCTCATTCCTTTCTTCTTTATCCACATCCCTACCATAGAGATGAAAAGTCCAGACACCTGCTTTCCCAGCCATTCACCTAGGAGTAGTTATGCAACCCAGTTTGGCTATGGGATTCTGGGAAAGAGTTGAACTTTTTGATAATAGGAGAGACACATTAGGAGGTCACCTGATGCCTGGAGCCATCTTTTGACCACCAAGTGACATGCTTAAGGATGAATGCCTCCACGGAGGCAGAAGAATGGAAGGCCCCGGATCCCTGATGATGTCACAGATTCTTCAAACCAGTGGGGCCTGGCTACCTCCAAATGTCTTATTCAGCAAGCAATAATCGTGCCAATAGTTGAAGTCAGTGTTGGTGACCTCTTCTGTTACCCACAGCAGAAAGCATCCTTGGGAAAGTGGCATGCGTGAACGAATAAGAGATTTTTAATTCCCTATTTTATTTTGACTGTGTATACCCTGTTTGAATTCTTCATGCAAGAGGAGGAAGTTTCTAGAGTGCACTCACTACGCTAGCAGACTGGAAGGCAGTTCTGTAAAGCTCTCGCTCCCTTTGGGATAAGAGATGCACAGGCAGGGCAGCGCCTGCTCTGGCTGGCACAGAGAGGCCTGGCGAATTCCTTTGGTTGTGGCTTCATTGCTTGCCACCCGCACTGGGCACGGCGTTGGAATGAAGTCTGTTTGGCCTGTGACTGGATCTAAAACACCAGAAGCAACAGTAGAGAGGATCATGATGATTTTTTTTTAAAAAGTACCTTGAAGTTGTAATAAGGGCTTCATGTTTGGAGAAAATATATTACTCACAACATGCTTTTCCTTAAAGCAATTTATGTGAATAGAAATGTGTCCTAAAGAAAAATTAAACCCAGCAGTGGGGCATGTTATATTTTTCTCAAACAGACATGGCACTTTTATTGGAAATCTAATGAAATATATACCCATAAAAAGGCTTTGCCCGTCCCCCACCCCCACCCCCACCACTTAAACATGGCCGACGGTCGTCGCATGCATAGAGTACCCAAGCCAAGTTCACTGATTAACGTGTTGTCTGATGTCTGACATCACCTGACGGGATAAAGCTAATCCAAATCGACTGCATGTCACATTTTTATGACATGGAGCTTTCAAAAAGAACTGGAATAATTAACTGGAAATGTAATGGAGGAAGCTCTCTCTGAGCGTGGGCTGTCACAGAGCCCAACACCTGATATGGCTTTCCTGAGCCCCGGACCCACTGTAATAACACTTTTTATGCTACTTTCTGAAGAAATGGGTGACTCAAGTCGTCCATCAGTGCAATTCATTCTGAAGAGAGCATGACAGCTGTGGCAGGTACAAAACAGAGGTGCCTTGTTCTACTGAGTGACACTAATTATGGGTAAGGGCTTTGTAAACACGCCTCTCTGCTCGGGAGAAGAGAACAACATACAGTAAAGCACCGGCATAACCAAAATGACGTCTATAAATAAATAGAAAATAACGGCACTTTTCTAATTGAATGCAGATAGGTAAATAAATCAGGGGGCACTTAAGCCCGCTTAGATACAATGAGTCATTTTCTACTCGTTGACAAAGTGAAAAAGGCAATTGGCTCTTGAAGTTTACCCAGATGTGGCATGCTGGGCAGGAGGCTTTCCACCTCTGCAGCTGCTATCTCAATGAAAAGGGTGCATATATTATAACACACATCTGCATGTGTGTGCATACACGGATTTGTGTGTGAGGCTCTCTCAACGTAAAGACTGTAGTTTACAACATCATTTTGGGCAATGTTTGGCACTCAAGCATTTAACCAGAGAAGCAGTAATAGACACGTTGATTATTTACCCAGGTATGAGCTGGACTAGAGCACGAATAAACCCAAGGGGCAATCAGTAGGCTTGCAGAATTAACCTCCACTCACCTGTTGTCTTAGGCTTACAGTCAGCTGTAGGTAAGAGAAAAGCCAGAGTAGTCGCTTGGACAACAGAGAAGTTCCTTTCTGTCTCACGGGGAAGTACAGGCAGAGGGCTCAGGGCAGCCCTGGGGCTGGCTCATGGGTTCGGGGAGCCAGGCTCTCTCTGCTGGGCTGCTTCCCCATGGACGGTCCAGCCCCACTCAGCGTGGTGAACATGCCGTTTTACACTAGCATGGAGGAGACTTGCAAGGGCAGTGTTTGTTTCATGAGGTTCCTGGAGGCTGCCGCATGGCACTTGTTATTGGCCCGAGCCGAGTTTCATGGCCATATCTAGCTGCTAAGGGGCTGGTGACACGTCTCCATTCCTGGAGGTACCGAATGTTCCTACTCTAAAGAACGGGAACATGGACACTTGAGGTCCTACTGGACAGCTCTGTATACTTGTTACGATTGAGGGAGAAAGCTGGTTTGTAGCTGGTAATAAGTCAAGCTTCCCTGGGGCCCAGGACCATGCCCATTTTCCTCTTTCCCTAACTCGGTCATTAAAACCACAACAAGGGATGCTTGGTGTAGGCCAAGAGGCAAAGCCTAAATGGAAGAATATTTCCTACTCACCAGGGCATGGTAATGGGAAGGTTGCTCCACTGGATTCCTCTTCCTAACTCTCACTTTCCTGATGTCTACACACCTTCTCCAGCATGAGTCTAGACTAGTCTTGTTCAAAAAGCAACTTCCTCTGGGAGTAACATTCAATGCCTGTCAGCTTTTTACAGTTTAATTCGAATAGGTTTCTGAGTTTCCTTTTATTTATTTATTTTCTTGAGAATAGAAGTCTTTACTAGGAGAAAATAAGGTTGGACCTGGCCATCTAACTTGTGGAGATGAAGGGAGGTATAGTAAATTAGATATTTAAGTATTTGCATGAATTACTTAGAATTTGGCTATTTGCAGTCATTGGTTAAGAATTCTGTTAACTTGGATTTTTTTTTAAGAAAGCTTTTTTTTTTTTTTTTATCCCAAGTGTCTTTTTTCATCTTATCAATTAAAAAAATAACAAAGAGATATTATCCCAAATCTTTCTTTTCTTTTCTGCTAAGTTTTTCTCTCTCTAGTTTAGAGATGAATGGCTTCATGTGCATGAATATGTATCAGTTAGAAAATGCCCTTGGCGGGCATAATGTGTATGCGTTGGAATTGTTCTGTGTACGGCAAGAACTAAGTAAACGCGGGGTTTGTGCCAGGAGCCCATTGTGGAAGCAATTGCTTGGAAGAGCGTTTAGTGCCACTCCATTTAAGTCAGAGCTTTCATTGAAGAATTCTCGGAAGTGGCTACAGCACAGAAGGAAGGAAAGATCCCTGAAGTACAAGGAGAGGACATTTTGGGGAGCTCTGAGCTGAGGATGGTGGGGGAGCAGGACTTACACTCACACAACTGCATTCAGTATATGCTGACTGACAGCAGGGGAGGCCGGCGTGGAGGAGAGAGCCTGGGTTCTGGGTTCTCCGGTGGATCCCTTCCTGAGCACCTACTGTATGTCATGCATTATGCTGGGTGTGCTGCATACACACCTTCATTTGGTCCTTTCAACAGCCCCGGGAAAGAGGGCAGGTACCTAGATTTTCAGATGAAGAAACTGACACCAAAAGAAATGAAAGACTGAGAGTCAAAGCTGGGGCTTGACTATGGTCTCCTGACTCTCTGAGGCTCTGTCTGCTCTTCCACATCGGGTTCTGACATACGGGTGGCAGGAGAAAGAGCCGTCAGCTGGTTTAACCTGGGTCGCCTGCTCATACGACCCTCAGACCCCCCCCCACTCCCCACTCCCCCAGCCAGCAGTCACACTTTCGCCAATGCTGGACCAGTTGCTGGGTCTCCAGGGCTTAACGTGACCTTCAGCGGCGGGGTCGGCCAGTGATAGTACGCAGCGAGTGTCAGGATCATCAGTGGTTCTTGGATCTCATAGCTCGGATGTCCCCACTTCCTAACAGAGCAAGACCCGAGCGCTAGCGGTTAACCAAGGCGTGTTGTTTCCTCTTTAGGCATTGTCTTGGTTCCCAATTAGCCAGGACTTTTGTTTTGCCTCGAAGTCACGAACATCCCAGCTGTGGAAGTCTTTCCTTCCCAAACATCTGCAGCCATTCTGCCCTGGGCCATGAGCTCATCTGATCTCTTTCTCCAAGCTGCCTTGCATTTGACCTGGTTTTGTCCATGAGACCTTCAGTGAAAGGCTCAGTGGTAAAGTGGTATTTGTGAGTCAGTCCTCCCTCTGAGTCAGAAATGAAACAATGCCTCAGCATGTTACAGTGATATGGGGCCACCCTGTAATGAAACCCGAAGGACTCTTCCCCCTTAGTTCTTTCTCCTGTGGTGCAAAAGGACTTGTGATCTCTATTTGGGGCCTGCTTTTGGTGAGAGTGAGGAGTCAGATGAATTCATTTTCTCTTCTTTTCTCTTTCCTTCCCCCTTCCTTTTTTCTTCCACTCTATTTGACTTTCTATTATTATTTCAAAATAGTAAAACCTAATTATCGAAGGAGAATTTCTATTTTTTCTTTAACAATTGATCAAGGAACTTATTCCTAAAATTAATTCCATTGTTTTAGTCAAACTGTGGCACAGTGAAAAAAAAAAGTGAGTTTGAAGGAAAAATAAAAAACGAAACAAACCAAACTAAAAACCACACAAACCAAAAAGAGATTTTTGAGTGGTGACTGGACAGGTTGAGAACTGAGAGAGCTTAGGCAAGTGACAGACTTCACAAAGTTCCCTTTCATCAAGGGAATTATGAAGACACCACAACTTGTCTTCCTCTCCCCACAGAAGTATCCTCAGACACCAGGAAAACAATCCGTGTGCAAATGCTTTGTAAACTGTAATGTGTGTCCCACACGTGGCTGGCAGTTTAGGGTCTGGTTTTAGTCAGGTGTAGGAGCAATCCTCACCTGTTGTGACCTGGGAAAATGATTTCATCTGTCTTTCTCAACTGGGGGCAATTTTGTCCTGCCCTAGAGATACTTAGCAGTGTCTGGAGAAATTTTGGTGGTCACCTTTGGGAGGTGGAGTGCTACCAGCACCCGGTGGGTAGAGGCCCGGGATGCTGTGTCACACCCTGCAATGCCCAGGACAGCCACCACCACAAAGAGTTCCCTGGCTCCAGTGTTAATGGTGCCAAGGTAAAGAAACAAACCGAGAAATCCCTGCGTTATCTTCATAAACCTCAGTTTCTTTTTTTCATCTTAAGACAAGACAGAAATAATAGCAATAACACTTACCGCACAGAGCCGTGCAGGGTGAACAAAGTAACACAACTAAGTCACAGTCCAGTGCCTGGCGTGTGCTAAGTGCTCATGGAAGCCTGATTTGTTCTCAGTGTTGCTGTGGCTGCTCTCCCTGAGTCCTTCCTACTTGTGTGCAATCCTTAATGATCAATCCTTCCTAAGCTTCTGTTAGCAAATATCCATCTAGTTTTGGCTGCCTAGTATTCATTCTCCCTCTTCTAGATATAGCCAGTTTTCTCTTGAGAATTTCTGTTCCCCAATTATCTGAGGTCTTGGTAGGATCGTAAATCCAGATACTTTTCTCTAAGAAAGCACAAGGGGCTATCTCCCTCCACCTGCCAGGGGATGATCGTGTGGCCTGGCCTTGGCAAACACATCTCTTCTAGGACATTGACTCTTTTCTATTTTTTGATTGATTTACAGACAGAGAGAGAGGAAGGAGAGAGAGAGAGAGAGAGAGAGAGAGAAAACATCAATTTGTTGTTCCACGTATTTATGCATTCATTGGTTGATTCTTGTATGGGTTCTAACCAGGGATCAAACCTGCAACCTTGGTGTATGGGGATGACACTCTCACCAACTGAGCTACCCAGCCAGGGCCAGGACATCGACTCTCAATTGTAAGAAAAAGAGATGTAAACTTGCAGCAGCATGCTGGCCTTAGCATTTGTGCTGCTACGAGTATGTCTGCTTCCCCACGCCACAGAACCCCTTGGCTCATGTCTTTGCCGTTTTCTGTTCATCACCCTCTGGTGAACCCAACAGGGTTCTCATAGCCCTCCAATACATCCCCCAAACTGGTTCTGTTGGTGGCAAACAAAACTCTTGACTGATTACCTGTCAATGACCCAATGAATAGAATCCTAGGACCTTCGGTATTGTGTCTGTTGGGAAGAGGAGAAGGGCATGGCGGTATGAATTTACAGCCTGAATGGTAGCAAAACAGGGAAGAGCTTCTAACTGTATTCTCCCTGGTAACACTGCAGCCATATTCAGTTCCAAGTGTTACAGCTCACGTTCTTTATCGAAGTAAAAGCTGAATCTTCCTCCTCTGGCCAAGTCCTTATCAATAAACATAAATTAGCAAAGTGTTTTAGCTTTGTTCTCTGGTGAGCCCTTTACATTTGGCTAATAAAGTTGGGCAACAATATGACTTAAAATATTGATTTAAGCAAATTCTCAGAAGTACATGGTATATTTATTATAAAATACACATTTGAAGCTATCCTTTTCTTTCTAATTTATCTTTTGTGTTTGCCAGACCATATATTAATATCTGTATAGAATAAAAACTTACATATTGTGTCCATTTGAGAACAGTCCAGCCAAGCAATGACATTGGCTAGTGACTAGCACGAGGAAGAACAATTGACACATTCACTCACTGTTGTTTCTAGGTCATTTCTCTGGATCAGTAGCGTGATGGTTGAAAAAAATCTGTTGGCTTCACATTCTGTTTTGAAATAATAGCTTAATAACAAATCACACTTGCTTAGTGGTTTAAAGTTTGTCAACCATATTTAAGGTTACAAAGAATATTGTGCCTATATCTTTTCTCATTATAAATATAACCTATGAAATTCAAGAGTGTGTGTGAAATTTAGCAACTTCTGTTTTCTAAGGGCACAAGAGACGATATTTGAAACAGTAATAATTCTGATCTCACAGGAGTTGAGGTTAGGATTATTGTAGGCCTCGAGTACTTGTTTCTTCTTTCATTTTCCCTTGGTATGAATCATTTCCAATTTAATTGAGTTAACATGCACAGAAAGATTTTGACTCCATATTTAGAAGAACAGGGTTTGTAGTAAAGGTATTCTAACCAAATAAGGCTGATAATTAAAAGTTTAGGCTAATTGAAATGGAAAAGTAAACCTCTATCTAATTGCTTATTTTTCTAAAATTTGCTCTCAGTCTTATCTGTGAGTGGTTTAACACTTGGTATTTTCAGTTGATCTCATAATAGGTTTATGTGTCCTCAATTGGATATTACCACTTTCTGCTGCAAAACCACAGAAGCCTGAGCAGAAAGATCCTGGAATAAAAGAGAAAATGGCAGCTTTAAAATCACAGGATCATGGCACCACTCCCTGGTGGCCACATACCGAAATTGCAGGAATGTTAAGGAAACAAACACACAAATCCAGCCCTTTGAGGATGAGTTATGAAGAGACTGCCCACAAGTGCAGTTTCTCTGTGAGCAGTTCCTCCACATCTATTGCTTTTTTCATTAGTGAAAATGAAGAGGCTGAGTATACACCTGTCCACATATCTTCTAGCTCTATCCTCTGGACTTTAGAATGCACTAATGACGTGTCCTGCCAACAGGGCAGATTCCATTACTACTGATATCACCAGGGGAAACACGAGCCCCTGGATCATCCATCATCAACCAGACTCCCTCCCACGTCTTTTCACTGCGAACGCTTACACTCAGTCTGTCATCAGCAGACTCCCTCAAATCCTCCGCCTCTTCTTCGAACCCGTCTCGCTCCTCACATGTCTTGCTCCACCTATACCTACCTATCTGACATCCGTCCCCAGTTGTGACTGCTTTTCTCTCATGCTTCGTGTACGTCAGGGTGTTGACATGGGATAGATTTCCTCCTGGCTACCTATTACCCATTAGAAACTATTTGTCTTCCTTCATCTTTCGGAAACCCCCATCTTTAAAACTCATGACGTCCTACTATTCTATCCGTAACACTCTCTTAGAGCCCCCTTCTTCTAGCCTCGCAGTTACGCCCCTTCATAAGATTGGGATCTGTTTACTGTCTTTTTCTTCCTTTACTCCTGTTAGTATTCATGGTGACATTAACATCCATGTGAGTGACCTATCTAATACCATGGCTCTCAGCTCCCTAACTTCATCACCTCCGGTTAATTTCCTCCACTCCACCTCACCACCGATTCTCTTGACCAAACCAATAATTCAATAATTGTGTCTCCTCTAAAATATCAGTTTTGCACATCCTTCTCTCTGATGCTTCCTATTCTTCAATCTCATATATTCAATTATTTTCACTTTAATAATTTTTTAACCTTATCATAGACTTCTAGTCCCCGATCCTACAATACTTTTCACTACCCGCCACCCTCTTCACTTATACACAGTTGTGCTGGCTTCTGTCTATACCCATAGCCTGTGCCTTCTTTCTGATGACAGGGGAAGATACGTCCGTGCTTCACCTGTGCTCTGGATCCCATCCTCTCACCTTTGCCCCTCTTGTTCTCTTTCCTTCATGCATTATCAATTTGTCCTTCTCCGCCTGGTTCTTCCCCTCAGCATATGAACATGTTCTAGTACTTTATCGACTTCTTCTTGATCCCACCTCTCCCTCCAGCTACTGCTCCTCTTTCTCTGCTCCCCTTCACAGCAAAATTGATTGACAGTTGTCTTTATTGCAGCCTCTTCTCCCTCACCGCCCATACTCCCTTCAACCGACGCCAACTAAGTGTCCAGCCTCTTAACTCTACAAACCTTGACCAATCAGGATGTTCAACGCCTCTTGCCGTCCAACTGGATTCTCATTTAACCTCTCGGCAGCAGTCAACACAGCTGATCACCCTGTTTGGAAACCTTTTATTCTCTTGGCTTACACATGTTTCCAAACATTTTTGCTCATATAGCTCCTAAAAGAATTTTGTAAAATTTTGTAGACCCTGGAACATTTTCAGAGTTGACATCTATATTTTTTCACTATAAGTTTAAATAGTTGCTAGGGATAGAATTTCCAGTATGTTATAAATATTGACATCTTAAAATAAAACTGTTATATTGCTCTTATTAAATGTGCCCAGTGGAATCTAAACACCGTAGAAATTTGATACCATCAACCATTAAGAAATACACAGACTTCTTTAACATTTAGAAATTTTACATTGTTCCCTTTTCTCAAATTTATATTTTCATTCAACTTTCTAAACAAAAGTTTTTTTTCCATATAATATATTTTATCACTCTACCAACTTCTCTGTAACTAAATTATATATATAAATTGAAAATAAAGCTTTTAAAAATCCTGTTACTATAAGGCTTTACATATTAATACATTTCTATTAGATGCAGTTATCATTACAGTTATTTGTGCACTTGATCAAAACAACATACGTATTGTATATTACAAAATTTGATGGAAAAGTATTCATCTAAAAGGAAAATTTTACTAAAAACATAAATTCCTATGAGTTGGAAAGGGTTTATTTTTTTCCCCAATGAGTTCGTATAACTATGGATACTACTGCTTATTGTTATAATGAGACCGAATTCAGCATCAATTTTCTTTGCCAGCCTCACTGTTCTCTCCCTAGTCAGAGAAGTCATCATCGGGACTCTCTGGATAACCGTGATACCCCTGTGCTGGTCTCCCCGCTCTCACTCTGCCACCCCCAACCCAAGTGATTCACGTTCCACAGCACAGCCAGACGTCAGCCATGTCATGTCATTCTGTTACCTGAAACACTGTCTGGAAAATCATCCCAGTTCTTTTATCTGGGTCTACAAGGCTGTATGGACTCTGCCTACGTTTTTGATCCCAGTTTTATGCCTGTGTCTTCCTTGTTCACTGAACTCCAGCCACACTGTCCCTCTTCATCCTAAATATGCCAAGCTTCCCTTTTTTCCCAGGGCCATGTACTTGCCAGGTCATTAGTCTGGAATTCTCTTCTCTAGACTGTCCC
Source organism: Saccopteryx bilineata (assembly GCF_036850765.1). NCBI lineage: Eukaryota > Metazoa > Chordata > Mammalia > Chiroptera > Emballonuridae > Saccopteryx > Saccopteryx bilineata. The sequence continues at coordinate 45,689,818 of NC_089496.1, forward strand.
ATTGCTATTTAATTTTCCTTCCTCAGACCTTGGCTCACATAATGTCTCCTTTTAGAGGTCATCTCTGACTACTTCCTTCTCTACCGCATTCTTCTATTTTTTTATAGCATGTATTCAATTAGAAGTGCATTGTTTCTGTTGTTATGTATGTAAGCTCCCTGAAAGCAGAAATCTTTCCTGTCTTGTCTCTGTATCGCAATGCCAAAAGTGCATCAAACACGTAGCGAGTGCTTAATACATATTTGTGGAATGGGTGCAGAAATTTTCATTGCTTGCTATATTTTGTTTGTTTGTCTTTTAGTACGGGAGCCTGTCCCGGTGGTATTTCTGGGGAAGAATGTTGACTGCCATCTCATCCCATGACTTAGTGGTGACCTAGAACCACAGCTGGTATCACAGAACGGCGGAACTGCCCGTGTCTATCTCTGTGACCTCAAACAAGTCACATCCCTCCTTATATCTCAGGTTCTTCATATTTAAAATGGAAATAATGACTTTCAAGACTGTTGTAAGAACTGGAAATAATATAGGTAAGGGACTGTCACACAGTAGGTGTTCAACGAATGTTAGTTGTTGCATTATTGTTACTATTGTTGAATTATTATCGTTTATTGTTCAATCCAGTCCCTCTAGAATTCCTTCTACTGGCCTGTCTCAGGGCCAGTGGCAGACTGGGGTGGGGTAACATCCTGCTCTCTTGCCCCAGGGCAGGCAGACTCTGGGGCTACCTCAACAGTGGGGCAGAACTTCTGTATCTGCCAATCTCCCTGCCAGTTAAGGCGAAAGCCAGTCTCCAGCAGACACCACCGCCTTCCCCTTCCTGGTCCTGACTCCCTCAGCCGTTATCCGTTTCTCCTACGAGCAGTTTCTCCATACATGTTGTGTGCAGGAATTCCCACCTCAGGCTGTGCTGCTCTGGAGCCTGGCTAAGGCGCTGGGTGTCACTTTATGTCCCATCAGGAAACATTTACAGGGTTCATTACCCTGGCTGCTATTTTTTCCCCCAGTAATGTCAAGTCTGTTGGTTATATTTACTGTATTTGCTCAGAGTAAGAGCCTTATTTAGAAGTGAAAATCATCACATTTCTTTGCATTAGTTTAATCGTGGTTGGAGGGGTTATCTATTATTAGGAGAAGAAAGAAGAGAAAGGAGAAGCCATTACATTTCTCCTTAGAGGAATGTGGGACAAGGCCCTAGAGTTTAACCATAAAGCCTTTCTGTCTTCTAAGGACACATGTGATGGTGGGGGGGGCCGTGCCCTCGTCCAAACATCTCCAAGCTTGCATTCAGGTGGCCGCTGCTGCTCCCAGCCAAGCTGTGAGGCCCAGGAAATAATACTCAACCTCTCTTTGCCTCATTTTTGTCAATTGCAAAATGAAGGAAAAAATAATACAGAGCTGTTGAAAGAAGTAAATAAAATCTTGTACGTGAGAGTTTGGTAATTATAAAACACATCATAAAGGTGAGGTGTTTGAGGTATAATAGTGCCATTCTGGTTGGTTCAGGCATTGGGAGTGAAGGCACTAAACTAGAGCACACAAGTGTGAGCCTCCTTAAATATGTAGAAATGGGGAAATTGTATTAGTCATAGGCATTGTGTTTTAAAGAAATTATTTTTATAGAAAACATATTTCATACTTAAATAAAAGTAGAGTAAGGCAGGGAACTACTTTGTAAACGATAAAAGGTGTGCATGTGTGTGTATCTCAGTCGCAGCTCCAGTGATTTTGAACTATTTAGGGAGTTAAATTAACAGTATTTCATAGAATTTATTAGCTGTAAAAAGTCCCCCAGAGCTGCCATATAAGGTTTTAATTATGCAAAAATTGCTCTTTGGCACCTCGAGCATTGCTAAACCCAGAAATAAGAAAACGAACACTTATCTGGTGGCAAAGAGAGATACTTTTTAAATAAAGTTTTTTTTTTTGCACGGGCAGTGGCCATGAGAATGGAAGCCCCGGAGTTTGAGGCAGCCATAGCTTGCAGGTAACTTAGATGCCTGGGAGTGGAGGAAAGAAGCACTTCGAAGGGATTGGGGCAGAGGCAGAAGCAAAAAAAAAAAAAAAAAAAAAAAAAAAAAAAAAAAAAAAAAAAAAAAAGGCAGGAGACGGAAACAACAGGATGAGCAAAGAAAAGCAGGAGCAGAAATGTTATGATGGTGTCAGGCAGTGATATGGGAAAACCAGCAGAGGCAAAGGGACCCAGCAGTAAAATGGTCCATGGACCCAAGAAATGCCGGGAGGTGGGGCCTGAAGCTGGAACCCGCCTGCAGGGGGCGCTGTGAACCTCATTCCCCCCCTTCCTCAGTGCCCCCTGCAGGCGGCACCAGGCCTGGTAAAGTGTCCTTCTACCTTCATCCTCTCCAGAGGCCACACAGGAAATGACCTTGTTTGTCCATTTTCATTAGAGAAAATAAAAGACTTACTGTTATTATCATCCTGTGGGACTTGGTGCACCCTTCCCTCTAGGTGCCCCGTCTTCAACATTCAGGACAAAGGCTGGTACTTGAAGTGCCTTTTGCCTGAGCTGTGGTGGCGCAGTAGATAGAGCATCGACCTAGAACACTGAGGTCGCCGGTTCAAAACCGCAGGCTTTCCTGGTCAGGGCACATATGGGAGTTGATGCTTCCTGCTCCAACCCCCCTTCTCTCTGTGTCTTTCCTCTTTCTCTTAAAGTGAATAAATCTAAAAAATAAAAACAAAGTGGCTTTTGTGGTCTTCTAGACAGAGTTGTCTCTGCTTCTGCACTTTGCCTCCTATACTGTCCTCACATGTTTCCCCAGTGATCATCTATAAATCCATGGGGGGCAGGCCAGCCTCACAGCCGCAGTGCTTTTGACTCAATCTGACACACACCATTCTCATACTGATGAGTAATAAAAATCTACTTAAGAAGGTAGGGAGGGCCCTGGGCGGTTGGCTCAGCGGTAGAGCGTCGGCCTGGTGTGCCGGGGACCCGGGTTCGATTCCCGGCCAGGGCACACAGGAGAGGTGCCCATTTGCTTCTCCACTCCCCCCCTTCCTCTCTGTCTCTCTCTTCCCCTCCCGCAGCCAGGGCTCCATTGGAGCAAAGATAGCCTGGGCGCTGGGTATGGCTCCTTGGCCTCTGCCCCAGGTGCTAGAGTGGCTCTGGTCTCGGCAGAGCGACGCCCCGGAGGGGCAGAGCATCGCCCCATGGTGGGCAGAGCATCGCCCCTGGTGGGCGTGCCGGGTGGATCCCGGTCGGGCGCATGCGGGAGTCTGTCTGACTGTCTCTCCCCATTTCCAGCTTCAGAAAAATACAAAAAAAAAAAAAAAAAAGAAGGTAGGGAGGTTCTTCTTTCTGAAACTGTACAATTTAACAGACCAGTACTTAGACAATTAAGCCACCAGGTATTCCAAGGACTACATTTCCAGTTAGTACCAGAGAGTACCAGACTCTGTTTGGGGCAGCAGCGAGCATTTAAAGCCAATAATAAAGATGATGATGACAATGGATAACATTGGGTCATGCTGGCATTTACTCTGGGTTCATCCTCACAGCAAAGGCAGATGAAGGATTTAATAAGAGAGAGACAGATAAATACATTACTAATAAACAACACATAAGTTATCATACAATGCAGCAGGCAATATAGAAACATGGGAACCAGAGACTGTGGGGAGTGGTGGATAACTTTGCTCCCTACATTTGGGGCGGTGTCTCTGTAATTTTTAAATTACTTATTTCTCAAGGAAACGAATAGTCCAAAAAGACCAGGAAAAGTTGCCCTTAGAGTGTGTTAGCATTGCAAAAAATAAACGTTAGCAAAATATTTTATTGCATTGAAAAGTAAAAGCTCCACATTATAATATTATTAAGGAAGGATGTGTGAATTGCTTAAATGTGCAGATATTATTTATGATGCTTATATTTAACTATGCTGATAGTATTATTGCTCTTATTTTTTCTGTTTATTATAGATTGGCATTAAGACATGATGATGACGCCCTTTGAATAAATCATTTCAATTGCCTAGTAATATGAGTGCTCATGTTAATTAAGTGGACATTTTTCACATTGCAAAAAGAAGTCTTTTGAACTTTTTCTTTGGAAAGACAGCTTTAGAAAGTGCCCTTTGTGGAACAAATGACTATTTTATTATCAAGCAGAGTATCATCCAACTATTTTATAAGTCATATTTAAGCATTTAATTTTGATCTTAAAATATAGAGATACCCGGCAGAACTGAGCTAGAATGTGTAAGGTTGAACCATGCTGTAAAAAGCAGTGTGGTGAGGTGGGAGGGAGCATATGTGTGGTAAGGACACACCAAAAAATGAATTAAAATTAAAATTAATTTCACCAAATGTAGGTCCCGATGAGTGGTCTTAGGAAAATTACTTCAGTTCTCTGGGCTTTAGTTTCCTCATTTGTTAAATGCAGAACTGGGACTCAAACTCTAGAAGTCTTTTATCTACTACTAATTGCTAGACTAGAACCAGGCTTCTATCTTCTCTTATGGAGTCAGTCCAGACTCATGTAGTAAAGTCCTCCAACAATCAGGATAGTTGGAAGAAAGGCATAAATGCAAAGATTTCAATAAGAAAGTTGCTCTTTGTTATCTTGGGACTTAGATGTGTATTAGAATAGATGATTGTTAAAAATTATGCACATTATGTTAAAATATGTATAGAAGTGAGAAATGTTAAAAAGTGGTTTGCTCTGGGTGGTAAGATCATGGGTCATTTAATTTTTCTTTTTTTTTTTGTGACAGAGACAGGAACAGAGAGACAGGAAGGGAGAGAGATGAGAAGCATCAATTCTTCATTGCAGCACCTTAGTGGTTCATTGATTGCTTTCTCATATATGTCTTGACCAGAGGAGTATAGCAGACCGAGTGACCCCTTGCTCAAGCCAGTGACGTGGAGTTCAAGCTGGTGAGCCTTGTGCAAACCAGATGAGCCTGAGCTCAAGCCGGCGACCTCGGGGTTTCGAACCTGGGTCCTCCACATCCCAGTCCTACGCTGTAGCTACTGCGACATCACCTGGTCAGGCTAATTTTTCTTCTTAATACTTTAATATGTTTTCCAATTATTCTATAATGAATGTTATATACATATACATACATTTAGGAAAAAGTACTTATTTATTTATTTATTTTTTAATAAATTTTTATTTTAATGGGGTGACATCAATAAATCAGGGTACATACATTCAAAGAAAACATTTCCAGGTTATCTTGTCATTTAGTTCTGTTGCATACCCATCATCCGAAGAGAGATCGTCCTCCGCCACCCTCCATCCAGTTCTCTCTGTACCCCTCCCCTTCCCCCTCTCCCTCCTTCCCTCCCCCCACCCCCCGTAACCACCACACTCCCGTCCATGCCTCTTAGTCTCGCTTCTATGTCCCACCAATGTATGGAATCCTGCAGTTCCTGTTTTTTCTGATTCGCCCATTTCACCCCACACAATGCTACCAAGACTCCACCATTCCGCTGCAAGTGATCCGATGTCATCATTTCTCCTAGCTGAATAGTATACCATGGTGTATATGTGCCCCCTCTTCTTTATCCAGTCCTCTATTTTTTTTTACAGTGATTAAAAGCCTTTAAGCAAACTCTTGGCCAATACAGCAAGAATCCCTAAAAGAGTAGTGTCCTTAACATGTTCACCAAGTCCAAGTTGGCCCCATCACCATGCCAAAACCCTGAAAAATGCAACCCAACCACAGTTCAGTCTGTCAGGAGCTGTCACAGGGAGCAGGAGTCCAGGAAAAAGTACTTTTAAAAAAAGGATTGTCCATCTTGTTTATAACAGTGTCTTCAATGAACCAAACTCCACCCTACATTTCTTACTCTGGGTGTGACTTTTTAGTTTTATAAACACTAAAATAACTGGCAGGGACAGATAAGTTCCTCAGGTGAAAAGGGTGAGTTAGAGGTTACCAAGGTTACCACCGGTCACTTGTCCAAGGTCACAGAGCTAGTGAGAGGCACCTGTGGGGCTTGAGGTCAGGCGGTCCGCCTCCAGAGCCCGTCCTCTTTCCGACCGTGCGTCTCCCGGCAGGCTGCAGATGTGCGTGGGCTACGGAAGCCCTGGGGCTGGCTCCTCAGACGCCGGTTCCTTACCCAGTGGAGTCCATGCAGACCGCTGGATGCTCGTGTCCATCCCCAGGGGCTGTGCGCGGGACTGGGCCCACCACAGCCAATGGGCTTCCCTTGCGGGTCGCTTTCCTTTTGAATAGCACCTTAGGATGCCCTCCAGAGAAGTACCTTTATGTTCCTAACATACCTGAACACTTCATTTTCTGCTAAGTTGCTCAGTGTAAAACTGGAACTAAAGGTGAACTGGTTGGATTAGGGCAACAATTAATAGTATGTGTTAGACACACGGTTTAGGTCAGGGGTATCAAACTCAACTCAGCATGTGGGCCGCAGAGCAAGATCACAGCCGTTCGACGGGCCGCACTAGGTCTACAAAAGGCAACTGTTACGCAACACTTTTCTCACTGCAGTTGAAAACAAAAAAAAATCAGTACAACAAGCACAATCGTACATGCAGTTTACTCAGTGTCACAAAACGACCAGAAACTGTAGTTCGCATCACAACTGCTGTTAACTAAGCTAATATCTAGCTAGGATGCTAGAGAAATGAAAAATACAAGTAGGCCCCTAGGCTTACTTAATTTTATCCAAAATATTTTGAACTTCGTGGATTAGTCTGCGGGCCGCACAAAATTGTTCAGCGGGCTGCATGCGGCCCGTGGGCCGCGAGTTTGAGACCCCTGGTTTAGGTGGATTATTCCTAGACTGAGTTTAGCTCAGTAATGCGATAAAAGCCTCTCTCAGCCTCATGGCAGAGCCTGAGCCAAGGAGATGGGCAGTCTTCATGCGAAACCCAGGCTGTGCTCCGCAGCAGAAGGGGCAGGGACAGGGGCAGGGGCAGGCTGGCTCCGTTTCTGAGGCCTGCCATGCATTGGTAAGATCTTTTTAGGAGAGGCTGGCTGGTCACTTGTTCTAGAATATCATGGAGATGGCGATTTAAACAACCTTAATTTCCAAACATGACAATCATAGAAATATAGCCTCAGAATGAGAATGGACTTCAGGATTATCTATCCCAGCTCCCACCCTCTGCAGAAATGCCTAAAGAACACTTGACAGGTGGTCATCTAGTCTCAATTAGAGCAAATCCAGTGACAGAGACCCCATCATTTTATAAGGAGACCTGTTTCATTTTTGGATAGTTCTATTAAAAAAAAAGCCTCTCTCTTTAACATTTCTTTTTTTTTTTTTTTTTTTTTTTTTTCATTTTTCTGAAGCTGGAAACGGGGAGAGACAGTCAGACAGACTCCCGCATGCGCCCGACTGGGATCCACCCGGCACGCCCACCAGGGGCGACACTCTGCCCACCAGGGGGCGATGCTCTGCCCATCCTGGGCGTCGCCATGTTGCGACCAGAGCCACTCTAGCGCTGAGGTAGAGGCCACAGAGCCATCCCCAGCGCCCGGGCCATCTTTGCTCCAATGGAGCCTTGGCTGCGGGAGGGGAAGAGAGAGACAGAGAGGAAAGCACAGCGGAGGGGTGGAGAAGCAAATGGGCGCTTCTCCTGTGTGCCCTGGCCGGGAATCGAACTCGGGTCTTCCGCACGCTAGGCCGATGCTCTACCGCTGAGCCAACCGGCCAGGGCTCTTTAACATTTCTTAACTGGTTCTCTTCTGCCCTGGGGAGCTATAGAGCTGTGCTGTCCACTATGGTAGCCACTAGCTACATGTGGGACTACGGAGCACTTGAAATGTGGCTCATCCGAATTGAAATGTGTGTAAATGTAAAATACATATGAGGTTTCAAAAATGTATTATGAAAAATTTCTACACTGATTACATGTTGACATGATACTGTTTGGGGTGTAGTAAGTTAAATGCAATGTATTATTAAAATTAATTTCACCTGTTTCTTTTTACTTTTAAATGTAGTGATTAAAAAGTTTAAAGTTACACGTGACCAGCATTACATTTCTACTGCGTAGCGCTGCTGTAGAGTACTGTAAGTCTGCGCCCTTGTACAAGTGGTAGTCTTTAGATTTTGGAAGACTGCTATTGTATTTCTCCTATTTTTTTTTTCTTTTAGAATAAATGTCTTGGGTTTTTTCAAATGCTCTTTACTTAACATAATTTCCTTCACCATTCAGTATATTCCAGCTCTTCAGTCTCGACATTTCGCTGAATACTGTAAACTGAAGACTAATTAAGATGCACCAAACCCTTTGGACCCATTCTCTCCATTGCATGATATTACACTTCTGTTAAAGCACATGGCTTGCTCTAGTTTTTATGGTGGCCCAATTATACTATTCAAGGGTTCTTAACTTATGGTCTGTGAACCCGGCTAGTCACAGATGAGTTTCAGCTAAAAATATAGACAAAATTTTATAACTATGGGCACTCATCTATAAGATAGTTATTAGCTTTCCTACATTTTCAAAGAGAGCTGAGACCCACTAGATTGTATATATTAAGGCTATAGACACTTAAAACTCCTGGGATTTTTCTCTCTCGCAAAACTACTCTTAATCTCAATTTCTCATACTCTCACACTTTTGCAATCAATTTTTTTTAAATGAATGATTTTATATTCTTCCCTTTTAAGTTCATTCTTATTCATGTCAGCCTGTTCTTTTAGATTATTGAGACCTGTTGCCTCTTTTGGTTCATTGGATAGTTAATGAATTAGGCTTCTCTCCCAGCCTTGTCACACCTGCAGTTTTGATAAGCGTGTCTCTTGTGTCTTCAACCATCGTGGGAATTTTGGAGTGGATAAGCCGTAGCTAGCTCTTGGGAGTCCGCCATTGTGGCTGCCCTTTGGGTAGGCAGTGATTCATCAAGCAGTCGGCGTTGCTTGGGTAAAGTTGTTCAACCAGCTACAAATCTACTCAACTGGACTGTCATTCGTGTCATTCTTGTCTGCCGGATGTCAAATTCTTTGCTGAAATCAAGATATATTTTTTTGTCCATGATAGTCCCCTCTTTTCCGCAACCTGTAAACCTGTCAAGAAGGGAAATGTTTTGGTGAAAGACTGATTTTCGGAACCCGGACCAGCTCCCAGCATGCACCGCTCTCTGGTTTTTACATAGTTTCAGAATGTTACTAGAGTTTGGACATTAAACCCACGGAACTGACTGTAGTTTCCGGAATCCACTTCCTCCATTCTCCTCCATTCTTTCTGAAAATGGGAACAATTGTCATGATAAAGGCATGGTGTAAAATTAAATTTACGTTGGATTGAACATGGGAAATAACAGGCTTTTTAAGTTAGCTGAGCCACAGTAATAAAAAGTGATGATGAATATTAATGCGTTAAGTTAAAGGATAAAGTTATATGATGCTCAGAGCCTGAATAAAGATACTTTCTACCACTCTAATATATTCTGTCCTCAATTTAAGCCGTTTGCTCCTTAAAAGCAATTACTTTTGTTTATCACAATTTTTTTTGTTGACTCTTAATGTTTCTTTTCTAAGGTTCTGGAAGCTATTATCTTTGAGAGTGCCATAGTTTATTTTGTTTTAAAGTCTAGAACAGCTAAATGCTTTCCCACTAAGAGTCATAAACATTTTTCTTCTCTCAGAAAAAGTGGCTGTCAGGATACTTCCCCTTCTCAACCTTCCAGAGTTATTAAGAAAGATAAAGTCTGGTTCTCAGAGACATAGGGCCAATGGTTCCCACACTGGAGTCACCTGGAACTTTTAAAATGTTAGTGTCCAGGTCACATTCCCAGAAGTCTGGACTTTTGGTTTGGGTGTGGATAGATGTCAGGATTTTTCTTTGTGTATGTGTATTTTTCCAAAGTTAGAAGGGGGGAGGCAGTCTGACAGACTCATACATACGCCCAACCGGAATCCACCCGGCATGCCCACCAGGGGGCTATGCTCTGCCCATCTGGGGCATTGCTCCGTTAACAGCTGGAGCCATTCTAGCACCTGAGGTGGAAGCCATGGAGCCGTCCTCAGCGCCCGGGTCAACTTTTGCTCCAATGGAGCCTTGGCTGTGGAGGGGAAGAGAGAGATAGTGAGAAAGTAGAGGGGGAGGGATGGAGAAGTGATGGGTGCTTCTCCTGTGTGCCCTGGCTGGGAATCAAACCCAGGACTTCCACACGCTGGGCTGACACTCTACCGCTGAGCCAACCAGCCAGGGCTAGACGTCAGGATTTTTGAAAGCTTCTCAGGGGGATTCTATGTGTAGCCAATGTCAAATACACTGATCTAGGCAAATAGTTCTCAAAGTAGAGTTCCAGACCAACAGCATTAGTATGGCCTGGGACTTGCTGGAAATGCAACACTTCAAGCCAAATCTATTGAATGAGAAACTCTAGAGGAGGAGCTCAGTAATCTGTGCTTTAACAAGCCATTCAGGTGCTTTTGATGCACGGGAAGGTTTGGAAACCATAGCTCTAGGCTTTCTTTTCTCCTGTAAAAAAGGTTGCCTTGTCAAATGCTATTGAACCTGAACACGTCTGGTCTGATGCCAGTGAAAGCTCTCTAAGGCCGCAGGAGTTGGCAGGTTCGCAGTGCAGAAAGCTGTGCGTGCTCTGTCTCTCTCTCAGCCGGCGAGCTGGCCCGCAGAATGTATAGTGGATGCTTTCTTTCATCTAGTGTGTGCTCAGGACTGTCCTGTCCTCGGTTCCGGCTGCTCAACCCAGTTTGCTGATTGTGCCTTTCCTTCTTGTCCTTTATTTCCATCTACAGTGCATGCCTTTGAGCTGTGGGCTGATACCAGGTCTCCATGTGACAGTGCCAGATCGCTGCAAAAAAAAACGAAGGAAGGGAGGGAGGGAGGGAGGGAGGGAGGGAGGGAGGGAAGAGAAAGAGAGGAAGGGAGGGAGGGAGGGAGAGAGGAAGGAAAGAGAAAGAGAGAGAAGGAGGGAGGGAGGGAAGGAGGGAGGAAAGAGAAAGAGAGAGATAGGGAGGGAGGGGGGGAGGAAGAAAACCTTTCTGGCTATTAAAATGCAAATTTGACAGCCATCCCGGGCACTTGGAGGAAACAGAACGCACACATCAGCAGGCAGTCAGGAACTGGTGGCATAGATGGTTTGGAAGAAACTGGCCCAAACCTACACTGTCTGTGGCTGCGGGGCTGCTTGGCTGGCACTGGAGGAACTTGTGGCCCTTTTGGCTTGTCTTCTTTCTGGCCCTGTGACCTTGAGTGGCTCACATAATTTCTTTGAACCTGTTACCTCATGTGTAAATAAAAAAAACAAAAACATCAGGGAGCAATGATACCTACCTCATGGGTCTATCATCAAATTATAGTGTCTTTTGCTAGTTTTTCAGAACTAGAGCTCAGCCAAACTGTGGAGCAAACGTCTGTGCACAGAGCTTCATTCCCCATTTGCACCTAAAATGCTGACTAGCTTATTTGTCTGTCTGCCCCCATCCCATCCCCATTAAACTATATACTTGTCAAAGAAAGGGGTTACTGTCTTACTCCACTTTGTCCCTTCCTCTGAGGTTCTCAAGAAGAGGGAAAACTAAACGTAACGAGTCAGTGGAAATTGCCAAATGTCTGAAAGAGGGAAGAAACGTTGAGAGCCATGGGGACCAAGGCTGAGTAGATTGGTAGGCCTGGGAGACCAAGCAGATGGGTTTATACTTAGAAGCAGCAGGGAGCCATTGCAGAAGGCGGAGTGCGTGGTGTGGAGATGAAGGCAGGAGGAGGCATAGGTTGTACAGAACGAACCCAAGAGGCAGACACCTGCAAGCGTGCCGCTGGATACAGACATGGGACCTTGACAGTGAGAAAGAGGGGACCCAGAAAAAATGCTGATAAGCTGAGAACCTCTTCTAAGAGCTGATTCAGAGGGGAAAAAAATATTCCTCCAAAGTGTCTAGATCACAGAATTAGCAGAAGAATGGAAAAGTTCGTCAGAAGAGCGTAGCCAATTTCAGGAGGACAGAAGCTGGGGACGGGAGTTAGGATCAATTTCATCAGCTGGATTTCTATTTCTGTGAAGTGTCAAGTGGGCATACAGACCTCTTAAGATTTAAAATTTGCTTTTTCCTAAAAACATAGTGAAAGGGTGAAATAACCTCATCACTCTTCACATTTTAAGGAGTCCGTGTTTTATATGCTATCACTGTAGGCTTTAATTCTCTTTGGAAAATGAATACTCTGCTGGGTCCCCTGGGAGCTGTTTCTTGTGGCATTTGCACGGATGACCATCCTAGCTGAGTGCTTATTATTAGATCCGGTGAAATATCGTTTAAGGTTAGCAGGGAGACATCACAGGCCACCCACTGGACACCCTGGGAATGAAAAAGAGGCCAAAGGTCTAGTGTCTTTAACTGGAAAAGTACAATTGCAGGATAACAATGGCCACCCCAGTGTGCATTACGGCTCGTGGCAACAAGCATAGTATGATATCATAAGAGAGGAAGAAAAGGCTGCAAATTTCCTTCCAAAGCCCACAGTGTGACAGCTTTACAATCTCCTTTTGAATGGTATCTGTATTGGTTTCCCATTGCTGCTGCAACAGATAACCATGAATTCAGCGGCTTATAATTATTCCAGTATTGTAGCATCATGCTTCCAACGAGCATTCCCATGCTTACCCTTCAGATAACCAGGCCCAAACAAGCATGAGGGTCTCCATATTTGAAAACAGATCATTTCATTTTAAAAAGTACCTTTACTGTTAAAGTTGTTACCTCTTGTAACCTATAAAAGCGAGAGAGATTATTCCTTTAAATGTCCTGGAAACATTTGAATGAACATAAGTTCTGTTTACTATCTGCTGTCTGACAAGGACATAAATTTAACACAGTAGAGTAATAATCGGAGAGCCAACAGCATACTTGGTGCCAACAGTAAAGCAAGACGTTAAAACAAGGTCAACCGTGGAAGTATTTTCCAGTTTTTACTTTTCCTATTGAGGTAAATCAAAAGCAGTGTTAATCAGCGTTCCTGAGAAGCCCTTGGCCATTGAATGCTGCCATCAATTTAAGCTCAAATTTGTAAATACTTCCTCATTGTTAAAACCACAATAATTATGTATGAGAGATTCAAATTGTACTTCTATCTTCATCTAGAGATCTTTACTATTTCAAATTCACTGAGAAATACCATAGCAGTGCTCATATAATTAACATTTCTCTAGTTAATGCTATAAAAGTATTAACATTCATTTTCTTTGAGAAGTGTCTTTCGTTAATTATATCCATCTGTATTTTTTTAAAAAATAAACTCATAATAAACTTATAACTCATAATGTTAGGGAAATGATAAAATAGGATGATAGCGTACGTACCCTTAGTTTAGCATTAAATTTTAGAAATATGTATTCATTAGTTGAAAGATAAAGAGTAGTGATTTCCTCTGAAAGCAGTTCTTACTTACCTGAGCAAAATGGTGTTTATAAGTCAGATTAAAAAAAAAAGAATAAAAAATTTTGCTCCTGGGTAATCAGCATTGCTAGTTAACCAAGTAACTGTGACTATGATTCCTGTGCAGCTCCCTTAACTAGACTGTTTTCCTCTGAAGCCAGTGGGAGAAGCTATGTGCATGAGAATGAAAAAAGTTCGAGTATATGGCTTTTTCTTGAGGGAAAGTAGGATTATTGCAAAAGCAAAATATGAGATGCAGAATAGTAGCATTGTCAGGTTTCCCAGGTAACATGAAGTCTAGTGAGTTTCCAGCCCCTTCGTTAGGGCCCTATGGCTTCGTGGTCACAGCTCCTGCGTCAACCCCAGCTGGCAGGAATCTCCTGCCCTCACTTGTACCAGAAGCACTCCATTTTATCTGGTTTACATATTTGTATCAATACATGTATCTGTGTATCTGCTTACTCTGATCTCTCCCCTCGCATCTTGTATAATACTGTAGTCCCACTTTCCCAGCTTTAATATTGTTATTTTATACTGTAAATGTTTATTTAGATTTTTTCACTTATTTGTGTTTTCTTTGACCACCTTACTTCCTGGCATCTCAGACCTTTGTTTTGTGATCCTTATCTTTTCTGAATTGGATCCTTCAAATTTCCTTAATTGAGGGTCTTCTAGCATTATTACTTTTAGTTTGTGTGAAATGAGTTAATTCCCCCTTTGTACTTCAGGTTGATTGCTTCACTCAACATTTTGCAGATTTTATTTAACTACAGCAAGTCAATGGCATTTGCTACTACTGTTGAGAAGTCTGGCACTGGTATAACTATTCTTTTATGAATAATCATTTTCCTCTAGATGCTTTTGATATGGTCTTTATGACTTGGGTGTTTTGCCACTTTACGCGATGGGTCTTGGTGTGAGTTTACCCTCCTTGGGATTTGTGCTTTCTGAATTTGAACATTTATATCTTTCATTTGTCCTTTAAAATTCCATGGCATCATTACTGGCATTACCTTCTTGAAGTCCAATTAAACGTTTATCAAATGTCTAATTCTAGTCTCTGTTTCTCATAAATATTCTTTCACAGTTACCGTATCTTTGTCTCTTTCCTGTGTTTTGGTTAAATTCTTATATGTTATCTTCCATTTTACCAATTCTTTCTTCAACTATGACTGATCTATTAAGCTATCCATTTTGCTTTTAAATTGCATTTTTAGTTGTTTAAATATTTGATTACTTTTCAAATATACCTTCTGTTTCAAAAGTATCTTATTATTTTCTCAGGATTTTTATTCCATATTTATTTCATTACCATCTCATAGTTGGTTATTTTATATTCTGTATCATCCATTCCAATACTCAGAATTCTTGGTGGTCCAGTTCAGCTGTTATTGTTTCTGCTGCCTCTCACTCATGAGACCTATTTCCTTGTGTACTTCATAATTTTGGGTTTTGAGTTCCTATTCAGCTTTATCTGTGTAAATCCTGCAAGGCCTCAGCTGAGGGTGAGTCCCCCAGAGAGAATCTGTGTTTATTTCTGCCAGGCCTTGCAAGTCACCTCCCATCTGGGTCCACATTGGGTTAATTTCTTGGTTTGAGGTCTCCCGGATTGCATAGGTAGTACCAGTTTAACTCCAAACCTTCAAAGGACAGGCCTGTGGTTATAACTTTTCAGGGAAGATGTAATATTCCAACTCTGAGCCCAGGCTAAGACAGAAGACCTCCTTGTTATTTTCCTTTATGTGGTTTATATCAAAGGCCCACCCCTTCATTATTTTGGCTTTATATGAGGTCTCAGTTCCAATTCCCCATCTTGCTTAGGCCCCGGTGTGGCCATTAAAACCCAAACCTCTTGGCTGTAAAGATTGGCAAATGCCTACAGGATAATCGTAGAGTCAGCTAACACCTGTTTTCCAGCTCTTATGAGTTCCACTATTTGTTTACCCTTCCTTTCTTATAGCTCAACTATTTAAAAAGATGTTTATTAGATTTCATTCAGCATTTCTAAGCATCTAGTTCTAAATTTTTCTCCAAGCAGAAGTTTTTCATTATTTTTTCTGGTGAAGGAACTAAGGTCCCGAGAAGGTAATTGACTTTAAAAAGGAAAACCAAAACCGAGCCTCTGAGCTCCTTGTTCACGTCCTCGTAGATCACATACAGTTATAGTGCTTCAGCTCCGAGAATTGGCGTTTGTTGTGTCATTCCTAGTAACTCTCGAGACAGCTCTGAAATTAGAAGTCAGTGTCCCCCAAACTGTGATAACTTGGTAAAATAAGGTGAGATGAAATCATCGTCACAAGGTCATTGGATGTATTATAGCTGTGAGATAAGAAGCCCGTGTCTTTCACTTCCAAGGCTGTGGTGACATGAGCAGAAAATTAAGTCATAACGATGTCTTCAAGTAGGTCTGTCTCTGAATCTGGAATTGAGACCACTAATCACAGAGAAGAACTATCTGTGGTTATTAAACAGACACATTTTTAGGATTCATACAGGTGTATTTTATCAGCACCGTGACTTTTTCACGTATAACAGCCTCAAGCTACGCATCTCTGCTACATATAAGGAAAATAAGCATACTAGAAAAGGTATGTACATTAATTGTTTATGTATTCTCAAAAAGGTGAGCTTTATTTGCATCCTGAAAAAAATTTGAGTAATGCTGTAAAATACTACAATTAGCAAAGCTTAGACTAGGGAAAGCTAATAGGTTTTTGAGATTTCAATATAAAGAAAAAAGAAAATTATGAATTTCAAAGTTCCTCTTGAAAATGACTGAGTGTTTAGAAACAATCACAGCCATCAACAAAAATAACATATGTACATACACAAATATAGAATAAGAGGGTTGTGGTTTTGCTTTGCTTAATTACAAATTCCTGAATTGATATGTGAAATGGAAACATAATCAGCATTTCAAATTTTTTCTTCACTTTTTATCAGTTTTATCAAATATTTCATCTTGTTCTCAGATGTTCACTTTCCTTAAGCCTTTTTTTCCCCTAAATTTAAGAAAATTTAAGTTGTGGGCTTGGAACTTCCTGTAGAGGGCGCTATTGATATTGTCAACTATACTAAACATTTTTTTTAAATACATTGTTCATAAACTATAGTCTCTGCTTAGAAGTCCTTATGTTGATGTTTGAGAGAATTAAATTAAAACCCCAAGCAGACTAATAACTATTAAGCTGTTTAATACTTGTGAAACCATCATCCCTCTGCTGCTAGTTTTTTAGCGCTGAAGTCTGAGCGTTCCCTCCCCACCCCCTGCTTTTATTATTTAATGAACAATTCCTCTTCTGGTCTGTATTAACAATGGTGCTTGGAACTCGGCATCGATAACACACTGTATGCCCTGTTGTGCTACATGTTGAATGATTTGTGTGTCTTTGAGAAAGTCCAGCTTCTCCTCTTAATCTGGTATCCTGGAGGCTCTGTAATTTACTCCCAGAGTTCCCTGCCATAACATATTTCATGTCAAATGGGAGGGTTTAAAAAAAGAAAACTCTTAATAGAGACATTTTCAAACAAAGACAGGGGGCAAAGAGGATCTTCTTAGGAGATTAAATGAGAACATAACCATAGCTTATTTTTCTTTTGTATTATTACGAGGCAATTGATGATTGCCTGGGGCTTTGCAGATGAATCAGACTTTTAATAAGTTTCAGTGAGAACAGTGTTCACCAACGTAAGTTAATTAATTGCGCTTCTGTGTGAAAGCGCATGTAGATAGTGTTTTATTTTACCATGTAGACTGTTCATATAAAAAGGCACACAATTCTTTACTGTACTAATGCGTATCGGCAAACCTTTACAGAAAAGATTATTTTGCTCTTCTTTAAAAAAAAAGAAGAGCAAAATAATCTTGTTAAACCAGAAAGGAAATAGATGACTGATCCTGCTCCCAAAGTGGCACTGAAAAGAAATCTCTCCTTTCGGAGACTCTGCTGTCTTGTATCTGTGGTTTACAGAACTCTCCTGATGCCTTCAGACGCCTCTCTCCTTCCTGCTTTGCATCTCGGGGTTTGGGCAGAGTGCTTCTTTTTCTTCTTCATCACTTGGTTGATTTTAAACCAGAAGAGTTCTCCGTCCTGTCTTCACTCTGTCTGTGTGGCAGCATTACAAGGGACTGTAAGAATATGACTTCGAAAGCGTCACTTATTAGTACAGTGGGGTTTTCTCCTGATGGCTGCAATTTACATGCCAGGGGCCCTCTAAGCCCTCCAGCATTTTCTTGATGCTATGAAGAAAAAAAAAAAAAATCAAACAGTTTCTTAGAGTCTGGAATGCTTTCCCTGGCAATTGACAACAGAGTTCAAGTCAAGTTTATGATTTGTACTCAGACTTCCCTTATGCACTTTTAACTCTTTGAAAGAAGAGTTGAATATGATATAACATGCATTACGTACCTCCTGCTGTATTTGTTTTATTGTTGCACTTAGTTTCTCGTCTGTCACCTTAATACACAGGCTGATAATTTTTTTTTCAGTTAACTTATTCGTAGAATAAAACAATCATATTTGTGTGATCACACGGTTTTGTTTTATTTCAAATTTAGTATATCTAATTTTATCAAAAATATTTTTTTCATATGTTGGCGTCTTCTTCAGACTTCTTATTGATTTCAGTAAGTACAGTTTATGTGTGTTCTAAAAAATTTGTCATTGTTCTCATGTGTAAGAAGAGTAATCATATCTCTCTCAAAGGGTGACATGAGGATTATATGACCTCGTTTGAGTAGCCTAGCACAGTGCCTGACACAGAACACTCAACAGATGGTTTTCCTCCATCTCCCTCTTCTTTCCCTGCTATTGATTGGGTTTAATTTGTCACTACTAACAGGCCATTACATACCATTGAATAAATCTTTTGGAAAAGAATTATGTGAGTAAATAAAAGTTGTATTTAAAATATTTTCCTGCTCTTCAATATAAATATAACACAAAAGAAATGAAATGAGATCAACTGGCTATAAAGACCGGCTCAGTGGGTAATCTGTGCCGCCATGGTAGAAGGTCTGCTGGTATAGAGTTTCCTCCAATTCTCATGGGCAATAGGCCCGTGGCCCTCCGTGCCCACTTTGGTGGCAGCTACCTATAAGACACTCAATTTTTTTTTTTTTTTTTTACAGAGGCAGAGATAGATAGGGACAGACAGACAGGATTGGAGAGAGATGAGAAGCATTAATCATCAGTTTCTCGTTGCACATTGCGACTTCTTAGTTGTTCATTGATTGCTTTCTCACATGTGCCTTGACCGTGGGCCTTCAGCAGATCGGGTAACCCCCTGCTGGAGCCAGCGACCTTGGGTCCAAGCTGGTGAGCTCTTTGCTCAAGCCAGATGAGCCCGCGCTCAAGCTGGCAACCTCGGGGTCTCAAACCTGGGTCCGTCCGCATCCCAATCCGACGCTCTATCCACTGCGCCACCACCTTGTCAGGCAAGACACTCAATTCTTGTGATATATTTCCATGGCCTCCGGAAGTCATTGGATGTGGTTCTTACCATTGAGTTTCAGAACAACAAGTCAACCTTCTATCTCTACTTCCTGGTTTCCACTTCTGTTTTTTCTGCCCTGGTGTTCTCTGCTCTTCATCTTCCCTGTTCTAAGGATAACTTTTATTTTCTGTGTTTTGGAGTCTACTTCTCAGTAGGCTTTGCATCCTAGCTAAGGTCCATCCAGGAGGCATCCTTTCTTTCCTAATGTGGCTGTGTTAAGAATGTCAAACATGTTCTCCCATTCTCTATCAGAGGGGCTACGTGACGCTTCATGAGACCCTGGCCTCTGGGACTCCATGCTATGGCTCTCTCTTCCTTGATTCTTCTCAAGTGGAAGGTTCATTTTGTAAGCCACGGCCTTGCTTCCGGCAGCCCAGGATTGAATTGGAGGGACTCCATCTTGTGGATTATGCAATATTTCTCTTGTAGGGTTTTACTCTCAGGCCTTTCTAATTCCCTCTTGCTCTTGAGCAATGATAGATCAATATTTCCATTGCACATATACCTTTCATAGAATCTTAGGATTTCAGTATAGCACAATCTCATAATTTATCTAGTCAAATCCTAATTTCAGGGATACGGGAAAGGAGGCTGGAAAGGCTGAAAAGGTTTCCTGGGTGAGGTTACACCTCAGCCCCAGAACTCAAACAGTGTCTGTCCTGTGACACGATTTCAGCTTCAGTGAATCGGGGCTTAAAGCTGCCTCTCTGTTTACTCGTTTGTCCTTTTAAGCACAGCAGTATTTCTCAGTCCACAAAGTAGCCATGCTTTTTAGCTGAGAAACATCAAATATTTCTGTTGGTTCTGACTCTCCTCTCAAAAATCTTGTTTCTTCTTCAGACTTTGCATCTCACAAAGAAAGCAACCAGCTGAAAGCTTTGGTTTTCAAACAGCTCTCCTGTCCCTTCTCTGCTCCACGTCCACCCATTTCCCACTCACTTCAGCTTCTCTTGGTTACTTTGTATTTTGATGATAGATCGTGTATTCTAGTCTCGTTACTGTTTCTACTAGATTTTAATTACCCACCCTCTGTTCTCTCCTAGTCTCACTGTGATGTAAATTAAAACTGACTTCTGACTTCCCATCTGGTATGTAGAGAACTTGGAAGTCATCAGTCCGATCCTCAGGACTGAAACTCAACAACTATCTGATAGAAAACAATTGCTCCAAATGATAACAGCCACAATGTTTTGGGTGATTCTAACTTATCAAAAAGAGAAAGGAAAGCATAGTTATAAGGAATGGCAGGGAAGGATTGGGACTTCTCTCTTCTAAGGTAGATGGACTCCTGTGAAGTGGTATAATGTTGGAGTAAACTTGGAATAAAATGTAAATGTAAATTGCAAATTTTAGGGAAACCACTAAATCTTTTTTTTTTTTTGTATTTTTCTGAAGCTGGAAATGGGGAGAGACGGTCAGACAGACTCCCGCATGCGCCCGACCGGGATCCACCTGGCACGCCCACCAGGGGCGACGCTCTGCCCACCAGGGGGCGATGCTCTGCCCCTCCGGGGCGTCGCTCTGCCGCGACCAGAGCCACTCTAGCACCTGGGGCAGAGGCCAAGGAGCCATCCCCAGCGCCCAGGCCATCTTTGCTCCAATGGAGCCTTGGCTGCAGGAGGGGAAGAGAGAGACAGAGAGGAAGGAGGGGGGGTGGAGAAGCAAATGGGCGCTTCTCCTATGTGCCCTGGCCGGGAATTGAACCCAGGTCCCCCGCACGCCAGGCCAACGCTCTACCGCTGAGCCAACCGGCCAGGGCCCACTAAATCTTTTTTGTAAAAAAAGTATAATTGATACTAAGAAAAAAGAGAAAATGAAATCATATAAAATGCTCAATTAAAAACAGAGAAGGTAGAAAACTGTGGAAAAAAAAATAAACAAGGACCAAGGGCAAAAAGATGGTAGATATCACTCCAACTCATCAATAATCACTTTAAATGTGGATGGTCTAACTTCACTGATTAGAAGAGAGAGATTGTTTGAGCAGATAAAATAAACAAGACCCAACTCTATGGTGTCTACAAGACACCACCTTAAATATGAAGAAACATACCGACTGAAGGCAAAGGGATGGAGAGGGAGAGACGGAGCTAGCTCTAACCAAAACGAAGCTGGAATAGCTATATTAATTTCAGAGGAATTAGTCCTTAAGACACGTAATGCTGTCTTGTCAGGAGAGGCAGGTGTTCTTCAGAAATGTAAGGTCGGTGGATAATGGGGGATGGTCATGTGGGAAACTCAGACCTGCGAACTTTGGCTAGGACCGCCCACAACCACGCGCGCCAAAAGAGGCTTCACAGGAACCGTTTGGAAAAAAGCGACCGTCTACCAGCCAGTGGGATTTCACCACGTCATGTTAGCTCGACTTCCCTAGAGGGACCCCTTTAAATATCTCCCATGCAGTTTAATCCGTGCAACTTCCCTGGCCTCCATCTCCTCCATCTTTCTTTCTTCAGGGCCAGGGAACCTTGCCGGGCGGGATGCGCTCTGTACTCAATAAAGCCGTTTACTATTCCACACTTTGTGGCTTCGAGCCCTCTTCCTTCCTTCTCGGCGGGGAAAAATACCTTACAAGAAGGGTTTGCTTTTTCCTCACATAATACATATTAAAATGGAGTCCTCCATCTTTTAATATGCAGCACAAACTTCACCCACCTTTGAGTATATGCCCATCGTATTTCAATGATTAGGCCATGCCTGTTGAGTGTTCAGGTCTGATTTGATTTCACAAAGGATAGAGCAGTGTTGCTCAAAACTTTGTCATAAAAAGAAACGTGTCTGCATATTCATCTTCTGACTTTGCATTTTTATTTATTTGTTTTTTTCTAGAGGAGGAATACAAGAATAATCACACTTTCCTGTTTCACTTTCGCACACCGGTTTGGTCTTACACCTTCTTTGAATTGTAGTAACTTTTACACACAGTATTTAGAAATGTTCATCAAAACGATCTTACTTCCTACTTTGAAGTGATATGGCTTATGTCTCTTCTCTGAAGAAAGAAAAGGACTGTGGTGACTTCCCTGGGGGAGTTTAGGAGGAAACTATTTGGAGGTTTTAGGATGAAATTTACTCTGTACTTGAGAACACTGCCTACATTTTCCTTGGAAAAGAGCCGATATTAGGCCGTTCTCATGGAAGAAAACCATAAACTCTTTTAAATGATGTCTACTGATCTCATCATAATCTTAGATTCCAAGATTTCAACTAGCTTGGGGTACTCCCCTACTCTCAAGGGGGAATGAACCCATTCTAAAGCAGGTCACAGCCATTTTCACTCGTGGTCAAGAGCTGTTTGTTTCCACACTGGCTGTCCAGGATGAACTTCCCTTTCATACTGTCTTCATTCCAGCAACATGATTCAGAGAGAATGAAGATGAGCATTTGCTAGGAACAAAGTAAAGGAAGAAAGAGAGGCCCTACCTACTCACTGATCTTCTTGACGTTTCTGCTTTCAATTTTCCTTCATGCTATAGAGCCTTGGTGCGTGTCAGGACAGAGTTGGTGTTAACTCACGTTCCCCCTACTGTTTTTTTTTTTTTTTCTAATTGGCTCCGTTGGATAGCAAATATCTGACTTGCACTATTCTCCAGGTTGCAACAGGTTGGTCTGCATTGTGTGTTACATGCAGTGGGATGTGCTCCAATTCCAGAGAACATCCTAAACAGGCCTTCATTTCAATAAAGGCACGAAACCCCTTTTTCCTTCTGGGGCCAAGAATCTCAAACCAAAGGAAGTATTCCATAAAGTGGTCTGTAAAGTAGGGCAAGGAGTGGCTTTCTCTTTTTCTTTTTTTCTGTAGCAACTCTGGCAGACTTCTCAGAAATCAGATTGGCAAGAGCAAAGGAGGGGGGTGGGCTGGACCTCTGGAATTTGGACTTGCTGAATGAATGCTTGCCATTTCCTTGCCACGCAGCACAGACCGACGCCAACTGCAGAAAATAAAGATCTAAGTCAGAAGAGCAGTGCAGGCGCAAGGCAATCATCAGCTCAATAAACTGGTTACTCCACAAATAACCTAGAAACAGCAGGATTGCCAAACCATCTCCAGCCCCTGAAACATTTGCAAATGAGCATGACGACTGAGATTTTTCTTTCTTTGTAGCCATACACTGTCACATATTAATGATGGATTATAGACACGGGCTTTTGGCAGCAGACTGTAGCAAACATGATTCCACACTTATTTTTCTTTAATCAAAAGATACAAAGGCTTATAGATATATGGCACTGTGCCTGAGAATGAAAAATGTGGGATGATGGGAATATACATGTATTTTATCTGTTTTTTGGATTTAAGGCTGATACGCTTTTATTGTCTAAGATACATTATCTTTTGTTTTATTTTAGGTGGTATTTTTGTACCTGTTGGGAATGTTTATAATAAAATATAAACCTAGCTGGTATAGCATATGTATCTAATTTACAATATATACTAATCTATATCAGTGTCATTTAAAAATGGCAAATTAAACGTATTTTTTCATAAACTAGTAATATAATCTCTTGATGTCATCAGTATAAAAGTAACATGTTATTTCTACAGTCATGATGTCAGGAAGATATTATTTAAGAATTTAATGGGATCAGAGGCTTAGTGCACAGGAAATATATTTTTTTTTCTGTGTTTCCTGTGTCTGTTTTACTTAGTTTAATCATTTTAATTGCAATTTCTTTTTCTTTTTAAAAGACGACCATAAGTCTTGGATGCTATTATTTCTCCTTCTTTCTGGCAAGCGGAGGACTACCAGGTAACACTGTGAAGATGAAGCCAAGACTTCCACCCCTTTCTGCTTTGTCCCTGTCTCCTTCTTTACCTGCCTCTTTTGTCTCTTTTCCCCTTCCCCTCCCCCTCCTGTTCTGGACTATTGAGACCTTATTCATTTCACTGGGCCATGAATGTAAAAAAGAGGGAACAATCTGGGTCTCCTTTTATGAAGACGGATTACTTTATAATACATTTTAAACGCCGCAAGCCGAAACAGACGTTTTCTTGAGGCGTTTTCTTGTTAAGGCAATGCCTTGAATGCAGGGTTAAATGATACGTGAAACCTGATTTCCCAAGAAGAATTTATTCTAAAACAGCAGTGTAATATGTTGAAAATTCAGAGAAAAAAAATCCAATATGTGGATTGGGGAGAAAAAAAAAACCCACTGCTTTGGTTTAGGGCCCATATGTGTGGATGTGTGGCATCCATCAGGGGCTAAACAGTGCCTGGTGGCTGATTTACAGAGTGGTATTCCTCTCTAAAAAGGCAACCATTCTCCTTTTGACAACGGAATGAGTGATGGCAGCTGTATTCCAGAAGGATCTATTTGGGGAGGCAAAACTTGGGGTGGGTGGGACCAACATAAAGAGATAAGGAGACGTAAGGATCCCATCTGTCTCTTGGGTTGGAACCGGTCTCTGGAGGATACAGCGTCCTTCCAGATGTGAGATATTGAGGATTTGCCCTGGGAAGTTCTATCCATGCCACAGCTGCCCCTTGGTCAGTTTATTTGGATTAGTGAATCTGGATACAAGTGATTATTTCTCTCTCTCTCTCTCTTTTTTTTAATTGGTTCATCACCTTAACACAGAACCCTGGCCTTCATGTTTAGCAATGAGAACTACCACAGGCAAGCTCAGTGGTGGTGAGTGAGAAGTGCCAAGGCTTGACTTGTGCCCTGACGACCCCCCTTTGCCATGAAGCCCCCCGTTCTCTGGAAGTAGTAGTCTGTGGCTGCCACTCCTTGGCCACACAAGTCCCTACTCCCAAACAGAAAACACCAAAACCTGAGGCTGTTCAAATGTGCAATGAAGGACCATGGTGGAGCCGTTCAAAGCAGTAGACCCTGGTATTTAAGCCTTAGGACTTTAACCTCAGGTTTCATTGAGTTCAAATCTCGGTTCCGTGGGAGATGAAATGAGAAGTTACTGTTTAGTGCGTACAAAGTTTCCTTTTAGGAAGATGAAGAAGTTCTGGAAATGAATAGTGGTGATCATTACACAACAGTGTGGATGTATGTAATGTCACCAAATTGTACACTTAAAAATGGCCAAAAAGGTAAATTTATTGTGACCACAATAAAAAAAAAATGGAAAGAGACTCCCAGTCCTCATTCATCTTGGCCTGATAGGCAAGTTACTGCCCCTCTCTCTAATTCCGTTTCCTCATCTGTATAATGGAACAGGGTGATAGTAATGAAACTAGCTTCACAGGTTCACCCTAATTGAGTGAGATGCATGGGACAGACCTACAACGATTCATAATAATCAAGGTTCGCTGTTGTTACGATGATTTGTGAGTGTGAAGTCTGTTGTTAAAATTACTTGCATTTGTAAGATTTTCTGTAGAAAGCACCAATTTTAGTTTGCTTATAAGAGACTTTCATTGGTTTGACATCTCATGTCTGACTTTAATTACTCTTAAAAGTTGCCCCATTGAAAAGCGTGTGGGGCAGGGGGCACTCTCACTCATTGTAGGTTGGACAGTCAACTGGTGCTACTGTTCTGGAGGACTATCAAGCAGTCTGTAGCAATGCCTTAAAACATGCATAGCCCGTGGCCCTGTGACCATTTCTATGAAAGGTTATCACATGTATATATATATATAATTTCATGAATAGGTGTCCAAAGTAGCACTGATTATAACAGCAACAAATCGGAAACTACATGAACATCCATTCAGAGTGGATTGATGAACCATATTCAAACAATGGAATCTTATATAACCATGAAAAAGGATGATGCCATATTATTGTATTCCCCTGGACAGATGTCCTTAGTAAATCTTAAAGTGGGAAAAGACAGTTTGAGAACAAAATATGTAGTTCAATCACATTCATGCAATTCATGTTAATATAATTTCTGGAAGGATATTCATCAAATGCAATAGGGGTTATCTCCAGATGGGATTATAGGGAGAAATTTACTTTCTATTTTAAGCACTTCAGTTTTATTTGAGGTTTTTACAGGCATGTATAACTTTTACAATCTGTAGAAACAATAAAAAATATTTCCGTTAAAAAAATGAAAGGGTGGCCATAAGGGGCCTCCCTGGCTAAGGGAGGAAGACAGGCTGGTATTTCTTGAGGTATCATCCTAACTTAAAACTTTTTTTTTTTTTTTTTTTTTTTTTGTTGTTGTTGTTTGTATTTTTCTGAAGCTGGAAATGGGGAGAGACAGTCAGACAGACTCCCGCATGCGCCCGACCGGGATCCACCCAGCACGCCTACCAGGGGCGACGCTCTGCCCACCAGGGGGTGATGCTCTGCCCCTCCGGGGCGTCGTTCTGCCACAACCAGAGCCACTCTAGCGCCTGGGGCAGAGGCCAAGGAGCCATCCCCAGCGCCCGGGCCATCTTTGCTCCAATGGAGCCTTGGCTGCGGGAGGGGAAGAGAGAGACAGAGAGGAAGGAGGGGGTGGTGGAGAAGCAAATGGGCGCTTCTCCTATGTGCCCTGGCCGGGAATTGAACCCGGGTCCCCCGCACGCCAGGCCAACGCTCTACCGCTGAGCCAACTGGCCAGGGCAAAACTTTTCATTTTTATGTAGCATCCCCGGATCTGAGTCCATAAAGGGAAAACGGATGAGCAATTATTATTTTTTCTTTTCTTTTTTTTTCTTCTTTTCCTTTTCTTCCTTCCTTCCTTCCTTCCTTCCTTCCTTCCTTCCTTCCTTCCTTCCTTCCTTCCTTCCTTTCTTTTTTCCCACTGAGCAATTATTTTAATGAAAGAAATAAATAGGGTTCCAGCAATCTTAATTATCTTCTTCTGGCAAATTCGGTCAGTGTTTTGAGTGTCTCCCGGCCTCCACACCCACAGCCTCTGCCTTCTCTGCCGTCTGTGATATGTCTTCTCAGTGGGGCTGAGGTCAAGGTCATGTTCCGCAGCCCACTCTCTAATAAGTGCTCAGGGCAAGTGCACCTCTCTCAACCACAGTTCCCCCAACACAAACAGGGCTACGATATGCCTGGATTACCTGTGATGGCCTGGAGTTTGCTATGCAAGATGTTCTGTTCTTCATCAGAGACATCTACGCTTCCCTATGAAGGGGCACAACTTCCAACAAAATGATTGCTACGAGGCACAGCAGTGTTCAGCCTCTGCATACATACACACACACACACACACATGTTGGTGACACACACACATGTGTTGGTGGGTTACACAACAAAAAAAAGTAATGTTATACAGGAGGCAAAAGAAAAGATGGAGTGTCTTGAAATAAAGGCTGCAGCAAGATATGAGGGACAACAGGGTCAGATTCTAGAGTCAAATTAGGTTCAAAACCCAGCTGCCTTACTTACTAGCTGTCTGACCTTGGTCAAAATACTTCACCTCTCTGAACTTCAATACTCCCATCAATAAAACAGGAGTATTAACATCTTTCACCCGGAGTTGTCAGGATTAAATGAGAAATAGATACACAGTGCATTTGAACCAGGGTGGGTGCTCACAAATCATATAGTCTTCTTTCCTTCCCCTCAGACTTGGGCACAGCATGAAATAGCCACAGCAGTCCTGCAAATAGATGCTCTTTCTAGACGGCACAGTGTCCCTGCGCACTGTTTGTATTGCGTTCTCTCTAAGTGTCAGTCAGGTAAGGGCACTGTTAGGAGAGCTACAGGCAGAATGTTTGAACCAGGGGTGGGGGAGGTGACGGGGTGGGAAAGCTTCATATTTTCTGGCTCCCTCAGTAGGTAATTCTTCTGATTCAAATGAGATTGGGAGGATCTTTTTAGGTTTTAAATAGTCTGTATTGTGTAAGAATGAGGAGGAATCTCCGATCAATTAGGTTTAAAAGCTACTGAAATTCTCAAGAATCATTTAAATAAGGTACTTCTAAATGCCCCTAAAGAGATGAGAATAACCTCCCACGTCAGCAGTACATGAGTTAAACATGTGGTTAACGATGATATAAAAAGAGGTGGTATGTGAAATACCAGTTCATGCAAGGCCACGCTCAATATTAATTTATGTGATATCAATAATGTTTTAGTCTAAATGAACTTTCCCTATATATATAAGACAATCCTAATTATTGTAAAACCGTTACTTTCCACTTACCATTGATCTTGAGGAAATGACTAAAATTTTTGGAGTGCGCTGACACAGCGCTATTATTCTGGGTCATTATTCAGAGCAGGTGTCAATCTCTTTCATTGAATACCAAGGCAGGAAAAAGAAAACGAGTAGGTTTTTTTTTGTTTTGTTTAATCAAGTCTCTCTCTTTCTCTCTCTCTCTCAAAAAAAAGAGAGAATGCATTAAGATAGGTATAACTTTTCTAGGGATGTTAACACTTGAATATCCTTTGGGATAGGTGAAGCTTTTGATTTTCAGTCAAATTTAAGAGAAAAACATTATATTCTATAAGGTGGTGGATATAATAATTCCCTCTTGGGAATTATTGGCCTCTTGGGAGTAGGTCAAGCCATCAGCAACCGATGGCTTTCCAGATGAGGTCTTCCAAGCTTGAGTCCAGTGAAAAGGCTGTCCCATGTTAAACATGTTAGAATGAAGCCTCCACCCCTCCTCCACTCCAGTGCGAGAGCATGGCATTTTCAAGCTGTACACCTTAGAATTTTTAGATGTGATTCTAGAAAATCTGACCCACACACGAGTTAATAATTACACAATAGTTGGTGTAAAAATGCATTTGTATGTCAAGTCTAGAAGGGGAAATTGTGAAAGTTTCGACCTGAACATCAGCTTGTACAAAATGGCTGTATTGCCCACAAATCCGGGACCGATTCTGCCTGCCTGCCTTCTCCTTCAAATACAAATTACTTATGGCAAGGCCCTTAGTTTGAGGACCAGTTGGATTGACTCCTCCATTTGAATCCATGGAACTTCAGCATTATAGCTTACACGCAATTTTATGTAATGAACATTTACCGAGCACATTCTAAATGCCACGCATACTGCTAAGCACTTGACATGGATTATTTTTATTAAATTCTCCCCCAAACCTTGTAAGGCATAACAGGATCTAACATTTTTTTTCCAGTAATTATTATATGCCAGGCATTGTCTTCAGCACTGTACATGCGTTAACTCATTGAATCCTTGTAATATCCTAGGTGGTAGATGCTAATATCTCCATTCTACAGACGAGGAACTGAAGGTCAGAGAGGTCATCCACCTAGCCAGCAACGCAGCTTAGACTGTTAGAGCTCCTCCTAGCTTGCCTTGACCATCATCATGGTGAATGTGGGTCTGGGGGCATGGGGGACCACATCGATCATTTGTCTGTAGTTGGGCTGGCTGCGTAATTTTGGGACCCAGGGCAAACTGAAAATACAGAGCCCCATGTTCAAGAGACAGGGTGAACGTGCCACTAAAGCTATTAAATAGAAAGTCTTTTCCTCTCTTCCGTAGTCAATCTGTTGACTTGTCATGGTGCTTTTAATTTGTCATTTAATGTCATCCCAAGTAACAAAAAATTAAAATATTAATTATTGGCATTCATTTTACCATCCACCTTGATGCTGTGCCGTGACAGTTTTAAATGTACATATAAGCTAACTTGTATGTGGAATCACCGGTCATACAATTTGTATTTTGCGGCTGGCGTGTGCGTATGGATTTTGTTTCTGACTAGGGCAGTGGAAACACTGCACAAAATGAACTCGGCGGTCTCTGTTTCCCACATCGATGCACACACTTTCTGCCAGCACTGCCTCTGTTTACTCACGAGTAAGGAAAGACTGAAAGGTAAAGGAAGTAAGGGCCGCCCTATCTTTCCCTTTCCTTCTCTGTCACCATTTTCAGTGTACGCAGTGGGTTGCCCAACACAGGGTTGTAACACATGTAAGATAGGGCTCCCTGTAGGGGTCGCTTACATTTCTTAGGATGCCATTGGTTTCCTCCTGTGTTCTAAGAAAGTTTGGGTTTCAAAGGAAAGCATGGCCTCTTGGGGCTGTTAGCACCAGCCTCACCCCATCCCATTTGGATGCAAGGCTTACCTCCTACTGGTTCTGTGTCTCACTGGACTTTCACGCATCATGAGCTCACCAGACATTTGTGCTCTGGAGGCGTCATGGGTGCTATGTGCAAATGAGGTTGGAGGGAACAGTGGACACGCTCATCGCAGGAATGTCCTCTTGCTCACACGCATGCTCCATTCCCATCAGACTTCTGGCAGGTGCTGGTACTGGCACCGTGAGCCTCTCCCACCCCTGCCATGCCCCAGGGGTGCCATCCTGACCAAGTTACTCACTGCTCTAAGAGTCAGAGTCCTCACTGAGAAATGAGAATGGTTCCAGCATTCATAGTGTTATTAGAGGAGTAATAAAAGAATACACAGAAAGCTCTTAGCTCAAGGCTTGGCACAGAGGGAATGCTGGGTGTTAGCTGTGTTGTGGTTGTCGCTGTATTGGATGCACATTGTAGTTCCATTTATTCGAAAATCTTTATCTCTTCAAACGAGATAATGAAGAAACCTAGGGAAGATCCATGTAAGAGGAGATAGAAATGTCACAGTGAGACCATAGCTAGGGGTTCAACCACAAACCCAGTGGTACTTTTCCCGTTACCACTGTTAATCTAGTTACGAAAAGCCTTGAATGAAAACTAAATGGGAAAGGTCTCTCTCAGGGTCTGTGTGGATGAGACGAGGAAAAGTCTGCTCTCAGGGGTTGTGTGTCTTTATGGGAAGCAGCTAGAGGACTGATCTGTAGCATATGAGCCCAGAGTTTCTGTGGGGGGTTTTTAGTGTCGCAGGAAACAGATTCTTCCTGTTCCCTCCTCAGCTTCCTCTCAGGTCAGCGCCCATCTATGAAGTTACTAAACCGGAGTCACTCAAAGTGGGTTCCCCAGACGCCTGAATCAGAATCACAAATGCAGAATGCTGGGCCCCACGCCAGACCTTTGAACTGAAATCCCTGGGGAAGTCTGACCCAGGAAACTCATTGTAACAAGGGGCCCAAGGACTCCTTACGCTGCTAAATTTGAGAACCTCTCTGGGAGCCTAGGTGACCTTCCTGTTTTCCTTGACCTCCGCAGCACTCAGCAGACCTGACCTTTGGTGAATGGTGGAGAAATGACTAGGTCCAAAGCCAGAGGCTCAAGTATTCCTCCCCCTCTGAGGACCTTGGGGTGGTTCTACTCAAGCATAATATTCAGTAGGTAAGACGGGTAAGATAGTAAGATGCTTCCAGAGAGGTTAGTAAATGCTCACTGCTCTGACCTCTGTGCGATCCACACTGGCCCAGATGCTCAGGCCCCTCTCTTGCATTGGCCGTGATCCAGCAACTAAAGGGTTAACCCCTTGTCTAGCAGAGGGTCTCATCTATTCTCATTGGTCAGTATAGATGCCAATCAGCCAATCATAGGTCCTGCCAATGTGGAGCCTTGGGGGAAAGGGCTTGTGCCTGGCCTGTGCCCCTACCTAGTAGAATAGGGAAGCATCCTGGATGGTTGGTACCCCAGTCAGTTTACCCTGACTCTAGTGTAAAGGTCCCTGTGCCCACACGTCCCCCGGGCAATAATGGGCAGAATCCTAGTGGGGAAAAAGACATTTCTGGAGCTGGTATTGGCACCCCAGTGGGCAAATGCCACCAGCTGAGATGCCCCTAGAGATGCTCTTGCATGGTTACTTCTGGACACTGCAGCCTCCGTGGCACTTTGACTCCGAGAGATCCTAGAAGAGGCTGTGTGAGTACAAGGCAATGCAGGAAACAGTCCACAAACACGAGGGCTCCTGTTAGTGCGCTTTGACGGAGAGCCCGCTTGGTACGGGTGGTGCGTGCAGGGGTTAATGTGGAAACAGGTTCTGTTTTCGTTTATCTGGGCAAGTTCACTAAAATCACCGAATGCCCTCCTATCATGCCATCAGTCACATTGCTTTCATTAATAAAAATGAGGGCAAGTACTTACATTGCACAATTCTTAACACATTCAGGTTACTATAATTATCACCTCCGTTCCTGTTACATAAACGAGTAGACTGAGACCTGGAGATTATTTAAAACTCAAGTAGCAGGACCATGATTTGAATTTAGGCAGCCCCAGATTAGAAACCACACTGATAAACACTATTTATTTTTCTTCTTTAATTTACATCTAAAAAAATGTTTGTATGTCACTTGGTAGCAGAGATCTGGGGTATGTAAAATAAATAGTAATACAATGGCTAGAAAATTCTAAATAAAATTGCTATCAGTTCAGCAAAAGCTGAAAAAAGGAATTAGCACCATGAACAATATGGCTGATTTTAAGAGAAACTACCTATCTATTGAGACTTCAAGTAACCTAATGATGATCGAGTAATTGGGGAAGTCATTGGAAAAAATTTCATGTGCGTTTCTATGTCAATTATGACTCAGATGGGGCACTGTTTACCTAGTAACAGCACGGCAAACAATAAGTCAGCAATAATTTTTAAACATCAAGAAGTGATTTGGATAGTATTAGAAATTGATAAGCTACCTGCATTAAAACTCCTCTCTCTCTATATATATATGTTTAAGAAATACTTGGGATTACATGTTTTAAGTCTATTTGTTGATTGACTATTTACAGGTTTTTAAATATTTGATTGTCACTCGGCTTTTCTTATTCAGTTTTCCATTCTGTTACTTTGGTCTTACCTATCTGATGGAAAAAGAAAAACACTTAGACTGAGCTCTGATAGGTCGAGCTGGGAGCCTTTCCTGCTTCAAGTTCGGGCTCCCCCCAGCTCACTTTTGCTTCGAGGGAGAAGGCGGCACATGCCCGCTTTAGGTGGGGAAGGCTGTCCTGGTCATCGAGTGGGAACGTGGGCAAGGGGCCGCTCCTCAGCACACTGCTGCTCCCTTCCATAAACCCAGGTAAATGAGCTGTCACATTTACAGTTTATTGGTTAAGATTCAAGTTAGGACTGGTGTCCTTCTTTTGCAAGTTCCTTCAGGGCTCCATGTGGAAAAGAACAAACAGAGAACTCAGTGAAGAGCTCTGAATAAGGCTGTGAGAAGCCAACAGTCGTCAGTCCCTATGGTCTCTAGGAACACTGTTTCAAGTGGTTTAAACACTTAAAAACAGAAGGAAATACAAAGCTCTCCCATATATTATGTCAAAACCGGCTCAGAAGTATGTGACAATCCAGGCAAAGCATTACAGTTTCTGGCCAGTCCAGTCATGATTCTCTGGCAAACTGCACAGTCATGGTTATGATGCATCGGGACGAGAAGTGCTATATAAATGTCATATGTTACATAAATGTCAGGAATAATTATTGTTAGTTAATGGGGCTAAACTGTTC
Organism: Saccopteryx bilineata; assembly: GCF_036850765.1. Classification (NCBI taxonomy): domain Eukaryota; kingdom Metazoa; phylum Chordata; class Mammalia; order Chiroptera; family Emballonuridae; genus Saccopteryx; species Saccopteryx bilineata. The sequence continues at coordinate 45,722,875 of NC_089496.1, forward strand.
CTAGGCAAAGCTTCGACTCCCAGCCAACACATCCTTAGCAGGGGTTCTAACCATCAAATACTGAGGAGCAGGGAGTTTTAGAAAGGAGCCCAATTGAGGTCTGGGGTTTAGAAACAGGGGTTGGATGGTAACGGTGCCACCACTTGCTCTAGTGACTGTAGACCTGCCCCCTTACCTTCTGGAGCCTGCCTTGGCTCACCTGTAAAAGGGGGATAGTTATAACACGTGCCCTACTTCTTGTTTTGGGTCGTTGTGTGAATCAAGGGAGTTCACGTGGGCGTGATGCTTTGTAAAGTGTGAGCTGCTGCGGGGATAACAGCGGTGGTTTAGAATGGGCTGGAGTTTAGCCTGTGCCTTCCCTCGGAGTCCCCGCACAGGGAGAAGATCTGAATGGAAATTATGGTGGAGAAGGAGACAGTGGCTGGCCGGGCTGAGAACGCCAGGCTCCCTCTCTCAGGGACTTGTCAGGAAGATACTGCAGACCAGGCGCCCGGATCCTGCCTTCTGGCCCTGGCTCTGCCACTTGCCAGCCTGTGAGCTTGGGCGAGTGACAGACAAGGCTCTGGAAGCGATTGCCAAGGGCCCTTCCGGCTCTGACGCCGAATCTAAATCAGGCGCCTCACTTGGCTCTGGTGAGACTCACCTTTCCCCTCCGGGAGCAGCGCTCCCTCCAGCTCCCCAGAACCAGGAGCAGGGGTCTTGGCAAGGGTGGGGCCTGCGTATTCCAGGTGAGGGTACCCAATAAAGGAATCCCCTTGGATGTGTGGCGGGGTGGGGGGTAGTTCTAGAGGTGCTGAGTGAGTGCTGCGAGAAGCCAGGATGCAAGGAACAGTGTAATGAGGTCAAGACTGTCGCAGGCAAAAAGGAGCTGGACATCGGCCGGTGAGGGAAGAGGGGAGCGTCCTGCATTACTGTTGGCAGAAAGTCTTCCCGCACCCTTCAAGACCCCATCGCCACCTCTCCCACCCTCTTCCCCACACCTTTCCACGCTACCAGGCCCTCCTTGCAGCAGAGCCCCTCCTCCGTAGTCCTGTCTGAAACCCTAAGGATTGTTTCCAAGCTGACTCACACCGCTAATGTCAGGGAGCCGTGTCACACAGCGCTGGGCTCTGCAAGCTGTTGCTTGCGCGGTCGCCGCCACCGCCGGCGCGGCAGCCGCGCTCTCCAGCGGGTGCACCAGGGTCCACTCTTGGGGCGGGGTCGGGGCGGGGCCGGGGCGGAGCCCGCCCCCTCGGCGCGCCGGCCCCGCCCATCCCTCCCTCCCCAGCGGACCGCAATGATTTAGAAGTTCAGGAATCCCACGTGACGTCACCGGGGGGGTGATGTAATGCACTCTAAATAGAATGTATTGTAATCTTTGCTCAGTCCAACGTGGTCCCTTCACCCGGGCTCTGCTCTTGCCTTCTCCACACTTGTTTGGTAAGTTCCTAAAAATATGGCAGGGCCACTTCTGGGGCTTTTGCATTTAGACACTTTTGTTGCACTTGCCGAGGGAGCCATCTCGGTAGCGTACTTGTTTGCAGGGGTTGGTTTTCGGCAGCAGCCCCGAGGTTACTTGGTCCAGTGGGCAGGTCACAGGGCAAGGTGTAGGGAAGATGCGATGCATATTTTTGGAGGGTGATCTGTGTTTGTAAACACTTGGGCGGACCAGAGGAAAGTCCGGCCCCAATTGCTGGTGGACTATGGAATTCTGCTGTGTCCCGAGGCCACCCCAGAGACCCACGCCGTGTCCATCCGGGAGCGCGTCTCGGTGGCCGCCGTGCCAATGCGACTGGAGGGATGCTAACGTGGAGTGAGCGCCGTGTCCGCCCGGCGTGCGTGCGTGTGTGGGAGCGCGCGTGTGTTTCCCTGACACGGGGAACAGTTATGAATCGGGGGTGTGTGTTTGCCTCCAGAGACCTGGCAAGGTGCGGAACGCTCCAGAAGTGCGGTCAAGCGGTGGCAGCGGCGGCAGCAGCGGAGGCGGCGAGCCAGGAACCTTCCCCCGTGTCCCCAACTTTCCGGTGATGCGGCAGAACCCCCGGAGAAAGTTTGCAAACTTCCAGCGGGCGCGGCGAGGACGCCGGGTCACCTAGTGGGTGGACAGGCGGGTGCGCGGGGGCTCGCTCTCTCCCGGGTGCTGAGTCTACCGCTGCCACCTCTCCTGCAGGGCTGCCCGCCGCAGCCGGTGGGCGCGCGCCCGCGGAGGGGACGTTGCTCTTGGAGGGCACTTGGCTTTTGCTCCAGGCGCGGACGGCTCGAGAGTGGCCAGGCTCTGCTTGCGTTCACTCCTCCAGCCGCCTCCTGCTTCCCTCCGTCCCGTGCTCGCTGGCATCATTCCCTCTTCCCCGCCGCTGCCCCAAATGACAGCTGCCGCTTTTGCCGTAGCGGCGCGGTGGCAGTTCTCAGCGGCGGAGCTTCTACGGCAGCTTCTCCACGGAACCGCTTAAACTTTTCACGAAGTTCTTAGAGGGGCAAGACGTGCGAAGGAACCAGGGAGATGTTTCCTCCCGGCGGCTGCATCCCGCTTCTTCTTTGCCAATGATTATTGGAGGGGGGGGGGGATCAGCTAGATAAAGCCCTAGACGTTGTCCACCCCCTCCCCAACTTGCCCTGAACGGGTGCCGCCCCAAACTTGATGCTTGTTTAAGGCCAGGAACCGGAGTGGGCTGCTTGTGTATTTTGTCAGAGTCCGCGTAGTGTGTTTGCTTTTTATTTTTCCCTCCCTCTCTGACATGTGTCAAGGAATAAAGGCTGGATACAGGTCCATTACGTCATTCTGCAGGCCAGTAAGTGTTTGATTAACAGCTTCAGATATTCAAAGGTTCGGGGGCTTAGAAATGCTGACCAAGTAACTCTGCTTTCCCCCTCCAGCCCCCAACATACTTGTACAATCGCCAGTTCCCTGGGCATCTTCATTGCCCTCTCCTCCAGGACCTCTCCTCCTCCACTCCTTCTCCACCCCCTCTCCCGCCCACACCGTTATCACTCTGGCCCCGCCTCCGCCTTTCACGGCTTTCCCTGGGGCGATCACTGTCCCTGGAGTATGGGTAAGAGCTTCTGGTGTCTGAGGGGAGCGTGGTACCTGATCAGCGCAGGCACAATCTGCCCTTTTCTATTATTTAAGAAAGGCACCAGCGAGCCCCTCTAATCCAGGGCGAAAGTGCTTAGCCCTGAGAGAAAAGGCATCTCAGGAAATGTTTAGAGACGCTACGATAATACTGTGTCCCTCTGTTGATTTAGGAAAACAACACACCCATTGCAAACAAAGTACTTAATTTTACACAGCGCCTTTCTCCAAACGCTTAGCGGAAGAGGGAAGAGGTGAGGATACTGACTAAATCAAATTTAGCTGAAAGGATCAAGATTAAACGTTCCATTTCCAAAGTGAGGGAATGTGAGCCGTTGAACCCAAAGCACCATATTATGAATTTCTCTGTGTTACTTTCTTTCTCTTAACCTTAAGTTTCTGTATTTAAGGAGGAAGTTAAATACCTAAGTTATTGAATTGAGTCAGTTGAAATAAAAACATTGTGTGTGACATGCTTAAGGGATAAAAGTATAAACTCTTGGAGGTTGTGTGCAGTAGAAAACAAATAAAAAATTACTATCAGAGTTTTGGATGGAAGGGCCAGAGGATTTGGGTGCTCTCTGATTTGGAGGGGGCGAAAGCGAAATAAAGGAAAATTTATATTCTGAGTATGTGGGAATTTCTTGAAGGACACATGTTTTGTTATAATCAGATCTACTGTCTTCAAAGTGAAAGCCAGGCTGTAGTGTGGGCATTTGTGAAACTCCTGTCTGGGGTCTAATTGACAATCCTTCCCCAAGTGTGCGGCAGTATTTATTATTTATTCACATCTAGAGATGAAATAGTATAACCCCCACACAATACATGTGCATCTAAAATGTTAAACTTGTTGTTTGTGAGGCATAGACCTAAAGAAAAAAATGGCTGGGGTCACCGGCCCTGAAGAGTGTGATTAATGATCAGTGATTTAGTGATCAGTGATTAGTGGTTTTATTCAAACTGTTACCTCTGACCAGAAGCACACATCAGAGGATTAACAGGCTCTTTAGATAAATGCTCATTAGTGGAAGGGGAAAGGCAGAGATAATAGGCATGCACCCAGGGACAACTTTCGAAGAAAATCATTCCCGTCTTCAGAATAATAAGCTCTATTAACAGAAAGCCCTTTTAATTTCAAACTTGCTTTTATCTTGTAAATCAAAGTTAGATGTAAAAGTTTGTAGTGCCATTATAACCTAAATTTTCCCATATCCACTAGATGTGGATTATCTCAGTAGCGATATTTTTTTTTAATTTAAATAAACAATTGGACCTTTAGAGCAGCTGAACCCTGACAAGTTTTTAATGCCCAGGATGTGAAGGTGTCCCCCTTTTCTAGCATGGAGAGTGCAGCTTGCTAACTAGATGGCGCACTGTTATTCTGGTCTTCTGTGCTGTGCAGCTCAGGAGCCTAAGCGAGCAAGTAGCTGCTTGCGAGGTGTTCTTCAACACTTACAACAAAGTTGATTCTGTGTAGGGTTGGAGGCTAGACAGTTCTACAAGTTTTTAGTCACATTTTCCATGTCAGTTAAATCTAGGGAGTTCAAGGCTACTGGAAAAATTAGTCTCATTACTAAAAGAAACGTAGAGAACGAGGGAGGAAAGGAGGTACGAGAGTCCAGGAGGCACCTCTGAGTTGCAGAAGTGATTGTAAAATACCAGACCTGTTCTTTTTTTTACTAAGAGCTAGTTTCTCAACCTTGTGGTCTGAAATAGTGAGGCAAATACTCAGATTTGTTTTCTTCCCAATCTTGCTGGTGAAGAAGTGACTAGAAAGAAAGGAAGAAAAAAAAAAAAAACCACCTTGATTTGGTGACTGCAGGAAGCAACACGTTGCTGACTTTTTTCTACAGATAATGGTAAGATGATGTTTCTTATATGCTTATTAAGCAGAAGGAGAACTTTGCAGTTGGTAGAATGAGGTCAATCTTGTATTTTCATAGATGGAATTCAGAAGAGGGATTCGTGTTTTGTACTGAGTTTTAAGGTTGCTTTTGTCAGTTTCCTGGGACTAGGTAGCATTTTCTGGGGAAGGATGTGTGTGTGTGTGTGTGTGTGTGTGTGTGTGTGTGTGTGTGTGAATAAGACCATTATTTCCTGGGTAAAATAATGTTTATGAGCATGTTTATGTGTCAGGTAAGAATTCCCTTATTCCACGAGCTTTTATGAATTACTTAAGTAAGTACTTAAGTTTTTATAAGGAAGTAAAATTCTTTAAAAAATAAACCCCAAACTGAAAAATAAAACAAAATCCCATTCTCTACATTCCAACCTAGATGTGTATTCTCCTGAAGTGTTATTGATCGAATATCAGCTATTACTTTAGTTCTAAAACTGAAAAAGAACACAATGAAAGAACTCACCTGTGCCTCCCTGTGTATTTTCCCATTTTCTTTGCTTATAGCATTTTAAATCTGTTATTTTTAAATCCTGACTGATTCATAGCGATTTTTATTTTTCAACTTTACTCATAGCAAACATATTTGCCTAATTGATATCATCAAGCTGATTGTTTTTAATGTTTTAATGTTGCTGATCTCCATAAATTGCCTGTAAATTAGAAGTCAGTTGCGACCTCATAGAGTTTATACATGAGCAGATAGTTTATTAAAACATTCCCACCAAAAATGTGACAGCCGTGCCTTTACTTCACTATCTCTGTGGTGTTGCAGCTTTTATTTAAATAGTTGGTTAAGTGAATGGTCATTTGTCAGAGACTTTTCCTTTATAGCTTTCAGTTACAATAAGTTGAAGATTTTCATGACAACTACTTGTCAGTTTCCCAGGCAGATTCCAAACCAATCAATTATGGACTGTCTGTGGCTATTTGTACTGATGTCAAGTTCCTGGTCTTCTGATTTCTTACTATAACTTACTTTTTAACAAGAATGTATCACTATCCTACAGTATATCCTTAGCATTGGAATTTGCTTTTTATTAAGCTGAAAAATATTTTGTGTGTGTAGGGGTGATGCTCTCTGGATCTCCAAGATGTGAACTTTGTATTTGTAGTTGGTTTTATTCTGGTTCTGTTGTTAAATTAAAATTGGGGATTTAAGTGAACTTATTATTTTTGTCATCTTTCTTCTTCTTCTTCTTCTTCTTCTTCTTCTTCTTCTTCTTCTTCACTTCAAAGCATTGCCGTTAGTCACAAAATTAATGCGATCATGCTGGTGTTTCCCATCTATATGCTTCTTTTGCGTCTTACAAATTGGATTTCTACAGCAATTTAAGATCTTTTTTTAGAGGCAGCTTTCTTGGATGAAGATGGAACAATGATCTCAGTCAATTCATTATCTTTCCAGTTTGACTACCAGCTGCATTATGGGAATCAGCCAATGCTTTTATAAATTAGTGTTTAAAAATTTAAATTTAGGACTATTTCTCTGAATCGTATTTGAGAAAATTATACAACTGAGATAAGGTAAAAAAACTGGGCGGCAATAGCCTCAAATACTTAACTGTGAGAAAGAAGTACTTTCAGATATGCTAAGCAGACTTAAAGAACATTTTTGTGTTGCTATTTGTAAACTAAATAAGCTATCTATCTTGTAGCATTGCTTTGAAAAGAAACCCTGGCACTTTAAAAATGACATCATGTTTAATGTTTTCACTAAAGAGGTCTTACATTTTGTAATTAGGAAAAAAATGGGCAATTAGTGTTTTTTTGAGGATCCATTAGTATTCCATTGTTGGAATCACAAATCATGGATTTAACTTGAGAGAGAGAGAAAACACGTTTACGAGTGTCTGGGTTATGATAACACTGTTCCAGAAACAAAAGCAAAAAATTGAAGCTCCCTTGAGTCTCTGGAACTTTAAAAATAAAACTTAGAAAGTTTAGGATAAATTCCTGAATGTATAAGATGTTACATTGACGTTTCCCTATTTCTTTCCTTCCTGTTCATTCTATTGCCCAGTTATCTTTTTCCGAGAAATAGATCAGGATCCATTTAACACTTTAAAAATACATATTTTAGTTGCTTCCTTCTATTTCCTCAAGGTTTACATTTCTAATCTCTACCCTAAAATTAACAAGCATTGAAAACTACCATGTTGGTGTTTGGCTTGAACTAATTCTAGAGAGAAAGAGTTCCTTTCGGCCTAAGGATTCTTCGGACGGTGAGATAGAAAGGCTTGTAGCCAATGTAAAGCGGGAGCTGGGGGCGGTCTTCTCACTCCTAAAAGAACCTCTTCCCTCTGAAGAACAGGACCTGAGGCCTAGGGTGTTCCCTGGTTCACCCCAGGTCTGGAACTAAAGAGTGGCACACGGAGCCTAGCAGCCCAGTCTCTGCCTCTAGGTCGATCAGGTTTTCTTTCCACAAGCCAGGCCACCATAAATGCCCTTGTCACAAATGAAACACAACTCATGGTTTTTGGAGGACTGCTCTTTTTAAGCTTTTGGTCACTAACTTTTCAAAGACATATATGTGTGTGTGTATGTGTGTGTGTGTGTGTGTGTGTGTGTGTGTGTATATATATATATATATATATATTATCAGATCTTTTGAATAAATGTCCTAACCGTATTCAGGGGTCCCCAAACCTTTTACACAGGGAGCCAGTTCACTGTCCCTCAGACCGTTGGAGGGCCAGACTATAAAAAAAACTATGAACAAATCCCTATGCACACTGCACATATCTTACTTTAAAGTAAAAAACCAAAACGGGGACAAATACAATATTTAAAATAAAGAACAAGTAAATTTAAATCAACAAACTGACCAGTATTTCAATGGGAACTATGCTCCTCTCACTGACCACCAATGAAAGAGGTGCCCCTTCCGGAAGTGCGGTGGGGGCCCGGATAGATGGCCTCAGGGGGCCGCATGTGGCCGTTGGGCCGTAGTTTGGGGACCCCTGGTATAAATTGTAGTTTCTGTTCTGTTTATTCTTATTTATCTGTGACGTTAATTTTTCTAATATCAGCCTTTTTATTTGAGAGTTCTTTTTTTTCTTCACCATTATTATTAGACATACCCTGTAAAACTGCACAACCCAGATTTCATCTGAGACAAAACAAAACCACACACAAAAAAAACAAAGCAGAGCTGAAAATGGTCTAGAAGACCATCTCAGAATAAAGCAGTAACTTTCTTTACTTTTGTCTTTTCTTTATCATCTTTGAGGAAGAGCTCTGAAAAAATTATTTAAAGTTAAAAATCCATAATCTTTCTTTTAGTTGAATAGAGCAACAAGTGTTTTCATTCCGGCAGATGTACCTTTGCCCAGCTCCATCTGTAACATATTATCTTTCCAGGCTGGTGTATAGGAATGAGAGGGTGTAGAGGTGAATATTACTACACGAGAAGCGACTTGAGTCTGGAAGTATGCTCTTTGTGGTTTGACTGGCAAAACTTGACTAATCATAGCTAATAGGAATCATGCATGCAACATAGGGGGCTCCAGAGCACCAAACATTTGATTTAAGATGACATTTAGGTTATGCTGTGTTTAGGATGGGGAACAAGAATATCTCAATAGAAATCGTCAATGCATCTACTGTATGTGTGGTTTGGCCTGGCCCGTAGGTTTCCTTTCCAGTTCTTTGCATGAAAGCTTTTTATCAGAACTCAGGTCTCTTTTATTCTATTATTGCACTGAGGAGCCCTGTGTTGCATGATTTCTGAAATATAACTCATATCAGCCAGTTTTATGCAATTCGCTCTCTGCTGGCTTCCCGAAGGGGAAAATCACATGCAACAACAACAACAAAAAGCTTTGTTTTCTGTTTTTGTTTTTGAATTAGCTGGTTATTAGAAGAAATACATTTTGTCTTCATTTGCCAGATCTGGTAAGACCATTTCACTTTATTAAAACAAGATTTTCTTCTTTTTTTTTTGTATTTTTCTGAAGCTGGAAACGGGGAGAGACAGTCAGACAGACTCCCGCATGCGCCCGACCGGGATCCACCCGGCACACCCACCAGGGGCAAAGCTCTGCCCACCAGGGGGCGATGCTCTGCCCCTCCGGGGCGTCGCTCTGCCGTGACCAGAGCCACTCTAGCGCCTGGGGCAGAGGCCAAGGAGCCATCCCCAGCGCCCAGGCCATCTTTGCTCCAATGGAGCCTTGGCTGCGGGAGGGGAAGAGAGAGACAGAGAGGAAGGAGGGGGGTTGGAGAAGCAAATGAGTGCTTCTCCTATGTGCCCTGGCCGGGAATCGAACCCTGGTCCCCCGCACGCCAGGCCGACGCTCTACCACTGAGCCAACCGGCCAGGGCCAACAAGATTTTCTTCTTTAAGTAAGCGAAGATGCTGTTTGGCTTCTGAATGACCAGGTAGTAATCCATGCACTAGGGTGTAGAAGGTACTGAAGAGAAGGTCATTTTCCTCTGGGGTCCCTAGATATGATGGGATGTGCCATTATGGAGGGCCTAACATGCCTCACTATAATGACAACATTGTCCAGAAAAACAGTCCTTCTGGGAGGAAAGACAATATTATAGGTTCAAACTTCTAAATTCTGAGCAGAGACTGATACTGTGCTGAAGATGACCCTTAGAATGCTGAGGGTTTCCCGGGTAACATATTAAACTATGACATGGTAAAACATTCACAGGCTAGAACTGGACCATATACATAGTAAAAGCCTTAATAATCCTTCCCATCCATTCTCTGCATTTTCTTTATGTGATGTTTTTCTGGATTTATTTTTTGACATCCATTCTCATTACTCTGCTTTCATGAGTAACCCTACAATAACAAGTATGTGCACAATGGCGAGGATACATTTTATTCCATATGGGAAGTAGATTTTAATATCAAATCTTCGGAAAAAAAAATCAATTAGCAAGACAAAGAAAGAAAGGGTCAAAATCCGATTGATGGCATCAGGGGCCCTGCCATTCTTAACTCTGCAATAAAGTGGTTTATGGCGACAGGAGAAGCTGGAGACTGGCAGAGGGAATCCCCAAAGTGCCGCCTTGAAGTCATTACGCTTCCCTGCCTCTGTTTCTTCATTTGTAGTAAAAGAGTGTTGGTCTTGGCCAGCACTATTCAATAGCGGCAACCACAAATATGAGCTGCACATGTGATTTTAAATGTTCTAGTAGCCACATTAAAAAGGTGACAAGAAACAGATGAAGTTAGTTTTAATAACATCTTTTATTTAACCCAATATAGCTGAAATATTTTCATTTCAATATATAATAAATAAAAAATGTTGATGAGATGCTTTGTAATTTTTGCTGTTGTTGTTACGAAATCTTTGAAATCTGGTGTATATTTTTCAATTACCACACAATTCGGCCTGGTCATGTTTCAAGTGCTCAGTGGCCATGTGTAGCCAGTGACTCTAGTGTCAGGAAAAGCAAATCTATGTTCTATATCGATGGTTCTTAGTCTTGGCCATCTGGTAACTACCTGTGGAGTTTATTATAAGAAATATTGTTCTTTCAACCCTTTTGTGCTTTAATTGATTCGACGTGAAGCTCTGGGTCTCCATATTTTTTTAAAGCTTCAAAAGTGTTTGTAAAGAGTAGCCAGGATTGAGAACTGCAATTCTTACTGATCTCTGAGGAACCTTCTGCTCTAATATTCTGTGACTGTATTTAAGAAGAGTGATTGCAGTACAGTATTGCGTTCAGAGTTCAAGTGATTGTTATAGGTGTGCTGTATGCTACAAAACATATCTAAGAAATGTAATGAATAAAAATTGTACAGATTGACTAATTAAAAAGATAATTTTTGTAGCTCAGATAAGCTGTGCTTTGTGTAAGTTGCAAATATGGATGTTTTAAATGATTTACTTCCAGAAAATCTTAACTTATGATTTGATTGGCGTGAAGCCTCTTAAAAACCCTCCATTTTGGAAATGGCCAAGATCGGCGTAGTTCTGCTGTGTTGCTAGTTTGCTCCTTTGCCCCAGATACTACTTGCCTTTTGCTGTTTTTGGACGGAAAATCATCCTTCATTTGAGACATCTACATCTTCTTGTGTTTCTTCCCTTTATACTTTTAATAAGTTTTATGTATTGCACAGACCAAACTTGCCCTTTGCTCACATCAAGGATGTTCGTTATATCCCACTAGACTTAAAGTGTTTGTCCTAATTGTCATCCTTTAAAATATCAGAAGAATCCATAGTTCTCCATGCATACCAGAATGTTCCCCTTTAATACTTTTTAAACAATATACCAGTCTGTGTGCATTCACTAAAGGATAAAAAGAACAACAACAAAAAAGAAATAATGGTTTCCAAATTCCTCACCCATCTCCTGTTGATATCAACAAACAGCCTTGTTTCTGGAGGGGAGGAGAGAGCTCAGGGAAGGTCTTTGTGACTTCATGCTGCCCAGAGCCTCCCCATTCCCGCATTGATGAGTCACTTCACCCTGAGCCTCTCTCCTTATCCCCAGAGTAGCCACTTCGAGTACATGTCTGCCTGGCCATGTGCTTTTAAACATGACTTAAAGCCATTTTTAGGTCTAAAGCGACATGTTTCTTGACATTTTGCGAGGTGATATTTGCATTCTCTGTAATGTCATTCATTTGAAGAATTTATTTATTAGCATGGCTTTAATTCCCATTTTATGGATGGGGAAGCTGGGGGAGCTGAGGCTAGGTAGGCATTGTGTGCGTGTTTGTCAGAAGCCTGGCTGGTGTGAGAAAGAGCTCACATTTATTATAAGCACTACCCTGGTGGCTTCCAGATGGGAACTTCCCAGTGTGTATTCTATTGCATCTGTCTGTGAATTTATAACTAACATTCTCTCTGCTGCTTTTCTGTGCATTATCTGCACTTATATGGTTTCTCTGCTAATATCTGGGGTCCTAGCTTTAGGCTAGCTACATGTCCCTGGATTGATTAACAAATACATATGGGTATATCAACCTCTTAACATGGGATCTGTTCTAAATGTTGCATGGAGACAGCTGTTACAAACCTGTGTTTTTGGTTGTATCCAGGGAAACTTTCTTTCAGGCCACGTTGTGATTGACTGTTAGAAGACTTTGTGGAGTGACCATGAGATTAAAGATATAAATTCAACTTTTGTTCAACTTTTTGGGGGGATTGAAAGCAAAGGATTTTAGGTATTTATTCACAGAGAAAGATAAACTCTAACCCTAGCTCCTGAATTATCTTTAATAAAATAATTTAGCTCTTGTTATGCCAGTGTGCCATCTTCACACTGGGTCTGGAGCCATTTGCTTTTGAATATCCTGTTTTTCTTTTTTTCCTAATAATTAGTAAGGTTGGATTTAGTCATTTTCAGTTTCTATCTGCACCTCTATGTCTTCAATGAGTGAAATGCAAGCCATGATTAATAATAATACAGTCTGTGACCAGTGCCAGGGAGGGATTACTTGGGATCCTTTTCTAAGCATTATACTAAAGTTAAAACAATTTTAATATCCACACGTATATGTGGTTATGGTGGTTAAGCTTGTATATAAATTAAAACCTTGGCCAATGAGGATTAGAATGTTACTAACATATATATACTTGTGAATGTGATTGTCATTATTTTGAGGATGCCCATGGATAAAATGTTCCTCTTTTTTGAGCAAGTCTATTTGTCATATTCATTTAGATACACACATTGTTGATTAAAAGATATTACTGGATTAAAAAAAATTGAAACCATGTTTAAGACACTCTTCTTTTCTAATAAGGCCTGTCTAGCACACGCTGTTTACGATCACACTGTCTCCCAGCTTCGTGAGGCCAGATGACTAACAACCCCTGTTCTCAGCACCGTGCTGGTGGACGTCAACAGAGATGCTGCTGCTCCATGGTTTGGCACCATGAAGCAGTGTGTCATTTTAAATTGTACTTTTTGCTAAATACACATGCTAATCTCCAAACCATTCAAAACAAGAAGAAAACAAAACAGCGACGCCGGCCCATTGGTTGGAAGCGGCACTGGCCGAGAGAGTATACTTTTTCTTTCATGACCCTCCGAAGCACTCGCAAAAATCAGGGCGATCAAACTAAGGTGACCAACGTTTTTTACAATGAAAAGGAGGACAAAAATAAGTTGAAGAAAAACAATATTGTAAATAAAAGAAATATTTTATTCATTGCAACAATAATACACTATAATATGATAAATGCATAATAAAAACATTTGTAATACTTTATGTTGTAATTATGCTTACATGCCTATTAACTTTTAATAATAACTGTGAGAAAAAAGTACTCATTTAGATACAAATACGTCACATCACACACAATGGATCAACTGTGCATCAATCAAATACGGACATCTACAGATTAGTCTTCCAATATCAAAAAGGAGGACACGTAGGAGGACACTTTTCGAGAGAGGACAGAACTTAACAAAAGAAGAACTGTCCTCCATCAAGGAGGACAATTGGTCACCTTAATAAAACTTACACATAATTACTGGACATGCCCTTTGGACGGGATGTTCTTTTTTTTTTTTTTTTTGTATTTTTCTGAAGCTGGAAACAGGGAGAGACAGTCAGACAGACTCCCGCATGCGCCCGACCGGGATCCACCTGGCACGCCCACCAGGGGGGGATGCTCTGCCCCTCTCGCGTCGCTCTGCCGCGACCAGAGCCACTCTAGCGCCTGGGGCAGAGGCCGAGGAGCCATCCCCAGCGCCCGGGCCATCTTTGCTCCAATGGAGCCTCGGCTGCGGGAGGGGAAGAGAGAGACAGAGAGGAAGGAGAGGGGGAGGGGTGGAGAAGCAGATGGGCGCTTCTCCTGTGTGCCCTGGCTGGGAATCGAACCTGGGACTTCTACACGCCAGGCCGACGCTCTACCACTGAGCAAACGGGTCAGGGCCCGGGACGTTCTTAAGACAGGTTCATCATTGAACCCAAGGTTCATTGTTACCCTTTCCAGGAAGTCAGGAAGTGGTTTGTTTGCTTTTTCCTAAAGTACAAAAACCATAGAATCTTTAAAAGGAAGGCTGTAAATGGATGCTTAATATTTATTTAATATTTAGTAGGTATTTAGGAAGTCTTGTATTCCTTTACGCAGTGTTAGTTATTTAATGTTTGTTTTTACGAACGGGATTCTGGAGGTTGGTTGCATAACAGTGTAACTATACTTAGCCACTTCTGAACTATATACTTAAACAAAGTTAACACGGTCAATTTTCTGTTAGGGGTATTGTAGCACAATTTTTCTTTCTTTCTTTTTTTCTTTTTTTGTAAAGGAGAGTTAAGGTTTGCTTGTAGGCATTCCCCAGATGGAGAAAGAGAATGTATAGACCACTTGTTCAAAGTCAGGTGTAGCAGCTTTAGTGCCTTAATGGGATGTGCAGAACCCGAGAGGGACCTTGGTACTTCAGACCTGTGCAGAGAGGTGATGGGTGTGTGGCGTGATTCTGATACATAGGATAACCCAGGGAAGACGGCAGCTAGGCACACGGTACCGCATGACTCTTTTCTGGAGGCTGGCTTGGGTCTCAGTGGGCCATGTGTATAGAAAGCTGTATAGTTTAATTGGAAAAACACATCATTTGACATCTCTGTTTGTATTGACTGATGGCCTTTCTGAGTGTAAGGATATGGTCAAGTGAGATCAATGAAAACAACTTAGCCTTTAGTTTAGGTAAGGGAATATAAACCTCACCTCCTTTCCTCTTCCCTTCCTCTCTTTTCCTCTTCCTTCATCAGACATTTACTGAGCACATATTATTTGCCAGGTACTAGGGACACATGATCAAAGACAGACTCAGTTCCTCTCCTCGCAGAGCTTACTGGTAGGAGCGGCACTAAATACATAAGTCACGGCAATGGAATGTTGAGGGAGAGTGAGGGGGTGCAGGTCTGGAGGCAGAAAGGTCAGTTAGGGGATTGCTATGGTTGTCCAGGCCAGAAGTGACTTGGGCTACGATGGTGTCAGGCCCAAAAGCCACTTAGGAGATCAGATCACTACAGCTGGGGGGTTGATTAACTGGAAGATGGCGGGAAGGGAGAGGACGTGTACTCATCCTAAGGGAAGAGGGAGCCAGGCTGGATAAACCTGGCCCAGCAGTGCAGTCTGGTTTGTCCTCTGTGGTGCTAGAGGAGGGGGCTGTCTGGCCCAGCGCCCCATACTCTTGTGATTGAGTCCTTGGGAGAGAACAGAAAATAGGAACAAAAACTCAAAGAGCAACAACGAAAACTAAAAACTGTAGTGCATTCATTGTATTGTAAGGCAGTGACAATTTTTACGGAACTGTATTGCAGTTTTGACAATTTCTGTCAGCGAGTAGACCCTCCAGAGGGAGAAGCACCTACCCACCATGGCAGCAGCAACCCTGCAGCTGTGCTCAAGGGGACTCAGGGCGTGGCCAGGTGGCTTAGCCTCCCAGGACTGCTGTAACACATGACCACAAACTGGATGGCATCAACAACAGATGTTTATTCTCTTATAGTTCTGGAGGCTAGAAGTCCAAAATCAAGGTGTCAGCAGGGTTGGTTCCTTCTGAGGGCTGTTCCAGCTCCCTCTCTTTGGCTTGTAGATGGCTCTTCCCCGTCTCTTCAGTGTCTTTCTTTTGTGTCTAAATTTCTCCTCTTTATAAGAATACCGGTCATATTGGATTAGATCCACCCTAAAGATCTCATTTTAACATGACTACCTATGTAAAGACTTTATTTCCAAATCAGGTCACCTTCTAGGGTACTAAAGATTTTGAGGTAAAGGGAGGGACACAATTCTACCCATCAAAGTGGGCATGCCCAGCAAGAAAGCAATTTCCCGGGCAAGTAGTAGTGGGAGCCCACGGGAGCTGACAGGTTGGGAGTGGTGTAGATTATAACCAGACATTTTTTAGCCTGTGTTAAAAATAAACATCTGATGGACCCCCAGAAAAACTTAGAATAAATCTTCAGAGGTGTGAGTCCACACATTACACGGTATAGATAAAACCAGCAAAACACAGCAAAAATAAAGGGGCTGCAATATTAAAATAGATGTATCTATATTGCACTGATTGATGAATTTGCTAATGTGGGCATTGACCTTGGTTTGGCCTTGAATTTGTCCCCAAGGATCATGAAAGAGCGATGCCAGAAGGGCAACATCAACTTTTAACCTTGAGAACAAAGAATTAAATACAAGTGTAGTTTGTCACCCTGCCAGGCTTAACAATCATTGTTTTGATGTGCTAATATTTACTGACAAGGACAAAAGCCACCCGTTTCCATAACAAAACACACAGACCAAGTTGAATATAGATGTCTCAATGCAAGGAGAAAAAAAAAAATCAGATTTTCTAGTTGTTGATGGGCGATGTATAACTATATGCTACCTCTGCTTTGTAAAATGAAAACAGAAGAAAAAATTCTGTTCTATAAACATACCATAATGAAAAGACAGTTAAAAAACAAGCAAAGGATTTGACTGGAGAGTTCTCCAAAGAGGACATACAAATGGCTAATGTGTCCAACATCACTAGCTATCAGCGAAATGAAAATCAAAACCACAGTGAGATGTCACTTCACACCCACTAGGATATCAATAATAATAATAATAATAATAATAATAAAAGATAGTAACAAATGTTGATAAAAACATGGAGAAATTGGAATCCTTATACGTTGCTGGTGGGATTGGAAAATAGTCTGGCAATTCCTCAAACAGTTAAACATAAACCTTGTGACCCAGCACTTCCACTCCTAGGTATACAACCTAGAAAAAAAAAAAAAAAAAAGAAAACATTTATCCATATAAAAACTTGTGCATAAAATGTTCATAGCGGGGTTTATTCATAAGAGCCAAAATGTGGAAACAACCCAAAGTTCATCAACTGATGACTAGATTAAAAAAATGTGGTCTGTCCATATATTGGAATGCCATTTGGTCTAAAAAGAGATGAAGTGCTCACGAATACATGTTATAACATGCACGAACCTTGAAAACGTTATGCTAAGAAAAAGAAGTCAGACACAAAAGACCACAGATTGTATGATTCCATTTATATGAAAGGTCTAGAATAGGCAAATCCGCGGAGATAGACGGTAGCTTAGTGGTGGCCTAAGTCTGAGGGTGGGACTGAAGACGTAGGGGTGGCAGCTAAGGGATGTACGGTTTCTTCTTGGAGTTTTGGAAATGTTCTAAAATTGACAGCGGTGGTGGTTGCACAACTCTGTGGATATTCTGGGGCCATTGACTTGTACATTTGAACTGGGTGAATTGAATGATATGTAAATTATATATGAATAAAACTGTTCAAAAAGGAACACATGGAGGAAAATATAGGATGCTAAACTGAGTTAGAATATATGCCAAATGGGGATTTTTGATCCAACAACTTTTCTCTATATTTGGGATGACTATATCAAGATGAACAGTTGAGAAAGGTTAGTAGGAGCATTATAGAACTTGGTAACAGGAATAGTCAACTATTAAGAGTCATATAGTGCCTGACCAGGCGGTGGCGCAGTGTATAGAGCGTCAGACTGGGATGCGGAAGACCCAGGTTCGAGACCCCGAGGTTGCCAGCCAGTTTGAGTGCAGGCTCATCTGGCTTGAGCAAAAAGCTCGCCAGCTTGGACCCAAGGTTGCTGGCTCGAGCAAGGGGTTATTCGGTCTGCTGAAGGCCCACAGTCAAGGCATATATGAGAAAGCAATCAATAAACAACTAATGTGTCGCAGTGCGCAACAAAAAACTAATGATTGATCCTTCTCATCTCTCCGTTCCTGTCTGTCTGTCCCTGTCTATCCCTCACTCTGACTCTCTGTCTCTGTAAAAAAATAAAATAAAATATGTTAAAAAAAAATCTCCCAGGCTATGAGCCCCGACTTCCAACTTACCCTTGCCATTTCCTCCTAGATGGATTGCTGCTGTGCCTCCATTTTCCGATTGTTCAGACATCAGCACCCTTATACCACTCACTTCTCGTGACATTCCTATTTCATGGCAGGCTACCATCATCCTCTGGGTCCCCAGCTTGAACCTTCATGATCATCACTGACCTTGTCTTCTCCTTTGGCCATTCTGCTCATGGACACACTTCTCTCCTGATCTCCCAAACCGAAAATGGAATGTGAAATTAATTCCTTAGTGCTTGGTTCATATTTATTTCCCCAAAATATTTTTTATTGAGGTTATTTTCATGTTTGTCATAAGTTCCCTCTATTGGATTATAAGCTCCATTACAGCAGGAACTGATGCTTGCTCAGTTTTGATTGCCCCCCGAGAATCTAGCATCTAGCCCCTGACACATGGTAGATGGTTAATTAATCCTGGCAGGCATCCCCAAACTATGGCCCGCTGGCTGCATGTAGCCGCCTGAGGCCATTTATCCGGCCCCCTGCAGCACTTCCGGAAGGAGCACCTCTTTCATTGGTGGTCAGTGAGAGGAGCACTGTATGTGGCGGCCCTCCAACAGTCTGAGGGACAGTGAACTGGATCCCTGTGTAAAAAGTTTGGGGACCCCTGGACAGGGTACTTGAACATTGTTCTTTGCGGTGAATTTCCTATTACCAGCGAGAGATTGTTGATATCTGGAGAGCGTTCCTGAGAGAATCAGCCTTGGGAGACTGGATGTTGGTGAATGTCCCTGTAGCTTAAAAACTATTGTAATAATATTTTGGAAATTCAAAAATAGCATAGGATAACTAAATCCCAGAAAGATCTCACAACCCTAAGGGATCATTGATTGTTCATTTTCACTTTCCTTTCCATACCTTGTCCAGAGGTGAAAATACTTTTTAAAAACTTTTAATCAGAGACACATTTTAAATTAATTAATTTTTACTGATTTTAGAGAGAGAGGAAGGGAAAGAGAGAGAGAGAGATCAATTTGTTGTTTTACTTCTTTATGCATTCATTGGTTGATTCCTATATGTGCCCTGTCCAGTGATCAAACCAGCAACCTTGGCCTCTCGGGACGATGCTCTAACTTACTGAGCTAACCAGTCAGAGCTTTCAGGGACACATTTTAAAGTTCTGCTTCTTTCACTTGAAACTATACCACAAACATTTTTTCATATTGCTGCGTAGTTTTCAAAACTGTGATTATGCATCATATTTCCTCGAGTAGCTATACCATAATTTCTTAACCATCCCCTATTTTTTGACATTGAAGTTTGCTCTGGAGTTTTTCATATGATTAGAGAGAACACATGACCGTTCTTTTGGCAAGGGAAACGTGTGCTCTGAAGACCTTAATCCCTCTCCCCTCACGCTGGTTGGAAAACCGTCCTTTAGAGTTGAGCTTAGGTAACATTGTGATGGAGACCAAGTTTGCTTCAGGCATGCCCACATTGCTTTTATTCCTTTTATTTCTGCTCCTCTTTCTCTCCGCACATTCAGTGCCTGTCACAGGACCTCAGGGCTGGCCTCCTGCCCCAGACACTGACCTGTCTACCACCCTCCCTCCTTCCCTCTCCTCCTAGCCAGGCGCCTTGCAACTTCTCTTACTTCTCCAGAGCCTCAATCTTAGTAAGATGTTATACACTCGATATATTTCTTGGGACTTTGTAGTATTATTACAGAAGGACTTCTGGAGGTGGCCATGTGGTAGCGCTACCAAGTGCATCATTAAAGATGTGCTTTACTGTCTTTAGCTACTCTTCCCGGCTCTAAGGGCATGGCAGGGACCCGCGGGCCGGTCTCTATACTGATAGTTAAGTATAGAACGCATCAGAGAGCAGTGCGCACTAGAGAGAAGGCTGAAGCCTGGTGGGTGGTGCAGCTTGATCGCTCAGCTTCCAGCGGGAGGAGCCGGGGAAGACCTTCTGAGAGGCGAGGTGAGCAGGGAGCTGCTTCGTGGAAAGGCTGTCTCTGCTGAGACCTGGCAAGAGCTCCCCGCTAAGAGAGCTGCCGGCACACAGGCCCCAGTGTGTTTGAGGAGCTGCAAGGGAGCCGACTCGGAGGCCACGAGGAAGGAGTGGGAGGTGGGGGTGGCCAGGTCCTGTAGAAGCCTGCAGACCACGCTATGAGTGCTGGATGTTAATCTCAGCTATCAAGGAAGCCATTGGAGGCCTTTGGAAAGATAACCCATCCCTTCTAAAGACCTTCCTGGCTGTGGTCGAGGAACAGACTGTGGAGAGGCCCAGGTGGCAGAGGGCCACTGTGAGGAGGCCAGAGGTGTGGGGCCTGGAGTCAGTGATGGTGGGAGGGGGATTGAGGAGGAGCTCGGCTTCTTTTAAAGGTAAGGCAGAAAGGACTTACAACAGATGGGGTGTAGTGGGAAGAAGGGAGTCAGAGAGGACCCTTAGGTCTTGGCCTGAGACGCTGGGAGGATGGAGCTGTCATCAACTGATATGGGGAATGTGGCCCATGGAACAGGTTTGGTGGGTGAAACGAGGAGCTCAGTTTTGGGCAGGTTGTGTGTGAGCAGAAGTCCCACAAACAGTGGGATGCTGAGTCTGGCGTTCAGGGGAAAGAGTTTGGGCTGCAGATGTGAACAGGGTCAGGATCAGAGTCTTTGACCTCAGATAGGCCAGCCTCACCTCATAGCACGCAGTCTCTGACTCAGTGCACCCCAACCTCACCTCATAGCACGCAGTCTCTGACTCAGTGCACCCCAACCTCACCTCATAGCACGCAGTCTCTGACTCAGTGCACCCCAACCCCACCAGAATCTCAGGTCTTGGAAAACACGAGCCGTGGGAGCTACAGGGCCTTTGCACGTGCTTTCCCTACAGCATAGACTATTCCTCCCTAGACAGTTGCTGTTTTTCTCTGTATTCCTAATCTAAATTCAGTCTCCCTGTTAAATACTCTGGCTATCCTGAACTCTTCCTTCATAGCACTTATCAATTTTCAAATTTATATTTCTTTAAGTGATTTTTAACTTAATTAAAATATTTAAAATCCATAGGCCCGCTAGAATCGATATTCTGAAATGTCGGAGATCTTGCATGTTTAGTTCATCATGATTTTCCAGACAGGTAGTGCTGGCATATCACAGACGCTTCTTCAATGTTTGCTAAGTGAATAGATGACTTATTTGTTTATTACCGTGATTTATTTATTTTGTTGCACTTACTCTATGTGTAATCATATAATTCCAAGAATAATCATACCTTTTTATTTTCTTATCTTAAAATGTAGACTAATTGTTTATTTAATGGTGCCATGACCTTTTGTGAGCAAACACTTCTTTACTAGGCGTTATGTGCAAAGCTACTGTACTGGGTTGTGGCTGAAGACCGAGCGATCGCCCGAGTGTGAAACTTTGAAAAAGAAAAGGAATTTAAGGCTTATATAAACCTCCTAATCAAAATCCCCTTACCTCCTGTTTCCTTGTCAGCACCTGGTTGCATTTCTGTGGACACCTCTATCTAACATCTCCTGGGGTTATTTTATAGTGACCTTTGACAAGATCCATTACTTCCTACTCGCCATGTTTATCTGGGGAAAGAGGCCAGGCGTAGCAGGGAGGGGTGCGGGATGGGGGGGATCTGAGCCGGCTCTTTGACCTCCTTTGGTGGCTCTTAGAAAGGCCTGTTGTCTCCAGCCTTGTCCTGGGAGATTATAAGAAATGATATGTGAGGGAAGTGATTTGATTTACTGAAAAAGGGTTGCTAGCTCATAAAAGAGCTCGAAGTCTCTGTCTTTGGCAGTGCAGAACTGTATGAAAAACAGGATCACATCAGGGAATGATCTCTTTCCGTCTTTAGAAGTAGAGTGAGCTTTCGGAGGTGCCTGTATTGTTTGGGAAACACATACTGATTCCAAGAATACATGTATGTGTAAGTCTGGAGAGAGATTGATTGCTTGATGGATATGTCGGTTGGGGAATTGCATGACAGAAAAGGCATCATCTTTATAATTAAAACTGTTGTGGGAGGCAGCCACTCAACAAACATGTATTGAGCATTTATAGTGCTAGACACAGAGGGAGGTGCTGGGGAAGAATGGAGATCAGAGTGAACGTCCTTGCCTTCGTGGAAGTCACGAAGTCTGCTGAGTCTCAGTCTCCTCACCTGGAGGATGGAGATAGTAATAATACTTCATAGCCTTTTAAAAGGAGTAAATGGCTATGAATGTGAAAAGAACAGTTACGTTTTTAAATGCTGTATAAATTATAAGTGGCTTCATGGTTGATGTAATGAACATAGGTATTATTCCCTGTGGGAATAAGTCCTGATTAATTATTTCTAGCTCTGAAAATCCTCCCGACTCATGCAAATTAAGATTTCGTCCTCATAATTAAGGGAGCTAAAATTTCCTTTCATTGTAATCCTAACAAATAGAAAAAAAGATATCAAGTATATGGGTTGGATTGTAAACAATGTATTAGTTAGCTATTGCTGTGTAACAAGACACCCCCCTCCCAAACATATTTATTAACTAAGAGTTTCTGTGGGTCATGGATCTGGGTATGACTTAGCTGGGTCCTCTGGCTTAGGGTCATTCACAGGCTTTAATTCAGGTGTCAGCCAGGGCTGTAGTGATCTTGAACCTCAACTAGGGGAGGTTATTTTCCTAGTTTGGAATTCCAAACTCTCATGGCCGTTAGAGGCCTCAGAAAATCCACATCCAGGCTTATTTACATGGCTGTTCGCAGGCTAAGAAAAAGCAAGGATTCCAAGAGGGAGAAAGTGAAAGATGGAAGTCACAGGATTTTTTTTTTTTTTTTTTGTAATCTAATCTTAGAAGTGACATCCCATCACATATGCCATATTCTATTCATTAGAAGCCAGTCACTAGGTCCAGCCTGCACTCAGGGGAAGAGATTATACATGTGTATATCAGAAGACTGGGATCGTGAGGGGACATCTCAACATCTGCCTGCTCCAGCAGGGCTTGTAAACAATACCATGCGTTAATGCTGTATGTGTGGCATTAATAATATCACACTATTTAAAATGAAAGAAATAAGGGAAATAAGTACTATTATTCCCTAAGACACCATAATTAGGACAGACAAGGCAAGTTGGCGTGAGAGCCCTGTAGATTTTGAGTTGCCGCCAATAAAGACGTCTGGTTCTTTCTTTCGCTTCTGACACTGGCTCATGCCTGGACATTTACAACCTCTCTACTTATCAGGAAAGCATTTGAAAGTTACCTTCCAAGTATTGGAGGTAAACAAAGGTCAGTCTTTCCTAAGCAAGAGTACCAAATAAAAAATATTTTAATTTTCCATTTCGTGGGATTGATATCCACTCTCTCGATTACCTTTAATCCACCCAAAAACAAAGCTGGTCCAATCATTTTTTTCTTAAGATTAAGAGGAAGAACATTCCAGGCATTGAAACCAGTGCTATGAGAATGAGCTTGCCATGGTTAAGAAAAAGAATAAAGACAGTGTGGCCAGAGTATAGTGGGCAAAGGGGCAAATGCTACAAGATGACTTTGAGGTTAGGGGTTTAGATTTCAATTCAAATGCAATGGACAGCCTTGCAGGATTTGGGGTGTCTGCAAACAGCTCTGATTTTATATGTGTGTGTGTGTGTGTGTGTGATTCTAATTGCATTAGTTATTGCATCAAACTGTATTTGAAAGAGAGATTCTGAAATCTATTAATTAAATGCCATGCATGGGCCAAGATAAAACAAGCACTGAAACTTTATAATAGGATGTTGTAATTATGCAGTTGCAGAGTTGTGTATTTCGACGGGCCAGCGACGGGAAAGGCAACGTGGTAGATGCATTTGGAATGAAGTCTTCGTATCCTAGGGACTCCTCATATTACATTAGTTTTATGTGACAGAACTTACAAGAAATTCATTCAGAAAAACACCCGCTGTAGGAGTCTTTTTGGCATATTCTGTGCATATTTTCCCAAACGAGCGGCAATCATTTTTTGATTGTGTCATTTATGGCTGTTGCCTGTATGTAGTCCTGTGGCTCTTTTCTCAGCCGGCAGGCACCCAGGCAACTTGGCAGTGTCATCGGAGACTTTAAAATGACAGCACAGACATTTCAAGTTGTGGTCTCGGTAACCTCTCTTTCCTCCAAAGACTCCCTAAAGTTGACCCGAGAAAAATATCCCAAAGAGAAACAACAGCGTATCTGTTTTTCCTGAAACAATTTTAACTGGCTTGACCAAAAGTTCAAGGATTCCCTTATGCTCTTTTTAAAAATTTTAATTTATAGGTAAATCTCTTGTTTTCTGATTTAAAAACAAAAAACTCCTAATAAATACAGAAACATATAAAGAAGAAAATTCTAACCAAAAAATAATCACTGTTGGTGATTTAGATATCCTTTATATAATCTATGTCCTTATCCAACCATATCATATAGCTATAATTTATTTGCAGTTTTGTGTTTGGATTTTTTGTACTTAGCGTTATTTTGTAAACATTTCCCTAAGGTCATGATTTATTTTTTTGGAAAATATTTCAGTGACTATAGAATCTTCTATTTGTCCTAAGTTACTTAAGCCATTCTGCTTATTATTGGATGCAGAGTCTATTTTGAAATTTTTCCTGCTAGTAAATAATATTGTGATGAACCTTCTTGCACAATACCCTTCATCTGCATCTCTTATTTTTCCAAAGGAATTAGCCCAACAAGTGGATTTTGATACATTTACTAAATTGCTTTCAAACAGCTTGTACCAATTGCTCATCATTTTTAAGGCCATGCATCATGCCTGTCCCAACTCCACCTCTAATCAGAATTTAGACATCGCCATTAAAAAAGAGATCTTTGCCAGTTTATTAGGTCCAGAGTTGTTTTAATTTGCTTTTATTTGAAAAAAAGGGATGTTGAACGTTATTTCCATTCATTTTTTGGCAATTTGTGAATCATCTGTTCATGCCTGTCTGTGCCTTTTGGCCATTTTTTTTTTCAGAGTATTAATGTTTTCTTATTGAAATTTACATTTTTTTAAATATGGGAAGAATATGCACCTTTTCTCTTCAAATTTTAGAGGCACAAATATAACCACATACTTTTAGTATAAAAAGGCTTAAATTTTTTTTTTTTTGCAGTTCTTCATTCCTGACTGTGGCTTATACGCGAGTTTGTAAAGAGGTAAACACGCTTCCCTCTTAGAGTGATGCCTTTTCTGCTAGTTCTAGCTTCCGTTATACTAATCTCCCTCGTATTTTCCTGCCTTCCCCCGCCCCTTCCTTCTACTGTAATAAAAACTTTAAACGATCCAGACTTCGACTTATCTCCCTTTATTCAACTACACTTTTAGGTGGCAGCCTGCCAAGGAAACCACAGTCTGAAAGGAATCTCATCTGGGAACTGAATGGGGTCACTAGCTGTAGTTGAGAGGAACAGTTGACGAGAGAAAAAAAGGACAGCTCCTGGTTGGTGCCCTATAAAGAGGGGACTTCCCGGTGCCGTGCCGTGCCGACCGGCGGGGCTTGGGAAGAGCAGGCTGAGTTAAGGAGCCCTCGGCTCTGGAATCCCAGGTATCCCACAGTCCGCTCCCTGCCCGCGGCCAGGGGCCCGCTCTCGCCCCCTCCCCCTCTGCCGGCGCGTTTTATAATGAAGATAATGATACCTCTAAGGCATGCTCTAATTAATTATTCTTGCAGACTCCGAAAATATAATTACTAATTATTATAACGATTAGATCATTAGTTTCTTCATTCCTTTTATAGAATTTTAATCGAATGCCAACAGTCAACACCCAGTTGCAGTTACTGGTGGATACTCCTTTGGCACATTATCTTCACGGCTCCTTCATGTTTGGCCCCCTGCTAAGTGGATTCCTTAAAATATGGACATTGAAAAGGTTCTTGAAAATATCTAGAGATTTGGAGGTCCAAGAAAAGGGAAGGCCAACAAATAATTATAAAATTTCATATTGCCACAGATCAACGCACCGCGATAAAAACAGCAAAATATTTGAGACCGTTGATTTTTAAACCACATTGACTTCTTTTTCCCACAAGGTGAGTCGTATAGTCTGGTCACTGGTAAATAATTATAAGGACAATCATTACAGTTTGCCTACATATTCATTAGGAAAGTCATGCGGACATAAGTAATTTAGCAAATGGCATGTTCTGAACTGTGTCCCTGGCTTTTATTGTGCAGTGTTAAGTGTGAAACTGTTATGTTAGCTTTATTAAGACTCCTTTGGTCCACTCCATAAATTCATAAAATTAATGTGGTTCTGAGTTGAAAATACTGAGGAGAATGCGTATTGGTGTTGGTGGTCTCTTCTCCATGGCTTTGTTTAGTTCAGAGTGTGAGCATCTTATTTCGCTAATTAGGTCATAAGCACCTTAAGCGTCGAGGTCATGTATTGTAATTCCTCTAAAAGCAGAGGGCTTGAATGAACGCTGGAATTATTACCTGGGTTCCCTGACGTTGTTTTTTGTATCTCGTTTGTTTTTGTTTTTACCCTGACACAAACTATAACCATCTGTTAGTCTTTGGATACTTAGGGAACTGCATGCTGCCTCAGTTTCCCCATCTTTAAGTAAGAAAACGATACCTTCTCTACCTTACAAGGCCCTTGTGAGGCTCCGATGAAGGGAACTCCATGATGGGGAGTGGATAGTTTAAATCTTTGTGTCGGCTAGGAACAACTCAGGGTCATTTCATAAGGTTGTTTTTATATATTTCCAGACATATGATTGTCCATGGGGATGTGTGTTTTGACCTTCTCCCCTCCATTTTTGCCCGGGAGATGTTGCATACTGCTGAGAGCCGAAGGTTGATTTAACAGAGTTATCAGATGTTTCCGGCTCTCGTGGCCTCTGGCTTCTCCTGGGCTGGCCTTCCTGTGAATGGGGGCCATGTAACCAGCCTCTTCAATGAAGTGTCGACTGCATCATCTTCATCAGGAGAAACCTTTCAGACATTTATTTTCTTTGCAAAAAAGGTACATTCTGGTGGTGGAGGCCATTGGCTTCTGAAATGATCCCATTTACCTGAACGAGGAGCGCATATTTATTTTCAGGGTAAGCAGAGAGGCTGTGTAATTCTCGTGGGACCGAGATGAACCGAACGCTCCGCTGTAAGCGATGTTCGGTTGGAAGATGCTCCTGTACGAAGCCTCGTTTCTGCTGGGCTGACTTGCTTTTCTGGGGTTGGGGCTGAGAGCTGGAGGATTGGTGACTCTCGGATTAATCTAGAAAAAAAAGAACACTATTCTGTAGGGAAAACAAAAAGGAGTGAGTAATGCCATCTCTGTGTATTTATATAAAGAAGAGGATTTGGGGATGTGACCCGGATCCAGCATTTGTCTAGCCAGGAGACTAAAAGTGTCACAGAACATGTCAGAGTCGGCCGTGGCATTCCAGTTTATTTTCAAAGGCCTTTGGAGAACACAACTAAGCTTTTCCCTTTGCTTTATTTTGAAGTTGCCCTTCACTGGTTACATTAATGTGTCACAAAGTGGGAATTTTTTTGTTGTTGTTTCTGTGAGCCTTCAGTCTCATAAAAATTAAATGTGCGCGTTCCTGTAACCCGATCTGGCCTCTCCAGTGAAAATCAATGCCTCTTGCCCTTGCTGCTCATGCTGCTGAGGTCTTACTATGGAGCTGTGTCCGTGTGTGCATTGTGCATATGGCCTCTCGTCGCCCATGTTTTCCGATGTTTCTGAAACATATCTGAGACCTCCACCACAAACAGTCTGTTGGCTTGTGCTTAGCCTCCCTGTGTGTTTGTTAGAAAACAGCAGAGGGTGGGTTTTTTTTTCCTTCCCAACGTTTTCCTTGGGGAGTGGACACAGAATGGGGCCAAATTATTACTCATCTGTGTATTATTCCTTTGGTTGGGGGCAGCATGAACATCTGAAGAAGATGGATTTCCGGTGGGGGAACAAAATTTTAAATCAGTTAGTTCCTCTTCAGACTGAATATGCTATCTTCTTTTTAAAAACATAATTTTATTTAGAAAATTAAATTTAATGGAGTGACATTGTGAATATACTACCTTAAATATGCTAAGTACAAAGCTTCGTTCTCAGACTCACGATGACCAGTTATTTGCCTGGGTTTGGATGCGGTTAATCATTTCTTTCCACCACTGGAGTTTCTTCTAGAAGTAACCAAATGCTGATTTTTACCATTCTGTTCCAAAGGAAAGACTGAGATTCTCAAAGATCCTTGAACTAATCATTGCCACTGATAAATGGAACCAGTCCAGCCTGTCACAGTATTTGACTGTGAGATTTAAGTATGCATTAACAAGATGATAAGATTTGGGGGAATACATTACAATTATGCTGTTATATAAAATTCCAAAAATGCCCTTGAGCTCACACAAAGGTTCTGTGAGAGCAAATGATGAACTAT
This sequence comes from Saccopteryx bilineata, assembly GCF_036850765.1. Taxonomy (NCBI): domain Eukaryota; kingdom Metazoa; phylum Chordata; class Mammalia; order Chiroptera; family Emballonuridae; genus Saccopteryx; species Saccopteryx bilineata. Next base: position 45,750,994 of record NC_089496.1, read on the forward strand.
CCCTAATGGTCCTTTCCTTAGTTTAAGAAGGAGAGTAAGATGCAGAGGTCTTTAGTTTGGTGCAATCCAGTCATGATTTTGTCTCCACTTTGACTTGATGCTGCTGATTTAGTAGGACAGCATCCGCCAGAGAACCCAGCTCTTACAGCGCTCCAGGGGTGAGCGTGTGTAAGTATACTTACGTGATGAACAGAAAGGACTCTCCCATGCAGAATGGCATAGATCAGTGTTTTTCAACCACTGGTCCACAGACCAGTGCCAGTTCGCCAGAAATTTCATGTCAGTACGCGAAAGAGTGAACCACCCTGATGTATAAAGATTATAGAGTCTATAAGACAGTCACGACATTTCTGGAAGACTGGCATGAGTCCATGGACTGGCGGTTGAAAACCACTGACATAGATGAGTCCCTGTTAAGGGGGTGACCAAACACTTCATATTATTGCCTGTTCACATAGAGAAAATAGATGAATTGATTTGATTTGATTAATGCTGACTACTGTATATGTTGGGCACCATGTGAAATATTTTACTTACATTGTTTTATATCAGGGGTCCCCAAACATTTTACACAGGGGGCCAGTTCACTGTCCCTCAGACCGTTGGAGGGCCAGACTATAAAAAAAATTATGAACAAATCCCTATGCACACTGCACATATCTTATTTTAAAGTAAAAAAACAAAACGGGAACAAATACAATATTTAAAATAAAGAACAAGTAAATTTAAATCAACAAACTGACCAGTATTTCAATGGGAACTATGCTCCTCTCACTGACCACCAATGAAAGAGATGCCCCTTCCAGAAGTGTGGCGGGGGCCGGATAAATGGCCTCAGGGGGCCGCATGCGGCCCGCGGGTCGTAGTTTGGGGACCCCTGTTTTATATAGTAAGTGTCATCTCTGCTCTGATGAGAAAGCTACAGCTCTGGAAGGCTGAAGATATTACCCAAGATCATGTATTGATATGTACCAAGTGTGAGAGCCAGCATTCACTGTCTGCTGTGGGTGCCTCCTTTCCTTGTGCTCCTAACCCCTGTACTGTATACATATTCATATTTACTGTATACATATTCATATATACTATATACATATTCAGAAAAGCTTGCCAGGAGAACCACTATTTCCTCTTTTTAAGGTGAAGGTTTCTGTATGGTGAAAATACCAACAAAACCTTGGCTCTATAAATCTTCCTTCCATTACTTTCCACCAATACAAGATGCTGTTTAGTGGTGTCACCAAATATTTTACTGAGTACTTACAAGATCCTAATCTTAGTGACACTGAATCCAAGAAGTACAACAAAAGTACAGCCCATTTCACCTAAAAACAGGGAATTTAAGGTGTAGTTCGTACTACAGTCTAACAATGGAATTGCTTCTGCTATTATTGTAGTCATATCATTAATAATTATATTTAAAGCTACCATTCTGTTAACTAGAAACAATGTCATATTCTCTTTCTTAAATGCAGGCACTCAAAATGATTACCATGTTCAGTATTCTGTATGTGATTGTTTTTGGAATTATAGTTCTATATCTGTTCAGAAACCATAAAGAGAATAGACATTTGCAAGATTAGAATCTATAACTTTTTCAGGCTCAGGGTAAATTTACAAACACTGGCATTCGTCCCTGCATGATATTTTCCAGTTATCCAAAAAGGCTTTTATTCAGAAGCCATTTGTGGTTGGGATGCATTGTGATGCATCATTTATGCACTGCCTTAAGTGTTTACTGGGTCGAGTGTGCAAGAGACAAAGCATGAGAATATTGCCTACAGCCCTTACCACCTAGAGACACATTTGCTGTTATGTAATAGAATTTCATCCCAGAGTGGATACTGCTTGTCTCATTCATCTCTTGTGAGCTGAAGTCCAGGGTTTTCTTTAACATTTAGATAACCCCAAACATGCCGATTTGTATTTTCACTTCCAGTAGACAGTCACACTAAAGAGTATGTTTTGCGCTCTAAAATTGGAATGGGAATGAGGATGGAGACTCTACCAGAAAGTTACCATTAAAGAGGGATATTGGGAAAGAGCTTTGGAGGATGAGCTAGAGATTAGTGAGGCCCAACTGTTCGTCTTCATCATAAAGAACCTTTTTCTTGTTCTGTGCTTTCATATTGGAAAGATTTTGTTTTCTACCTGATTAGTATTAATGAATTCATATTCTTTTAAAATTGAAGGGATTTATAATTGTCAATCAGAAATTGTAATCAACATGAAATGACTGATGTTACCATACTGAATCAAAAAAAAAATTCCAGCCAAAATTCAAGAAAGTTGGCATTTTACTTGGCATGTGAGAGCTTTTTGGTACATGACTAAGTGTTTAAATACATGTTAAGCTTTTGGAAATGTTGAAAATAGAACTGATCTCTGTTATTACTTTCACAGACTACCTAGGAATCCAGAGACCCCCAAGTGGGGAGTAGTTAGGTTTAGCAATTGCCATAAATTCCCTTCTGCTTCTAACATCCTGTGATTTGTGGATACCATTAAAACTAATACAACTGAACAGTTACAAATGTACTTCCAACAATGTGTTCTGAAATCCAGGTCTCAAATTTTGTGAAGAGTGAGGGAAAGGCACATTTAGATACCCCAGAACATGGAAAGTAAGGTAGGTATGTGGAAATAGCTGTGCTTGGGTGTGCCTCACAATTTTCCTTGGTAAGCAACCCAAAGTAGTGCTGTCTATGTTGTTAACCTTGACTACAGACAGTTCTACTTGTGATAAAAACAAAAACAAAATAAAAACAGAAAACCAGACTCTGCATGTGATGCTATGTCTCCACACCTAGAGTGGGTCGCACAGTGCTCTCTATCCCAGACCCCACGTTGGAGGCAGAATGACCTGGAAATTAAAGTTAATTATATGAAACCTCTATTGGGTCTTACCTACGCATGGGCTAAAATCTAACCTCCTTGGCTTGATGTACAAGGTCTTTGACAATATGACCCTAATCTACACCTGATTCCTCTCCATATATATGTTATAAACCTGCTATATGATTTTTTAAAATTATACTTATAACTACTAGACATTTCCTATACCCTTGCCTTAAAACCCCTTGTCTTAAAACATGCTATTCTGCTAACTGAAATACGCTCTCTGCTCAATCTTTGTAAGGTAAATTTTTAATGTCTGGTTAAGATAATTGTACTTTTATTCAAGGCACTCATTTAATCTTCACAGTGATATGGTCGCCATTATCAGTGCCATTTTTGCAGAGGAGGGACATAGCCTAGAGACAGAACTGCAGAGCCAATAAATGGCGGAGCCAGAATTCAAATCTGTGCAGCCTGTCACTTCAAGACCTAAACTCCTAACCCTCAGGCAGCACTGCCTCTCCCCTGAGATGGCACCTGCAAAGGAGAAGGCTTTCCCAAATCCCACACGTGGAGTCAGCTCTTTGCTTCCCAAAGCGCTCTCTAAAGCATCCTTGTTGTAGAGTTTAGCAAGGTGCATTATTATTTCTGTCTCTCTGTGCCTGGGTGATGTGTGAGTAATTCTGAGTATCATTCACCTTCGTATGCGCAGGGCCTAGCAAAATGCCTGCCACTAGGTAAACACTGAGTAGTAGATCTACTCTTGAATGAGTGTAGGAATGAATGAATGAATGAATGAATGAATGAATGAACAAACGAATGCAGAAGCGCTTTCCTGTACTCAGGTGGGTCAGGATCATCTTTCTTTCTATGACGTGCTCCTGGGATTTCAGTTGGAAAAAACTTCCTTTCAGTGGACTTGACCTGTCTCAGGGGTGCAGAGCATTCCAACAGGAAAACTTAATGGTCTCAGTTGTCATCTTCACAGGACAGTAAATCATTTCCAAACCTTATAAAGGTGCCCATGAATTCTGCTGAGTCTCCGGGTAGCACGCCAGTCTGACAACGTTGATTTATTTAAATATAGGTTTGGTGCTCTGGGAGGGCTCACCAACTGCGTAAGTTGTGTTTACTTTAAGTACCAGTCAGCGTTTTCCTGATGAGTTATGGAAACATGGTAGTTCAACTTAATTTTTAAGCTAAGTCTGTTTAAGAATAATTTGTTAATTGCTAGTTGGTTAATTTTGTTTCCTTAAATTAAAAGCTTCAGTTAATATCACAGGCTTGTTGCCAGCTCGCTGGAAGCCACCGCAGTGGTTCCCGTGGTGGCATAGCTGTACCGTTCTTCTGTGCCCGTCCCTAACCCAGCTTTTACATTCACCTTGGGCTAATTTTACAAGCCTGGAAAGTAACCTAACGGTTTGCTAGCTTTAGGATTGCAAGTTAGAAGCTTAAGTTAATAGCCACTTATAAAACGATTTAGGCAGAAATTGGTTATTAGGCCTTCAATATGATGGGGCACTGAGGGCCCTTTGATCAAGGCTGATTTTACAAAATACAGGGGAATTGGAGTTAGCATCATTTGGGCTGAAGGTGTTTCATCAACTGCACAAAGACAGGATCCAAACCTGTGGATGGCTTGGAGTCCATTGATTTTTGTTTTTGACAAGAAAGGAAACATTGGGCAGTCTATTATTATTAGGGAGGTTCGAGAAGGCTGGTCATGGCCAACAGAAGAGATCACAGAGGTTGGGTGAATCTGGATGTGTAATGGTTTTGTAAATGTTTTGGTTTCAATAAAATCCCAAACGCATTTTATCAATGCATTTTTCCTTTTAATTTTTAGACCCTTGTGTATTTCAAGGGAAATTTAGTCCATATGTTTTTGATTCATTTATACTTAACTCATCAAAATGTTGTTTTCTAAGAGTTATTTGATGTCCAAGAAGACTTTAGAGCTTGATTTAAATACCTTCCAATGTTCTTTCCCCCCTCCTTTTTAAAAATAGAAAGCCATCTACTCTTGGCAAAACCTAAATGCACACACACTAAAAGTTTGCATTTGTTTGAAAGCTTCGAGCCCATAAAGCCATTAAGCTGGGCCAAATGCATTCTCCAGCTCCTGGTAATGTGTGAGCTCCATTACTCAAAAGCACAGAGAGTTCCTTACCTTCTGATAATCCCTGGTGATCACGGAAAAGAAACTCTACAAAATAAAATGTCTGCCCTTTGCTGGATCTTTGATCTTGGAGAAGCCACTTAGGCTCCCTTAGCTTCGGTTTCCCTATCTGTAAAGTTGGGCTATATTTGTCTTGCCTACCTCCCAGAATTACTGGGAGGATTAAAAGAACTAATATGAAATGGAAGTACTTTGAAAAACACATAGCCCCACAAATAGAATCACATCTCTTGATGTTATTGTTCTTTAAATAAAACAATAAGTACTCAACGTTAGTGAGTGCTTATTATTCAGTGTTAAGCATTCTACAAATTACTGTTTTGTTTAATCCTCATCACACCTGGTAAAGGGTAGATACTTTTAATTTTTTTATTTGGGAAGATAAACTTTGCATAATTTCCCCAAGGTCTTATAGTTTGTGAGTGGAACAGCTAGAATATAAACCCATATAAAGCTCTTTATGAGTTTTAACTACTAAGTTGTATAGTATATGGTTGAAGCCATTATAATGACTGTAATGTTGTGACCCAATATTAAAGTTTATCATGAGTCACAACAAGAGTCCCTTCATATCACTGCGATCACTTACATTTTCTATTACATTCTCTTATTGAATAATCAGAGTGAATGCATATATAATAATATGCTGTTCAAATACCCACACATTAGGAGATCATTCTTTACATAGGATAATATAGAAGCTAATTTTAATTGAAGACTTTGGATCTGACACTGAAGAGCTCTTTTTTTAATTTATTTATTAAATTTAATGCAGTGACATTGATAAATCAGGGTACATATATTGAGAGAAAACATCTCTAGATTATTTTGACATTTGATTGTGCTGTATACCTCTCCCCCAAAGTTAAATTGTCTTCTGTCACCTTCTATCTGGTTTTCTTTGTGCCCCTCCCCTCCCCCAACCCCTGTCTCCTTCTTCATCCCATCCTCCCTCCCCCCACCCCTCACCCCTGTTGCCATCACATTCTTGTTCATGTCTCTGAGTCTCATTTTTATGTCCCTTCTATGTATGGATTCATATAGTTCTTAGTTTTTTTTCTGATTTACTCTGAAGAGCTCTTTATATGCTCATCTCATTGAATCCTCACAACAACTCTCTGAGGTAAGACTGTCATTGTCAAGCACTGTGAAGATCTCCTATTTTCCCAACTTATAAGCTTATAAATTTTAGCCTACCAGCTTCACGGATGTTGGCAGAAGATATGAGCCTCCTGGGTCAGAAACAAAGTTCTTACTCACGGCCGGCAAGCAACATTAGCTTCCTCTTCACATCAGTCCCGGTTGCCCCCCAGTCCTGCGAGGGTGATGTGAGTGGTTCGAGTGGCTGCTGACCACACAGTGGGTGGCATATGGCTGAGAAACTCAGCTTGAAAACACCACTCTCTTTCAATGTTGTGGTAAGCAACCTTGCCTGACCTTTGCTCTGCAGACAGGCATCTTAATTTTACTGGGCAGTAAGCGAACCTGCCCTCTGTGCCACCTGAACACACTTAGTCTAACTTTTAAGACTGTCTTGCTGTACAAACACGTTTAAGAAATTTCTGGCCATTAGTGTCTCTGCTTTTAAGACATAAAGAATGGTGAGAGACCTGTGGAGAATTGTCCTCCCACTGTTATTATCTCCGGTTTACAGATAAGGAATCAGGGATTAGAAAGGTTAAAGTCTTTTGTTTATTCCAGAAATAGTTATTGAGCACCTGTATGTATCAAGATCAAATAGCTAAAAAGTGGAGGAAAGGGGAGTCGTCAGGGCCTTTAAGTCACTAACTGTCACTGTCTTTAAGTCACTAACCGGCTCACGCCCTCACCTCCTCAGCCATTGTCTATCTTGTCTCTCCACCTAATGACCAGTGATGCATAACAGTAATTAACTGGATAACTAGCCCTTGTTAAGATGATAATGACTCTTTGGGACAAGTGCTCTTCCTGCCACGAGGCTCTCCCTCTGCAGCCTGCCTCAGCCCTCGGCCCCAAAAGCAGCAGTGTGGCCTGAGATGTGGGGATGATGTTGGCAGATCCTCAGAGATGTCTGAATGGCATTTTGAGATCATATTTGCCAGGACATAGAAGGCAATGCTTCTGGGTGATTTGAAAGTTAGATTAATGGTAAATATTACTATCATGAAAAGTTGAGTGTTGTGACTTGGGATTAATTTAGTTTCTGTACAAAATTAAGAAGGTCCTCTTTTCTCCGCTGTCCCCTCCACCAATTCATCTGGATTATATTCTGTGTGTATAATGGTGCCATTGAATGACCTGAGGAAGGTTTCACACCCGTCTATCCAGTGGGAGTCCCCAACGATGTGCCTGAATCGGTCTCCCCGGAAATGTTAAGTGATTACAAAGTCGGATTCCGGGGAGAAGAGAAAGATCTTGGCAACAATAGGACTAGAAGCAATTTTTCCAAACAAAGCGGTCTACTCCATCCCACAGAAAGGCCTCCCAGGCTGCAACTTCTCTCCTCTCTCAGCTCTGAACCCCCCCGAGGGAGCCAGTTGGCCCATTTTCTTAGGAAAATACTATAAGTGGGCACAGAATAACAGAGAGGGTTGATATCTAGCATCGGACTGCGGGGAAGAAACAAAGAGAGGCTTAGCAGGTCCGCCATTGCCCCTTTCAACCGAGGAACTCCACAGGAAACATTCTCCTCCCGGCATCTCTCCATCAGAGGGGAAGCTGTGCCTTTAAAAACAGTGCCGGGGAGGGGCCTGGCTGGATGCTCGTTTCCCCCTCTGCCACTGTGGTCCTGGACTAGCGTGCTGCAATGAGAAATTCTCTCCTGCGGCCCTCTCCCCCTCAGCACCTGAAGCTATTGGCCCCGATCCCTCAGCTTATTTTTCACTCCCTCTGATGCCAGAGAAAAATCTAATTAGTGAAGAATTTGAAGGAAAGAATGTTAAAGAGAACTCTGCCACCCCAAAACCACAGCGGAGTGGGGCCATGCCTCTTCTCTGTGAGGCCATCGCTGCCAGGGGGGTTGGTTCTTCTTCATCTTAAATGTCAGGTCAGGGAAGAGAAGGTATCCATACGCTCTCTGTCTAGGCGATTCTAGAGCCATTTGTCTGGCGATAGAATTCTCTCTGCAGACAAGCCGTCTGGTTCTAGAGCAGGCTGCTGAAAGAGGAAATGACTGCATGCCCCTTAGCAGTGAAGTCAAGGAGAAGAGCAGAATAAGAATGAAAATGCGGTTCAGGAGCCAATATTGTCCCAATATTCTTAGTAGGGTGAGGGAATGATTGCTCCTTTGCTCTGAATATCTGGGACCTTTTAGTGGCGGTGGCAGAGCAACCTCAATCAACAACACCCAACAAAATGTGTCAGGTGTTACTTTCACAATTAACCTGGTTCTGCTCCTTCAGAGAAGCGAGCGTTCCGGGCAGCCAGGGTGCCTTTATTTGAGTGAATGATGCAAGATGCCCCCAGACAGATACAGCTCCAAAGGAGCCTTCCCCTCCCATGTTGTTCCTTTTGAGGGTTCTGCCCACTGTCTCTTCGCTGTTGATTTTGGTTGGTCTGTTTTTTGGGGGCGCTTCCCCTGCCCCCCCAGTGCCAGTAAACTGGACTCACACTGGAGCAGTTGGGGTTGACTTGGCTACTGGCAGCTTCCAAAATATGGCCCAGTGGAAATAGGAACCAAATGGTTTTTGTATGCTAAGTGTGACGGCTTCATTGTCCCTCTGAGAGCAGAGAGCACGAAAGAACCAGACAGTCCTGGGCCTTGGCTTTGGCTCTGCCTCTGACTAGCTGGTTGACATCTCTGAACCTAATTCTTTATAAAATGGCAGTCGTCTACCCACTTCACCAGGGTGCTGTTGGGGTTAAACAATGTCGCTTATCGATGCCTACTGTGTGCCACATAGTGTGTGCCGAAGGAGCTCCCCTGCGGAGGTGTGTGAGCACCTCAGAGGCAAGGCCACTCTGTTCCCGCCTGGACAGACAGGAGGGTCTGACCGGCCGGGCGTGGATCTTGATGCTGCCCCTTGCTAACTCTTTGACCTTGGGATGGTGGCTCACCTCTCGCCTGGAAAGTGGAGGTCACAATCCCACCCACCTCCTCGAGCTGCTGTGAGAACTAAATAATATCACAGCTTAGCCCAGGGCTCGGAAGGCACTCCATGAGGGCCAGCCGTTGCTATTATTGTACTTATGAGCCTGATGCCTGGCATGTCTGTTCTCTGAAATATGGTAAACAGTACATGGTCAAAAAAAAAATGCTGGTTCCATTTTCCACAATTCTTTTCTTTATTATTATTATTATTATTATTATATATTTTTTTTTTACAGAGACAGAGAGTGAGTCAGAGAGAGGGATAGACAGGAACAGACAGACAGGAATGGAGAGAGATGAGAAGCATCAATCATTAGTTTTTCATTGCATGCAACACCTTAGCTGTTCATTGATTGCTTTCTCATATGTGCCTTGACCGCGGGCCTTCAGCAGACTGAGTAACCCCTTGCTTGAGGCAGCGACCTTGGGTCCAAGTTGGTGAGCTTTGCTCAAACCAGATGAGTCTGCACTCAAGCTGGCGACCTCGGGGTCTCGAACCTGGGTCCTTCTGCATCCCAGTCCTGCGCTCTATCCACTGCGCCACCTCCTGGTCAGGCACACAATTCTTTTCTTGACAGGTCTTTTCATTCACATCTGACAGGTTACAGTGGCGCATTCCCCTGGGGCCGTTCCATGAAAGGAAGATGATGTTTTCCAGAGGGAGTTGAACTCTAGAGGTTCCTGTCATACCTATTTGTTCTTTTAGTTGCTACAGACCTACAAAAGGAGAAAAATGGACCAACCAACCAACTCGGTGTCCTAGAGTCGGCCCTTAATGGAGCTGTGTGCTTCAGTCGGCCCGATCTCCCTGATTGTTACCATGTTTGTAACGTAGAGAAAGCAGTGCCCGGGGTTGTTCCCTCCTCATGTCACTGGAACGTGGACCCCATGCAAGTTCAAGCACCTGTGGGGGAGGGGAGTGGGTGGCATTTGCGTTTGTCTGTGGGAGCAAGGTGGGGGTGGTCACAGCTTGGAGAGCAAGATAAAGAAGTTGATGACTCAAGGGTCTTTTATTTTCTCTGGCATCTGCGAAAGGTGGCTTCTGATTACACAACTCTCCCACATTCCTTGCCAGCCTCAGGTACACCTCCGGCTCACCTCAGGCCTCCTCTTCCCACTGGCTTCTTCCTTTGACTTGGAGCAGATATTTATACCGATTGGAATCTACTAACAAAAAAGACAAGAAGCAGCAAGATACAGCTTTAGTGGCGTGAACTCTTGGGGGGAGGTGTATGTGTGATTTCATTTTTATTGCTTCCAATTATTTTAGATCTGTTTAACTTGGTGTTGGATACCTCAGAGTTCATTTGGCTCTAACAAGATCCCTGGCCCCTGGGCTCTGCTTTCTCCAGACTATACACTTCCTTCTGGGCCAGGAACCCTCAGTGTTAGTGACACAGAGGGGACGGGTTTAACAGTGGGGTTTTGCCATCATCTTGAGGTGATACCTGGAAGATTTTTCAGATATTGCAGTGAACCTTTATCCTCCTGAATTCTTTAGGTGGCTTGACTGTTGCCAATTGTGATTTCCAGAACATGCGAGCCCTGAGTATTTTAGTTTCAGGGAGGAGGCGGTGGTTGATGAATCCAAAGCAGGGGTGGGGGAATTGATACATTCATAGGGTTTATCACTGGGTTTACACTCCAATCCTGAAACCATAAACCAGACAAAAAGCCAACAATGTGCAAAGTGTTTCTTTTGAATTTACTTGATTCTGTTGTCAGGCTTTGAATGCAAACCCAGTTACATGGGTCCTGGGACCAGATGGCGTTGGCGTTAGAGGAGATTTCGTCTACCCTGTGTGGAAACTGAGGCCCAGAGGGGTTAAACAGCTTGCTCTGGTCGCGCTGCGAGGAGAAGGCCACGGCAGGTCCCAGGCCTCGCAATGCCCTCCTTCTTCCGGGTTCTCTGTTACTCGCGGCTGTCCTTGACTGAGGTCTGGAAAACTCGGGCTTCTTCGCCAACTCTCAACCACTAGCCAAGGCTAACCCCTCTCTCCTTTTGTAAAACGGCATTTTCCTGCTCTGCATCTTGGCAAGGTTTTCTTTCCTTCCCCCTTCCTCCTCCTCCTTATAATATGTGTGCATGGAAGCAAAGTCAATCACATGCAGAAGAATTTAAGTCACAAATCATCCTTTCCTCTGGCCACTCACCAGAGGCAATCTTTTCAAACAAGCTGTTTCTTTTCTTTTTTTTCCCCCTGGAAATGACTGCCAAACACTGGATAATATACTTGTACCCGTGCTTCTTTCTTTCTCATCTTTTTATAACATGTATGAAGTCTCTGCTTAGAAAGATGGGGATTTAGCCCAGATTCCTCTCTAACCTTAACCTTCTTTCTCTCGATGTTCCATGATTACTTTTATGCCCTCTGTTGGTTGCCTGTGACTTTTTAAACTGGCACCTTCATTTTGTGTGCCATCAACTTTCAACCAGTTTCTGAAGATGGAGCTCGGAGTCCTCTGAGGATCATTTCTTTGCCTTACTCCCTTCCACCTCCCACCTTTCATTAGTTCCTTTCACATTGTATTTACCTTCCAATTCTGTTTTGCAACCACACCGTGTCTCCTGAGCTTTTGGTTAACTTTAGAAGCTGAAAACCAATGGACAGCGTGTATATTAAGACTAGGCGATTTCTGTGTGTTGCTTGGTCCAATACTGTATTAGGATCCTTCTCCAGGGGACTTAATGTCTTAATGCGAGGGCCTGTCAGAAGCGGTATTTGTAACATCATTTGACCAAGGTTAACAATCCTGTCATTTGCTCTTAAGAAGGTCCCTGTCAGCTTTTCCTCTTTTTTTATTTTTCCTTACTTCTTCCTCCTATATCCCTCTAACACTTCACAGTAAAACAGAGGCAGATTCTGCTGAGTTTTTGTCGACATAGGGACTGTCAGAATTTCAAGACCTAGTCCGTGAAGTGAGCTCCATCGGTGATGACATTGAATCTTTGGCCATCCTGGGATCACTGGCATGGAATCATATGTACTCTAGGATATGATATAGAACAGTGGTTCTCAACCTTTCTAATGCCGTGACGCCGCAATACAGTTCCTCATGTTGCGGTGACCCCAAACCAAAAGATAATTTTGGTGGCTACTTCATAACTGTAATTTTGCTACAGTTATGATTCGGAATGTAAATACCTGATATGCATTATGTATTTTCCGATGGCTTTAGGCGACCCCGCCGGGGTCGCGACCCACAGGTTGAGAACCGCTGATATAGAAGAAGCATTATTTTAGGAGAATCAAGTGATACTGATGATGAGTTTAATTTTCTTTGTATACTTATTTATTTTTGGTGTGTTCTTTCCAGAGGAGGATGTCAGTATAATAGATGCTGTTTGTTTGATGGATCATGTTGTGATTGATGATAATGATTCTGATGCTTTCTGTTGGACCAAGATAATAAAAAGCCCAAGGGTATTTATAATATGCCTAACTGGGTTTTATATCAATTAGTGGGTACCCAAGTGCTTTATATAATACGCCACTAGAAACAGCTACTAAGGAAGATCTTGGAAAATCTCAAAAATTATCCCAGTTCACTGTCATACCTGCTGTTCTAAACTGCCATTCTGACACTTGATTTGTATATTATGTGAAACACTGAAATGCATAATTTACCAGGCTTGCAGTTTCTCATGCTGAAGAAAATGTGCTATTAGGAAATGCCCAACATAGATTTAGAAAGAGATATTTGCGATGTCTCAGATGGTTGCTGTTAAACCATAATTTCCCCCAGATACGGATTGCTCCAGGAGCTGAATCCGGCCAGCTCCACCTCGCCACAGCTTTGCATCCCCTTCTCGCTGGTGTTGGGTCTCGGAAGGGAGAAGAGAAACATGGGGGAGCAGGAGAGGAGAACCGGCTCCCCAGATTTGTTCCAGGTCTTGACAAAATGTTGGAAATGGGTTATAACGTATTCTCTGCAACTCTTAAGACCTTATGAAACATGGGTTTTCTTTCCGATATGATTGGGTGCTTGGAGTAGATGAGGAAGTCGAGGCGTATCCCTAAGGCACTGCAAACGTGGGGGCGGGGCCCCTGCTAGGAGCAGCCAGCATTTGTAGCTCTATAAGCAATCCCAGGTCTGAACGGGGGAACCAAGCTCTTTGTGCCCTCAGTCAAGGTGATTTGGGCGAAAAGAAAAGTTGTACTGATTCTTCCGATGGGCTTCACAAGTAGCCCAGCACCAGCTGTGATCTGGGGAGCTCTAAGGCTCTATGGCCTGAGTGTCCGGAGCGGGTATGGGGTGCAGAAAAGGGAAGCAGAAGTAGGAATATGATTGGGAGAGGCTCTGCTTGAGAATCCCTCTCCTAAAAGAACCCCTTACCCTCCAATTTATGCATTCATTAAAGTGTTTTCATTGGAAAGTAGCTAGTCTGTACTGTGTCTGGCATCTAACATTCCTCAGACCTAAAGTTATACCAGCTCTATTCAGCTTTCTGCAAGCCTGTCTGGGGTTTGGGCATAAACAAGTAGGCCCACGCTGTCCTGGTCTTTGACAGTGATCTGGATTCTAGTCACTTTCTGGGATGCCATTCTGCCCCTTGCCAAATATATATACATATATGTATATTCCCTGCCCTGGAAAAATTAGTCTTAGTTGAAGATGGTTGTGGGGTTGTAGCTTAAAAAACAGTAGGATCCGAATCTACCTCTAGGTTCCATGCTGTGTGTGTGTGTGTTTGCGTGTGTTTGCGCATGTGCTGTGGATCTACAGGGAGGTGGACGAGGAAGATCAAGGCTGTGTGTGTACAGAAGTATGGTACCCCTGTCAGAGCGTCCCTGTTCGAGTGCCACTCTCTGGAGAGCGTAGCTAACATGGTCTTTCCATCCTGGGTCCTGGGAACTTGAATGTAAATACGGGTTAAATTTATATACAGTTCAGTTGCCTTACTTTAAAAAAAGAAAAAAAGCTGATGTGTTTTGTGAGGCTCCCTGAGCTCCACAGGGTTTCCCAAACAGACCCCGAGTTTTAAAGTGTGCACATAGATAACATACACATTTACAGTGATGGCAAGTTGTGTATGCAGGTGTCCGTGCTGCGTGCTCGGGCACTATCTGCCAGCTCCTCTCCACGAGGAAATCATCCCCGCCCCCACCCTCCACCGAGGAAATCGTCCCCGCCCCCACCCTCCGCCGTGCCCGCATCATCTGTCGGTCCACCTCGGAGCCACGCCAGCCCATCTTGGAGTGATTTCTTTCTACCGTGGATGTTACCATCACTGCACAGTCTCAGCTCTTTGCCTGCAGTTGCTCAAAGTCCTGTCTCCCCATCCTGTGTCTTCATTATCTCTAACCCTATCAGATAAAATGATCCCTTTTTATGACGAGTATTTTATAATAAATTATCCTTGCAATCTTGCAATAAATCTTATAGACAAAAAAAAACCAAACTACCCCAGACACGTGATTACAAAAAAATTCCCTAAATATAAAAAGAATGCAATTTTAATAAAATAATATATATTATACCAGTCAGGGTTTTAAAACATTTTTGATGAAATGGTACGTGTTTATATCTGAGATGGCATAGTAAAAAAGAGTTTAGTTGAAAAGACTTGAATGAATGTGAGGGCAGGATATAGGGAACCAACCAAAGACGGTGAGGGACCCAGAGACTAGAGACAGCTGGAAGTTCTTACCCTCCCTCCTTCCCGGGGGCCTGCAGGAGCCCGGTGAGGACTCAGCTGGAAAAGAGAGGCCAGCCACACCCAGACCTTCAGGCTGAGAAGGGGGAGTGGGGAGTTAATACCCCAGCATTTCTCCTCTCCCCAATGCATTTCCCGCCACTGCCTCTCGCTGGCTAAATGCTGGCATCCAGAGGGCAGGGAGCCTCGGAGCTGCAGTCCATAGAGCTTGGCAGCCTGATGCAGAAAGCAGCTGAGAGAGAGGCAGAGGATGGGTCAGGGTGGGGCATGGCACGTGGGAAAACCTGCGTGGTACGTCAGTCCGCACGTGCTAGGTGCTACCGTGCAGGAACTCGTAATGAAGGTCAAGGTCTTGCACCTTGGTGTCGGATTTCCCTGTGAGTACTGAATTCAGCAACCGTGTTGCCTTGTGTTGGCAACTCTGATGTTCTCAGAATGGAGAACAACTCTTGGTAAAGTTCCAGATTAAACCAAATGCAGTTTTTTCTTTCCAGGTTGCATTTCTGAAAATTTTAGCATATATTAAAAACCATGCAAAAACACGTTTTAGTTTATACCTATAGAATTGAGTTCTTTCTCATATAATTTTAAGTATATACTTTTTCCTACATGGATGGCATTTGAGAGTTGGGTAGATAGGCGCAGGGCAAGTATCTGTTTAGCAAGTGCCTTGTCTGTTACGGGGCAGTTGGCATCTCTGACCCCGCACCCACTAAATGCCCCCTAGTACCCTTCCAATTATAAGAAAAACCTCAGGGAAGCACCCAACAATTTTCAAAAACGCCCTCAGGGTATGAGCCACTGCTCCAGCTCTTTCTGGTGCCACTTTCCATGTCATCAGCCGTGAAATGGCTAAAGGTGCAAGTTTCCTCCAGTTGGGGTCAAACAAAAAAAAATCTCTGTAAATTAAAATGCTGCCATCTTAACACGCAATACTATATACAGATGATATGTTATAGACTTGTACACGAGAAACCTGTATAATTTTAATAATGAATGTCACGCCAATAAATTCAATTAAAAAGTAAATAAAATGCTGCCTCTTCACCTTGCAGGGGTGAGGGAGGCTTTGCACACTTTTTTGCTGGGAGAGGATAGGGTCCAGGCTAGTGCAGTCCGATAGAGACTCACCTCCTATTCTCACTCCTGCAAGGGTGTCCTCGTCACCTCTCTGCTACTGCGTTCCTGCGCAACACGCTCTCCCTGGCTGGAGCTGTGCAAAGCCCCGGCTTCCTGCGGCGTCCGATCAGCCTGAGGGTGGGCCCCTGGGCACTTGTGACGCTGAGTGCTGACATCTGCATCCCCGTGGTGCTGCCATCTGGTCAGCATTCCTCAGCCTTCTCCCAGGACTTTTCTCTTCCCGTTTTCCTCCTCGTCCGTGTCAACTGCGTTGACCCCCCTTCTCCCCTCACGGAGTCTGTGGGTACCACATCCCTCCCCCCGAGCCTAACAAACTGGGCCAGTTTATGTCATGATGGGTCATGATCAGTCTACCCGTGGCTCCCCCTTCCCCTTATTACTATGCCCTTGGAGGCCACGGAGGGCTGGGTATGCTGGTACCCACTTCTACACCCCTTTCTGTCACGGACGCTGAAGTGATGAACTCCTAGTGGCTTTAGCACACCACCTCACTTGTCTTTGAATGGCCCCCTGCCCCACCCCCCCGTGATTGTACAGTGGCATTTATCTGGCCACCTGCCTAACGTGCACCTTCAGTCCTTTTAATTAAATAGTGAACAGAAGCTTTAAACATCGCATCTGACCGAAGAGGTGGGGTGGGAGGCAAAGCTCCTGTGAAACCCGTTTCAGGCCATCAGCTGCCTGTGTTGAGGCACATGTCAATCCACAGATATGCTCTGGGATGCCCGCTGTGGGAGATGCTCTGGGAAGACTCCGTGGAGCTGCAGAGATGGACGAGACCGAGAGCACTTACCTCTGGCGGGGGATCAGGCAAGCAAACGGAGCGGTCCATGACGACCTGGCAGTAGATGAGAGGGGGCAAAGGGGGTAAGAATTATTTTATGGAGGCATTTGAACTGAGTCGTGAAGGTGAAACAAGATTGTAATAAACATAGAAGGGAGAAAGGGTGCTGCTGACTGGCGGGAGGAAAACGCTACTTGTAAATGAAATGCTAAAAGTGCATGCTAGGCTCCGGTAGTGGGGAGAGATTTGGGACTGAAGGTATGAAGGATTTATGCAGCCGTGGGCCAGCAGGGAGCAGAAGTCAGAGCCGGAGGGCAGAGTGCCTTGACTGTCCTGAGGAGCCGAGGCAGAGGGGAAACAGTAAGATGAGCTCTGAGGAAGTGGCCTAGGGCCCTGTGAGGAGGGATCAGAGAGGCATATAAGTGGGAAGGAGATGGTTAGCAGGCTACGGTCCTAGCTGTGGCCAAGGGGACAGGGACAAAAGGGCTGCGTGGGCCGGTGTCCGGTGTCCGACACCAGTGGAGGGCTGCGTGCGTTTCACTTTTTCACTTCCCAGGAATGATGGAGGAATGCCTGATCCCTTTATTTCCTGTCTCACTCTGTAAGAAGTGTCACCGACCTGGTCAACGTTTGACCTCCCCTTCCCATCGAGGCCCCGGCCACAGAGGCGAAGGTCACGTTTCCTCCGTGCCTTCGCTAGCTTTGGGTAGAGAATGTGATATAATCTGTGAGTGTGGAATCGTCAAAGGAATTCAGATTATTCTTGGGCAGGCTGCTGACTTAATATTCCGAAGCAATAACCAGAGTTAACATCCTCATCTTGAGAGAAAGAAAAAAAAAATGTCCCTCTACAGTATGTACTAAAGAGAAAGGCTGAGAGGATTGATTTTTTTTTTTCCTTCAAAGAATCCATAAATATTTACATAAGTGCAAGTTACAAATCTGTGGCTTGGAGATTATCGAATTTCACTGCTTTTACACTCGCAGCATATAAATTTCCAGCAGGCATTTGCTGGTTGTGAATGTTCAGTCTTTGGAGAATTGTCTCCTAGTTTGTTTCCTTTGCTCTTGGAAAACAAATCTCTCCTGTGCTGTTTTTAATGCTCTCACTTATGGTTATGGATTGGCCATTGGCAGTCATGGGCTTTGGCCGAGGGGGCTTCCTCGTGATGGACTGCTTGCTAATGGGGGCACTACATCCTGAGCCAAGAGGCGGCTTTTAAAGACTCTGTTGGTAAGACAATAATTCTCTGCATGAGAGATCCCTAGATGGTAGTGGAGTTACAAAGTCTTTGTGGAGTTCTTTAGCAGATGAAAAAAAGCACTAAAGATCATGTCCCTGTAGCAGAGAAGCCGTTTAACAGATCTTCCTTAAATATGGGTGCTGCGTCTGCCATTTTGCACGTGGGCAGACCTCACCCCTTGTGTTCCTGATCTTTCTCTGCAGAATTGTGCCTGGGGCACGTTCTCCACGTGGTTTTGGCTAGTCAGAACAATCGCTGAGTAAGGCTTGCATTAAAATTCATTCTGAATTTTACAGTTACAGTTGCTAGATTTGGGCCTGTCCTACCGATCTCAGGAATCTGCTGTGTATACTGAAGAACAAATTTCTTCAATATGCAAAGGATAAGGCCCGCCCCTGTGTCCTGCATGGGGTAGGCAGTTAATACCCATTTGTGGGACTGGGGAGTGGTCGATCTGAAAGTAGTTTTATCTGTCTTCTGTCAAAATAAGTTTAATACTTGGTTTTAAATTTGAGAAGCCGCTACATGAAAAGTAAACAAAATGAATTTAAAATTCCTGACAATGGGCCATGCCAAGGATTGGATGTTATGTCGATGTGCTTGGGTATATTAGATGAATGCAGAAAAACTTAAATTTGTAGGAGACTTGCTTTCAAACAGAGAAATATAGGGCCCATTTCTGTCTTTTCCTGGGACTCAGCTGCTCGGCTGGGTACAACCCTGTCATTTGCAAAGGTAGGACTGGTGGTAGGTAGGCTCGGAACTGGGTCAAACCCCTGCCTCAGAACTGAGTATTTGACCAGACAGACTGAGTGAAGGTAAACCTGGTGCCCATTGTAGTAACGGATCATGGTCCTTATGAGAGATTCGCAATGGGAACTCTACATGAGGGGCGGGCTTCTCAACAGGCATACTGACTAAGACCCCAGAGTGAAGGGGGGTTGTCCTGTGGGATTTTGTGCCGTTGGACAGGCCTCAGGGCCTGGAAAGGGAACTTGGAAGAGCACGGCCCGACTCCAGCCTTAAGTAGAAGCTGTGAGCTGTGTTACTAGTCAGATGGTTAGAGCAGGGAGCCAAGACAACCCTAGAAAAGAAACCTAGAGTTGGGAGCCTTGTGCTCTGGGCGTGTAGAAGCCCGGGTGTTTTCACTGGGGTATCAGAGGAGGACAGACATACGGACAGTGAGGCAAACAAGCCTCGTCTTAGATTCAGGCTCCTTAAAGGTTAGGCTTAGTCTTGGGTCTTGAGGAAAGGCCTGGGACTCTGCTTATTTTATATCTTCTTGTATCTAGCAAGATACCTGACAGTATAGCACTCGTTATGTAATGGATGGCAATGAAATGGCATAGGCACTATTTTGAAAATGTAAAAATGCAATGAAAGCTTATGTAAAGTTGGATTTAAAGTTTGTAGGACTATCTGAAAAAATAAAAGCCTTTTACTTCTGTTGAGGTTACATAATCACCCAAATGGGCAGGCAGGAAAGAGCGATGTCCAGAGAGGGATCCGGCACTTACTCGGGAAGCTGTGTAGTCTGGTGAAAAAAACCAAAACACAAGCTGTGGTTTCAGACAGATCTGGGCTTGAATCTCAACTTTGCTGACCACTAACTGCGTGGTCACAGCCAATGACTGTACCTCGCTGAGCCCAGCTTAGTCACCAGTAAAATATGGATGCTATTGCATTTCTGGAAGGGGTGTTGTAGGAGTTAAATGTACTAACGTAAGACATAGTGGTCCCTGGAAATGGCAGTTCCCATAGAGAGTCCTGGGAGAGCCAGGAAGGAGAGAGGAAAGAGGTTTTTAATGCCTTGCTGTGGGAATTGATGGCTCTGATGGGCCTCATCCTTATGCTCCCCATGTGATGTGATTCTTGCTGATGTAATGGGCTGGGTCGATGTCCTGCAGATCTGATGACAGGACACCCACACCCTGTCACCCTTTCTGCCAAGATGGACTGTACTCATGAAGCCACCACGCCCTCGCTGACCCCTCCACATAAATGGCTTAATGGAATGTGGGCTTTATTCACGCCCTCCTGCAAAAGTTGGCTCGGGCTCCTGGTGGTGGTCATGTTCTTAGAGATGGAGTTTGTCTTCAGAGCTGACATCCAGCAGCCCCCTGGGCAAACCCCACCCCTCTCTCTCTTTGCGCTGTCATCCAGTTTTCCTGTGTTTCATTTCCTGTGTCATCCAGTTGAGTTTGTGTCTTGACCATCCTTCTGGTTGGGAGGGGTGGGGGAGCACGGAGAATAAGAACCAGGAACAGAGGCTTTTGTGTCACTCTTGCAAGGTTCCTGGAAAATTGAGGCTAGTTGTTGGATTAGAGTCATGCAGCCCTGGTGTTTCTTCCTCAAGTCACCCATAAAGGCAGGGCCCATGAGGCGGCTTTGGGATTTGAAATTGTAACATTATGGATTTCATGAAATGCTTCTTCTATACTATTGCCCCGACCGCACCCCCACCCCTTCTTTTTCCGGGTGAAGCAGAGGGCAGGCAGAACGCACACTTACGGATGAGCTGGCGGACTGCAGTACGACCAGGCTGTGTTCAGGTGGGAAGGCGGGTAGACGAGAGTGTCTAGTCCATTTTGAGTGTGTGCCGGCCGTGGCTTCGACCGGCTCAGTGACCTTGTCCTTATGGGGTCATCGTTAACTTCTACTTACTGAGTGTTTAATATGGTCCTGGCAGTGAACAGATGCTTCACGTGTGTTATCTTCTTTAATGCTCACTGCCATCTTTATAAGTACGTGAAATTATCTCCGTCTTACATATGAGGAATGGGGCTCAGAGGAGTGAGTTAGTGGTCTCAGTAGAGCTCATGATTTTCCTGTGGCTGCAGTTCCTGCTGCTGACACTGTGTCTTCTATTGCTCTTTCTTACTAAGCCTGACTTCCTACTAATGACTGCTGTCCCACTGCGTTCTGGCGACATATGAAGGTATTTGATGTCTCTGTAAAAGAATTTGTCCTGCCTACTTCACAGAATTGCTTTGAGGAAGAAGAGTTATGAAAGAGTATTAAATGTTTTACAAACGTAAAGTAACACAATAATATGAAATTCAGATAAAGGAAATGAAAGTTGGCAAAGGATAAAAGGGAGAAGGTAAATAGAAAAGTCTTTACTTGTTACTATGTAAGCGCTCACCGTCTCTAATTGATTCATGTATTATTTATTTATTTTGTGACCGTTATTTTATTGAAACTTTCTAATAACTCAATGAGGTTGATGCTAGTCCTATTGTTACTCCTAATCTACAGACGTGGAAACTGAGGCACAAAGAGGGAAGCTCTATTGCACAAGGTTACAGAACTAAAATCGAAGTCCAGGTCTGACTTGGGAGCCTGCCATTTTAATTCGAATACCTCGATGTTCTGTCTCTCAAGGGCTTTCCGGGGGATAAGGGTAAAGGCTAGCAGACCCCTGCAGGAGTCTCCTAACTCTTTCTTCTCAGATGAGGTATCCTTCACAGAGGTGGTGACAGCTAAGGTGATTTCTGAGGGACTCCAAGGCAACGGCAATAAATAAGACGGGAGGGTTCGGGAAGAGCGTGGTTAGGCTGAGCCTTATTAAAGAGTTCATAATTCACTGTGAGGGCAATGGAGGGCCGTGTGCAGGGGGTGCCGTGCTCCGCTCGGAGGGCTGGAAACATCACTCTGGCAGCTGGGCCGGCCTTGTGGCAGGACTGGGGCAGGAGGGTGTGTGCAGTGGGTGGGAATGAAGGCCACGAAGTCCAGCAGGCTCGACTGTCAGCACCGGGGGACGGGTGCCTTAGCCTGTCTGAGTCTTTGATTTTTGCTTTTTGAAAATGAGGGACAGGGACAACACCCACCTGGGAGGAGCAGCGTGAGGATGAGCTGGGAGCTGCTGTGCTCAGTGGGTGCTCCGCAAAGACGTGCTCTTCATGCTGGGAGCTGTTCCGAGGAAAGTCGTGTGGATGCTGAGGAAGACGTTTCCTGGATGGGAGCAGTGAGAACGAAGAAAAGCGGGCAGATTTAAGAGAAGTAGAATTGAGAGAATGTGACCATTAATCAGATGTGGGTGGTGAGAAAGGAGAGAAAGAGCTAGGAGAGGGGGGAGAGTGGCAGAGAAAGGAAGAGAAAGCACAAGAGGAGTAGAGGAGGGGGTGTTGAAGAGATGTGGCTCCTATAAAAACACCTGTTGTTGGCAGAGGTGTGATCACAGGGGAAGGTGTACAAGGGACAGATGCAAATGAGCAGAAAATCCTTTAGGGCTGATTTTCTTTCTTTCTTTTTTTTAATTTTCTTTTTTTTATTAATTAACTTTAATGAGGTGACATTGATCAATCAGGGTACAGAGGTTCAGAAAAAACATCTCCAGGTTATTTTGACATTTGATTATGTTGCATACCCATCAAAGTCAAATTGTTTTCTGTCACCCTCTATCTGGTTTTCTTTGTGCCCCTCCCCTCCCCTCCATCCTCTCCCTTTCCCCTCTCCCCCCTCCCCGGGTAACCACCACATTCTTGTCCATGTCCCTGAGTCTCATTTTTATGTCCCGCCTATGTATGGAATCATATAGTTCTTAGTTTTTTCTGATTTACTTATTTCACTCAGTATAATGTTATCAAGGTCCATCCATGTTGTTGTAAATGATCCAATGTCATAATTTCTTATGGCTGAATAGTATTCCTGGCAAGAACAACACAAAAAAAGAAAACTACAGACCAATATCTCTAATGAATACAGATGCTAAAATACTAAACAAAATACTAGCAAATCAAATACAACAACACATTAAAAAAATAATACATCATGATCAAGTGGGATTCATCCCAGAATCTCAAGGATGGTTCAACATACATAAAACGGTTAATGTAATACACCATATCAACAAAACAAAGAACAAAAACCATATGATCTTATCAATAGATGCAGAAAAGGCATTCAATAAAATACAATATCATTTTATGTTTAAAACACTTAACAAAATGGGTATAGAAGGAAAATATCTCAACATAATAAAGGCCATTTATGAGAAACCATCAGCTAACAGCATATTAAATGGCATAAAACTGAGGACTTTTGCCCTAAAATCAGGAACAAGACAAGGTTTTCTAAATCACCACTGTTTAAGGAGCACCTATTATATTAAGACATCAATCAACAAGACAAGATGTTCTTTCTGGTCACGACATTTTTTTTGATGGATATTTGTTTTAGCATTTGTTAAATGTTCATATTCTGAGTTTAGAGTAGAAAATAGGTGATATTTATTTTCCTGCATAAATGCCTTTGGGTAGTCATACTTTTCCATTAATTCACCATGACTAGAGTCTTGCAATGAGTGTGTGTGTTTTTAAGTAGTGAATTATGTGTATTTCATGTACACTGATGTATCCTCCAAATATGTTCTTCTTCAAGACTGTTTTGGCTACTCTGGGTCCCTTAAATTTCCATATGAATTTTAGAATCAGTTTGTCAACTTCTGCAAAAAAGGCATCTGGGATTCTGATTGGGATTGCATTGAACCTGTAGATAAACTTGGGGAGTATTATCATTTAACAATATTAATCTTGGCAAGTCATAAACTTGGAATGTCTTTTCATATATTTTGGTATTCCCTAACTTCCTTCCATGATATCTTGTTATTTTCAGTATACAAGTCTTGCAATTTTTTTCTTCATTTATTATTACTTTATTCTTTTGATGTTACTGTAAGTAAAACCATTTTCTTAATTTTATTTCCTGATTGTTCATTGTTGGTGTATAAAAATCCCAATGAGTTTTGTACATTGACTTGTATCCTACAAGCAGTTGAGCATGCTCATTAGTCCTAATAGTTTTTTCAGTTGATGGATTCTTTCGTATTTTTTTTATACACAAGATGATGTCATCTGTGAATAGAGACAGTTTTACTTGTTCGTTTCCAATCTGGATGCCTTTTGTTTCTCCTGGTAGCCTAACTGTCCTGCTAGGTCTCTAGTGAAATCGATGTGCTGAGACCCGGTTCCCCTCTCCCCTTCCTGATGCGGAGGGTGAAGGCTCCGTCTTCCACCATTGCGTGGGATAGCCATTGTGGGCTATTTTAAAGATAGCGTTTCTTTATCAGATTGAGGAAGTTCCCTTCTATTCCGAGTTTTTTTAGTATTTTATCATGAAAGGGTGTCGGATTTTGTAAAATGCTTATTTCCCCCTGTCTTGGCAGTTGGTCATGTGGCTCCTCCTCCCTTCTGTAGTCTATTAAATTGTCACTGTATTGATTGACTTTTAGATGTTATACTGACTTTGCATTTCTGGGATAAATTCTACTTGGTCATGCCGTATGATCCTTTTTGTATGTTTCTGGATTTGGTTTGCTAGGATTTTATTCAAAATTCCGTGTCTATATTTATTTATTTATTTATTTGTATTTTTCTGAAGCTGGAAATGGGGAGAGAGAGTCAGACAGACTCCCGCATGCGCCTGACTGGGATCCACCCGGCACGCCCACCAGGGGCGACGCTCTGCCCACCAGGGGGCGATGCTCTGCCCATCCTGGGCGTCGCCATGTTGCGACCAGAGCCACTCTAGTGCCTCAAGCAGAGGCCAAGGAGCCATCCCCAGCGCCCGGGCCATCCCTGCTCCAATGGAGCCCTGGCTGCGGGAGGAGAAGAGAGAGACAGAGAGGAAGGGGGGGGGGGTGGAGAAGCAAATGGGCGCTTCTCCTATGTGCCCTGGCCGGGAATCGAACCTGGGTCCCCCGCACGCCAGGCCGACGCTCTACCGCTGAGCCAACCGGCCAGGACCGCGTGTCTATATTTATAAGAGCTGGTGGTGTATAGTTTTGTTTTGTTTTCCTCATGATGCCCTTGCCTGGTTTTGGTTTCAGGGTAATAATGGCTTCAGATTAATAAGTAGGAAAAATGTTTTCTCTTCTTTATTTTTGGAAGGAGTTTGAGAAAGATCAGTGTTAATTCTTCTTTAGATACTTGGTAGAATACTTGGGAGAACTCACCTGTGACGCTATCTGGGCCTGAGCATTTCTTTGTGGGAATTTAAAGAAGATTACCGATTCAATCTTCTCTTTACTTGTTATAGATGGACTCAGATTAACTTGAGTCATTTTTGGTAGTTTGTGTCCTTCTTAAAAATTTCCCATTTCATCTAGTGATCAAACTGGTTTTCATACAGTTTTTCATACCATATGTACTTTTGTTTCAAGTTATTATTTAAAAAAGAACATTATACTTTTTTTTTTTTTTTTAAATAAGGGTTTCTGCAAGGGCCCAGCTCTGCAGCTCTGACACAGGGCCTGGGATAATCATCACCATTATAGAGCCTTTACTGTGTGTTGGATATTTCACTGAATACTTTACACATGTAGTTTCATGTACAACAACAACAGTCTGAGGTACTGTGTTATTCTGGAAACAGCGGCTCCCAATGGTTATGCAGTTGGCAGGTGGTGGGGCTGGTAACTGCACCCAGAGAAAGTGGACAGTTAGTGTGGGACCCATTGGGAGGGGCACATGGTCCCATCCTTGTCTTGAGAGAGGAGGGGTTCTGAAGCCACCCCCGCATACAGAGTGTCAGCAGGCGCTGGGGACAGACAGGATGCAGAGCGGTGAGATGTCTGGATGCTCGCAGCTTCAGGAGAGCTCCAAGAACCCTGAGGCTGCGGTACAGCAGAAGCAGAGAGTAGGACAGCAGGAGATTTTAAATTTCCCCAAATTATTCCCTAGAGGCTGTCCTAAGCTCAGACGAAGGGGGTGTGCTGGACGCTTGGACTGGGGACACAGCACAGAGAGTTTTACGGCTTGACCCAGAACAGAAGATGCTGGAAAGGTGCTTAGTGCAGTTTCTCCAGCCTCCAAGGCGAGAGGGCAAGCTCCACCCCCTATCGGGACGGGACCACCCCTTCAGACCCAGGGCCTTCTGGAGCAGTACTTCTGTATCTGTGTCATAAATGTATTCTTAGGACTCATTGGCACTTAGATTAATTCTGCAGGTGCAGATGCTTCCCCACGGTACTGGCAAACCGGCTGCTCTGTTCTGTTCTAAGACTAGCCTAGTATCTGGAGGCAGAGGGCTTGAATTCAAGTCCCATCTCTGCCTGTTCCTGGTGGTGTGACCTCAGTCAGAATACCCTCCCTCTTGAAACCTCAGATTTGTCATCTGCAAAATGAGGAAAAAAAAATACATACATCTCATAAATCATTCTAGGAACCAAATTAAATTAATGTATGGAAAACGTCTTTGTAAACTGTTAAACTCCAGAAAGGTTAACAAATGACTCCTTTTTTTTTTTTTTTTTTTCCATATGGAAAAAGCCACTGAGTGAATAATCTCTCGCATGAGTGTCCATTTATGTCAGCCTGCTGAGGTCATATGGTGTGGCTTTGAAGTGGAGAAAGTGTGACTGTCAGGTTTTAAAAAGGAAGCAGAGAGCCCGTATTTCTCAGGCCGCTCTGCGCGGGCGCGAGCACAGCTGTGGCGGCAGTGACTTCACAGGACCTGCAGCCCTCACTGGGGCCGCGACAGCCAACATAAAGACAACTGAAAAGCCAGACCTGGGCAAGCTGAAGGAGTGAAATAAAAACAGACCTGAAGGGCATAATAGCACCTCCATTTATAGATATAAAAAAAGCATTATTAAAACGAACAGGTTCTAGATTGCTTTGTGGGTCTTTCTGGTAAATTTCATCTACTTCTATTACTTAACCATTTTTATCCTAAGTATATATATGATGGCCGGCGGGGGGGCAAAAAGCTCTACATTTTTAGCTTGGTCCCTTGTGAACGCTGAGAACGATAATGCTTCTCAAGGTAGTAATATATCTATCGTTGGCTAGTAGGAAATGTTTACTGATTATTTTGGGACGGGTTCAGCCGCGGGAGAAAGAAATGGGTCCGGTGGTGGGCAGACGGCCGCTGCAGGGCTGGCGGCTGCCTTTCTGGCTCCTGGCTCTCCTCTTTCTAGCTGTGTCCTTGGGGAAGCTGTTTACTCCCAGGTCTTCTCAGCTGGAAGCCAGGGAGGACACAGAGCCTCTTCCACACGGTGCTGATGGGGACTAACACACGGCAAGAAATCGTCGTTGCCTTCCCTGCCTTCTTATTTTTTTTTATTTTTTTATTTTTTTTTGTATTTTTCTGAAGCTGGAAACGGGGAGAGACAGTCAGACAGACTCCCGCATGCACCCGACCGGGATCCACCCAGCACGCCCACCAGGGGCAACGCTCTGCCCACCAGGGGGCGACGCTCTGCCCCTCCGGGGCATTGCTCTGCCGAGACCAGAGCCACTCTAGCGCCTGGGGCAGAGGCCAAGGAGCCATCCCCAGTGCCCGGGCCATCTTTGCTCCAATGGAGCCTTGGCTGCGGGAGGGGAAGAGAGAGACAGAGAGGAAGGGGGGGGGGTGGAGAAGCAAACGGGCGCCTCTCCTATGTGCCCTGGCAGGGAATTGAACCCGAGTCCCCCGCACGCCAGGCCGACACTCTACCGCTGAGCCAACCGGCCAGGGCCCCTGCCTTCCTTTGACTTAGCTTTTCATATCCTAAGACCAACAGCACAGGCACCACACACACACACACACACACACACACACACACACACACACGCGTAACCTTTCAGTCCACCTTTTTTTTTTTTTTTTTTTTTTTTTTTGTACATCTGAGGAAAAGATGTAATCCTTCCCCGGTTTGGTTCCAAGAAGTTCTCTCTGCTGTTTGATGTGCATTCTTGGGCGCAACTCCGGCATCATGTATTTCAGACATAGCGCCTGTTCACAAGGCCCCCGGAGGATTTATGAAAATGGGCTTCTGCTCCTTGGTGTTATTTGTAATTCTTTACTTTTCTTCTGCATGCAGAGGAGTTGCTCTTGAGGAGGGATACAAAGCTATGCAGAAGTCGGCCCAGATCACATCACTGTTGGTCAGAATTTCCCATGGTGCTCACTGCTGGGGGCTACTGTATTGAATGAAGCTACTCTGCAATTGCAATTTCCAGGGATATGAGGAAAGCCCTCCTCAGCTGAATGCCCGTATCCGGTTGGCAAGGGCGGCAGCCTCGGAAAGAGGTTGGGTTAACAAGAGAACGTTGCAGGAGAAGCCGTAGGAGGGACCTGGGTCTGCTCTGCCCAGGAGAGGTGGGCAGTGGCAGGTGGCTCCGAGAGGTTCCGGCACGTAGTTCAAACTCTGCCTTCTTAAAGGAAGATGATACTTCTTGAGGATGGCTCTGAGGGTGGGACCGGGTCCATGGACTGCACCTTACAGGGAGATGGGGTTTCATTTCCTGTGAGGGAGAAGTTCTTAAGCAATGAGCAGATGAAGTCGGACGAGTGGCCTAGGAGGTCACTCTGCGCTTCTGCGAGGAGCAGTGTAAGTCAGGGGTCAGAGCTCAAGGAGCCGTGGCAGAGAGCAGACCCAGACGCAGAGCCTGGGGACAGAGCGGGGGGCAGTGTCCAGTGTCCTGAACAGATGTCATGAGTTGCTGATCAGGAGAGCTTATTAGCGAAATAGACTTGAGGCCCTGAACTGTTGTGACAAACAAGCCCCAGTCCTGAGGTGCTGGCTCATCCCTGGGAAGGACTTTACCTGTTTCAGCCTGTTTCCAAAGGCCAGTGCTGGGGCCTGTCTGCTAATGCTGTTCATCCTCTTAAAGGTGGTGGCCAGGCCCTGGCAGGGGCAAGTTCACCGTCACTGCAGGTCCTCCAGCCGCCACTGGATCCCTGGATGGCGAGAGCTTTAGAGTCCTGCTGAGTAGACTCAAGCATTAGATATGCTTGATAACCTTGATGTTACCATTCAGTGCTGATGAGAGTGAGCTTTGATTGGGTCTGGGACCAGAGACACGGAGCATGGGGTCTTGTCTAAGATAGAGCAGATCAACCCAGGATCATGGGCAGTCAGCTGGACAGGCACCAGAGTGGGGAACAGAACGTGCTAAGAATAATAGCTTGGTTCTATTTTCCTACATCCTGATTCCTGCAGGTAAAGTAAGTCGCATCCTCTTCTGTGCTCTCTTTGTCTTCTCTGAAACTCGGCCTCACTTTTCACGTGGCCCTGTACTCATCAGCTAGTGTCTGTCTTCCTTTGAAGGACTTATAGCAATAGTTCATTTTATTGAGAGCTTTCCATGTGCGCAGTGATTTACAGGCAACCTCTCATTCAATCTTCACAACAAACCTAGGAGGTAGTCGTTTATTAATATTCTTATTCCTGTTTTGCAGCTGAAGGAACTGAAGCTTGGAGAAACTAAGTAGCATGGCCCAAGGACAGGCAGCTCTGAATGGCAAAGAGCAGAAGGATAGGGTCAGGGTCAAACTCAGTTCTCACGTTATTCTTCACTGAGATCACTGCGTTATTTCTTGAGGCTACATCTTTTTTTCATCTGGGTCTCCCCAGTACTGAGCGTGGTTGCAGACAAGATAGGCTTCCAATAAAAATTGTACCTGGTGGCCCGACCTGTGGTGGCGCAGTGGATAAAGCGTCAACCTGGAAATGCTGAGGTCGCCAGTTCGAAACCCTGGGCTTGCCTGGTCAAGGCACATATGGGAGTTGATGCTTCCAGCTCCTCCCCCTTCTCTCTCTCTGTCTCTCTCTCTCCTCTCTCTCCCTCTCTGTCTCTCTCTCCTCTCTAAAAAAATGAATAAATAAAATTAAAAAAAAATCTGTTAAAAAAAAATTGTACCTGGTAACTAAGTGGACAACCTGAGCCACTTTCTGAGTGCCACGCTGTGTGATCCACCCTCTAACAAATACGCACGCAGGCTGGCTGAATCCTGTCCTATGCTGGCAAAGCATGCTCACTGGAGAAATTAGCTCAGGCAATTAAGAGTTTGCTGGCTCATCCTGAAATTATAGCTTGTTGTTTAAATACATGGAAACAAATAAAATTTAGGACCCCCCCTTTTTTTTGCCACATAAACTTAACAGGTTCATACATGAACAAAAATTAGTGTCTTTGCCAATGAGTGATGCTAAAATGCCATGCTATTCTTGCTTGTTATTTTTGTCACCATGAAATAAGCCATATTTACATGATTATTTAACCATATGCTTTTCAGAAGTTTTAGACTCAGATTTTATAATAGTAATACGAACTGGCAGTTACATAGCACTTCCCACGTCCCAGGCACTGTTCTCAATTGTTTACATATGTTAACTCCTTTAATCCTCATCTAATCTTATATCCTTATGAAGTAAGTGCCATTATTACAAGACATGAAGAAACTGAGGCACAGAGAGGTTAAGTGCTTATCTTAGGTCACACAGCTAATGAATGAAAGAATCAAGATTTGAACCCAGATGCTCTTAAAAGACTACATAGTACTACAGAGCTGTGATTTATTGGATGCCTCAAGCTTCAGCACAGTTCTGTGTAAAAGGGATTGTTTGTCCATTTCACAAATGAGGAAACTAAAATTCAGAGCGGCTTAGACATTTGTCCCAGACAGGAGGCAGGCTCATGGACATTTAGAGTGACCTTGTTATTGTTATAGTTGCCCCAAAGTCAAGTGACTATCCCCATGTTTCATGTGAGGACTGGGGAGCAGACAGTTGAACTTCTCAAAGTCCCTCTGTCTACAGCCCGGGCCTCTTCAGCGCTTCTCTTTACTCTTAGAGCACATGCTCCTCTTGTGTGATCCTGCCTCCCCACCTCCCCCGACTTCCCCCGGTCCCTCCTGCACCCCAAGCTCCTTGCTTTTGGGGTGCCCTCCACTTGGGGCGCCCTCTCTCCTTCTTGCTTCTGGCAACTCATTTGCGTTCTTCAGGCCTCAGTTCAAATACGTCCTGCTCAGAGAGGTGCACCTGACCTCCCCCTTCACACAGGTCCCCTGTCCTCCGCTGTCTATTACGTCACCCAGTTTATCGCCTTCAGTGGACTTCCCAAGGCGTTGTTTTTCTTGGCTGCTTCCTGAGCTGGGCGCTTGTGGGTTTTGCTTCCTTCTGCTCTGGAGCTCAGGGGCTCCGCTGTCTCCCTCCCCACTCCTTCCCCAAGCACACCTCCGGAGGTCCTTCAGGGGCACTTGCTGGAAGACCAGCAAGTCCTCTGGAGGAGGACAGGGGCAATAAGGGAGACAGACAGTGGCTCCTCAGCTGTCTTCAAGCCCTAACCCTGCCCGGGGCTCGGGTGACTGAGGCTGGCCAAACTCAGGACAGGAATCGGGTCAGCCGAGGAGTGAAGACAGAGGCCGCTGTCTGCTGTTTGGAAAGACCCAGTGCCCGGCTCATTTGGCCAGATGTTCTTGGGAGTGTCTCATTGTCACCTTTGGGTCCATGACCCTGGCCCGTGGCAGGGAGCCTCCCTTGGACTTTGAAACCATCTGGCAAGTGCGCCGGGTGTGACTTTAAGTGGCTCGTGTACCCTGGGGAACTGGCCTTCTGAGCGTCTAGCTTTTTAAGAGGCTATCTGAAGCCTGGTTTTGTTGTTTATTTTTGGTTTCTTTTTCTAGCCATCGCGCCCCAAATTGCCTGTCTCGGGGACATTTAGACATCCAGGTTGACTCGCTATCCAGCACTGACTTGGGCAGATTTTTCTCATTCTGACAAGTCCGCTGGGTGTCGGGCAGCTGAGGGATTAGGATCTTACGCTCTCTTTTCTGGAGCTTTCTTTGAGTATTAGCAATGGGAGATGTTGCAGGGGTGGCCGGGACGCCGTGAGTCCTGGTTTGTGTAGGAAAGCTCCAGAATAAACGAACTTGGACCTCAGGGTGCGGGTTGGCCAATCCTGACCTCAGTTTCTGCAGGTGTTGACGGGTAACCATTGGTTTCCAACACAAGAGGGGAGCCTTTCTCTCCCCTGTGTGGGATGTGCCCCGTGGGGCTGTGTTTTGTAGACAGCGAAGTTAAGGCTTGCCCAGAAAAAATAACATGTTTTCTTTGCCTTGTGCTTGAGCTGTTTGCCTGGTGACTGGCTGATTGGTGGTCTGGGAAGAAAGGAGACATTGGTTAACTTGGGTGTCCGGAGGATTTTTTTTTTTTTTTGGTGTGTGTGTGTGTGTGTGTGTATGTGTTTGTCTAAGTGGTTGTTTCTGTTTCTTTGGAAACAGTCGAGGACAGATGAAGAAATAACGATAATACTAGGGCTTTCCACTTGTCTTCAGGGTCCTTGAAGCATCTTACAAACATTAGCTTGATGTCACTATTTAAATGATCCCCTTTGGTGGGGGAATACCGGAACACCAGACACCCTTTGATGTAGGTGTCACAAATGCGGGTTGAACGCGGAGGGCCCGGGAGGTGGCTGGGAATTCTGCCATCCTAAGTCACACTGGAACGCTTTTCCTGGCGGAGTCCCCTTCAGAGGCACTTAGTGGAGAAGATAAATCAAAGTTGTATCTAAACAAGGTTTTTACTTTTTTTTTTTCTAGCCTTGATAAAAAATGCTTTTCTGAGGTTAAAAATAACCTGACACACAGGAGGATCTAGTGGGGACAGGATAAGTAAAATTTTAGTGGGGACATTAAAGTAAAATTTTGACTACTCCCAAGCATTTAAAAAACTCAAAATTTGTGAGGCTTTCCACACATACAGACCTTTCTGCCTCAGGAGACAGCCTTCCTCAGGGACAGAGGTCTCGAGCTGTTCATTCTGAACTCCCCAGCGTCCTGGGCTGGGAGACAGTGCTCTTCTGAGATGTCCCCACTCTGCTTCCCCAAGTGGGTGAAATAACCAGGTCTTTGTGCTGTGACTTCCTTATTGTCACAGATAACTAACCTTTCATGCCTGCTTCAAAATGTTTTTACCTGATGGGATCTTTTGGGAACAAAAATGTGATAGAAGTAAAGAAAAAAAACCAGAGCAAGAATAAGAATAAGCAGTAGAATGATACAGGAAATTATAATTTGCTAAAGAAAATTTAATACTGAAAGAAAGATTTGTTTTTTTGTTTGTTTGTTTTTTGTAATTTTCTGAAGTGAGAAGCGGGGAGGCAGAGAGACAGACTCCCTCATGTGCCCAACCGGGATCCACCCGGCATGCCCACCAGGGGGTGATGCTCTGCCCATCTGGGGCGTCGCTGTGTTGCAACTGGAGCCATTCTAGCACCTGAGGCAGAGGCCATGGAGCCATCTTCAGTGCCCGGGCCAACTTTGCTCCAATGGAGCCTTGGCTGCAGGAGGGGAAGAGAGAGACAGAGAGGAAGGAGAGGGGGAGGGGTGGAGAAGCAGATGGTGCTTTTCCTGTGTGCCCTGATCGGGAATCAAACCCGGGACTTCTACATGTCAGGCTGATGCTCTACCACTGAGCCAACTGGCCAGGGCGATTTTTTTTTTTTGATAGCCCAAGTACAGAGTAGATGTAAAAACAGGTCATAATCTCTGTTAGGTTTATGTCTAAGCCCAAACGCCCCCACTGATAGAAGGCACTGTGTTTCTCATCCTATCCCAGGCACCTCTGAATGCCACCCTTTTCTTACCTTCAGGGCAACTGGAGTCTGGACGGCAAGGAGAGTGTAGCCAGGCGCAAGTGAGGGGGTGGATGTTACCTGCATTTCTGTGGTCAGGAGCAGTGCTCCGGGAAGGTAAACAAACTCATGTGCCGGCTCTGGCTCCTCCCAGCTCAGGGTGAGGCTTCGGATGCTCCCTGGCTTTCTCAGCCAACAGTACCTGCCCCGGGGACAAGGGACCCAGTCCCGGAGCTCACAAGCTGGCTGCAGTGTGGCAGAGCTAGGGTTTGAACACAGACCATCTTACAAAGCATTTCTTCACATTGTATCTCAATCAGAACACAAAGAAAATTCATGCTACCTGGAAGCCTCCAAGTAAAAAGTTAGTAGATACGGTTTTGCTTGATAACGGCTAGATGATCAGAAAATGGTAGAAAGCCAGAATCACTTTAGAGATCATCACCTCGGACATCTTTCAGTATGATCTCTTCACACGTGCCGTCAAGTGTGGATGTAACTCGTGTGCCGTCCAGTACCCCGGCAGCTCCAGACGCTTACTATATATAAAGCCAGTCTGTAATGAAAACAGCAATCAACATTTCATAGCACTTTCCCAAATACCATCCCATTCTACCTTCCCCATATCCTTGCAAGGCAGATAATGCTGGTGTTGTCTATTCTCTCTCTCTCTCTCTCTCTCTCTCTCTCTCTCTTTCTCCCTCTCTCTCTTTTTAAATTTTCTGAAGTAAGAAGTTGGGAGGCAATCATACTCCCACATAAGCCTGACCAGAATCCACCTGGCATGCCCACCAGGGGGCGATGCTCTGCCCATTTGAGGCATTGCTCCGTTGTGGCCAGAGCCATTCTAGTGCCTGAGGCGGAGCACATGGAGCCATCCTCAGCTCCTGGGCCAAGTTTGCTCCAATGGAGCCTTGGCTGCGGGAGTGGAAGAAAAAGATAGAGAGGAGAAGAGGAAGAGTGGAGAAGCAGATGGGTGTTTCTCCTGTTTGCCCTGGCCAGGAATTGAACCCAGGACTTCCACATGCCGGGCTGATGCTCTACTGCTAAGCCAACCAGCCAGGGCTATTGTCTCTTTTTATAGTGAGAAAAAGAATGTTCATAGAAGTTAGTTAACTTGCCCAGGATCACACAGCTAGTGAGTAAGGGACCTGAGATGTCCTTATTGATTTTCTAACATATAATCTGGACCTCTGGCCACAAAGTTAGGCTTACTGCAAATAATGTAGTCTTACTTATCAGGATTAAACACAAAATAAAACCTAATTTAAGACAAACAAGAAAAAGCCTTACTTCTAGTAGTAAAACATTGCCCCGAGTTTTGTGTGTGTGCGTGCGTGCCTTGAATTGACATCTTAGGAGAAATACTTAACTGTGAGAGGAAATTAGACGGTGTTTGACGTAGTTAATGAAACAGTCTTGCTTTCTCATGGCCTGTGAACTCTCCTCGCACTTTGCTAACCCTCCTCGACGGCCTTTAACATCCTAATATCCTACCTCCCACCACCGACATCTGTACAGGGCTCGCCTCCCTGTCGGACGGTCAGTGCGCAGAGGGCCGCATCAGCGGCACCTTCGTGTTCCTATCACGGGGCCCCAATGTGGTGTAGGTGCTCCGTGACAGTGTGGGGAAAGAATGAATGAATGAGACCAGTGTCCTCTGTTTCTGATCCTACCCCCAGCGCCAGCGGAGGCTGAATCACTTTTGAACAAGTTCTCCTTGCCGGGTAATCAATCACTGTCTACAGGCCACTTTCCCCCAGAGCGGCCTGCGAACAATGGCTTCTGAAGATCCTTGAATTCCCTCCCTGAGCAGCTGCAGTTTCCCGGGAGGACTTGGGGGCTTGCCTCTTCCCGTCCCCTTCCTTGACTCAGCCTCTCAATGGCAGCGGCTGATGGGCCTCCCTGCAAACCCCTTCTGGGTGCCGCCTGCACCGGTTCCCCCTTCACTTTCTCCCTGGAAGAGCCCAGGTTCGGGGGGATGTTTCCCAGGACCTGACCTCTATTCCCCGCCCCCCCCCCCCCCCCCCAGCAAAGAGACAGCATTCATGCTTAGAGAGGGGCCCGAGCTTGCAGAGAGCAGGGGCATTTAAAATTTAAAAACTCCTCCTTCCCTTTCCACGCTGGTGTGGAGTGTTGACTGAAAAATGGCGCTGCTGTCTGGGGCCGAGCCCCGGGGGCCCGAAGGAGCTGGCCCCTGCGTTTGTTTGTGAATGGCTGGGACCTTGTGATGAATGGGAGTCTGGGGCAGAGTAGCCTCTCGTGGGTGGTGGCGCACGGAAAAGCCCTTTTCTCTCCGCGTCCTTTTTCCAGGGTGGTTCAGTGGATTTGTAGGCTTCAGTGAGTGACTCTTCTGTTTCATAGGAAGTTGAGAAAGACATTAAGGACTTTTCTAGTCTATGGAAACGATTTAGTGGCCCTCAAAAATACAGCTTATTTCTGCACTTTTAAAATACCAGTTTAATGATCCTGAATTGTGGTGACCTTTGTGCTCAGAGGTGGACCTGGATTTTCTTACTCTGCCTCCTGGTGAGTTTGGTATGCTCCCCTGGGTGACATTAGGGCGTAGGCATCAGTTGGGAGCCTTGAGCTAGTTTATGGAGTTGAAAAAAAAAATCTCTGTAATATATGTACTTGAATACATACATATATATGCCCCCCCTAGCTTCTCAATAAGAAAACTTAATAGTCACAACAGAAAAAGATTAAATATGTATGCATTTAGATATGTATTTGAGTGTATGTGTGTATATGTGAGTGTGTGTATATACATTATATATATATATATATATATATATATATATATATATATATATATAATATTTTGGGGCCTATTAAATTTCCTTACTGAGAGGTTGGTTAGAAGGCCAACATTCCCCTGAGTGTTCCAAAACCTGATATCAGATGATGCCAGCAACATTAAAACTGAATTTAGAAACCTGCGATGTTCTCTACTTGAATTAAAATAAAAAGAGAGAAAAAGAAAAGGAAGGAGAAACCTGCTCTTTTTTTTTTTTACATAGGCAGAGATAGACAGGGACAGACAGACAGGAACGGAGAGAGAGATGAGAAGCATCAATCATCAGTCTTTCATTGTGTATTGCGACTTCTTAGTTGTTCATTGATTGCCCTCTCATATGTGCCTTGACCGCGGGCCTTCAGCAGACGAAGCAATCCCTTGCTGGAGCCAGCGACCCTGGGTCCAAGCTGGTGAGCTTTTTGCTCAAGCCAGATGAGCCCGCGTTCAAGCTGGCGACCTCGGGGTCTTGAACCTGGGTCCTTCCGCATCCCAGTCCGACGCTCTAGCCACTGCGCCACCACCTGGTCAGGCAAACCTGCTCTTTTTGATGGCGCTTTCCTCAGCAATAATATAAAACCAACAGGCCGTTATCAGGAATGAAAAGGCACCTGAGCAGGAGCCCTATTTCCGCTTCCGGTCACGGCCTTCTTCTGCTGCTTTTGAGCCAACACTGCTTGAGACAGTGTGGTCAGTTCACTGGAGAGCCCGGGGCCCGCAGGTACCCAAACTACCGTATTTCCCCCCCGTGTATAAGACACACGCACCCTTTTTTGAAAAATTTGGGGTCTACAAACTGGGCGCGTCTTATACAGGGGTCGTAGATAT
The DNA here is from genome assembly GCF_036850765.1 of Saccopteryx bilineata. NCBI lineage: Eukaryota > Metazoa > Chordata > Mammalia > Chiroptera > Emballonuridae > Saccopteryx > Saccopteryx bilineata. The sequence goes on from NC_089496.1 coordinate 45,787,873, forward strand.
TTTTACTTGCCATTGCCTGCTTTTTCGTGCGGACGAGGAGCTGTACGAATTTTGTGATGAATAAAACTTGAGTTCAATAACTTTATGTAATACATTTTTTTTCTTCAAATTTCGGGCCCCCAAATTAAGGTGCATCTTATACATGGGGGAATACGGTAGGTAATTCATCAAAAAAAAAAATCTTTGCTAGTTTATAGGGGCTTACTCATCCTTACTCATCAGTCTCCTCCACGGATGGCCAAACGGGTATGCTGATGTGTGGTTACGCTTTTGGCAGCCATCCCCAGCCCCCTTCCCTCTGAACGCTCTGAGCGGGAACGATCATTTCACATACTTGTTTGAATATTCATAAAGTTTTTATTGGCATGGACTCCAGCGTCATCCTAAGCTTAACTCTTGGAGGTTTTCAGAACTCTTTGAAAAGTAGAGCGAGGTGGGCATGCGCTTAGGCCTTTATTTTCGTTTCTTCTTCTGTATGCTGATTTTGTTTTCATTGTCTCCCCTTACTCTTTTTTTCCCACTCTTATCTATCTGCTTCTTACTGCTAAACCAGGGGCAGTGGGGCTGATATTATTATTACTCTCGCGAAAGCTGCACTGTGTTGGCTGTTGGGAAGGGAGACTTCGGTGTTACAGGGCTTCCCATTCTGCTCAGCGTAGACTGTTTCACGTTCCCGGCACTCAGGGAAATGCCAGTGGCGCCCCCAGGAACAGTGACGACTAAAATATTGGCTTCATAGATTTCCAAATCCCCTTACTGGGCCCATGCAAGGAAATCATGCCTTCTCTAGGAAGGCAGATGAAAAGTGTGCCTTGGCTAGTATTTAGAAAGGGGACCTTATTAGAACGATGACAGAATCTTCAGATGACATCGGATTTTTGCTTTAACATGGCCTTTGAGTGACCTGCTCGCCCTGTCAAATGTTCACGTGCTTGACATTTGAAGCATAGTGTCTTAGGAATCTGCATCAAGTCTTCGTGTGTATTTTTACCTTGTATTCAGCTGACAGCGGGAGATGTCACAGTGACTCGGAACACAACTGCTGGCTACTTTAGCTAGAACCTGAGAATGCCTAGTTTTCTTCTGGAGTCAAGAGGGAAGAAAAGCACCCCCAGTTCCATACCACCATGCTCAAATGTCTTTTAATAGTCAGCCAGTACCGGGAATCCTGAGATTTAAGAGCAGGATGAATCAGCCTCTTAGCAGGCCCCGCGGAAAGCAGAGGGGTCTGGCACGCTCACCACTGTGTTTATTCAGCCTCCCGTTCTGGGGCTCAGACTCACGCGCAGGAAGAAAACATCTCAGACGTTCTGCTGAAGATGATGACTTCAGCGCACACATATTTGATGGACCAAACACATACTATTGTTGCTGCTGGAGAGGCAGAGACACTTAGAATAAAGATACAAAGAAAACATTTCTATCCAATAAAAATCATTTGAATGTGGGAGAGCAAAACCAAGACTAGAAAAGCTGTGATTTTTTTTTCAGAATACTTTAAAATAGTCATTTTTACATAAAAACCGTTTAAAAACCAAAGGCACCCAAAATGTACTAAAAACGATCCAGAGGCAAGCAGTCCATTGAGAATGTGTCCTTCTGTGAAGATGCACATCTTGACTCCGGTGGAGTGACAGTGGAGAGGACTGTCGCATGTGGGCACTCCGCTTCTGACCACTCTGAGGATCTACCCAGGTGGGCATTTCATTTCTTTGTTGGCGTAGCCTTTGCTCTCAGGATTTCACGGGGACAATTATTTTAAATCGCGTTGGAAGATTTTCTGGAAAAGTAGAAACAACAGCGTTGAGACCCCCGGACCCCCACCCCGCCATCACCTCTTGTTCCAATTGTGATTCTTTTCCTTTCCTTTTCTTTTCCGTCCAGTCCGTTCAAACTGGGAGGAGGTACGAAGGAGAGCTTCACGCCCTCCCGCCTGCCTTCTGAGGTGGTTGTCAGTCCCATGAGAAAGAAACCAAGTGATTGATTTGATTACCTTCCATATTTCCTCTAAAACCTGAGATACTCTACGTTCTGTCAAACAAGTGTTTCTGAGAGATGGGATGTGCCCTGCAAAGGATTTACTCTGCTTGATGGGGGCAAGAAGGGGGACAGGGACCTGAGTGCACACTGGGGCGCAGACCACGACACTCCTTTTGTTTGTTTGTTTGTTTGTATTTTTCTGAAGCTGGAAACGGGAGAGACAGTCAGACAGACTCCCACATGCACCCGACCGGGATCCACCTGGCACGCCCACCAGGGGCAACGCTCTGCCCACCAGGGGGCGATGCTCTGCCCCTCCGGGGCGTCGCTCTGCCGCAACCAGAGCCACTCCAGCACCTGGGGCAGCGGCCAAGGAGCCATCCCCAGCTCCCGGGCCATCTTTGCTCCAATGGAGCCTTGGCTGCGGGAGGGGAAAAGAGAGACAGAGAGGAAGGAGGGGAGGGGTGGAGAAGCAAATGGGCGCTTCTCCTATGTGCCCTGGCCAGGAATCGAACCCGGGTCCCCCACATGCCAGGCCGACGCTCTACCGCTGAGCCAACCGGCCAGGGCCCACAACACTCCTTCTAATGCCCAGCACCGGCGCTTAGCAACTCCTTCGGAACTGTTAAAGCCATCATGGGAAAGCGGTAAGGTCGCATTGTGTGAAACCTAGGTAGAAATTAGCCAGTAACTTTGAGAAGAGGTCTCTTCTCCAGAGAAACATATGGAAAACTTAAAAAAAAAAATAGAAAAAAAGAAAGAGGAATCTAACATATGAAAACCCAATCCCACTGGAATGTTTTTTCATACACAGTATAAATGCCACATAAATAAAACCACAAACCTCTGCAGAAGTACAGGAGAGCATGTGAGCCGCCGGCTCGCCCCTGTCAGGGCCGCCTTCGCCTTGGGAGAAGGAAAGCCAGGGTGAGCCTCCAGAAACAAAAGCTATTTGAAAATCCTACCCCCTGGGAAGAGTGGGCCTGATTCAAAGGAAGCTCTGGATGGTCCCCCAGAATGATACGGTGTGTGAAACAGCACCCCCACCCCCACCCCAAATCGTTGATTGGGGATGTGAGATTCTGAACTTTGGGAGTCTCAGTGGATGGTGAGCATTTTTTCAGTACGATGGATGGAATAGTAATATTTAACCGTAGCAGCGTGTGTAACGTTTTAGGACTTCCGGGGAAGAATTCTGGCTGTGAACTTCCCAGGAACACACCCAATTCTCACCCAAGTTCTGGTGAGATTTTCACTTAGAAGGTACAGTGCCTCCCTTGGTCTTGTTGCTTGTGTAAATCTCTGGTTTGAAACCTTTGCAGCATTCAAGGCGTTTTAAGCTTGAGGGCTGAAATGTCACTTTAAAAGCCGGGTTAAAAAGGTCACACAGCTGCAAATAATAATAGCCCAATGAAATTCAGATTCTAGCTGCAGCCCACTTCAAGAATAACAGTGAAACAGGAAACAAGCCTACTAGATCTTTTTACCAGTAAAGCTAGTGAGGACACATCTGATAAAATGTGCATGCGTGTGTGTGTGTCTGTATTTGTGCTTGTGTATGTGTGTGTGTGTGTGAGTGGCAGACAGACACACAAAGAGAGACAGAGAATGACATACATAACAAAACAAAGACACAGAGAAATACAAAGAGCGAGACAGAGTTTTAGAGAGAGAAGATATAGGAAAATAAGACAGACACACAGTTCCAGGAGGGGACACAAAGACACACACAAAATAACTGATTATCTTGGACTGAAATTCAAGGGTGTTTATTTTTTTGATATGAAATTACAATGTTCAGGTTTGAAAAGTAAAGGTATATTTAGAATAAAAGGTTTTACTTTTGCCTTATTTTGAATTATCTTCCATTAATTATTTTTACGTGATAGCTCTTTGAATATTCCTGTTTTATAATATTCTACTAAAATAGTCCTGTTTTCCAGATGAGCAAATAAAGATACTGAAAGGTACAGTATTCCTCCCAAAGACAGCCTTTGCCTCAGATTGAATACATAATTCCTTTCCCACAGCCAGCCCTGTGTTGGGAGAACCATGCTGTGTCCTTTCTTTTAAAGTAGAACCAGGCATCTTAGAACAAAATAATTTCCACTGCAATGTTGGTGAATGCATGTTGGCTTATTATCGTGTGTGTGTCTTTGCTTTTTTGACTAACGCATCGAGAGAGATATCTGCTTTTTCCCCAGAAACTCAAAATACAAATTGGTTATGCCCTTAACTAATTTAGTTAACAAGCAACCTTTATTCTAGTAACAAAGTAAGACGGATCTGGACCCTCACAGTGTGACTAACTCCAGACGCTCCTGTCAGCTGTCCTTGGCACTTGAGGAAGGACCGGTTTCCTCCTCTAGAGTTCTGTTAGCGTCTAGTAACTTCAGCAAGGTAGCGAGGCCTGTTTCACATGAGTCCTGCTGGGAAGACTCTCTCCACAGTCACAGTAGGGGTAATAAATGCTGACAGAGTTTGTCAACATCACTATTAAAATTCACCCCCCCCCCCTCTGGTGCAGGTCTATAATGTGTTCATATCCAGATTAACAGTACCAGAGTGGATCGGAAGGCATCAGTATCATTATTAGGGCTCACTTGTATTTAGATTCAGTTGGTAGCTTTCACGTTCCCATAACTTTAAGTGTTGATGAAAGGGCACGCCAGATTTTCAGACTGAAACAACATTTTCAGTGTCTTACGATTCCAAATCACTGCTCTACTCTGCCTGCTGCTATTGGGGGGAAATTTGTACCATTCCAACTAAGATTGGAATTTAATGTTCACTGAGGATCAGTAATAACTTCCTATGATTTAGACAGGGAAGTATCCCCCTTGGCCGATTATAGCAAACCAGATGATGTAGGATTTTTTTTTTCCATTTGAGCTTACTTTTGTCCTTCCAGTTAAAATACATATTTACAGTGTCTTGCGAAGGCTATCCAAGTTTTTAGTAACATTTGTTTTCTGCGTGTTTGCCATTCATGAAATGGTAATTCCAAGGATATCCCTAAGTGCCTAGCAAAGCATTTGAATGGATTGCATCAGCCATTGTGGACGATTTCCCATTTTAGACCAGGAGGAATTTGTGGGGTCAAACGATGAACAATGAAAGAGATTCTTGCTCATTGGGAGGCCAGCCGAACCCAGTGGCAGCTGAGGGTTTGAATTGTAAATCAATCCTGTCATCTCCTTGTCAGCTACGGAAAACCTCTACTCAGTTTATGCACTATTAGGGTTTTTGTTATTAGGGTTTTGTGTTGTTTTCCAAAAAATTTGAAAGGAAATTAGACTCATGAGGCATTTAAGTGAACATTGAATCTGAACTTTGGAAAAGAGGAAGAAAAAGTAGTAATATTTAGAAACTTTTAAATCACTGTGAACAGTCGGCCACAATTACGGCTATATCTAACCAAAGCTATGAGTTCACTCGGTGTTTTTCAAAGTGCACTGGGTCACAAGCAGCCTGCCCATGTCTAACAGACTGGAGTTCAGTGGTGTCGATGCCTATGGCAGTATTAACAGACTGAATGTATCTGGAATCAACACCATTTACATGTGAAATGTAATGAAAGCTAGCCTTAACTCATTGTTCGTACCAAAAGCAACTTTGATTCCTTTTCCCCATTAAATCTGGTGAGATTTCTTTTCTGGCTTTAACTGGGAGCAGGTGGGAGGAGGCCTGCACAACCTCTTGCCTCACTGAAAACTTGGTTTGAGGCCAAAACGTTTGAGAACCACCGCCATAGGAGTCAAGAAAAGGCAAGATGTTTGGGGTGGTTCACTGTGATGATTCAGGATTCATTATCCATTCCACAAATGTTTATTGAATGCCTACTATGTCAGCTCTGTGCCGTGTAGTCTGGGCTGCGGCGATTGCCAAACACAACTTGGTTCATTAAAACATCCCAGCCAGTAAAACAGCCAAATGGGGAACGAGTGGAAGGGGCCTGACTTGGGAGGCCCCGGCGCAGAGCAAGCTGGCTAAAATCACGTCGGAGTCATTTGCCCCTGCTTGATGGATGATAAAAGAATATACGCAGGGCTTTCTTAGGAGTCTGTTTGAGAGAATAATTATTACAATATGTGCTCGAAAAGAACCGTAGTAATAGACCATAAAAATGGCTCTTGACTAATTTCTTCAGACCAGATCATACTAGTTGATAGAAATAATGATACCTGCATGGTAGAGTGGCACCGTTCAGCAAAACTGCCCCAAACGCCCGCCCACACAGAAAGGAAGGAGCAAGGGTGTGAGGTGCGCCTAGGGCTGAGTGTGGGAACTGTGCAGCGTCGGAGCAGCTGAGGCTCACATGCACACACGCACACTCACTGAAAACTTACTTTATTTTGGCAAATGCCGTTTTACCTTAGGACTGTTTTTTTTTTTCTCTCCCAATACCGTGTTGCCAAAACATTTGATCCACAGGATCCATAGCATGTAACGAACTGATATAGAAGCCTTTATGCTTAAAAAGTAAAATAATAAAATGAGAGAGAGGTAAACATATTGATGACTGAACTCTAAACTATCTGATACAACCTCCATACTATGAAGGCTCCGTAAAGATAGAGTAACCATATGGTCGGACTCCTGCTAAAGTGAAATAAAGTCAGACAGAAAAAGAATCATATGATTTCACTCACTTGTGGAATATAAAACTGAAAGCGACAAGTGAACAAACAAGAGAAACAAATAAACAACAGCTCATGGATTCAGATAACAGTATGGCGGTTACCAGAGAGAAGGGGGCAAAGGTAGTGAAGGAGGCCAAATATATGGTGATGGAAGATTTGACTTTGGGTGGTGGGCCCACAATGCAGTAGACAGATGATGTGTTATAGAACTGTACATTTGAAACTTAATATAATTTTATTAATCATTGTCACCCCAATAAATTTAATTAAAAAAAATCTTATGGCTGGGCTTTGTTCTGTCCCAGCACCAGCATCAAAGAATAATTCCATGGTATTTGCTGCAGCTCATATGCAAATTATAACTAATAGTTACTATAAGGTAGCTAACCTTGGCATCAAGCAGAATTGCTAAATTATCACCATTATGGACTGGGATTTATGGGAAAAGTCAGCGTTTTGATGGGCTAGCGCTTGGAGTAGAGTGGTGAGTAGGGTAGAAAAGTACTTTCTTTTCATATGTAGGAGGCAGGGCGTGGTCAGTCTCCTTCCCCACTTGGGCCTGTTAACGAACCCACAGCAGCACTTTCCATCCCTGCCATTTCTGTCAGTTGGACATTAATCTAATTGTTATTACTAATGACTACTTTCAGATGTAAGCTCTACATGTGTTCACATGGAACTTCCCCACTTTTACTGTCATGTCATCTTAATGTTGGTTAGTCATATAACTATTATTGGCATTCTTTTGTTAATTTGGTAAACTAAAGCTCTTATGTGGTACCCGAGACTCACCTTACAGCAAATTCTCTTTTATCAATAGGGAATAGTTAATATTAAAGTGAGGTTCCAGTAATGCTTGCCTGCAAAACCTTCTCCCACTCTCAAATACACACATTTAAGTGCGCAGACCTCTCTCCATCATTTGGAAATGTCTTACAGACCTCCTAAGCCATCAGTGGAGGTAGGAATGAAGGCGCCCACGACTGATATTCACACCCCTGCTGTACAGGAGGAGAAATGTGGCCTGAAGCAACGCAGTGGGCTGGCACTGGTCAGGCAGATCGGACCCCAGAGACGGAAACGTTGCAGGGAAGCATTTGGAAAGACTTACTAGAGCAGGTGTCCCCAAACTATGGCCCGCGGGCCGCATGTGGCCCCCTGAGGCCATTTATCCAGCCCCTCGCCACACTTCCGGAAGGGGCACCTCTTTCATTGGTGGTTAGTGAGAGGAGCACTGTATGTGGTGGCCCTCCAACGATCTGAGGGACTGTGAACTGGCCCCCTGTGTAAAAAGTTTGGGGACCCCTGTACTAGAGGAACAAGGCATGCTTAATTCATGGATAACCCAGTTACTCTCTTGTTTAGTCACAGATCAGAATCACTTTTTCAGCTTTCGAGTCACCTTTATTTTGAGGCTTAGAAGTAAGTTATCCGCGTCTGCAGTGGAGAGGTGGAGGGATGTCCCATGAGAAGTGATGGCAGAATTAAATGCATAATGAGATATGAGGAGTTATTTTAATTGCTCATGACTTTTCTCAGACAAGGACAAGTGAAAGCTCCTAAAGATACATGTCCATGTTTGTTGTTGTTGTTCTTCTCACTATAATAGAGTAAAAGAGTTTAAACAATACGGCTGATTCAGGAAAGCTGGAAGATTATGCTAAGTTGCTGTGTTGATGGCTGACCAAGGAAGGGGTAGTTTTACTAATGGAGATTGAAAAAGGCATTGCTTGGTGAAAATTGTACAATGAAGAGAAATAGTGGTATGAAAAGGATTTATATTTCTTAATTTTTTAAAAAATATCTCACTAGCTGTGTTATTTAAGGCAAGGTATTTTTTGGTGTTTTTTTTTTCCCACATAAGCAAAAGTATGCATTTCCCAAAGACTATGTGTGATAGAAGTGTTTGGGTGAAGGGAATAATGACAAATTTGAACTGGGTGGTTTCTTGTTTTTGTTTTTGACCTGGAACTCCTTTGGAATCACTTACAAGTAGCATTTAAAAGAAGCAAATTGCTTCCTGTGCTCAGAGACAAGCAGGAGGTTTAGTTCCCCAACAGAGCCATGCAACTTATATACACTCGACTCCGAAATTGGCAAAAGTATGATTTAGAAAATGATTTAAATTGTGTAACAAATGTGCATAGTATTTTTTATGATTTAAAAGAATATGCTACTGTATATACACTGATAATCACAAAACCATGTATTCTTTACTTTTATGAGCTTTTGGGAGGATTTGCAAAAAGTAATTTTGATTAAGCTTAATTTTCGCCTAATGAACCTACCTTAGAACCTAACCCCCGAGGAAGAAAAGGCCACACTATAATTTAACGTTTGTCTGGATTCTCGTAACACAAGGATTCTCCCTGCAAAGCTGCCGAATCCAGGTAGCTTATCTACATCAGAAGGGCAGTAGCCTTCATCTAATATTAATTTCAAATCAGCCTGTAAAACCAAATTAACAAAATACCCAGGGTAATGTATTTTTGTATTTTCTGATCTACCCTTACATAACTTGGATAACTTTTGCTAAAGCATCATCAAGCGCCTGAGAGGAAAGGGAATTTAAGACTACGGCTCCCACCAACGCCATTAGCTAAGATGGCTGCAGAAATTCTTTGCATCCCTTGGTCATATTGAAGAAGCACTGGTGGGTGGGGTGACCATAGATGAATCATTTGACCTGTTGCTCAGGTTGGTCCTCACACTAATGACTGCCCAGTTACTGCCCTTTCTCTTACTTTTCCAAGAAGCCAACCCCACTTACCTGGTAGTAACACAGTCCAGGTGGTCGTCCGTGGGCAGGATTCTTGCTGCACAAGCCCGTGGCATGTCTTCTTTAGAGTCCAGTCAATATGCACTCTGGAAAACAAAATAGGAATCCGGACAGCAGGTAGGCTAGTGGACCTCAGCAGCGTGGGACCTGTGTTCATGTTTTTCTAGTCTCATTTGGGACTTGGCTAGAGAGGGGCTCCAGGCAATTGCTTTTCTCATGTTTCTCAGGTAGAAGCAGAAGGTATTCATGGATTTCTGTTTTCCTTCCTCCCTCTCCCCATGGCCCTTCAGATTTATGAGGAATCCAAGATGAATTTGGAGCAGGAGAGGCCGTTTGTCTGCAGTGCCCCTGGCTGCTCCCAGGTGAGTGGGGGGGTCCTCTGCTGTCTCACAGGGGCACACCTCCCTTCCAAGAGGGAAGCGTCTCTCCCCTGGCAATCATGCTTGCTGTGGGCTTCACTTCCTCACTGAGATGTCGTCAAAGTCCCTCTCACCACCATCGTCACCACTGTTGGTGTTTTTTAGTTTGAATCTATTTTCTCATAGCCACAAAAACATCAGGATTGACCATCTCCACCCATAACTCTCCCCTGGAAGTAAGCCAGACTCATCTTGCCCACCAGATGTTCGGGTTAGTTATTTCAGAAAGGGAGAAGGAGGGGTGTCTGCTTGTATAATAGTCATTTGAATGCTGGGTCTTTGGATTGCTGGTGAAATAGCTCACCATCAGGGGTCGAATTCTATTTTTGTCTTGTTGTTCCATTTGATAAATAACTCCCGTATAATTCTTTCAGAACATACAGTTTTTCTATTTATCTAAACTTGAAGAGGGGAAGTTGACCTACTGTGCTAGGTTAAACCTCTTTTAGCCTCTAATGGCTCCCATCAAGTGGAAGTATGAGAATTTAGATGAGATACTACATGAAGTTTAATATAGAACCTGCACATACACTGCTCACAAGAATTAGAGGATATTGTATCACTTCATATTCGTTTTGAAATATCCTCTAATTTTTGTGAGCAGTATAATTAATGCTCAATTAATTATACTTAGTATAATAAGCTCAATTAATGTTGCTGTTGTTATTGTTACTGCTGCTCCTACGACTACTATTACATTGAAACTGAGCCCTTTGAAAGACATTAAAAACATCCACCACCTACATCAGAGTTTTGCATATTAGCTTTGGAATTGGAGGGTGACTTGGTCTATACCTGACCCTTTGGTGTCTTCATGTTCCAGTCATTGGAAAATGACCACACATGGTTATTCTTATGCCAAAAGCTTCATTCTGGAGGGTATGGGACAAGCTCAGAGCACAGGTGTCTTTCCAATGTGGGCAGTTAAGCTCACTTTCCCTAAACTGCCCACTCTCCTGCCTCTTCATGTAGCGGTTGGCAGTTCACCATGGAGCAATGTTTAGGAGTCAGATGAGAGGTGATGCCCATTGAGGACACTTCTTATGATTTCTCCCAGAGAGTTTGGAGGGTCTGGGAACCCTCTGGAAGGAAGATGGCATGGAGACATGGCGTGTTGTTGAGGGACTGCTCTGTAGCATTGCTGGGGGTCTCAGCCGCTGACTGAGAAACCAGAGTCCTTGGCTTGGGTTCTGGCCAGTTCTCGGGGGGGGGGGGGCATTTTTCCCATGCATATTGATTTGCAACCTATAAATAAGTAAAGTAGTAAGGAAATTATTTTGAATTAAAACTTTTTTAGCAAGCTGGTTTTGGAGGTCGTTTTGAAATAAGAAACACTGGGGAAACATATGGGTTGATACATATGGTAACTGGGAAAAATTCTGCTAGATCAGCACTCTCTATTGTGAGTGGAGAAAATGGCCTTACTTAAATAAGGTAAAACTGAGTCCCACTTAATTTCCTTAGGGAGAAGTCTCAATAGCCAAAGGAATCAGGCCGTTTGAGTAGTCTGTTTTGCTTTAGCTGTGAAATTGTGACCTTAAATATTTTTCAGTTCAAGTCACTCAACACATTTTGGGAAGCCTATTATGTGCATTAGACACAAGTATCCCTGTCCTCCAAAGCTTCTAGTCTAGGCGTCAGATTTGTAACCACATAATCAATCAACTCGTGAATTATAATTTTTCATTAAAGAGGAGCACAGGCCAGCTTGAAGAGTATCATAGGGGGACTTACTTTCCTTGGGGAAGATAATGGGAATTCCTTTCCCGAACGGGCATTTAAAGAAATAGGATCCTTAAGAGATCCCACATAGACCAATGAGGGTTTGTCGTGAGCTCAGGGTGCGAGGGACAGCAGAGAGGGAGCCTGCTGAGGAAGGGTTGTTAGTCACAGCTGGTATTTAGAAATGAGTCAGAGAGAAGAGAACTGAACGTAGGTCATCAGACCATGTGGCAGAATTTCCCTAGCTTGGCACTATTGACACCTGTGGCTGAATAACGCTCGGGGCCAGGAGCAGAAACCGTGCACGGCAGGCTGTTCAGCAGCATCCCTGACCTCTCCCTCCCGGAAACCAGTGCACTCCCCAGTTGTGAAACCCCAAAATGTCTCCAGGCATTGCTAAACGTCCCAGATCGCCCCAGGTTGAGGACGACCACCCGATGGTTTGCATTTTGGCTTTAGCCTTCTTTCATTTTGCATCCCCCTCCCTTTTTTTTTTTTTCCTTTTTGAGAGGGGGTCACCAACTTGTAACCGATGCTCTCCACTGTTTTTTTATATTTTGCTCTAAGCCATCTCTTCTCCTTTTTGGAATCAGGCAGTGTATAAATAAATAAGCACCACAGACATGTGGTCACTGGTGTCAGACGCTGCATGCAGGAGCTGGGACAGTGAGAGGCCTGAGCGGAGGCTGTTGGGTTTGGCAGTGGGTGCTCGCCGGCGACTTAGGAGCGAGGAGTCAGGGTGGGGGCCAGATGGGAAGGGATTAACGAGCGAGTGGGTGGCAAGGAAGTGGAGGTGGCCAGCATAGAGGGCTCTTTCAGGAGCGCTGGGGAGTGACGGGAAGCAGGGTGATATAATGGGAGCCTGAGCAGGGAGCTGCCGGAGAGAGGTTCTTTCTTAAATTAGAGGCTAGCCAGGCTGGATTTAGTCAAGGGCAAGGGGGAGTGAGCGCGCTGGCGGGAAGGCCCGCGGCTGAAGCACAGTGGCGGGAAATAACGGGGTGTAGAGGAGAAGCCCCCCCGCAGGAGTGGGGTGCTTATTCCTCTGAGAGGACAAAAGGAAAATGGAATCTGTGACGTTACATTATAGTCTGAGGCGGGGGTGGTAATAAAGGACACATGACCTTGGAGTTCTCCCTGGAGGAGGGGTCATTCCCTTGAGCAGGCTGGGCGGACTGAGCACAACAAGGTCGATGAACGGGAGGACTGAGGATTTACCTAGTTTCTTGATTTTAAGGTAGAACTTGAAACCTCTGTCCTCAATGCCCTGCTAAATTTAAATGAAAATGAAGATGCACCTAAAGCTTGCTGTCTCTATTTAAGGCGGGAGTGCGCCTTTTTCCTGACAAGCTTCTGTAGAAACAGGCGCACCTTTCGGTTGCATTTCTAAGAAGAGCTGAGAAAATGCAGTAGTTGCCCAGTGATTCCCACGGTCTCCTGGTGGAGGGCTAGGAGATCCCCACAGGGTTAGTGGTGATCATGGTGTTTACTAGAGTGACATTCCGTGACCTGGGACCTGCATGGGGAAGAAAGGATGGCCAGGAATTGGAGAGGGGAGTGGATGTGAATTATCACTCTGCATTGGGACGATGGAAGGATTTCCCTCCCTTTCTCTCTCTCACTGGAGAAGACTGCTCTATGAGGAACAGCCGGGGGTACCTGGGAGTCCTTTCTGTGTTACAATTCCTTATGCATTAGCTTTGTCCCAGCAGTGAAGAGAAACAGCTTCTCCTCCTCTTTCTCATCTCACCAAGTCCAATATTCATTTCACTGTTTCTTTGCCCTCCACCTTAATCATGTTTTGGGTTCCAGTGGCCCGTTTCAGCTCTGTCTCTGTTAGAGACTATATGTTTTGGTTATTTATACTTTGCTGCTAGTTTCCTACCAAATTGAAAAAGACATCACAGATGTCCCCTATTGTCTCTTTTGGAAAATAATTTTAGCCAATATGAGATATTATGTAGAAATTATTATTATTTAATAAGTATTCTAGTTAATGTTTTATTTTAGGCTATTATTATACGCAGCCAAAAAATCGCTTACAGGTACAAAATAAAGGATATTGCTATGTTGTTTGTTGATTACATATGTATATATAATATATATTTTATATTTCACAGAAAAATTATAATAAGGTTTTTGACAGAAAGACTAAGAAATTCAACCCATGTCTCTAAACCACACACAGTAATATCACAGAGTTGCAGTCATTACAAGGTGTTCTAGAAAACCAAAAGAGTAGATAGACCTGCAGCAAAAATCCACGTCACTGGTCCTGGCCGGTTGGCTCAGCGGTAGAGTGTCGGCCTGGCGTGCGGGGGACCCGGGTTCGATTCCCGGCCAGGGCACATAGGAGAAGCGCCCATTTGCTTCTCCACCCCCCCTCCTTCCTCTCTGGCTCTCTCTTCCTCTCCTGCAGCCAAGGCTCCATTGGAGCAAAGATGGCCCGAGTGCTGGGGATGACTCCTTGGCCTCTGCCCCAGGCGCTAGAGTGGCTCTGGTCTCGGCAGAGCGACGCCCCAGAGGGGCAGAGCATCACCCCCTGGTGGGCAGAGCGTCGCCCCTGGTGGGCGTGCCGGGTGGATCCCGGTCAGGCGCATGCGGGAGTCTGTCTGACTGTCTCTCCCCGTTTCCAGCTTCAGAAAAATACAAAAAAAAAAAAAAATCCACATCACTATAAATCAGACTTCTGTATATTCAAAAACGTGGTATAACTACCATGCTTTGCAAATTCTATATTCTCCAACTTATATGATACAAATGGCATATAAAAAGTGATATTTATTTGAAGAATGACTTTTAGAATATCCCGGAGGATTTAACCCAGTAAATTCCCTCAGTCTCATGAATACACCATGCTATTTGCAGAAGAGAGTTTACTATAGGAACAATGGTAATTGAAACTTATAATGACTATTCAGAGGAACTAGGAAGCTCTGAAAGGTTTTCTAAATTGTCAAAGGTTTGAAAATGTTCAGCAGAGTTTGTTGTCTTTTGTTGCATTTTCATTTGACTTTGATAAAGCAGATACTCCGTGGAGTTCAGTTATTAAAACAGACCAGACTGAGTCAGCGAAAGCTAGAATCTTCTACAATAACAAATTACCCTGAAGCTTCAATGGCTTGAAACAACCAAGGCTTATTTCAGTTGCCCAAGTATACATTGCTATCGTAGATTGGAAAGATGTTCTTCAGAATCCTTCAGAATTCAGAAATGGTCTGCATAATCCTTCAGAGACTAGGATGATTGAAGGGCCACTATTTCTAATATTGTGAGTCATGATGCTACAAGGGAGAGAGAGGGGGATCGCTACAGGGTTTTGCACCAAGAATCAGATGCTCACAAGTAGGTGACAGGTCACTTCCACTCATTACTCAATGGGCAGAACTAGTCATGTGGTCCTAGTCAATCACAAGAGGGCCAGGAAATACAATCCCACCCTGTGAACAGAAGTCAGACAGCTGAAAATATTTGTGGGCAGCATTTTGACAAACATAATACCATTCTTTGAAAATTAAAAATACAATGTTGGTTTACTACATTGTGCAGAGTATAGAGTACCAATTATAATTTGTCACATTTCTATAAATCATATGTATAATTATAAAAAATCAGATAATGAGTGTGTAAGATCTTCATAGACAGAAATATACTATTCCAATGTCAAGGTGTATACTTATAGATATGTATGTCAAATAATTAAGCAAGAAATGCAATTCTTTCCTAAAGTCTGACATGAATCAAAATTATTTTATAGCATTTCTCCTACCTTTGGTTAATTTATAGCTAATGTCTAGAATACCCATGTGATATAAGTAATAGCAATAAATATTATGCTTTAGACTTAATTTTACACCATTATGTATAACAATAACTATTAGAGAAAAGTTCTAAATAGTTCTGCAAAACTCCAGCACTACTCAGATCTAAATCCACTTTCTTATTTTGAACATGGTTTTCTCATACATATAGATGACTAGGAGTATTACTTTTTTCAGGTTAGTTATTCTTTGTAATTATAAATAAACATTCATTTTTAACACTTTTATTCTTTAAAAACACAGCATATTTCTCTTGTATATATTATTTTAATGCTTATAATATTATTTATTCACCTCTTTCTGTTTTATCCTTTAAGTAAACACAGATTTAAGGTCTACCCTTAGATACAAACCTCAAGTTTCTAAGGAAACATCTAGTTTACTGATGACTCATCACAGTCTTGTTATATTCAAGTTTTTATTATTATGTCTAAGAATAAAAGGCCTTCAAAAGGAATTCCCAGGAAGGTGTGGGGAGCCAGAGAATAGTGGGAGGCAAAATCCTTCTGTGTCTTACAGTATTCAGGCAGATGTTTCTGCAGCATGGTTAAGGCCCTGGTTAACTATACAGAAATAATGATGCCTTTATTTGGGTGTAATTCAAAGGAACATTCCAGTACATTTGCTCACATAAAATAATGTGTCATCTTACTTGCTCATGCTTTCACACTTCTTCAGAACTAGCTTTTTGTTTTGACTATCATATCTGCAATGCTGAGTAAATCTTTTCTCTGCAATGGCAAATGTATATTACAAAACTGAATGGCTCCTCTCCCCTCCCCCTTTCTTTCTATTTGTCTGACAGCGCTTCCCAACAGAGGACCATCTGATGATTCATAGGCACAAGCATGAAATGACTTTGAAGTTTCCCTCAATAAAAACAGACAATATGTTATCAGGTAAGAAGCCGTCAGGCAAAGAGGCTTTTGGGTGATCAGCCACTAATACTTGTTTTACCTACGACAGGACAATTTCTACTAGCAAATTCTGTGCCTTGAAAAATATCTATTTCTAAGGTGTAAAAGAGGCTTAAAATAATGGTAAGCAGAAATGTAATCAGCTAATGTAGTGTTCACTCAAATAATTGAAGAGTTGTGAATTCTCATTTTCTGGCATGTAAATATTTATTACTCTAAAACTTGGCTCCCTATAGCTATTTTTAAAAAGCACATACCTGTAATCAGTCAGGCAACAAATATTAATTGAGCATCTGTAATACACAAGGGACTGTTCTGGGTGACATGCAAGGTGCGAAAATTGATATGACGCCTATTCTCAAGGACATCACAATGTCGTGTACACGTGAAAACTTAGCGAAAATAGAGGACTGTGCACGATGCGCAGATGGTCCCCGACTTATAGTGATTTCACTTATGATGGTTCAACATACAATTTTTGACATTGTGATGGTGGGAAAGAGATGTGCAGTTAGTGGAAAATGAACTCTTTTGAATTTTGAATCTTGATCTTTCCTGGGCTAGCGATGCAAATACAATACCCTCTCGTGATGCTGGGCAGAGGCAGAGAGCAGCAGCTCCCGGTCAGCCCCGTGATGAGGAGGGTCAATGTTACTGATACCCGAGAGTGTCCTGTGTTGTCAGTGGTGTTTGGATGTTGTGTTTTCGCATCCCATCATGTCTACAAAATGCTCACCTGTGTCTCCTGCTTCTCCTGGTGAGAAGAAGAGGAAGGCAGTGACTCTTTTTTTTTTCATTTTTCTGAAGCTGGGAACAGGGAGAGACAGTCAGACAGACTCCCGCATGCGCCCGACCGGGATCCACCCGGCACGCCCACCATGGGGCGACGCTCTGCCCACCAGGGGGTGATGCTCTGCCCATCCTGGGCGTCGCCATGTTGCAACCAGAGCCACTCTAGCGCCTGAGGCAGAGGCCACAGAGCCATCCCCAGCGCCCGGGCCATCTTTGCTCCAATGGAGCCTCGGCTGCGGGAGGGGAAGAGAGAGACAGAGAGGAAAGCGCGGCGGAGGGGTGGAGAAGCAAATGGGCGCTTCTCCTGTGTGCCCTGGCTGGGAATCGAACCCAGGTCCTCCGCACGCTAGGCCGACGCTCTACCGCTGAGGAAGGCAGTGACTCTTGAGATGACACTGAAGATAATTGCCCAACTGTATGTAGAGTCACCTGTGCTATAACCTCATAGCTCAGCAGTGAACTTATGTAGGCAGGTAGAAAGGCTTTACAATTCCCAATATTTAAATTTATAAGTTCTTCCTTCATTTTTTCCTAATAAAACCCCTAAAATGGACTTCGTGGTGGTAGGAGAGTGGGAGAGGACTATTCAGGAAGTGGTAATTATGTTGCAATATTACTAATAGAGTGGTAAGTACCCATGTAGAATCTTATAGGCATGTTGCTAGTAGGGCCCTCGGAGAAGTGCCATCTGAAGGTCTGAAAAAAGTAGCTACGTGTGTGTCAACACTTCTATATAATGCCTATAAACAGGTTTTAAATTAATTTCTTGCAGTTTTTCAGTTATTCTTATTGGATCTTTGTTAATCTGAAGCTGCTGCTGCCAATAATTGGCAGCGCCAAGTGGAAAAAAATAGTGAGAGAAAAGTTACTCTAAGTTTTATTATGTAAAACTTGGGATAAGAGAATGAAGGGAGAAATACATGAAGGAAAATAGCATGAATGATATATTGGCATGTTTTCTGCTGCTTTCTTCTCCTTTCTGTTGAAGTTCGTAGGGGGCCATTTCATATTCCTGATGGAATTAAGTGCCACCCATTCGGTATGGTCATAGTCTGGTAGAATCTCCTTGCGGGGATGGAATACAGAGATGGCCAGTCCAATGCTATTATTACCTTGCATTTAGAGGATTGAGGTTTACTCTAGGTCATATGCCAGTGTTGTCCACATTAATTGTAATAGGGTATCTCTTGGGTATTTTTGCTTTGTTATTTGTGTTTGTTTGTTTTTTATAGGAAAGGCTTCAATATGTATTTATCTCAAATCTCATTTTAGTTTTAGTGTATTAGAGTGTGATTGCAAATATGATCCAAGTTATTCCTTGTCTATATCTTGATTTATTTAATTTGAATTTATTAAAAGCTTCAGAGTCTACTTTATTAAAAATAGGTTCATTAAAGTTTTATTTCTTAATGTACTTTAAGCCTATGTTGTGGCCTGTTATGAAGACAGATGATCTTATACAATTTGAAATATCCTACTAATAAAAGTAGTATACACCCAAGCTCAAATCAGCAAGCATCATCAAGGTAAAAATTGTCAAGTCCCTCTTGGGATTTGGGACAATTTTGTGAAATAGTCAATGACACAAAATTTTATTCTAGATGAACTATTATAGAATTTGACATAAATTGATAAGATAAAGTATGGTAGGTATGTATGTTCATTACTAATTTCAGTATCTCTGGTTAACTTGTATTTTGGAAAAAGCACTTCACCCTTAATTAGTTAAAACTATTAAAGTTAGAGAAGTTTTTAAGACACCACAGATATACTCTTCAACAGTAAATACCCAAAGAGTTGTAATATCCGAAATAATTTCATAGCTTTGATACAAAGTCCATTTTATGTAGGCCAGGTGGACTTTACTACTCAAAATGATTTCTGACATGTCACGAGGCAAGGTAGTAAAAGGGACAGTCATGGTGGTTTATTAAGATGAGTCTGCTTTTATTCACAGACAGTAAACATAAAAACCTCTCATTCTAAAGCAGTGGTTCTCAACCTTTCTAATGCCGTGACCCCGCAATACAGTTCCTCATGTTGCGGTGACCCCAAACCAAAAAATAATTTTGGTGGCTACTTCATAACTGTAATATATGCATCATGTATTTTCCGATGGCTTTAGGCGACCCCTGTGTTTTGGTCGTTCGACCCCCGCCGGGGTCGCGACCCACAGGTTGAGAACCACTGTTCTAGAGGGACGACAGTACTAGTTGGGACATAAATGGGGGTGATGCTTTGGATATCTGAAGGCAAAGACTTACAACCTTCCTGCCTGGCATCTCCTATTCTTATTTGATCCACGTGGTTCATTTCCAGAATAAAGATATTAGGAGGGACATGAGTCTTTACTTTCTGCTGTTTCTGATCTGAAAGATGGTAATTTCGTGGTAAGTGAAGTTGTGACATCAAAGGTTTTTAGATGCCAAGTTCAAAATGGGAATCCATCAAGGGCGTTACACTTCCACACAGGTTGCAAAATTACCAGCTAGTATGTGGCATAAGATCTGCTTGGTTTGAAAATATAATCAAATTTCAGTATTAAAGATAAAGATGATGTTTGGGTCTATTTTAATGGCATTATAGTTAGACATCCTGAAATTCCCAAATCTTGCCCAGTCAGAAATTCTTATCCCCACTTATTTACAGGGTCTCCAAGTTCTGTGAAGGAAATCAAAGGGCACCTTTATGTATAGCTGAACAAATTCTAAATGAGAACTTCGTGTATGTGTGTGCACACGTGCTATGTGTTGACAGAGTATGGTAGAAATATTGTCTTAGAAGATGATGAATTTAGCTTACTGGTAGGATTACTAGGCATTTAAAGGTATAGAGTCATGTGTCTCCTTCTTGGACTTCCCACCAGAGGTGTTGATTGAGTTTACCTTTTAAGGAAAGGTAAACTTTCAACACCCTTCAACTTCACTTACTCGTTCGTTCATTCAAAAGCACTGTTGAATGCCTAGAAGGATCCTCTTGCGCTAGGTGCTAGGAATACTGCAATGAACCTGACAGGTGAGGTTCCTCTTCCGTGGAACTTACTATACTCTATTGGAAATGGGGAGGAGGAGAAATAATAGATAAGCTGCTCTCCAGATGAATAAACAAGGAAATATCCATGAGCGACAAGTGCCGTGATGAAGATAACACATGACAGTGGTACAGAAGTGGCAAGCAGCCTGCCTAGGGGAGGCTGGGAAAGGCCTGTCTGCAAGGCTGGCATCTCATTCACGACATGTTGTTTAGCACTGTGGCTCAGGTGTGCTTTCTCCTCGAATTCCAAATACGGTGAGAATGGAAGTGGTAGAACCACAGAACAGATGGTGCCGTTGACTGTACCCTGAGCTGACACACGGAAGAGAGGCAAGAGAGACTAGCTTTCTCCTTCCATCTTCCTTATCACCGTCTGATACACAGCATCCACTGTAAATGACAACATAGTCCCTCAGAACCCAACTGTGTCCGTGGATTAGGTCTAGAATAAGGACTTAGCTCTAGTTCCAGACTGTAAGTCTAATTCTCACCATGGTGAATGCAATGAAGTAGAATATTTGTTTCCAACCTACTGATCATGATCAACCAGACAGCCTCAGATCATAAACCCATTGTTTGTGGCTCTTTGTTACAAATCCTACTTAACCATCCATGGGCATTTTGAGGGGGAAGCCAAAAGGAAGGTAATATACCTCACTCCAAATTTATCTGGGAATAAACTGAGGTGTAAAAAACTCAACTGAGTTAGTAAGTAAATCACACACACACACACACACACACTCACACACTCATTTACCTCCTCTTCCACCGATGGTGAAAGTACACAGTGACTTCCCACTATGTAAATTAATCCAATTTGTATGGAATAGAGAGTGGTGGACATGGTTTGCACCAGAGGGCAGCATGCTAATAACAATAGCTTCCATTTATTGTCCTATCTTATGCCTGCAATTGTGCCTCTTCCTTTATAGGCATTAGATTATTTAACTCTGGCCACTTATTTTTCAGATGAGGAAACATAATCAACAGGATGAGAAGTTTGTCTAAGGTCCCCATCTGTCTATAATTCTCTAACTGTACACCTAGATTGGGTGAGCTCTACATACTAAGAACATGTTTTAGTCTTAGATTTATGTTTGAATATAAATCTCCGAACTGCTTTATCTTCTATTATTGACTTATCTCTTTCAAAGCAATCACGTGGAGAAAATTAATCAAAAGGTTTTAGGCTGTACTAACACATTAGCGTTTAGAAGAATAACGATTGTGTTTTTAAATCAGATGGTCTTGTCCATTGCAACAAGTAGCTATTGGCATTTATAGGAGCGTCTCATCTCAATCATGTTTCTAGCTGATCTAGCAAAACAGAACTTTAATTCACCTGAATACCTCAGAGGCCTTGAACTGCAGTCTTCTTTTATGTATAAAAAAACTGGCTTCCAGTCTGTTCCATCTGGAAACAATCCCTTTTGACAAAGAGTGTCAGAGAACTCGGGCAATTAGTGACTAAGTGGAACTGGTAAGCTTTAGTTTCCACTATTCGGGGCAGGTTTTGATAAGGCAGTCACCTTGGATCCGTTAGTTCGTTAGGCCAGCAGAGACATGAGCTCACAGTATTAACAAGCCTTTTTACCAGCTCAGCTCACCTAAAGTGAATTCAGACTGTGGCTTTGATTGCTGTTGGAACACTCGGGGTAGGCCATGGCTAATGGTGAGTAGATGTAGAGTATCCACTTGCTGAATTTAAATCGAAATCTGTGTCTTCTGGAGTGTGTGTCCTAAGCAAGGCCCTTGTCAAAGCCTTTTTTAGTTGTCCCCTCGACATGCTCCGGGCCCCTAGTCACCTAGCTGTGCACCATGACAACATATGGATTCCAGCAGACAATTCAAGAGTGCGTTTCATCTCTCACTGACCTGGACTACCCCCGTCTAGGTCAGTTTTTAAGCAACCCACAGCTGTCGTTTAAAAAACCAGAGTTGCCTTGGTTTGTCTTGTGGTAGCACTGCATCTTGAGACAGATGTAGGGAAATAGAAATGGCAGTGTCACCGAGAGAACCCCATTGCTCCGACTGGAAATTTACACTCAATAAAAGGCCCGTTTATTGCAAAGAAGCCTGTCTAAAATTCCACGGAATTTTGTCGTTTGTTACTGATTATTGCTCCTATAAAAGATTATGCATTTTCAAATTTATTTAAAGTAAACTCTCTTAATTCGGACTTTACTAAAATTCAGATAGGGACTAAGTGATACTGTTTAAAAAAAAAAAGCATTGCTGAAAACTTCATGGGATAAATATAACTATAAAAGGAATGTAAAAAGTATCTAAGAAAAATACTTTTTCTGAGAAGCCCAACTCTTCCTAAAATAGATATGCTAATGCCAATTATTTTCTCTATTGATTTGAGTGCCCTCTTGGGAATTTTGCTGACTGAAATTGAGTCATGGCAAATAATAAAAATGCATTGCCTTAAAATAATACCCTATAATTAGAATGGTCACTAATTCAAACTGATCTTTTTTTATAACTGGTCTGAATTAGTGAGGCTTTTATAGAATTACTAGCCACCATCAATTTAATGTGAAATGATGTAAAATTACTTTACTTAGTCCTTTTAGTAATATTATAGTTAAGAATATCAGACCAATAGGAGAAGAAACTTTGCTTATGAGTTTCACATTCTTCTCCTTTGATATATGGTGGGAACTATGCTTTTTCTTTTCTTTCTTTATTCTTTTTTTTTTTAATTGATGACTTCTTACTCTGCCTTTTTATTTTTTTTATCATCGAGGAAAATGAAACGTAGACAAACACATAGCTCAAACGCAGCTCTGAAACCGAATAAGGTAGCAACCTATTATTAAATTTGAGCAGACTAAACACTTTCTAGAAGAAGAATCAGGTTTCAGGCTTTCGCTTTGTGCTTGTCATTTAGACTTTGAAATAATCATACTTGCCCAGGCTGGAGCACTTGATGCTAGGCAGACGATGGGCTGATCGGAAAACTTAGCGCATTCTACTTTTTTCTCATTGTTCTAGCCCTGTCCTCGTTTTTCCTTCCCAGATGTAATGTGGTACAGGATTTCCTGTTGTATAACGGATGGGTGAATTCCTAAATCATAATGCTAAGTTTGTGGCTCTCTCCCGGGTAGATAGATACACAAGCAGGATTGCTGCGTGGGCACGTGTCCTTTACCCAACTGCGTGCGGAGGCAGCAGTTCTGTGAGGAGGGGCTCCTTCTCTCAAGATGCAGATTTCCCATTCCAGGAAGGGAGTTAGATATCGAATGAGGACAAATGTTAGAAGGAGTCTGTCTATCCTTCCGGTGCCAGTCTTTCTTGTCGGGTGGGTAAACAGATCCCCAGGGACGTGTGAGATGAGTGGCAGAAGTGGTAAGCTTGCTCCCTTGCACCGGCCCCACGTGTCTCCTGAGAACACGGTGTGCTATTTGCGAACTGTCTACGAGAAGGTAACACACAGGTGCACGGGCAGCACCGACTCAGATTTACAAAGGTAATGACCACAGAACACTTTCCACTCTGGTCAAGTTCAGACTCAGAAGTTATTAACTTTCAGTTTCACTTGAGATTTGAGGTTATCCCCTTCTATCATTCAGATGGTCCTTGCTGAAGCAGAAACATTCAAAGAAAGGCGAGCAAATGGCCTCAAACAGTCATCTCAGATCTGAGTTCCCGCTGGAGCCAGTTCCTGTAAGTCCTTGGAGTGTGTGGTCCACAGAACAAACTTTAGTTATTATCCAGCAATAAAGCATTGGCCCCTATCATTCAGGATATAGAAATTGCTGCTGCTCTAGCTAACGAGTGTATGCTCTTAGTTTTAAATAGGGTGTGGTTTACAAGAATTTTAATTTATGGCCATGGACATTACCCACTTACTTCGGGTCTAATTTCAGATGGAACAGTTATTTGACAAGGCATTCATGTGGCTAAGAACCTCTGCCTCTTTTATTTAAGCTGCTGATAGATTTAGCTGTTCCCTTTTTGAAGATTTGCACATTTCCTGGCTTACTTGGAACTGGTACCACGTGGGATCAAAGACAACTGGAGACCCTGTATTAATTCCAATAAATGTTAAAACAAAAGTTAAGCTCCATTGTCTGGTTCCTGTTGTAACTGGAAAAAATGGCTCATTCACAAGAAGAAAATGAATAAAAAATTAGGAACAGTATACCTTATCTATTCCAAATGTGGAGACGATATCTGTTTTGTTTTTCTCTCACTGTATTATACAGCAAAGGAAGCCACATTTGGTTATGACTCTGGGGCCTTCATATGGGTCTTCTGCTCTAGGGATGAAAAGGACCCAACTGTGTTTATGGCCCAGGGCTCCCCTTATCCCCTCTCCTTTGTTTCCCTATTGTTGTAGAGAGACCCACCATTACAGACGGTGACATTACTATCCGTGTGCTATATGCTTCTTCAACCTCCCGTGCTGGTGTATGTGGGTATGCGCTGGTATTTGGGAATAATTCTGCTTTAGAGAAGACATAAAACATTCGTCAGCTTTGCTTGGGGATTGGCCCCCAAATTCCAACCTGAATTCTATTTCATGGACCATCTCACGAACTTGCCTCAAGGTTCAGGAGTTGCATGGAGCCTCTAGCGTGACTATTCTCTCCACCTGGCACCATGGCGCTCGACTTGTAAATCTCCAATGAAGAATCAGAGAGGAATAAAAGGAAAGTTAAAACCTGGAGAACTAAATTCTGACTGATGACAGGTGGTCTAATATTTCAATTCTGTTACGTTGTATTTTCTCAGGATTTTTTAGTCGCAGATGTTTCTGCAAGTTGGTAGGGAGCCCGTGGAATTGTAATGCTGTTCTATTGTATGAAGGATTAAAAGTCATTAATCCCAGGTATTTCAAAAGAACCGAGGATTGCTAGGATTACCAATTACTAATACGATTATGTGACTCAATTTCTAAATGGGGCATGGGTGAGGTCCAGGGTCCTTATAGGTAAAATGGGGAACGTAGTTTTTACTAACTGTGGTTGGTGTGAAAAGTAATGAGATGGTGCAGAGAAACTACTTAGCACAGGCCTGGCATGGAATAAGCACCCGATAAGTTGAAGAATATGTATGCCTATATCCCCTCCCACACAGATGTGTTTTTTTATTTCCACTTTTAGGTCTTGTTTATTTACACCTTCAGTTCAGACAGCTCCTGTATCTATATATCCAGTCCTTATCTTTGGCCTGAATGTTAGTGTCTAAGCAGCTGTTACTTGCATTCCCATTTAGATCCTCATTATATATTCCTTTAAATAGTTATATGTTTCTTTGAGCTAGTGACGGCCACTTTTTAAAGAATTTTATTTAGAAAATGAAATTGAACCGGGTGACATTGATAAATAAGAGTACCTAGGTTTCAGGTAAACATTTCTATAGCATTTGAACGTTGATTCTGTTGTGTACCCATCACCTAAAGTCAAGTCATTTTCTGTTACCGTATATTTGTCCCTCTTTACTCCCTTCCCCCTCCCCCCTCCCTCATATCCCCCTCTCCCTGGTAACCATGTTAGCTTTATCCATGTCCATGAGTCTCAGTTCCATAGCCCACCTATGTGTGAAATCATACAGTTCTTAGAGTTTTCTAATTTACTTATTTCACTCAGTATAATGTTCTCCCGGTCCATCCATGTTGTTGTCAATGGCAATATGTCATCATTTCTCATGGTTGAGTAGTACTCCATTGTAGATAGGTACCGCATCTTCTTTATCCAGTCCTCTATCAAGGGACACTTTGGTTGTTGACAGTCACTTTTGAAGTGAACCCATTACAGTGGTGATTTTAGGAATCGTGTAACTTTAGAACTTTAGTTGAAAGATGAGGAATCTGAGGTCTAAAGAAGGTAGGTAATTTCTTCTGAATCACACGATTTCAAATCTATATTTCTGGGTTGTCAGCGTTGTCTTACACATACAACAGGGTCCTTCAGGCTGGGAGAGAGCTGCACAAAGTACACAGTTCAGACTGAGAAGGGTTCCGTCTACAGGAAGGAGAGGATTCCGTAGTGATAAGGTGGTTACCAATTGTGTGGCCTTGTGCAAGTTATTTAACTCATTTCTTCATTTCTAAGACAACATGCACCCTACTTATCTCATAGAATGTTGTGAGATCTAGACTCTACCAGGGGTCCCCAAACTTTTTACACAGAGGGCCAGTTCACTGTCCCTCAGACTGTTGGAGGGCCGCCACATACAGTGCTCCTCTCACTGACCACCAATGAAAGAGGTGCCCCTTCCGGAAGTGCAGCGGGGGGGGGGGCGGCGGATAAATGGCCTCAGGGGGCCTCATGCGGCCCGCGGGCTGTAGTTTGGGGATGCCTGCTCTAGACAATGTGGCTGAAATGTTGCTAAACTGCAAGATGCTTCATAAATGCTCATTTAATCTTTTATAAGCACACAACACAACTGTCATATATCTCCATTGGCTACATAGGTGTATATGTGTGCATCTTAATAAACTAATTAATGCGCTAAGAAAACCATTTTCAGTTAAGCTCAATCCTTTGCATATCTTTTATTGGTTATGCCCAATTTAGGGTCATCTGCAAGGCTCTCTGTGTACTGCAAAGACAGCTCAGTATCTTCGAAATCAGGCAGAGCATAGGGAAGGAGGCAGATGGGGATTGTTCTGCACTGGAATCCAAATCGGCCATGTGGTTACTGCACAGGTAGAAAGGCCCTTGTCCATAGGGAGTCAGTGCCTCAGCAGCACTGATTAGATGGGGATATCAAGCTATTTTCAGCTTCCTGGACATTAAGCTATTTCTTTGCATCTCGGTGGATAATTTACCGGGATTAACTGCTCTCTGCATGACTTAGAAAAGTAAATACAATTCTAGTTTCTTGTCATAGGGGCATTTATAAGGCGAGTACAGAAATGGCTAATTTGTTTTAATTTGAGGGCACTCTCCAGTTGGCTGGCGATGTCTTCGAGAACTGTGCAGAGGTTGGAGACTGAATGTAGGTCGTGCTGGACACGTGCCAGCTTCGGTGCAGCAGTGTCTGCCGTGGGCTCAGGTGGAAGTAATATATTATATGTACATAGTGGAAATAGCGCTGAGGCCTTGGTTATGATCCTGGCGTTGCCACATCTACTCGGGAGACGTTGGACAAGACCTTCTGAATCGCTCGGGGCTTCGGTTTTCCTCATTTGCAAGAGAGTTGGCACGGCCAGACTCCTCTCCATGGCTCTCTCTGGTTTTTGTATCTCCTGTTTCCGAGTAAGGGACAGTGTGCATAGTTTTATTCATGTCAACTCAAGTCCACCTTCACCAAGGAAGATGACTGTCCTGAATGATTACAGAGGTGTCATCCTACCGTATTTACCTCATAGGCTCTTTAGATTCCAGAGAATGTGTGCGAAAAATTTTGTCAACTGAAAATATGTTAAGTTTTTAATACTTAATATTAATAAATATTAAACCACAAAGATTGGCTTCAGGTCCTCCGGTTTTCTAAGTATGTAGTAAGCTTTCTTAGACAGTCAAAATATGAATAAAATTCTATTCCTTTTAAAGAGTATTTTCAAAACATTTTTTTTTAGTTACAGCAAAGAAAACTAAAGTTAATAATTATATTTTTAATGGGTGGGAGTTGAAGGTCTTTGACTTGGAACATTTTATCATCTGAGACTCTCAAAATGAGAGATAAAGTTGCTAAATTCTCCTCCATTAAGGAAAAAGAATCAACATGCCTGTGTGTTTCTTTTCTGTGTGCTATAAAAATTTACAACATCTTTTTTTTCCTTCCAGCCTTCTGAAATCAGACATAACATGGACTCAGCAGATTTTTTTTTGGCCGGTTTTAGCTGAATCATTTTTTTTTCCAGTTAGAAAAAGTGATTCCACACATTGCAGTGTTATTTGTATGACATGAACCCCGAAAGTCAAGGGTAGGATCCCCTGAAATTGTCCCAAGGGAGGTTTGGAAATCCTTCCTCTACAGTAGCCGACTACACATCGTGATCCTCCTTTGCAATTTATGGTTTTATTTTCTTTCAAGTCCTCGTTTTTATTTAAAGGGCTGGGAGAGGATGGATGGCCAGTCGGCATCTGAATTAAGACAAGGGGAGGGGAGTTGTGAATTGAGCGCATGCTTCCCGCTGACCTTTGAGGAAAAACTCCCACGAATGATCACGCGGTCTCTGTTTTCAGATCAGACTCCGACCCCAACGAGGTTCCTGAAGAACTGTGAGGAGGTGGGGCTCTTCAATGAGCTGGACTGCTCCCTGGAGCATGAGCTCAGGAAGGTGCAGGAGGAGGAGAGCAGCAAGCGGGTAGGTCGGCTTGGATGGACACCTGGACAGGTGTCTCCTCTAACACCTGCTAGACACTTCTGTGCGGATAATGGATGGCCCTGCACATTGAGTGCCGACACGGCCTGGCCCTTCAACAGTATTTTATCTCCTGGCGAGTATCTAATGTTTAAAAACAAGGTTGAATCCCTGATTGTGATAGACGCTGGAGCTAGAAAAATCAGAGAAAAACTGATATCTAATATATAAAATTCAAGCAAAGAAAAAAAACAACAACACATTACCTGATTCTAGAACCTGAGTCAGATAAACTCACAGACCTTTTTCTGTCCAAAATTAGTTATTTTACTTTGTTAAATACTTACCAGAAAGTCTTGACAGGGTATTGAGTACAGAAGACAAGAGTCAAAGAGGCAACAGGTGAAGTGTTATAACAGTAGTAGAGGGGTTTCTCTGATTTTTGTCACAGGCTGGCGCTGCCTGGTGTCCGTAATCTGCCCAGTGGGTCGCCAGTAGGCTCACAGTTACTCTCTAGTTGTACTATTGAACATCTCTCTCTGTTGAGACAAACAGCGTAACTACAAGTGTGGATTATTTGTTCATACAAGAGTAGAAAATCCACTTTATGAATTCTTCCAGAACGTACTCAGTTTTATTGTAGTGTTGTGCTGGCATTTTCAAATCATTTTTATATGATTAAGGAAAGGAAATGAGGTCATAAGTAAGTGTGATAATGAAGCCTTTCAGTATTTTTTTCATTGTTTTTATAGAGCATTATTGAATGATCAAAATGTACGAGACAACAATTTAGACACGTTCCATGAACAGTCTTACAATGTGAGTGTTAATTGATAGGAAGGACCAGCTAGAGTGTAATGGAGTTCTGAAGTCCCAGCTGTTCCATCCAGAGAAGAAATTTTAAAAGGCTCTGATATTTCTCTAAGTGTTTCAAAACCTTTGAATCCTCTTCTATGTGAAATGTTAATAATCCCTCTCGACCAGGTTTTTCATGTCGTGTTTTCACATCCAAATGGTCAAGGACTTGTATCCAGTCTGTACTGCTTTAGAAAAAATCATGAAAATAGGTGAAGGTTACAGTATAAAATCTCAATCAACTCGTTTTGTTTGTTTGTAATTAATTTGTCATTCATTCTTCATGCCCTTATTCCCACCATCTCAGTGAGATGAGGACCTTTAAAATATATATATATATGTTTATTAATTTTAGAAAGAGAAGAATAGGGGGAGGGGGGAGAGAGAGAGAGAGAGAGAGAGAGAGACAGAGACTGATTTGTTCTTCCACTTATTTATGCATTCATTGTCTAACTCCTGTATGTGCCCTGATCAGGGATCGAACCTACAATCTTGGCGTAGTGGGATGCCGCTCCAACCAACTGAGCTATCTGGCCCAGGCTTCCCTTTCTTTTTAAACCAACACTTATTTAGCACATATTTGCCAGGCACTGTTCCGAGCACTTAAAAAAAAAACTCAATTAAAAAAAAAGGTGTATACTTGATATCGCATTGCAATTGAAACAGATTTCTTAAAAAAACAAAACACCATGAAAACGGCAAGAGAAAAGAAGAACCCCAAACTAAAAAGTATAGTGAATTTTCTTGGTTGAGTAATAAATTTAGTTCTCCTGGTAAGCATGGTGTAGGTAAAAGACTAAGGGATTAAGTTCATTTATTCCTCAAGATAGTCGAGGTCGGCTTCTTAGATCAAATTGTACAATGTAAAAGATGTGTACTTGGTTATATTGTTTTCATTTCTGGTAGAGTGGCTTTAACTGCAGTAAAAGCCTTCGGTGTTCCTGAAGATGTTTACCCAGGACAGCGTTAGGGAGCCCGTGGTAGGGTATGACTTTAGAAGGTCTCCATTGCGTTGTATTCATGATCTCCTATATGAAGTCCCGGGGAAGGAACGTCTTGCAGATCTGAATTCCAGGAAATAGTTTGCTTCCCTTGAGGAACTGAAATATTGTCTCCTCTTGGACCTGAGAATCATGTAACTGGTTCTGTTTCTCTTTTTGCTTTGACTGCTTGGTTAACGTGAAGCCAAATTTACTGCTTAACTTGGAGAACTCTTCAGAACATGGTTATTAGGGTATTTTACTTCCTCCCCCCAGACTAGATTTTCAGTTCCAGTTTATATTTCCTCTGGTCCTGATTGCTAATTTAAGAAACATTTTCATACTATCCATTTTTGTGTGTGTGCATGTGTGAGTTCATTTTGATTCCTTATGAGTTGAGAAAGAGTATAAATATTCAGACTTTAAAAATGAAGATAACTAGGCAAGCAAAATTGAAAAAGGACTTGTATTTGTAGAAAAAAAGAAGTCTTTTCTCTCTTTTAAATGTTGCCTTTAGCCATGTGTTGGTTTCTTGATGGATGTGCGGTATGGGGGTGGGGTCCTGTGGCCAGCTGTCCCCATGGTTTGGGGGCAGACCCCTCAGCAGACCACTGTCACAAGCCTCAAGGGCACTTGCATGCCCTGGGAGGTGGGCAGCTCTAAGGCTGTTGTGGTATCTTCCACCTTGGCCTCATTCAAACCAGATGGGTCAGATCCAGCCTCGGGCAGCTCTACAAGAGCTCTCTCCTCCAGGCCCAGGGCGTGGTGACTCATCCAGGCGGCTGTGTTCATGGCTTCTGCTCTAGCCTTTCTTTGGAAGCCGCAGGGTGGGCCAGTGAGGAGGATTTGCTCTCCAGTCTGCCAGTATGGTTTTACCTTCCTTTGGACCACAGTTCTTCAGCTGCCAACATCTCTACAATAGCCAACCCCAGCTTAAAATGCAGGAATACATCTCTTTATTGAATGCATCCGTTATAGTTACTGAGTGCTGTCTTCTCCTTCTTCCCTTCTACTCCACATTCAGATAAATGATTTCTTTTTATTTCTGTGTCCACAACTCTCTTCTGGTTTCTTTTCCTCCTTGTCTTCTATTCTTTTTTTTTTTTTTTTTTTTTTTTCATTTTTCTGAAGCTGGAAACAGGGAGAGACAGTCAGACAGACTCCCGCATGCGCCCGACCGGGATCCACCCGGCATGCCCACCAGGGGCGACGCTCTGCCCACCAGGGGGAGATGCTCTGCCCATCCTGGGCGTCGCCATGTTGCAACCAGAGCCACTCTAGCGCCTGAGGCAGAGGCCACAGAGCCATCCCCAGCGCCCGGGCCATCTTTGCTCCAATGGAGCCTTGGCTGCGGGAGGGGAGGAGAGAAACAGAGAGGAAAGCGCGGCGGAGGGGTGGAGAAGCAAATGGGCGCTTCTCCTGTGTGCCCTGGCCGGGAATCGAACCCGGGTCCTCCGCACGCTAGGCTGACGCTTTGTCTTCTATTCTAATAAAAGACTTGCATTAGTTTCCTCAGCATGATTTGGGAAAGTGGGAGGTGTAGTCATTTATCTGGAGAACTTGTTTAAAAAAGTTCCTGCTAGAACTTTCTACGTACTTTATACAAAAATATTTGGAAGATTGAGCTGGTCTTTCCCAACACCTTTAAATTTCTAGCTGTAGTTTAGTCAAGAAAATTCTATTAAAGAACAATCAGAGAATTGATCCTTGCTTAGCCCGTGTGGCTGTATGTTGGGGAAAGTTATATTCTACAGACTATCTGTAATCCTAGCACCCTTTTCCGAAAGTATCCAAATGTGTGTATAGCGCGAGGACACACGCCATGGCCCCTGGAAAAAGACCCCAAATCTATATCTGTATCATAAATAGCAGGCAACACATTCCACAGTTACCTCAATTTCCCATATTAGTATAAGCTCAAAAAATTTTAAGGAGATTTTTCCCCCTTGGAAAAGCATCCATTACACACAAGCACCATACATTTAAGCTTGCCCATGGCTTAGAAGTCAGGTTAGTCCATCTCCTAAAACAGATGAGAAACGTTTGTTCATTATTTATCCAATCAAGAAATATTTTTGAGTGTCTGCCATGTGCCAGGCACTGCCCAAGGCATTGGTGAATGCACTACTGACTAAGGCGGGTAAGAAAAAGAAAATAAGATTGCTTTCATGTAACTTACTTCTACTGGGCAAGACAAACAAGAAGCAAGTAAAGACAATGAAATGTATAACACGTCAGAAGATGATAAGTGCTATGGAGAGAAGTATGGCAGGGAGGGGCACTGGGGTGGTCTGGGAGGGCGTGGCGGTAAGTGGGTGTGTTAGAGAAGGCCTGGACCAGGTACGGCTGGGGAGAAGAGTGTTTCAAGTGGAGAGAGCAGTAAGGACAATGCCCTGAGGCTAGAGGGTGCTCAGTGGGTTGCAGGAATTGTGAAGAGGCCAGTTTGGCTGCAGGAGAGTATGTAATAACACTAAACAGTGGGTGTGGGAGGGCAGAGCCAGGAAGGCCTGAAGGCTCTGGCTTTTACTCTGAGTGAGATGGGGACCCATGGAACAGTTTTGAGCAGAGGAGTGAGAGCCTGACTTATGTATTGGAAATGTCACCTTGGCTGCTGAGTTGAAAGTAAGCTTTGGGAGGGCCTCAGTAGAGAAAGACCAGTGAGGACAGTATTGAAAGAGTCTGGATTAAAGATGGTGGCATATTGGTCAAGGTGGAGATGGGGCAGGAGGATTAGATTCTGGATATATTCTGAAGAGGGAGTCACTAGGATTGGCTGAGGGTTCGATAGTAGAAAGAATGGAGTCAACCTGGCCTGTGGTGGCGCAGTGGATAAAGCATTGACCTGGAATGCCGAGGTTGCTGGTTCAAAACTCTGAGCTTGCCCAGTCAAGGCTCATATTAGAAGGAACTAGTATGAGTTGATGCTTCCAGCCCCATCCCCACTTTCTTCTCTTTCTCTCTTTTTCCTCTCTCTAAAACCAATAAATTAAATTGAAAGAAAGGAAAGAAAGGGAGGGAGGGAGGGAGAGAGGAAGGAAGAAAGAAAAGAAAAAGAGGAAGGAAGGAAGGAGAAAGAAAGAAAAAGAGAGAGAAAGAAAAAAAAGAAAAGAAAAGAAAAGAAAAGAAAAGAAAGAAAGAAAGAAAGAAAGAAAGAAAGAAAGAAAGAAAGAAAGAAAGAAAGAAAGAAAGAAGAAAAGGGGGAAAGGATGGAGGGGGGAGGGAGGGAGGAAGGAAGGAAGGACGGATGGACAAACCCAAGTTTTGGCTGAAGCAACTAGAAGAATGGAGTTGCCTGTGGGAGGAGCAGGTCCGAGGGGGATGTGGAGAGGATTAGTTTTAGAATTGTTAAATGGAGATATCGAGCCAGCAGATGGATATATATGGTCTGTAATTCAGGAGTGGTGACCTATCAGGAGATGTAAATTTGGGAGTCATCTGCAGATCAGTGTTGTTGAAACGCTTGAGACCAGTTGGAATCACCTGGGCCAGGAGTAAACAGAGATGAAGTAGAGAAAAGGGCTGAGCATGGAACTTGGCAGAGCCTTCTAGAATCTTCCACAACAGAGTATTCAGCTATCCTCAGTGGCTAGCGATGAAACTGAAGCTCATGAGGCATGAAGAACCAAATCAAGCATGGGAACTCCTGCAGCAATGCTGAACGGAGCGCAATACTGTGTCTGGCCGTTGGCACGCTTCTGTGTTAGAGGGAAAGAAAAGATCTTTAAAAAAAGATAAAGAAAGAAAGAGGAGGGTGAATTGTTCTTTTATTTTTGATTTTTAAAGTTTCTTTCTTTTTAAAAAAATTGAATAAAATATATCTAGGAAGCCAGAGAGAGCTTCACCATCTGATAGCAGTTGTGTGCAAGTGTGTGTGTGTGTGTGTGTGTGTGTGTGTGTGTGTGTAAGAAAGGAAGGGGAGTTGAAAGGACTAGAAATTAACTCCTTTGTCTTGCTGAGAGAAATAACAGCATTCCAACCTAACGTGGTGGAGGGCCCTGAAGATGAAAAGTGCTGTGTGTAAGTGCTAAGTGTTGTTCTTCTCCCAGAGGACTGAAATCCGACTCATTATGCTGATGCAGCAATAGCAAATTAGGGCATTTCCATGCTCTAGAATTCCTACCCAAATGATGAAAAGTGCAGTCTATTCCCAGAGGGTGTTGACTGTTTAACACATGGGAACAAGGGACAAGCTACAATCTTAAGATCTTGGATCCCAGCTCAACAGGAGTCATGGAACAGGGCATGGCCAGGTCAGCCTCGGCTCGGAAAAGTAGGCTGCCCGATCTGATTAAATTCTGTACCTGGAAATCATGTTATCCGACACCGCCAGCCATTGGGGGAGAGAGGGTGCAGAGAGGGAGGCGCTCTGCTCCGCGTTGCTTTGGTACACAGTCTTGTTCTATCAGCCACTAGCTGCTGCGCTGCTCTCTGGGGAAGGCATGGGGGCGCTGGGCGGAAAAGACAAGACACGGAATGCAGCAAAGTTGCAACAGCTGCGTGTTTCTGGTTATGTTATGTTTTCTATGATATTTGTGTAAAACGATCCCTCCGTCCTCCAGAAGTCTGGAGAAAAAAATATATATTCCGAAACTTAAATTTGGTTTTATCCAGATACTAAAAATGTCTCCGTGTTTGCTGAATCCTAGTAGATGAGGCTGCTTTTTGATCTTTTCTGGTTTTTTATTGGTTGTTGTTCCATTTTTTTGTCAGTTTGATCGAAGAGGAAACCCCCCACTGGCAATATTCTAAGAGACGAGCTATTTCTTTCCCCATCCCAATGACTAGACATTCTAACCCTTATATAAAAAGGATTCTTTTTTCCTTCCCATTTCAGTACACTACAGCTTTCTCCTGATCTGTGTAAATCACCCCCAACTTCGGTGGGATGGGACCCTGCGAGAGACGCTGATTTGGCCTTTGCCCTTGCGCCCCGCTCAGGGGAACGACTACATCTGTGGATAAACTGGAAGCTATTTCACGTCTTGGAGTTTCCTGGGATTTAGGATGGATGATACAGTCCTACAGGATTAGTGAGAGCTGGCATCCTTGTCCATATAGGCTAGCGAATCACAATGAGATCTGAGGCTCCGCCTCAGTTTTAAAATACAGTAGGAAATAAAATAAACTCATAGTTTTTCTTTTTGGTTTAGGCTTTTTAGGTGTTATTTATTTATTTATTTATTTATTTTTATGGAAAGTCCAGGTCTCCTCAAAGTAGCAAAATGCATTGTCGCCTTGCAGAGAGTGAGCACTTGTATCAGGTGTATTTGACTTGATGATGAGGGAAGGCCCATGGCAGGCATCCCCAAACTACGGCCCGCAGGCCGCAATGCGGCCCCCTGAGGCCATTTATCCAGCCCCCACTGCACTTCTGGAAGGGGCACCTCTTTCACTGGTGGTCAGTAAGAGGACCACTGTATTTGGCAGCCCTCCAATGGTCAGAGGGACAGTGAACTGGACCGCTGTGTAAAAAGTTTGGAGACCCCTGGATGGAGGAGCTGGGCGTTTGTTCCCCTCGTCCCTGGGAGAATTTGTATATTTGGATAATGTGGACCTTAATGGATGAGTCCTTATGACCTGATTTTCACACGAAAGAGAACCTATCGTACCGCTGGAGGCTGAGGATTTACTGTCTAACGCTAAGTCATCGGGCAGTTCACGGCTCTGCCTTCAGCAGCGGTGATGACGGCCGTAATTGCGGACGGGTGTCTCGGCCTGTGAGTGGCAGGTTTTACTGCGCTCTGAGTTCAGTATTAAGCAATTAGGTTTGTTGTTGTTGTTGTTGTTTTTGTCATAGGTTTTATTTATAATTGCTATCACGTGACATTTATTCTGGCAAGGTAGTAGGCCTCTCTGCCTGAGGTCTTTTTAAGAACTGATCACAAGGCTCTCAGAGGCTAAAGCTTGAATTAGAAAAGTCTTACATTCATGCCTGGCTGTGACAGGTGTTCTCGTGAGAGGTGCCAATGTTTCCACCTGAAGCTATGGGGTACAAAGATTGGGATGATCTCCTCTGTTTACGATGTCACATGAAGATTACTTAGAGGGAAACTGGGCATTGACTTGGGGAGCCTTGCCGTTTGTGTTGGAAATTTTGCAGAATAACATCACAGTTCCCTGCGCCAGTATTTCCTGTTCAGTTGTGACTGGGTATGGTACTGGTCAAAGTACTTACCTATTCATGAAGCCTATTCAGGTCCACATATGACATATGGGACATGTGATTAACGATCATTTGATTTTGGACCGTTCACTAACAGGGATTAATTACAGGTGGTCACGCCAGCCCTGTTTCCCCTGTTTAAAGTATGGAGGAATAAACTACCAAGAGAGACAAAAAAGACAGTTGACAGGCACTCACTGAGGAGCACCAGCGGCAGGAGCGCCAGGTGCTGGCTTTTCCCGACCTCTCTGTTCCGTCTCCGTCTCTGTCTCCTTGTCTGCTGGTTGTGTTCACTCGCAGGGGGTTCCTGTTTCCACCTGCTCTCCAGGTCGCCTCACAGCTGACCAATCAGCTCCACCCAGTTTCTCCCTTTCTCTGCACATCTAGCCCTCATGTTGGACTTGAACATCCATCTCTAATCCCCGGCTGTTTCCGACATCCCCGTTTGAATACAACGCTGCTGTTTCTAACTCAGCTTGCCCCAATCCATCGGT
The DNA here is from genome assembly GCF_036850765.1 of Saccopteryx bilineata. Lineage (NCBI taxonomy): Eukaryota > Metazoa > Chordata > Mammalia > Chiroptera > Emballonuridae > Saccopteryx > Saccopteryx bilineata. Next base: position 45,824,734 of record NC_089496.1, read on the forward strand.
GTTGAGGGCTTCCCAGCGCAGACCCGGTGCCCTGTCTGATGGCCCTGGTCCCGCCCACCGCAGGCGTGGCCGGACCGCCCCTCCTTCCTTTGCCGGTTCTCTAGGTCCACCCAGCCTCCTAGGAGAGAGTTCTCAGAGCCTGTCTGCGTTTCCCATTTCCCTCACCTCAAGTTCAGACCGTCATCACTTCCCACTGGGTTATTGCTACAAATTCCAAGAAAGATTTTTTTTTTTGGCCTCCAGCCTAACTTTAAAGAAATACTTAGCATTAAGTGTTATTGCCAAACTGAATGCATTTAAAAAAAAAAGTGAAAATAAACTGAAATATTTAAAAGTAATAATAATAATAATAATAATAATCTTGGAGATGTTTGCCTGTCACTTGCGGTTAAAAGTTCCTTCAAATGTTGTCATTGTTAAAAGGTACGAGGGGTTGGTATGAGATGCTACAGATAGGAAAGAAAGCATGTTGGAAGATGTTAAACACAGTCGTGATTCTACAACATCCTATACGTGGAATTTATTTAAAAGAGCCAAAGCAGGGGTGGGGGAGGGGCACTAAAAATGACCCCCCCACACACACACACAAAAAGAAACCCAAAATAATCAAAAACACCGTGAGCCCAGAAGTCCCCCGGGGACTACAATCAACCCCAACTTGGGCCGTGAGGACCTCTTGCTTGGCCTGGCTTCCCACCAGGCGGCCTTACTGCAGTTGACAGTTAGCCCAATTGAATTATTTGGCTGGGAGGATCCTTGCTAAAACAGTTATGAAACTCAGCTTTAAGGGCTGAGGAAAAGGGCAGCTTTTCGCAGTGGGAGACACTCTCAACAGGATGATTTTTCTGGTCCAGGTTGGGTTGGGTTGAAATTATTTCTTACCTATCTTGAGGCAGGCAAGCCAGCCAGGCTGGAATTTCAAGGTATTGACCCAAAGAAAATCACGACAGCAAATGGGCATTGTCCTTGGACAGACTCAGCGTCCAGCTGTGAGTAATTCAGGACTTCCAATGCGCCAGACAGGCGCAGAGAGGCGGGCGCGTACCTGGACGCAGGCGGCGGCGGCAGCATCTGCAGAGGAAACTGGATTGTCCTCCGGTAATGCCCTGCAGTTGTGTTCCCAAAGGCAAGCAGGAAAACAGACCTGTTTTCTGGGCCAGATTAAAACAAAATGTCTAAAAGATGAAGCTTCCGTTCGAGGCAGAAAACAGCCCTCACATTTGGAAAATTGGACCAAATGTTAGACGACACAAGTAAGCATCTGCCGCTAGGAGTCAGGTAAGCCTGGGCCCCTCGCAGAGATGCGAGCAAAAATTGACGTTGTAAAAGGGGAAAAGGAAAAGAATATAATAGTTGCAAGAGTCCCTGCCTCCATCATCTCATAAATCCAGGTGAACGTTAAGTACAGTTAAGAGCAGGCATGGGAGCGATTTGCTCTGGGATCCCTGCCCCAGCATTTGTGCGCCGTTAAGTTATTTCCATATTGATAAGGCGGAGGGCAGGCACTGGGATTCCGCGCATTCCTCCTGTCCAGCTTTCCAGCACGTTGGCTGTCAACTCAAACTCGTGGTGCAATTACTGATTTTCACATCAGAACCCAACAGGACATTTTCCTTATGCTTTACCCAACTACCACCAGAGCCCGCAGGCCCAGGCAAGTTCACGGGGTGGTGGGGCTCCCCGCCCCCGAACCATGTGTACCGCATATCAACGTTTTGGGGAGCTAGTTGTTCTGGTGAATCGAAGGGGCTCACCACCTGGTAGGAATGGAGATGAAGTCAGCCACGCACCATGTCACCTGCTTGCTCCTTATTTTTTTATCTTTATTTTTTTGGCTAGGATGGTCCTCACATTCTAGGTTTGATGGATTACTGGCTGGAGTCCTTTCCAGAACATTGCCAGGCTTCCCTTTGCTCTCTGCCTTTTGAGATAGAAAAGACTCTTCGTTAACCTGTCCGGACCTCTGATTCATCTCAGCAGCACCTCGAAGCACGTATTGTCTAATAAACCCTGTGTTGGTAGACTTAGGCTGCTGTGTATGTGGATGACATTTTGACATTTGACCTGAAGGCAAGTGGGAGCAGTTTTATTGGACAGTTTGGACCTAGAAGGTGGGCTAGTCCCACCTGCCAGCCCTCCATTCTCTGTCTGGCACTGTGGGGGCTTCCCCAGTCTTCTCTGTGAAGTGGGGTGGATGCTGCATTTTGCATTTAGTGTGGCTGCAGCCACAGGCATCCCTGGGGTCTGTGTTACATGCAGGGTGCACCATCTGTTTTGTGAAAACTGAAAGTTGATCACAGTGCTGACCGGATCCTGCCTAAGTTGGTGCCGGGCGCGGCCTTTTTCTGTGGCTTTATGTTTGGGTGGGGGCTTATTCGGGCTCTGCAAGCAGTCATGTCCCCAAAGAAGAGAAGCAGTCATGTTTCGGGTGGGTGTCGGGCTGATTGACTACAGATGATGCAGCGCTGGGCATTTTGAATAACAGCCACTCTCAAAGAATTCATCCCCTCCCTGGCTTCTCCTGGTATGATTTGTTATGCACACAGCTTAGGAACTTTCCCAGAGGATTTATGAACATGAGGCCATTGCTGGACTTACTGGCCTGGCTGGCCCGGGCGTTGCATCCTTTACAGGGCGAGCCTGGGATCCACAGAGCTCTTGGATCTGGAGTGCATGTGAGCCCCACCCTTCTAGCCCCACTCGGTTGGTCCTCAAGTGGCTGGAGGGGAACAAGACAGTCCAGAAACCTGGCAGCCCTTTTAGCGGTGGGATGTGCCCGAGAGCGATATGCACCGTGCTATCTCTGTGTGGCTGGTCCCCCTGGAAACGGCCTCCCAGCACTTCCGGTGCTATTTGCAACAACCCAGAAGTGGGCTGTGGAAAAGCGAGGTGGTGTGTTTTCTGAATTCAAGACAAGGGCAAGAAGTCCGGACTCTATCCCACCATTCTCCAAAAGACACTCATCACTTCTTTTTCTCACCAGGAAGCTGGGCCTTTTTAACAACCTTGAAGTTATAAATACACACAGTTCAAATTTATGGAGACTAGAAAATAAAGCAGTTCTTAGGTAGCTGGTGTCAGATTCACATCTCACTTCAGCATCTCACCTTGGACTTCTTTCCCAGTGTTCACTAAAAGAATTGTCCAAAAAGAGATCTTGGGAACGGAAATCCAAGTCCACATTCACAGAGACAGTAACACAGCGGAGACCCAGCGTCTCGTCCCTGCACGGCGGGAGGAGGGACCGGCTTCTGGTCCAGCTCTGCTCGATTTGTTTCTCATTTGTATCACGATGATGCACACCCCCCCACACACACACCCCCACCCCACACACATAAGTACATGTTTTAGGCAAAGTGGGCAGTCCAGACTATGTGAGTGATTCCTCATTACTCTGACCATCATTTAGAATTGCCTCTTATGTCCAATTCAACACCAGCTTTAACAGACATTTGCTGTCCTCGGATTGTGAAGGTGGCACAACTGGTGTGTCCATCAACAGGGTGCGAATATAGAGTTGACTCATCATCAGTGGTGATAAATTTGCATGGATCTAAACACATGCCCTCCTACGGCCCCCTTGTGACCAGAGGCTCATGTTGCCAGACAGCTGGCCAGGGCCAGGGGTGCAGCAGTCTGTGATCGCGGGAGAGAGGAGCTGCTTTGACCTCATTAATGCTGTTCTTCTAATGGACCGCAGCAGTCCCAGGCTGCAGCCACTAGTGCTACTGCTAATCCAAGGGACCGGCATATTCTACAAGAAAAATAATCTGTTAACAACCCTGGTGGAATATAGGCCAAGCACGTTTTCTCTTATGAGATTTTACATTTTGTCCTTCCTCAAGCCTACTGCCTTCTGAAAAACATCTCACCACACCACTGCAAACCTGCGTAAATCATATAACATAGTATGTGGCTCTAAGAGAGTATGAGGTCTCTCACTTGAGCTTTGGCTAAATTTATGTGGATGTGTAGGGAAATGCCCCCCCTCCCAAAGCTCCTATAGGACAGGGTACGTGCATGCCTCTGATCTGTGCCTGTGGGCTGGGCTTACAAGGCAGGGCATGAATGGAGCTTTGTGCGGATCCTAGGAACGGCTCAAAAGGAAGTTAGCCACTAAGATACTTTGCTTGGATGCTTTGTGGGATTTATTCAGCTCATCCTCCTGGACTTCCTGGCTTTTTATCAGGCAGTAAATAACCACTCCAGCAGAGCCATGCCCCGTGAGGCTGAACCAGCTGACCGGGTAACAGTGTTCAAACGTCCACGTCCGACTTACTGCACTCACGCGTTTTCACTGACTTCCTCCACCTTCCTCCAGAAGTCATGGCACTTACTTCCTCATTCCCTGCGCAGGGTGTCTGTGAAGTCCCCTTCTTTCAAGTCTGCCACTGAGACCGTTTGACACGTTAGCCAGCTGGAGAATGAAGTCCGGGGACAAAGATGACTAATATTTGCAGTCGCCCCTCTTCTGCACAGAAAAGAAAAAAAGAGACCCAGTCTGATTTTTTAGAGTGGTCCTCCTTTTCTGCCCCCCCCCCCCCTGGCAGAGGTAACCTGTTCCTCGTGCCAAATGCCTTTCTTTCCCAACAGCTGTTTGGTGATTCTGTGTCACTGGGCTCATTGTAAAATCAAGCATATCCTTTTAATTACCTGTTCATATTTCAGCAATGCCGAGCTCTGTGGCCCAGAAAGAGGGGATAAACCTTCATTATAATGGATTTTTAGTAAGACTATCTCTGAGATAAGAGTCCTAAATCTTGGCAGCCTCTGCGGAGCACACACTCTGTGACTGCACACGAGTTCCTGGCTCCCCAGAGCCGGGTTATAAATGGGGTGCACGGTCCAGGGCTGCGTAATAAGATACTGCAGATGCATTTGAGAGCAAGGTGCACTTTTGCTTTATTTATGAAGATAGACATGCTGGTTGAGGGCTTAATCACAGCTGATAAATCATTTTAAGAAAGCCTATTAGAACCATATGCTGATTTTTTTGCATTAATATAGTGTGTCTGTTTCCAGTCTAATAAGACAGGGTTTTCTCCCATGCTCTCTGTGTCTCTCCAGCGCGGACTATTTATCTGTTTAAGTGGTATGACTTGTGTGGGAGCATTTATCTCTTTAAGAGGCACCATTAATAAAAGAACGTGAAAGGGAAGAGGGAAGGGAAAATGAGCGAAGGCGCCCACTGCACCGTGCCCGCGTCTGTGTGTGTGCGTGCGTGCGTGTGCATGTGTGTGTGTTTATGGTATGACAAAGGCGAGAGTCAAAATGCTGAGAAGCGGAAACATCTCAATTAGAATTTCGGAAGACCATCGACTGGTCTCCACTGGGCATAAGGTAGTAATTTCAGCCCAGGTGGTTATAATGCTACAGTAAGAGATTATCTGAATAGAGGTGTGTGTGTGTGAGTGTGCGCGTGCACTGACGTTTCGGTTACCTCACTTCTCCCCGAGAGCTCGCAGAGGTCTGCCCAGGAACAGGTCCCAGGGCTCTTTAATGAGAGCCATATTGGGACTCCAACTCGGAGCCAAGTTCTGTTTATCGCTAATTGCAGGGGTGCCTTGCAGATCTTTTCTATTATTTCCTGATTATACCCCTGCTCTTTTTTTATTATCTTGCCAAAATTCAAACAGTAATAATTGCATGATTTATTGTTTATTTATAACCCTTTCTACTGTGTCCGTCGCTGTACTGAATAGATTTTAAAACAGCCATGGCTTTTCTTAATGACTGGATTTCTTTTACCTTCCACTGAGAAGTCATATATTTGTGAATCTCACTTATCCCTTTAAGAACTTACTGGCTTTTTATCAAACAGTAAATACCCCTTGAGCAGAGCCGTGCCCTGTTGAGTATGAATGGTGGACTCCATGAAGCTTTCAAATGTCTGTGTTCCTCCAAGCGCTGCCATAGCTCTTCTCCTCCGACTGCTGGGGCTCTGGCCGTGCAAATGGGGTGTGTGTGTGGCGGGGGGGGGGGGGGGGGAAGGGCTGCTGCACAGAGAGAGCTGGTATGCCAGAAAGATGCTTTTGGAGAGGATACTGATTTATCCTTTACAATTACATCCAGGTTGGATTACGTGACTGCTAGATTTCTTTCCAACTGACCGTTTCTATGAGTCTCTGAAAACAACGTGCAGAGAGCAGTGAGAAGCCCATTTTATACAAATTTAGACAGTGGGGAAAATAGAACACCCAATGGCCAGAACTGAGATTTTAGGTGAGTAAAATTCATTACCATTTATCGAGTTCCTACTATTTGTCAGGCACAGTGGTAGAAGTTTTGTTTATATTATTCCCTGATCATCACAACAGTTCTAAGAGATTGATGTTTTACCCTCGTTTTACATAATAAGGAGTTAAAGCTTAAGAGTTTAAATAATTTGGTGAAAGCCACAAATCGAGGAAGTTACAGATCTATTATTTGTACAAAGGACTGTCTGCTGGAAAACCCATGTGCTTCCTTCCACTTCAGCTTGTCTTCCTGTCTTTATTTCCTCATAGTACATGCATGTTGCTAATTTAGTTTTTAAAATATGGAGTGGAAGCTTTACAAAACATCAAATCTTGACCTCCACAAATACATGGAAAAATCTTGACTGCACCCACAATATCCTCGTCTTTAAAAATTCTTCTCTGGGCTCCCGTCTCAGCTCAAGACTCTTCTGTGTTCTGTAGCTGTGTCCGCAGACAGCATGGCTGGCCCTCAGGAAGGGCCATGTATCCTCAGGAAGAAAAGGCAACTTGCTCACTGCGATGCATTCCTCAATGTCACCGAAGTCACGAGGTTCACCATGATCGATCTACTCACTAAAGGCATCATTCCAGTTCCAAACCAGACGGGGGACAATCCTCTGTTCTCTAGCATTTTAGGAGTAATGTCCTCTTGCTGTGGGGCATTTCCTTCCACACCCAGTCCTGATGACTGACCACTGCTTTCCTGGATGGAGTAAAATGAACATTCGTTGAGCGGAGATGTACTTGGAGCTACATTGGATTCAAATAGAGTAATAACTGCTTGAATGGCTGACTCTGAGGAGAGCTCGCTTAGGAGAATGCTGCTCTGGTCTGGTAGGGCACTGCCTGGGCCTCAGAGGGTTGCTACACCACTCCTTCTGGGTGGCATAGGAGTTTTGGCATTAGCATCAAGAGTAATGGCTGGTACGTAGGCTGCGGTCAGCGTTAGATATTTAAATGTTGGGTTTCAGAGGAAAGCTTTGCCATGCACCTTCCCTCCAACTTCCCCCACTGGAAGTTTCTATCGTGTCCTCTTGATTCAATTGAAAGAAAACAACTGTAACTGAGGGTTTAACGTAGTCCAGGTGGTTTGCTGGGTGGGCTAGGTGCCACAGCTTCATTCTCGTGGAGGAGCAGCTAGCCTTACGGTATGGGGGAAGGCTTGGTTTTCTTGACGGGACCCAAGCTTCTCTGGGGTCCTGGGTACAGTAGAAATAGCGATAGCTGTGGTTACTCTGTTTGGTTACATATTCTTCATGATCTGATACCAACTTAATTCACCAGTTTTCTCTTTTGTGTTGCTTTCTTTCTTGTGTCTTTTCTGCTTCAGGAAAATGAAATGCCTTCCTTCTCTAAAGCTACCAGTGGCTTCCCCACCTCCTTGTGCTCACCTGCGTGGTTATCTCCACATGGAAGGCGGAGATACTCCCCTTTCCTCTCCTCTCCTCTCCTCTTTGACCAAATCTAACACATTCATGAAAGCCTGTGTCAACTGCCACTTCCATGAAGCCTCCTCTGATCCCCCCTTCCCCAACCCAACCTTGGCCTCCTTTGAATTCCCACAATGCTTTTTAAGAACTTTTATGGCACTTCTGACTGTTTACCTTGTGTTCTGGGATTTTTCTGTTCCACCCCCCTAACCATCTGCACTGTGAACCATGCTATTGTGGGGCTTTGCCTCCGCCCTTCTGTTACTCCCAGCACCAGTAGGTTACACGTGGAGAAAGCGCCATGAAGACTTATTGGAATGGGTGGATGAATGAATATGAATGGGTGAATATATGTCCTTATCCAGCAAGGTTACATTACTTGGTTTATCTGAGGCAAGGAGAACCAGTGCCTTTTACTAAAGCATTCATTTTCTTTTTAAGAAATTTGCTAACTCATGAAGGTCCTAAGATGACTGAAGGTGGAAAATACCTAATGATATAGTTATTAGTTAGTAGCTATACTATGTAGAGAATATTGATTTGAAAGCAAGAAAACTTTGAATTAGAAATTCATTTGTTTATTTAATAAAGTTTTATATATGTCAGTCATTGGGATATTATAGGGTCAATCAAGAGGATATCCCTTCAAAATGCCAGCACTTATAATAGAGTGTGACAAATGTCTTGTGTCCTACAATATAATAGGGCTAACCTAAGGATTCTCTAACCCTCAATCCAGCAGAGTGTGTGTGTGTGTGTGTGTGTGTGTGTGTGTGCGTGTGCATGTGTGGAGGGGAATAGCAGGAATCAGTGGTAAGTCTTGGTTAAGTCACCTAATATTACGAGTCTCGCTCTTCTCATAGGTACAATGATGATAATAAATACTTACCTCCATGGCTGGCATTGTTAAATGCCACTTCCTATGTAAAGCACAGTAATGCATATATCAGGGGTCCACAAACTTTTTACACAGGGGGCCAGTTCACTGTCCCTCAGACTGTTGGAGGGCCGGACTATAAAAAAAAACTATGAACAAATCCCTATGCACACTGCACATATCTTATTTTAAAGTAAAAAAACAAAACGGGAACAAATACAACATTTAAAATAAAGAACAAGTAAATTTAAATCAACAAACTGACCAGTACTTAAATGGGAACTATGCTCCTCTCACTGACCACCAATGAAAGAGGTGCCCCTTCCAGAAGTGCAGTGGAGGCAGGATAAATGGGCTCAGGGAGCTGCATGTGGCCCGCGGGCCGTAGTTTGGGGACCCCTGGCATATATAGAGGAGCCCAATAATTTTTGTTCTCTTCTTCTTCACTGTATAGATACCCGAGGATGAGACTTTAGTGCCAGACATTGGATGGGAAGTTAAGGAAATATCTCATGCCCGTAATTTTTCCAGAATTTTAGGTTGTGACTCAGAAATCCCTTTCATCACTGCAACGGGCCAAGAGACTAAAACCTCCCAAAGGCGTTAGTCACACTGAGGCGGGTTTGGTGTCTATGATCCAGACCCAGCAGGAGATGGGCTTTCTGTTGTTACAGGTGATTCTCATATAAATCAAATCTCAGGGCTTCCCCAGTGTTTCCTTTGACAACCCAGGTAATGCAGTATACCCACTGTTTATTTTTAGGAAGGTTTGACAGATGTTGGCTAGGCTGACTTCCAGGTCAGAAAAAATGTTTAAGAATGATTTCTTCGGAGCAAAATAATAGAAGTTCCCATGGGAGAAATCAAAATGCAAACCTTAATATTTTTAGAACACATTCACCTATGCTTAGTTCCTTATCCACACCAATACCATCTCGCTTTCCTTCTTTGGCATTTGAGTAACTTCCTGGAAAGGCGTGCTTCCTTCAACGTCTGGGTGTTCAGGACTACCCGAGTTTTAGTTACCATGGAACATTATTGAGGAAGCAAAATAAACTTCCTCTCTGGACAGATCCGCCTTCAGGCTGAGTCCATGGTTTGGTCAATCTTGGGCCTGATCAGGCAAAAAAGTCTGTGCAGCCACGTCGGCTGGCCATGCTGGAAATTTCAAGGCCAGCCGTGCCCCAAAACAGGGCTGCTCACCTGCCAGTCCTGCTCCTCCTGGGGGAGGGGCCCAGGAGGGAATACTGGCTTATGCACAGGTCCATATGAACTTGGAGCACCGGCCCTTGACCATGCAGTTCATTCTTGTTCCCTTTTTCATTGCAAATGGACACACTGAGCGATACCCTCCGTTCTGTACTCAGAGCTAAGCCATCCACCCCTTATGACTGTGACAGCAGGTGTTTAAAATCTGGATCTGGGCTCGATGACCCTCACTGAGAGCAGGAAAAATGGTGAAATGCTAAGTCAGTGACAGTGGCACAGCCTTGACTCTCCCACCATGTATCAGAGGAGACAGCCACTTGTCAGGAAATCAGAGTTGAGATATGACATACACCCTGGCTCTTTTGTGCCAACCTGGTTAGTTCTATTTTCCAAAAACAAGTTTGAGACTATCACCACCACAGTTACTATTATTCCTTCCTAAGTAAGAGCTGAAAGACTAACGTTTTTCCCCGGTAAGCATCTGTCCTTCTGTCTTTCCTCTTGTGACTGGAACCATCATCCAGAGATGAGTGTCACGCAAGTGCATCTCTCAGTGTTGACCAAAATGCCCTCCTTGGAAAACCACTCCTGCTTCAGAATCACCAGCATCACCAGTATCACCCAGAAACTCCCTAAAAACACAAGTTCTGGGGCCCTACCCTAGACCAATTCGGTACGTTTGGATATGGCAAGTTCCGGACTCGAGGCCGATGCTGTTGGTCTGGGGACCACCCTTTGAAAACCGCTATTGTAAGAAAAACAGTACTCTTTAAGAATTCTCTTGCCCAATATGCTCACCATGTGTTTAATATTACCCTTCTCTTGGGGATTTACAATGGACATTGACATTTTAAAGGCTTGAAGAAGTTCTTCTTCAACCCACCATCCTTCTAACTTGTTATTTGACCCCAGAACTTTTTTCCCCCCATGGAACGGCCGCTGACATCCCACAGAGCCATGGTTCGTTGGAACCTACTTCGCGTGACTATCGTAGAGAGAGGTTAAGATATCCGGACTCACTGGTTATGTGGCATCACCAAGTCACTTAAGTCCTCTGAGCCTCCATTTCTATCTCCCTTGCAAAATGATGGTAGGGTTGAGGCAAAATTACAGGTGAAGTGTCCCATATGGTGCCTTGTATATGAAACATACTTAATAAATGAGAAGTATGTTTGTTTAGTTCAAGTCAGAGCTATGCTGACATTTGCCCCACCCATTCTCCCTTTGAATGTACGGATACTTCAGGACATTTTGAATGTGACCAAAGATTTCTTGAATCTTGGGGCTTATAGTTTCTGTCTTCAGGTGAGCAGATTTTCCTAATATGGATTATGATTGAGTCTGCATCATTGTTCTGTAATTGTCAAGGGGAGTATTTTCATGAGGATGATACACAACCAACAGGTTGTTTTAGAGGATGCAGTGACATCAGGTGTGCTTAGCATTTCAATTCTTAAAGTATATAAAAGTAGTTTATGAGCGTCAATGTGCTATAGAAGTGAGTGTTTGTGATTGTAATTCTTGCTACCTTGACAAATGTTTTAGGTTAAAAAAAAATGGTCTGCCATTGAAGAATAGGTGTTTTTGTGTTTTTTTTTTTCAAGAAAGAATATGCTATTTCTTTTACTTCTTCAGCCATCATCTGACCATTATCCATCTTGGAATCTCTTTGGGGTGGGGCATTCACAGTTTTAGGCCTATCCAGGGTCTGTCACTTCAAGGCTGGACCCCAGAGAGACAATGAGAAGGATGAGCATTAAATGACTTTGTAATAAGTTTCCATAACTGAGGAAACGGTCCAGTTTTCTGAGGCAACAAACTCTTAGAGGCGGGGGGATGTGATTTATGAGGAAAAGTAACAGATTCCCAGTTCTCTCTGCGAGCAACTCTAAAGCCGTAGTCTGGCGCACGCCACTGGTTTCCATAACATCATTGTGTGACTTGATGGGTTATGTCCCCAGACCAGCTGGCCCCTGGAAGGAGCAAGACTGCAGTGTTCCCACCCCGGAATGCAGGGAAGGGGTCGGCTGCCTGGGAAGCTCAGCTGATGGACTGCTCCGGTGAGGCCCGGGAGTAGCTGCTGAGGGTGGGGAAGGGGCCTTCTGAGCGGCTCCTCGCAGGGAGCCATGTTGGCAGGCAGAAGAGGGTGGATCAAGAAAGTAGGAAAGGAGTGAGGCAAGGGAAAAAAAAAATTACAGATGTCCCAAGTTTCCACAATTTTATCAAAATTTTTTCCATGACTCATCTTGTGACTTTTCCCAAAAACTTAATATGATAAAACCACTGCCCTAAGTATAATTAAACTGCAATTACCCAAGAGTATGAGGGTGGTGCATTTTCATCCAGCTCTTCATCCCCCTAAACACCACCCAATCCAAGGCGGGGAGCGTAAGGAACAGAAATCATCTCTCACTCCTCCCATCCTGTCTCCTCGTGCTCCCTGGTCCTCTACCAGGGGCAGCAAAACAGAAGGCGTTCCCGAGTCATTTCCTCCCACTCAGAAGTGGTGAAGGAAAGGGAAGGCGGAGTCGAGGGAGCCCGGGTCTGTCTCTTGTTTGTCAATTCAACCCAACCTCAAGATAAGTTTGGCCCCGAAAGGCTTTGCCTTACCTTTCCGTATGTTAATCTGCAGGGAGGTTTCCCTGATGGTGGGGGGGTTGGGGAAACTTGATAATGACACTGGCTACTGCTAACTGATCGCCTACTATCTGCCAGCGACCCCACCACCATCTCTTATCCCCTCAGCGCTCTTCAAGGCGGGTTTTTATCGGTTACAGTTTTACTGATAAGAAACGAATCTCAGTGATTCAATGATCCGCTCTTAGTCTCAGTGGCAGAGCAGGGATCTAAACTTGGCGAATTCCCCAAGCCCCCCCCCCCCAATCCCGCCACCCCCCCCCCCCCATGCTGAAAGGAGCAGTGGCGAATGTGACAGGAACAAAAGCAGTGCAGAGTTGCTGTTACTGCCTTTGGAGGCCTCCAGGCTGTTTGTCACAGGCTCCCGCTGCAGCCGACCCTTGTTTTCCTCACTGCACCGGATGAAACGGGTCGTGCTTGACCTGGAAGGTGTTGAAAGGCCTGCCGCTGCGTGTAGCTCATCGAAGGAGACAAGGTTCGCCATAGCCGCGACCTGGGAAGGTGCCGTGGTCCAGCTGGACCCCTCCGCGGTCACTCGGGGGTGGCTCGGGCCGCTCTCCAGAGTGCACGGAGCCATAGCCAATGTCAAGGGCTCCTAATGTCCAAGCAGGAAACTGTGACTGAAAAGCTGAAAAAACATATGATCCCATAAAAAGCGTCCTCTGGGGAAACAAGCCATTAGTCAGCCTTATTTATTTATTTTTCCTTCTTGCTGCAAAGTTCAATATGTACGAGGGAGCTGTGATTATCATATAAAAGGCTATGCAAAATTGCCCTCCCCGGCCGGCCGAGGCTGAAGAAAGCTTTACCCTGGCCCCTTGCCACAGTGAGCTTTGTTTGTGTTCCTCAGATTCCCAATGCTCTGACCACAGTTGTGATGGCCCAGTCGGAGCACAAGTGCGTCTCAAAATAAACAAGCAGGGCTGGGACTCTCCCGAGAGTGTCCTCTCATCTCCACCCGCACTGCTGCCTTTTATCCCGTCTGACGACACAGGCCGGCCCAACCGGGCAGCGGCGGCCTTATTAAGACAAGATCTTCTGCAGGAAAAATGTGCTTAATGAGCTTAGGAAATACCTTGTGGTCATGAAAGAGTAATACAATTTCCGCTTTCTTGGGCAAGATCAGGAAACCCTGACTGTCCACTCTTAGTTTTTGCCAGTTTTATTTGGGAATGTGCTTTTGGAAGGTGAAATAAAAAATTATTTTTAAATTGGTAGCAAGAAAGAGTCTCAATATGATCTTTTGAGGAAAACCCCCTGGTCGAAACGTGAATGCCAGATAACCACGCCTCCCTGTCCTTCAGGGATCTATTGGCACTAGAGATGCCCAGTTTTTCTTCTTACCATCTGTGTTACAGTCCTAGGACTTCTGTAATAAAGTGCCACGAACTGGGTGGCTTAGGACATCAGATATTTCCTGCCTCGTAGTTCCGGAGGCTGGAAGTCCATGAGCAAGGTGTGGGCTGGTTCCTTTGGAGAGCTGTGAGGGGGGAGACTCTCTCATGCCTGCCTCCGAACTTCGGGTGCTTTGCTGGCGGTCTTGGGGTGTTCCCTTGGCTTGTAGACGCTTCGCCCAGATCTCTGCCTTCATATTCATACAGTGTTCACCTTGTGGCTCTGTCTCTGTTCAGATTTCCCCTTGTTATTATTTTTTTTTCTTCGCCCCTTGTTATTTTTTTATTTTTTTTAAATTTTGTTTATTTACTTTAGTAAGGAGAGAGAGAGAGAGAGAGAGAGAGAAGGAAGAGCGGAGGGGCAGGAAGCATCAACTCCCATCTGTGCCTTGACCAGGCAAGCCCAGGGTTTTGAACCAGCGACCTCAATGTTCCGGGTCGATGCTTTATCCACTGCGCCACCGCAGGTCAAGCAAATTCCTCCTTTTTAGAGGCCACTAATCAAATTGGATGAGAGGCCCAACAGACTCTATCTTAATTATATTTGCAACGATCCTATTTCCAAATAAGTTCACATTCTGAGATACTGGGGGTTAGGCCTTCAATATCTGGATTTGGGAAGTGACACAATTCAACCCCTAATACCATCTGACATTGGCATCCAACTTCTCTTTACATTGGCATTCTGAAAGTAGACCAACAGGAAAGCGTGTGGAGACCTAATTAAAAACCGAGGCTAGAAGGTTATCAGTGGAAAACTACTGGTTCAGTTCGAGTCTCCAATATTTGCTTGTAATTCAGGGTTTTGTAAGACCTGGAGGAAGCCACCGTCACACAGTGAGGACACTCAAACGGCGCCAGGGAGAGGTCCGTGTGGCCTCCTGTCACAAGAGCTGTCTGAGTGACCTGGTTGGAGCAGATCTACTAGCCCCAGTCAGATCTTCAGATGAGTGCAGACCCAGCGGTGTCCTGAGCTGGAGCCACTCAGCTAGCCCACGACTGGATCCCTGACCTAGAGAGGCTGTGGGATTACAGTGTTTATTGTTGTAAGTCACTATGTTCGGGGTGGTTTGTTATGCAGCTGCAGTGCTCTAATACAGCTCTTGGCATCCCAACCCCCAGAAAGTAAATCTGGCCCTCCTTTGTGAATAGCATCTACCGTCCAGCCAATGTCAAGGGAAAAAGAGACTCAGACCAACAGTGCTTCAGGCTGAGGGGTAAGAAAGTTTTCTGGTTTTGTTAGTTTACTTTGGTTTTTCAAGGAAATATAGGAAAATGTACTGCCAAAGTGACTGAAAATAGACGTATTTGTTGACTATGAGGCTAATGTGGCAACTTTGTCCCCTTGAGCAGCAGGAAGAGCCCAGAGTTCTAGAGCCAAACCATCTGTGTTCAAACCCCAGCTTTTTACCAACGGTGCAATATTAGGGACGTTAGTGTACCTCTCAGCCTTAGTTTTCTCATCTGTAACATGGGACAATAATAGCTCATTGAAAAGAACTAATACAGGCCATAGTTTAGGGCTGTGTTTGGCACCTGGTAAGAATTCTCCAGTTTTGAGAACACAGGGGTAGGAAGGTAACACTTAGGGCAGGAAAGGTCCCATAGTTGAATTAGGATGCATAAGACAGAGGCAGCCTTTTAGGAAACGGGAACTCAGAACTTGTGTAATGTAGGTAAGACTGTGCTCTGAGGATGTACCTTCTTCAACCTTTATAAGTACATGGACATAAACCTAGCAGGGAAAGTAACGGTCCCTAATTATAGAAAGGATACTGAAGCCAGCTGCGTTGCTCAGGGCCGTAGATCCCGAGTGACTAGAATCACCTGCCCCAGCGGTGCCATCAGAGTCACTGTCCTGTCCTTTTGTTTATACCTACACTTTACATGGTGATGATGACCTAATGCATACAGAAAGTTAGATCACACCTATCACATATGAAAGTCATATGACTAAGAACTCATTTCAGAAAGTAGATTTCCTAAGGCAGGGGTTGGGAACCTTTTTGGTTGAGAGAGCCATGAACGCCACATATTTTAAAATGTAATTCCGTGAGAGCCATACAGTGACCCGTGTACGTTACGCATTATCCAATAAAAATTTGGCGTTGTCCCGGAGGACAGCTGTGATTGGCTCCAGCGACCTGCAACCATGAGCATGAGCGATAGGAAATGAATGGATTGTAATACATGAGAATGTTTTATATTTTTAACGTTATTTTTTTTTTATTAAAGATTTGTCTGTAAGCCAGATGCAGCCATCAAAAGAGCTACATCTGGCTCGTGAGCCATAGGTTCCTGACCCCTGTCCTAAAGGATGTTATGTTTTAATTTCTACTTGATAAGAAGTTTCCCACTTATCATTTCCAAGAGGCTAAGGGATATTTTTTTATAGAGTTTGAGCTCTGCATTATATAAGACATTATTCTTTCTAAGAAGCCTTCAATGGGCTTAGTCCAGAATTGGGCAGAGATGGCCTCCTCTTCTGTTCTGAAAGAGTTTATAAATTCTGCTGTCTATTTTTACTTTTGGGTACAATAACCAGATAGCATAATGTGGGGTGCCCGTCAAAGCCAAAGTGCTGAGAGGTGTGTCTTGTCCTCTTCTCCCTCCTCCCTTCTTTCTGATTCCCTCCTCCACCTCCTTCTCCACTTGCCCCTCCCTCTGCCCTCTTCTTTTCTCTCTCTCCCCCTCCCTTCCTCCCTCCTCCCTTCTTCCCTTCCTTCCTTTCTTCCTCCTCTTCCCCCTCCTCATTTCTTCTTCTAAATGATGCTACGTGGGCTGGGTCAACATCTCCCTTTCAAATAAAAAACAAGTGAAAACAGTTCCGGGTTACAACAACAGGTCACACTTGGACTCCAACACGGGCTTTTGAAACAGGGTTTTTCAGTTACGTTCTGGGGACCCAGATCCCGCCACTCAACCTGGTAAAAGCCAATCCGTATCTGCTGTGAGAACAGTATTATCCCGACAACTTCTGGTGAAAAGAATCCCAGACCAACAGCGCCTCAGGCCTCAGGGATTGGAATTTCCAGAAAGGGGGGAAAAAAAAAGGGCATTCTGATCCAGTCGCCCTTCATATTGTTGTCTCCTCGTCCAATTTGCTAGAGAATTTCCCACTGGCTCTTGGCTCATTCTCAAATTGGAGTGCAGTCTCTCAGAGATTACTCTGTATGCTGAAAGACAAGGAACTCTTTATCCAGCGGAATGGGGAGGCCCTGGCTTCTAGGAAGGGCAGATAGATGGGTGCTCTGGCCCCTGTGTCTTAGCCGTCCACTCCCTGCCCCTCCCTGCAGAGCCCTCTCCAGGCTCCGCCCTCTCCCCCTGGGGGACGAGCTGTGTGGACCCCCTTACTAGGGCTGAAGGGAGAACACACTTGTAAACTCTATAGGCCTTAAGGCAACCCCTGCCCTAATTGGGGGACCTCTTGCGGAACTATTACTGCAGTGAGATGACACTCCCAGCTGGGAATTGCTGTGTGGGGGGTGGGGTGGGTGGGGGGTTCTTCTTTTTCCTTACTTTCCTCCAAATATAAGAATTTTCAAACAAGACAATACTTTCTTCTCTTCTTGTCTACTGTCTCTTTTCATTTATCTTGCTTTCTCTTGCCTGTGCCTGTGTAAGAGGCCTGGGTGGGTTTCAGTCCCCATCTTTGTGTCACCGTGAGGAACATTTATGTAGCGCTTCCATATTCATTCATTCGGTCCTCACAACAACGCGTTGAGGCCGGTTCTGCTGTTCACCCTATGTTGGAGGTTAAAGGTCAGAAAGATGAGGTGACTTTCCCAGGGTCACCTAGCTACTAAGTGACAAAGCCCAGGTTTGAACTCAACTGGTCTGATACCGGGGTCTGAGTTCTCAAATCCCTGACGTCCCACATCACTTCCCTCATGTTATTTACTGATTTTTAGGGATTCACTCTTGGTTTCTTATTGGAGAATTTACGTGTTGCTGCCCCTTTCTGGGGTTCCTCCCCGTCCTGGGTGATTATGCAGCGAGGTAAGACAAACCCTTTGCCAATAGCATGATCTCCCGCTTTACACCCCCTCCTTGAATCAGGCCCAGCACGGTCATGCGGGGGCAGTCCACGAGGAGTGCTGGGCAGGCCTGGTGTGACAACGGACACACGTCTTCCTGCAGAAAAACTCACGCTTGTGGGCTTAAGAGTGGGGGCTTTGTCCCTGCTGGCTGCAGATATCCAAGTCCTCCGTGGTTAGTCTGTTTTCTTCAGGAAAGGCGGGGAAGGAAGGGAGGAAGGAAGGGAGGGAGGGAGGGAAAGAAGGAAGGAAGGATGGATGGAAGGAAGGCAGGGAAGGACAAAGGAAGGATGGAGGGAGGGAGAGAGGGAAAGAGGAAGGAAGAAAGAGGGAGAGGAAGGAAAAAAGGGTGAGAGGAAAAAGGGGGGTGGATGGAGAGACAGAGGGAGGAAGAAAGGAAGGAAAGATGAAAGGAAGCAAGAGAGGGAGAAAAGAAAAGAGAAGGAAAGGAAGGAAGAGAAAAGAAAGGGAAGGGAAACAAAGGAAGAAGGAAGCAAGGATTGAGGGAAGAAAGGAAGGAAGGGAGGGAGGGAAGGAAGAAGGAAGAAGGAAGAAAAAAGGAAAAGACACTAATGGAAAGGAGAAAAGAAGGAAGAAAGGAAGAAAAGACTATGGCTTGTCACAGCGGCTGTGGGTTTTCAGGGAAGATGCCGTCTGTTCTCGTGGGCCCGGCCGCTTCTGTAGCGTGTTTCCTTCTCTCCCTGGTCGGGTCTCACTGTGGTCCTCCCAATATTTCACGTTTTGCAGCCTCATTATGCTCTTCAGGTTTCCTATCCATAAAGAAAGAATGAGAAAAAAAATATGTTGCAACTTAATTGAAACACATCAGTTCAAATCAAGATTCTGAGCCCAGAGCTCTAAACGGGTCCCTCGGAGACCCCGAGTCTTTGTTGTGGCTGCGGCCGGAGTGTTTACTGTTGCAAGTCCCTCCTCAGTGCATGTCCCGATTTCCCCATCTGGGCAACAGGCAGTCTGCCCCAGGAACCGGTAGGCCAGCGCTCGAAAGCACCTCGAGTCTGTCGGGCACACTGCTTTCTATTAAGCAGTTTGGGGTGCAGTTTGGGTTTCTCTCTAGCTTCCTCTTTCTATTTCAAAGACAGAAGAGTTGCAAGAAAACAGCAGGAAACGCCTGCCTTTCAGACTTCGCAGAGCCAACAGGACGTGGCGGCTGCCGGCCCCCGACGCTCTCGGCTCGTCCTCGCCTCCCTCCGCCACTTCTCTGTCCCTCCGCCACTTCTCTGTCCCTCCACCGCAAGGTGCGTCTCCCTGGCATGTCGTCCTTGCCGCCTGCCTGCCAAGTACCGACTGACTTCCCGACCGGCTCTGAAACCCGGTGGTTCTCCTAGTGGGGGAGCTCTGCTCCTGCTCTTGGCAGACCTGATCCAGCCCAGACCTCCAGTCCCTTGCAACGGGATTTGACAGCTTCACAAGGCAGCAGTGTGTTGGCCTGACCAGCCGGGGGTGGGGGGGGGTGGGGGGTTCTGGAATCATTTCATGAATAAGATTCACTTCCAGCATTCCAGTCTAATGCCGGTCATCAGTCTTAACGTATTAACATTATTAATAGTCTCAGGACCATTAGAGATCATCTCTGCTGCTGGTCACGGAGTATTCACCAGGTGCTGAGCCATATACTAATTGCTTGTGAGCGCGTGCCCATCAGTAGTATTTATGTGCACAATTGTATTCAATTCTAACACAATTCTAAAATGTGGCTATTTGATGCCCACTTTACAGAGGAAGAGACTGAAGCCCAGAGCAGTTTAACTTTTTCTCCTTGGTTGGGTCTCACTATTGTTTTGCTGAAATTTTGCATTTTGAAACCTAATTATGTTCTTTAGGTTTCTTATCTATAAAGAAAGAATGAGAAAAAAAATATATGTCGCAACTTAATTGAAGCACATCAGATCAAGTCAAGGTCTTAAGGTCACTTTATTAGTAAGTAGAGAAACCGGAGTCTAACTAACCCTGGTTTCTTTTTCTTCAAAGCCAGTACCCCCCCCCCCCCTTAATCATGCCATCATACCTCCTACACTACGAGCTACCCTGTGTTAAGCCCTACCACACACCCTCTCTGTGCTGGAAGGTTAATGTTATATGGTTTCACCGAATCATCTTGCAAGATGGGAGAATTGGCTCCATGTTCCGGGGAAGGAAACTGAGGTTTAGAGAGGTTGAATTGTTCCACAATGGTATGTTCACTGAAATTCAATGAATGTTTAGAACCAACCATCCTGAACTTCCCCACCGAAACACAGAAGGAGTTTCTATAACATGCATTTAAAGACTTTGGGTTTTTCAACATAGCAGAGTGTCTGCATTTATTTTGAGCACATGGTCATTTAAAATTATACCCGGAGACAGCTCACCTGATGTCGACGCCTCGGAACGGACGGGGAGTTGGTGCCGACCGCCAGGCCTGCTGCAGAAAGTGGAGACGGTCCACTGAGACGCGGCCCAGGGAGCTCACTGGACGGGGCAGGGGAGGTGGCTGCTGGACGCGCCTATCAGCGGAAAAGCGGGCAGGGGTCAGTGAGAGAAGCGGGAACTCACGACAGAAGGGTTATGTTTACGACTCCTAACTGATTTGCTGGAAATAAGGACAGGAGTCGGTCTTGAGCAAGGATAACTCAATCTTAATTTCAAGCTCTTCCTCTTGCTTAATATATGAACAACCTACTTTTCCTCATTCGACCTAGACTTTCTATGAAGCAGTTTGGGGCAGAGTTTGGGTTCCTAACCACACACCTACCGGTTAGTCCCTACTTTGGAAGCACGGGGAGGTCTAGGTCCTTCACTAATCTCTGTAAATTAAGGCGATGAAATTCAAGTGAAATATTCTTAAATGTCACTTACAAAAAATACCGGGGGGAAAATCTAGATGCCGCCTCCGTGGCTTCATAAGTCACTCTAGCTAGGCCGTGGACCCTGTCCTGGGCTGAGGCCACCTGCGTTGCCATTCCCTGAGAGGGTTTGTAGCGGAGCGAAGATCATTTGCTCAGCTGTAAATCCTCTATTCTGGGCACTATGTAAGTATTTCAGAGGGACATTTTGGTTCACACGCCAATGTTTATCTTTAAAGAAGAGTGAGCAAAAATAGAATTTGGTTTTTAACAATTTGAAGCCAAGAGAAAGTGAGAGGTGATGATGGACTTGGGGGGAAGAGGGCCCGACAGGCGTGGCGTGCTGTCACCGGGACCTTAACTGTGTGCTGGTTGCTGCTGTTCTGAGTGCTTTCGGGTTCCTTCTCATAAAACAAACAAACCACAGTATACATGTGTAAGGCAGATGCTACTATCACCCCCGTTTCAGAGATTAGGAAACTGAGAAAGAGAAAGATTAAGCAGCATGTCCAATGTCACCTAGCTGGTCAGTGGTAGAGCTGGGATTTGAACCCAGGTAAGCCTAACGCCGAACCAGACACTGGCTCTATATTATGCTGTGAAGGAAATAAGACCCCTGTAGCATCCTAGGGTCCCCTTCACTGAAGACAATTTTATTTTGCAAGAAACCCATAGGAAAAAGTCCCGAGGACTCACTCTTTCTGGCCTCACCTGACCCGCGGCTGACTTGCGCCAATTGTCTAGGAGACTTCGTGTCGACTTTGAACAGACTAAAAATTCACAGGCTACTCTGGCTGTGTTTTGGCCCCTCTAGCAATGTGTCAGAGCATTGGAAAGAGCACTGAACCTGGAGTTCGAAGGCTTGTTCAAGCTTCACCCATCAGTGGCTACTGGAACCTTGGATTTACCTACCTACCTACCTACCTACCTACCTACTTACTTAAATAGTTGAATATGGTTTAAGTAGGCAATAGTAATACTTCTCTCTACTTCTCAAGGTAATCATGAGGTAAAATGAGAACGTCTTCTTTGTAAATAAATTCTAAAAACTCTTCTAGAGTTGACAGAGAATGAGAGAAAAGGGTGAAGTCCAACATCATCATAATTGAGAGACCCTTATAAACTTTAAAGAGAGCTTTATGTCATGTTTTCCCCTAGACATCTCTGGGCTGAGCTTGAACTGTTTTAGTCTCTTTGGAACTAAGGAGAAAATTTACCTTTGGATTTTAATTTCCTTTTAAATCAAATCCCAGTGTTCAAAACCAGGAGATTTTGACACAGACAGCAGCATGGCAGGTGTTCTGGCCTGCCTGAAAATGCTTGCAGCTACTTGAAATAACAAGTCTATAATAATACGTTGGCAGTGGTCAAGATATATTTACACCCCTCCTTTGCAAACAGCATTTCAAACCATTTCCTTCTAAGCATAGCTTTAGTATAGCCTACAAGTTGTGATGTATTGTATTTTTATCATCCAATTAAAATATTCTCTAATTTTCACTGGGATATCATGTTTAACCTACCAGTTATTTAGAAACATGATATTTCAATTTAAAATATTTGGGAATATTTTAGTCATCTTTTTGTTATTGATTCTGGCTCATTTACTACGATCAGGGAAAATATTCTGTGTGATTTTAATTCTTTGAAATTGCCTGAGACACTTTTTACGGCTTGAAATTAATGACCTGCTGTTACATTTTATGTTGACAGTTTTACTCTGACATCTTTTAGTACTCCTACAGGAAGAGTTATTTTACACATCACTGACAAGTTGCTTGTCTGTGCCTCAGTTTCCTTATCTATAAAATAGAGATAGTCACGGTATCTTCCTCAAAGAGGTCTTACAAGCATTAAATTTAGTAAATTTTTTTTTGTATTTTTTGAAGTTGGAAACAGGGAGGCAGTCAGACAGACTCCCGCATGCGCCGGACCGGGATCCACCTGGCACGCCCACCAGGGGGCAATGCTCTACCCATCTGGGGCGTCGCTCTGTTGCAACCAGAGCCATTCTAGCACCTGAGGCAGAGGCCATGGAGCCATCCTCAGTGCCCGGGCCAACTTTGCTCCAATGGAGCCTTGGCTGCGGGAGAGGAAGAGAGAGACAAAGAGGAAGGAGAGGGGGAAGGAGTGGAGAAGCAGATGGGTGCTTCTCCTGTGTGCCCTGGCCGGGAATCGAACCCGAGACTCCTGCACTCCAGGCCGATGCTCTACCACTGAGCCAACTGGCCAGGGCCAAATTTAGTAATATATTAAAAGTTATTTGAACAGTACCTGGCACATAGTAAGTACTTAGTAAATGTTACCTATTATTAATTAATTAATTAATATTATCGCTCATTATTTTGGATCTAATATGCATCCCTTGCCTTGTGATTAGCCCACCTTGCCTGTCTGCTCTCAATTGCTGCTAAACTGTGAGGCGCATGTCTTAAATATCATTTTTAAGTCTTACGGCATTTCCAAGAGGTAGGCACTATGTATTATTATGCATGTTTTACAAATAAGGTGATTAAGGTACAAACTAGGTAAGAAACTTGAAGACTGTATTTCTCAAGATAGTAGCAATAGCCCATCCTATAGTTTCCCTCCTATAGTCCTAGCTCAAATTTTATTCCATACAAATGAAAGAAGCGATTATTTTGCAATCAAGTGCTTCTGCGGTTGGCATCGCTGTCAGGTGTTCCCTGTGGATAGGTCTGTTCCCCAGTCAGTAGGTCAGCCTCACCTCAGCCTCTCAGTTACAGTCTGAGTAAAAGGCAGAGTCCCAGAGAGCTGAAAATATGCCCAGCTTCCCAGCCCTCAGCATCCTCCAAAGGCAAAATCCACCATCGTCACCTGGTGGGAACTCGGCAAATGGCAGTTGCTGGACTGTCATGGTATCAGTTCTGAAAATAAGCACAGACATTTTTGGTTACCAGTCCACCGACACCCAGGTCATAAAGCCAGTGAGATCAACATTCTTGCCCATTCATCGGGCATAAACTGTTATGGCTGCTTCCAGGGACGCATGGTACTCCTGTAATGGGGGGTCTTTCAGGGAAGTCTGACATCAAGCCTAGAGTCTTGAGAGAGGCCAGTTTGTATTTTTAAGAAACATTGAAGGCTTTAGCATATTTTATAAGGGGCAGTTACAAAACCATATTGCTGCCAGTTTCTCAGCCTGTGTTTATAATATAGAGCACCTGGTCTCTTGCTTAGTGTGATTTCAAAGGGGCTGCTATAATTTCTCTGATCCTAAATTTCCTTGGATGTCTTGTATTTGCAGAATTTTATTCCTTAGTTCCTTTAATGTGCCACCTTGATACTTTATTTATTGGTTCTAATCTACAACCCTTTGGGAAAGATAACATTAAGTTTCATTAATTGTTCATACTGTGGGTGAATGAGTTTATTAGGTTGGCCCCTGAGAGCGTGTATTGGTTTTAGATTGAGGAGGGGCAGTGGGAGGCGGGACTGTGAGTGTGATGGGCATCTGGGCGTGGCAGTAGTGGATGAAAGAGTCCTGTAGTCAGAGAGCGTGGGAGGCTTTATGTTTGGCCTGGGGCTCCACTCCACACATCCTCTAACCGCACGTGCAAATGCCATTTAATTAGATAATGGTTGTAAGCCTTTAGCCATAACAGAATTCTGTTTATTAAAAATCGTTTTATTTTTCTGGTTCTTCAATTGGTCACACATTTGTATTTCTTCCGGGGCTTAGGCAGCTCTGATGCTTGTATCTGCTGTTGATGGCAAAAGAAGAGTTTGCAAACAGGAAAGTAAGGTCAAATTTACGAATGTCAGAAAGAACTGAAACGGTGAGAGACACCCACGGCTCTTCAGCCCAGCTGCGGTTCTCTCTGCCATGATACTCCTGGGCATATGGAGACTGTCTCTTCGTGGACCCCTCCACCACCACCCCCAACTGAGCCCAGCCGGCAGATGAACTGATGCTGTTCATCCTTTCCTGAAAACAGGCATGCTGATGCCCAGGACGTGGTGAATGCTTGCGGCTATCGCTTCTTTAATGTGCCTTCCAAGCAGAGAGCTGTATTTCTATTTCCAAACCGTCAATGCTAGTTGTACCTATTCTTAAAACTCCACGGCTTAATGAAATAATGTATACATGAATAAAATATGAGCATGAACAAGATCTAATTTGAATGCTTGTAAAGACTTAATTTAGGAGAATCTCTCAGAAATGCTATCAAATTAAGTATGGGCAAGAACGTAAGTGATGGTGAATATATTTGTAGAAATACAGACAGGTTCTGCATTCAGATTTCTTCTCAAATGATCTTTAAGTTTTTGTTCTCCTGTTAAAGGTCTAAAACTAGAAATTATTGGCTGGATATCCGAGATGTAGTTATGCACGAGAGAGCATGCAGAGCTCAGCAGTAGAGGCCCGCTCCGAAAAGGCACTGGTCGTCCACCAGAAGGTCGACAGTGCGTGAGCATTCATACATTTTAAGTTAACAAGATCTTTAGAGTATACACCTATTATTTGTATGGTCCTTCCCTCTTTGTGTGACTCTTTAGCAAATCATCTAAACATTGTCTCCATGGCTTCTACTACAGTTAAAAATGTCCCTGTTCTTCTTTGTGTTGAACTGAAAGGTTAGTGTCATGCTGACTGTTTTTTCTAGTTTCTTCTGAGAGTCTTACTGTACATCCATGATTCTTCAGTTCATTGGTTTCTCTCTTAGGGCTGGTTTTAGGTTTAGCCTTGATTATCAAATACACTTATTTGCTGCTAAAGGAAGATAATAATGCTGCTGATGCTTTAATAGCAGGCATGTTTGACAAGGGCATTCTTTGTATCTAGCCACTTTCGTAAACATTTAATCAGCATTATCTCACTTAACCCTCCCAACAACCAAGAGTAGGCATCATTATTGTCTCTGTTTTATAGATGACTGAGACGTAGAAAGGGAAAGTAGTTGGCCCAAAGTAACGCAGTTCGTACACAGGAGAGCCAGATTCTAACCCAAACTGAATCCAGACCTTGTACTCGTAACCTTTGTGCTATTTATTTTGAAATATCTTAAGTCGTTTTGACTGCTTATTATGTTTATGGCTACTTTGGGGAGGCAGGGATTCTGGGGAGCAAAACTTGACTGCCTGCCAACGTTCCTTTTATGTCTAGAAGGTGATTAAAACACTGGTTGTTTCAGGCACGGTGTGATCTGTGAGTAATTCTGTTGAATCTCGAGCGAGAGACAGCGTGGACTGGGTAGCACTTGGCACTTCTGGCCAATAATCATTAATGCAGACGGGTGTGGCGTGTGCGTGTGCGGGCACATGTGTGTATATGTGTCCCCTCTCCCCGCTGTTCACTTGTGCCACTGTGCTTTTAACTGCTGTTAAGATAAGGAGTAATGTCCCTGCAGCTGTACATAATAGTGTTGTAATTCCATCAAGGGGCTTTGATAACTTCATAAACCCCGACAGAAAAGCTTGAGTGGATTTTCATGTCACCATAACACCGAGATGGAATTACAGACTTAATTTACTGGGTGTACATTTTGGGGGGTATATTACTTAATGTTAAATCCTGTTAAAAACAAATCAGCTGATGCCATCTGGCTATTACCATTTCACGATGGCACCCCCAACCCCCAATTTTGGATCTTTGTTCTCCTGCTTCTTCTAATTATTATTTTCTTCATTGTCATAATTATCCAGATCATCAGGATGAATGTCCTGTATCCAGATGACTCTTTTTTAGTTTGCAGAGTGTTTTCTCATATACGTTCCTGTCAGCTTTCTAAGAACCTTAATACTTACTTTCTTCCTCTTCCTTGGAACATCTGAAATTTAACTATTTGTGTTATTTGGGACAAATGTCTGTTAGCTGGTCTGAAAGAATAGAAGCGATATGTATGTGCACATTAAAAATATTTAGACAGGCCCTGGCCGGTTGGCTCAGTGGTAGAGCGTCGGCCTGGCGTGCAGGGGTCCCGGGTTCGATTCCCAGCCAGGACACACAGGAGAGGCGCCCATCTGCTTCTCCACCCCTCCCCCTCTCCTTCCTCTCTGTCTCTCTCTTCCCCTCCCGCAGCCAAGGCTCCATTGGAGCAAAGATGGCCCAGGCGCTGGGGATGGCTCCTTGGCCTCTGCCCCAGGCGCTAGAGTGGCTCTGGTCAAGATGGAGCAACGCCCCGGAGGGGCAGAGCATCGCCCCCTGGTGGGCGTGCCAGGTGGATCCCGGTCGGGCGCATGTGGGAGTCTGTCTGACTGTCTCTCCCCGTTTCCAGCTTCGGAAAAATACAAAAAAAAAAATATTTAGACAGTGCAGGTGTTCTTTTCCCATAGTGCCTCTCCCCCAGGTGAGCCTGTCAGTAGTTTCTTTTATACCCCTCCCTAAGATTTTAGTCATACGTCATAGTTCATAGCATCCCAGAATAAAGCGTTCTGCACTCGTTTGCCCGTTCATCCATTTCTCTACCCATCTCTCCTTCTTTATTTATCGGAATAAAATGATCTGCCCCATGCTATTTTAAAATACTGACTCTATGCCTTTCCACATTACAAAGAACTTTCGATCATTCGTTGTAACCTCCACATACCAAGGTCAGTCGTGTAAAAGTCTGTTTTCCAAATACGATTTTAGATCCCAAAACGTGTAAGGAGGAGAGACCACAGGTTGAGGACAGAGACTTTCATTCGCCAGATCTTGTCAGGACAGACCTCCATCTAATCCATTGAAGACAAAAGTACATCAATTGATTTTTTTTGTTTTTGTTTTTGGAAATGACTTCCTACATTCCGTGTTTAATATAAAAGTAGAACATTCTAAAAGTGTCCTGCAATGCTAACACTCCTGTGTGGCTGGGAGGAGTTGAGACAGGGGCTGGACATGGTGTTCAGGAAGGTGCTCTGAACCAGCTTCCTGGACACTAGTATAGAACCTTGACCATTTCTGGGCCGCCATTTTATTTCTTGAGGTGTGGAGAGGTTCATTTATCTAGGCCACAGTTTCTCCATCTGCAACCTAGGGCAGTTTGGTAGATGTGAAAGAGGCTGAATGAGTTTAGAGAGTGGGCTCAGTTTGAATCCCGGCTCCGTGATTCACCATGTTGGGTCAGTTATTTTATTTATTTATTTTTCATTTTTCTGAAGCTGGAAACAGGGAGAGACAGTCAGACAGACTCCTGCATGTGCCCGACCGGGATCCACCCGGCACGCCCACCAGGGGCGACGCTCTGCCCACCAGGGGGCGATGCTCTGCCCATCCTGGGCGTCGCCATGTTGCAACCAGAGCCACTCTAGCGCCTGAGGCAGAGGCCACAGAGCCATCCCCAGCGCCCGGGCCATCTTTGCTCCAATGGAGCCTTGGTTGCGGGAGGGGAAGAGAGAGACAGAGAGGAAAGCGCGGCGGAGGGGTGGAGAAGCAAATGGGCGCTTCTCTTGTGTGCCCTTGCCGGGAATCGAACCCGGGTCCTCTGCACACAAGGCCAACGCTCTACTGCTGAGCCAACCGGCCAGGGCAGGGTCAGTTATTTAACCCACCAGAGCTCGGCTTTCTCACCTGTAAAATGAGACTAGTCATGTTTACTTCATATGAGTGCCTTGGTCATTAAATGAGGTGATTATTTTTGTCTTGATACATGGTGAGTTTTATGAGTATTCTAGGGCTGCTTCCCAGTCCATAGCTGATGAAGTAACCTCCCTTAGAGGAGGCTGAATTTTTAATGGCTATTGTCTTTTCAGAACTTAGCATTTATTGTTGTCCCATAGATTGCAAACATCTTGTGTAACGAAATTGATTGTGAAATGTGACACTTGGTGGGTTCTTGGTAATCCGGCATGGTTCAGAGACCTGTGAACATTGGATGTTGTCCTGGAATGCTGGCTATGAGAGGCTTTCAATGAATTAGTGACTTTGGGAGAAAAGTCTACAACTCAGATGTGTGTTCTGACCCGCTTTCCAAAGCCTTAGCACCCTTTCATTTTTAACAGAATAACAGACTAGATTTCCTATCATGCATGACTTTTTAATTTAACTCTTACTCGGATAGACTTCCTGCGAGGTTCTATGTACACGGTAAGGCACCGAAGCTTTAGCTGGCTGACACACTCTCCTAGTACATTAAAAAGAATAAAAGCACCACCATATTTTCTTAGGAAAACATGTTTCTTTGGAGGACAGGTCTCCTAAGATAAGCAAGTATAATCTGGGGAGACGGACAGGGTAATAATGCCCAGGATCGCCTCTGCACAACCCTGGGGCACAGAGCTGGCATTCGGAAAGTACACCGTTGTTGTTTCGTTTCCTGCGTCCCCGAGCTGGAAGCAGAGAAGGAAGTGTGGGGGCAGGGCGGACACATCCATTAACCCAGTTGGTGAGCAGAGGCAGCAAGAGACAATATAAATCTGGGAGCTGCTCTGTGCGGTGAATGCCCCCGCAGGAGCTAGAGGAACAGGCAGATTAGCATAATGTAATTGGTTGGCAGGCCTGCCGGGCTCTGCGAGCCTTAGCCATGGGGCGGGGCGGGAGGGAGAGGCAGATAAAGGAATGGGGGGCAGTATTTTGTCTGTCACTGTGAAGCGGTTTTCGTTTCAGCACTGCATCCATCAATATTACAGTCCCGAGACAGCCCTCATCAAGTTCTTAAAGTTTCCATTTTTGAAAAAATGCCTTCCTTCAAAACAAAATCCAAAAGGTCCACTTCACTCCCCCCAACCCTTGCCAAAACCCAAACCAAGAAATAAGACAGAGTGAGTAAGAAGAACAGAAGAGGTGGTGTGTGCATGTGTGTTGTTGTTGTTTTTTCTCCACCAACTTTTAGGAGCTCTTTCTGGATCCTTTGATGACTGCGCGTTATCTTTTGACCAGAATGTCTCTGGGGGGTCAGCATTTGTGCAAATTACTTCTTCGCTCACTGCCTACTTGTTGTGCAAGCTGTACTTCATCCTTTCCCAGCAAAGCTAAAGGATATTTCGTTCCTTCTGCCCCGAGCAGCCCGCCCGCCTGGGCAGAAGGGGACCGGAAGCACTTCCTCGTCCCTGGGACGGACGGCTGCCATGCTGGGGCTCTTCCGCTGCTCACGCTATTTCCAGAAACGTTCAGAAGTTTAGCAAAAGACCATCCACTGCTGTGCTATATATATTTTCAAAAACTTCTGCTTTCTTTATCTTTATCCCAATTTCATGTGCTGAGTGGCGTTAATCAACATTGCTAAGTACCTTCTCAGGCCAGGGTAGGGTACTTTGCCACCACCGATCTGGGAAAGTCCCCTTCTTACTGTATGTACCCCAAGCCTCTCTTCTGTCTTCAGCCTCCACTCCCGTTCTCCTCCCCAACCATCGTCACCCACTCCAATATGTTAATTATATGTTCTTAAACCTACATATATCCTTGTAAAAAATAGAGGTGTGTGTGTGTGGGGGGGTATGTTAATTGAATGGTAGTGTGCTATAAATCTTCTGCTATTACTTTTTTTCATACAACACTTTTGAAGATCTATTCTTGTTGCGGACTTCTTCATTGCTTCTGACTGCGATATAGCATTTCAGAGTATGAATCCACTCATTTCATTTATCCGTCACCACAATCAATTTCAGAACATTTTCATCACCTCTGAAAGAAACCTCATGCCCATTAGCCATCACTCACCATCCTGCATGCCCCCACACCCCCGTCCTAGGCAGCCATAATTTACTTTCTGTCTCTGTGGATTTGTCTACTCTGGATTGTCCACAGAAATGGAATCATATAATATGTGGTCCTTTGTGATTGACTTCTTTCATTTAGCATAAGGTTTTCAAGGCTTGTA
Organism: Saccopteryx bilineata; assembly: GCF_036850765.1. Lineage (NCBI taxonomy): Eukaryota > Metazoa > Chordata > Mammalia > Chiroptera > Emballonuridae > Saccopteryx > Saccopteryx bilineata. Next base: position 45,855,161 of record NC_089496.1, read on the forward strand.
CATTTTGTAGCATGTATCAATACTTTTTATGACCAAATAATATTTCATTGTTTAGAAAGATCACATTGTGTTTGTTCATTGATCAGTCGATGGATCAATTTGGGTTATTTCCACTATTATGAATAATGATGGTATGAACATTTGAGTGCACATTTTTATATGGACATAAGTTTTTAACATCTCTTAGGAATATATCTAGGAGTGGAATTGCTGGGTCCTGGGGTCACTCTACATTTAACCTTTTGAAGAACTGCCAGACTGTCTTCCAAAGTGGTTGCACCATTTTGCTATCCTAACAGTTTGAGGGTTCCAATTCAGGTTTATTCTTGCAAGGACAGAATGCCCTGGGCTGAAGGTGGCCAAGGCCTGATCATTCAGGGGAGGAGGTGCCTGGAGCTTGAATATGTGAGCTCCAGTCTCTTTATGGTGATAATTCTTGTCTAGCACCACCCATTCTACCTTAATAAGCTTAATTTCAGGGTTATTTTACAAACAAGTCTCTGATCAACTGTTTTTCACTGAGGATAACTAAGCTGTGCAGGTAAGGAATCAGGACACCTGAATTCAATCCCTGATTCTAGCACTTATTCTGTGATCTTGAGTAAATTATCTCAGTCTTGGTTTCTTGTTTTATAAATTACATGCATGCATATGGGACCATTCTTGGTGTGGATAGAGCTAGGGCTGGGAAGAAAAGAGGGGCTGGTTGGGGCCCAAAGCTAGAGGTTGAGAGCCCATAGGAGTTGGGAGTTATTAATTCAAATGTGAATTTATGTTACGAATATACATTTGTATTCATATGCAAGGTAGGAGGTAGACATATTTGTCAGTTGACTTGTAACTTTAAACTATTTAGTCACATGGGACGTAGACCTCCATTTGTGCACCGGCGAATGGAAAAGGGTTAGGTCATGACCACAATCCTGTATGAGGATATGGGCACACATGTCTATGCATACTTAATTTCCCTGGGTTGGTCCAGGTTAATTTCCAGAATGACCACGGAAATGCACGCCGGGATCACATATGGTCCCCAGACCCCCGTGTCAGCATCATCACTAGTAATTACCCACCTTTCTCCCTTCTGCTCTTCTCATTTCAGTTTGCGTTTCTGTGATTACCAGCAAGTTTCAACATCTCTCCGTATATGTTTTGGACAGTTGGACTTTCTCTTTTTAAATCCCTATTCATATTTTGTAGTTTGCTATTTCTTTCTTATTTATTCTCAGAATGTATTTATGTTGTGTATATATAAAGAGGTAGGGAAAGTGTCAACAACTTTTACATTGTGATGGAGCCAGAAAGAAACAGTAGCTTCCCCAAAAGGTCAGCATTACCTTAAAAAAAAAAAACAACCTGTACCCATTTGTATATATATTAGAGAAATATGTGGCAAGTAATCTCCAGTGCAGATCCTCAGGCGTCCACTCCTTAGGTTACATAGGGTCAGAATGTGTCTCTCTAGATGGCTGCTTTTAAGTTAAGATTATGTCTTTTTTCCTTTTTAGAAAAGTTTGAGAATGTGTTGCATGAAACTCATGTGAGTGTGGAGAAGGCCTACCCTTCCCCCTTCCTTCTTTACTCCTGCTCTTAGGAAACATTGTTTACAGGAAGTGGCAAAGATACTGTTGAATATTGCTGGGTATTGCTTTGCTTGAACTTGTTGGAATGGTGGCGATGGTCAGTGAAGCTGCTTTTGGTGACCATGTCACACCGGCCAGAGCTGGAGGAAGAATTCAGTGAGAGCCCTCTTCAGTATTCACAAAAATTCTTTTGACATCTCCAAGTTCTACTTTGGGCCATCGTGACTTCTCTAGCCTTCCCTTTTAGAATAGTATCCACTTGAAGTGTTTGCCTTATCTGTTTTATCTCAGCAGATCAAGAGGCCACAATGTCGCTTTAGATTATATTGCTTCATCCCTTGATAGTGAGTGTGGCAGCTAGGAACTCACCCTCATCCAAATTCCACATGCTCTTCAAACCCATCTTTATTTCAGCTTTTTACTGGAAAAGCTCCCTGACTGAGCCAGTCAACAATCATCTCTTTATCCTCTTGTATTAGTCAGTGTTCTCCAGAGCAACAGAAACAATAGGAGATAATTGTCAATCCATCCATCCACTCATCCATGCATCCATCCATCCATGCATCCATCCATCCATGCATCCATGCATCCATGCATCCATGTATCCATGCATCCATGCATCCATGCATCCATCTATCCATGCATCCATGCATCTATGCATCCATCCATCCATGCATCCATGCATCCATGCATCCATCCATCCATGCATCCATGCATCCATGCATGTATCCATCCATCCATGCATCCATGCATCCATCTATTTATGCATGCATGCATCCATCCATCCATTTATGCATGCACGCATCCATCCATGCATCCATCCATCCATCTACCCATCCACCCATCTATCCATCCATCCATCTATCCATCTATCCATCCATCCATCCATCCACCCACCCACCCATCCATCCATCCATCCAGGCTGGAAACTCAGGCAGAGTTTTTATGTTGCAGTCTTTAGACTGCAGAATTTCTTCTTCTTTGAGAAACTTTAATCTTTGTTGTTAAGGCCCTCAACTGATTGAGTCCCACCATTGATTTAAATGGTAATCACATCTAAAAAATACCTTCACGGCAACATCTAGACTGGTGGGTGTTTGACTAAAAACTTGTCACCGTTGCCTAGCCAAGTTGACACAAAATTAATCATCAAACCTCTGGACCCTTGAACCATTTACTTGACCTGTAATCATATCACACTAATGATACCTCTAGCATTGTCTTCTTTTGATGTTTAACTTCGTAAGTGTTTAAGGTTTGTCTTGCCAACTCCTTGAAGATAGGGATCATATCTTAAACTTCTTGTAGGTTCCCTGCAGTACCTAATGGGATAAAACAGATGCTGCGTTACTGTCCAAAAACAAATGCAGAGAAGTGACTTTTTGAAAATAGCATCAAAGTTAATATTTAGAGATAAGAATTGAAACTTGGTATTTCGTGTCATATTCTTTTTACTCCCCAGTTACAAAGCAAAAGACTTCAGATTCTCCAAGTGATTTTTTATTGGAATTTTAGTAGGGTCAGTTTTTGGCCATCAGCATTTTAGTTCTCTTTTCTGGTAGCAACTCAAGTTAAAACTCTGAAACTGGCCCATGAATTTGATGCTATTCTCTCGATCTTTTTCACTCCTGAAAAACCTGGCTATTGGTGAGACATTCTGCGTCTTGAAGGTTCCTTTAGATTCATACAGCTTTATCTTTTCTAGCCCTTTTGAGCTTCCTATTCCATACCCTTGACCATTAAATGCATAATGCTCCAATATATTTTGTGATGTTGGACCCCAAGTTCAGCAAAATGCAATGGGTCTAAACTCTGTGGTGTTCTTAAGCATTGGTGCAATATCACCTAAGATGAGTTAAACTGTCTCAGGCTTATGTAATAGGAGGACTGTCATCATTGAGAGATGATATTCATAGTACCAACCTAAAAGGAAGGAATAATTACAGTAGGATAATTGAGTGCCAGGGCATTGGTGGGGTCAAATGGATGTGGAATGAAACATACAGAAATTTAATGTATTGGGACCTTTCCAAATTTCAGAGCATAGAGAGCCCCATGACTGGGGCTAACACAGTAGATAGTTTCTAGAACACTTGAATCTCTACTGTACTTCAGAAAACACAGCAGATCCTTCTTTGATCCACATGGCCTACTGAGGACTAATTAACCCAAGTTATGTTTTCCTTCTAATTACTCATTTGTTAAGTGTTAGCACACATGATTTTCTCTCTTGGTTTTCCCTAGACTGGAGGCTTCCAAACTCTCTTTGATCCAGGCAATCAATGTTTCAGTCATTTTTTTTTTTTTTACGGCATCTCTTGGCCAAAAGAAATACCATATCATTCTCCTATTAAGGAGTGAGGTCCAAACAGCTTAATAAGCTATACAAATATCTCAGTAGCTATTTGAAATAAATAATACACAGTTATTGGAAGGGGAAATAAAAGAATAGTTTTATTCTTAAATCACCATACTACTTACTAATGGGATGTGTGTGTGTGTGTGTGTGTGTGTGTGTGTGTGTGCTGGGGCCCTTTATAGCTCCCCAACTCGAGAGTCAGACTGGACACCCCCACCCTTGTTTTCTGCCCCACACTTCTTTTTGCGTGGTATTTACTTTTCATCATGGCAACCACCAAAAACCCAGCTTTGCAAAGATGTGATATAATCCGAAGGAATGCGGCATGATCTAATGTTGAAACCCTGATGACCTCGAGCTTGCGCAGCGTCCAGCAGAGGTCAAGTGCGGCAGTGTCTGCCTCGAGCTTTGAAAGATCTTGAGACAGCCCTGGGGGTTCAGTGAAGCACCCTGGGGCACCGTAGCCTATAGTTTGGGAACTTATTAGGTCAAACGTTAAAATCTGTCCAATCCAGGATGAATGGGAATTTTTGATTGGTGTTCAAGATGGAAATTTCTCTCGAAGGGATCACGTTCTGAGATGTAGCACCTGTACGTCTAGCTGTTCTTCCCTTCCATGGGAAACTAGATGTGTATGGACGGGGAAGCACGTCCCCTCTTTTTATTCTCCGGTTTCTGAAATACAGCCAACATGTTATTTAGCTGCCTAATTCCTTGTCGGCAGTCATATTAGCCAAAACAGCCAGGTGAACAACGTTGTTTGTTTCACTGGATGCCCGTTGTTTTTCCACGGTCAACTTCCGGTTTTATTTTAGTTATTAATTATTATTATGCATCCTGAGCACGAGAACCTGAGTGCAGAACCAACTTGTGGGGAGAGAGAAAACGCTGTTTTCTCCGAGGTTACACACTGCAATACTTGTCACTTCGAATGGTCTGCCTCAGTCCCTCAGCCGTTTGTGAGCCAGCATGTATCATGGGCACGATGACCCCAGAGCACATCAGCCACTCGGTTGCTCTCACACACCTGTTCTCTAACCTTCACAGTGGATTTTAATGCCTTGGCCTTTGGCTGCTTTTCTGAAGAAATCTCATGACATCACTAAGCTTTGGGCTCAATGATATTTTAGCCTTGCTTCATGTCTCTCTTTACTCTAATAAAGAGTTTACTCCTGCTTCTTTTTTAATTGTTATTAATTTTAGAGAAGGGGAGGGAGAGGGGGAGGAGAGAGAGAGAGAGAGAGAGAGAGAGAGAGAGAGAGAGAATGAATCTGTTGTTCCACTTATGTATGCATTCATTGGTTGATTCTTGTATGTGCCCTGACCGGGGTCAAACCCACAACCTTGGCATATCAGTACAATGTTCTAACCAACTGAACTAAGTGGCCAGGTGTTCTCCTGCTACTGTTTGCTGTTGTTGCTACTAGTATTGTTTCTCACCCTCCTCCTCCTTCTCCTCCTTTCTCTTCTTTAACACCTCCTCTCCTTTCTCCTTATATTTCTTAAAACGTGCCCACTATTTCCCTTGTAATACTTTAGCCCTGGAGAGCTGATCACCAAGCCCGCTGGATGAGTGGCTTAGCAGCTGGAGGGAAATATGTCTCCTAGGTCCCTGCATCCACAACATTTCCCCAAAGGACAGGGAGTTTAGGAATAGGACCACTGCCCAGGTATAGAGGTCGCTTCAATCAAACTTGGAATCAAAATGGCTGTCCGTGGCCATTTTTTGCTTTACAGCTTCACAAGTGACTATCGGATGCTGAGCCTGCTCACCTCAACCCTTCCTGCCTCCCTAACTCCTCTCCCCAGCGCCCCCTTCTCTCATCTCTCCTCTCCATCCTTTACTGCCTCAACTTCTCCACTCGGATTGAGCACTCCACCTTTGGACCCCCGCCTATATAATAATGTTCCCGTCACTGTCCCCAGACAGGTGGGTGCTGCCATAACTCCTGCGTGCTATCAATAACCCACGCTAGTGAAGCCAATGAGGTAATTTTCCCTGAAGCTCTAAATATAATTTAACAAGTTAAACACTGTAGCATTGTGGTGAATGCGCTATTAAGGGACTGTAAATTGCTTACATAGCATCAATAAACACAGTGCCCTAAAGCGAGGGGCTGTTAAGACTTTATAATCTAAAGCAGCATTTGGAGTATCACCCTGCGGAGTTAGCTTCCCGTCAGATAAAAACAAAGCGGCTGAGGTCTTTAGCTGGTGCCAAGTGTACATAGGAACACAACAAGCTTTAGGGGGTAATTACTTTTTGAGTGCTTGATGTGGATTTGCTGAGAAGCACATCTGTTATCAAATTTGCCTATGATTAATTTGATCCTCCCAGAAATGGGAGAAGTCAAACTGGTTACAAGTGCCAAGCCAGTTGGTACATGGCCCCCACAGGCTCGGGTTGTATCATTTTCTTGGGCTACGAAATAAACATTTCAGTATAATCTCCTCTCGCACATTAGATTGTATCCTGTAGGATTATGTGTCTAGAAACAGATTTTGTGTCATTAAATTATCTTCGGCATTACTGAAAGGATGCAGAGTTTTAAAGGTTAATGGCACCTTTTGGTAGCAAAATAATTCCTGTTTCAGATTCTGTAAGCCCTAAAGCTTTCCACCCCCCCAGCTTCTCTCTTGCCTGATGTCCACCCAACCCTTGGTGAAATCCTTTTACAAAACACACTTCTCCTGCGATCCCTTCTCCGGTTCATATATCCTCAGCCAACTGGTGACTAACCCTTTTTGTGTTTTAACTATTATCCAGAGTATTTGGTCTAAAGTATTTGCATTTTAGTTCTGGAAAGCTCTTAGCATTTTACAAATGTTACCTCATTAATCACCATAACCATCAGACTGACAGTGTTTGCCTTACATTAAAAGTGGTGGAGAAAGGAAAGCTACACGTGGCCCAGAGACCTGCCCAGGGTCGCTTGGTGAGTGGCTGGGGAGGGGGCAACCTGCCATCTCAGGTATTACTCCATCCCCCCAGACCCTGCGCCCTGTCACCACGGAAACCTTCTGGGTACAACACTCGGGTCTGCAGGATCTCAGGGTCACCTTGAGATTTCTGAGTATTTTGTTCTTTCTTTCTAGCTAGCTAGCTGAGTTACATTTTAAGCCTGAGTAAAACATGCTTGAGGAGGATCAAAGGGTTCCTTTTCTTCAGTTATTATCAGGGCCATCCAAGATTAAGGAGACTTTCTATCTTGTGCTTCTGAGCTCTATCTAGCGCAAGAAACCAATCCCTTGATGACAGACAGTCACTGTGAGAGAAAGACCCCCTCGTTGGGGTCCAGAACAACAGGTAAAACAGCCTCTGCTCAAACGCTACCACCAGCAACTCAGCTTTAAGCCGGCAGCTGGAGATGCCCTTCCGCCTTTCCAGCCGCAGGTCATGTTGCCTTAAGACTTTGCTCATCGGGATGTATCAGGTTCCTGCGACCTGGGCTTGTCAGCTGAGAGGTATTAGGAAGATGTTTGAAGGCAGGAGATGATCCTGGATTGTTTGATCTGGGTCTCACAGTCCACGAGGGGCAGCTTTGGTTCTGGGACCGGGTTGAAATTCATCCTCTGTGGTGATGTAGGAGACACACAAGACCCAGGAGATACTGCTTACACACAGGTCACGAAAACTGCTTCCAGCGGGTCTGGGCATCTCTGCTGGGACGGAGATCCTTCCCGGGAGATGTTTCTATTGCTGCCGTTCAGCCGGCCTCGCTGTTCATACTATGCATCTGAGCATGGCGGGCACGGCTCAGCTTTCTCTCCCTGCTTTCTTCATGCCAGTAGGATACACTCAAAGTGGGCTACTTATGTCATGATGATAAATTATAAAAACACTAAAACCAAAAAAATGTCTAAACAAGAACAATTTGATCTTACTTCTGAGTGGCTTCAATTTCCAAATTCTACAGCCGTGCAAGACTCCCCCCCCCCCCGCCTTCCCGCCCATCCCTAATTTCTTTTTTTAAAACACAGTCCAAATAGATCATGAGAGATGCACCATAACTTTCCTTTCTTTTAAGTAATGCATTTTTGTGTAAACATGTTGTTTATGAAAGAACCTTTTACGGATGCTTTGTGTTGCCTTCGCTCAAGAAAATACATTTTAAAAGAATTCTCTCCCCAGCCTGGCATGTAATGTTTCATTAGCCAACATAACCTTGTTTATTTGCTTTTTAAAATTTTATTTGGGAAAGGAAATCAATTTGCACCCCTGACAGGCTGCCAGGTTCCTGTTTATAAGCACACAATAGGCCGCTCGGAGGGGGCACAACTCCACAGTTTATGATTTCAGCATTAAGTATGACACAATGTGTATATGAACCCATAGAGGCCGTAGTGTTTTCCTGTCCCGGCAGTCACACTTTGCAGTTTAAGCTTTTTATCAGAGCATTATCCAAGTGTGCACAGAATAAATGGCCCTAATTGTGCTGGGCACTTAAAGTGTGAGGAGGAATTGTCAGAACAAAAGGAGCTCTTTGCTGGGTTTTTTTTTGTGTGTTTTTTTTTAAAGTAGCTTACACTGGCTGGGTCTCGGCCTGATGACGGGGCTGTGCTTTGCGCAGGCTTGAAGTGTCCCTGGAAGGTAATTAAGAGAGTTCTTGGGTCTGCTGCTGTCAGAAACTCTGATCGGCCGGTGCGAGACTGGCAGGCTCCGAAGGCCAGGGTGTCTACCATCAAAGAGAATGCCCTTTTCTCCGCGCTAGACCTCCGCTGGTGATGCCGAGGGGTCGATTATCCTCCGGACGCGACCCTAATTCCTGCTGCTTTTGAGTGTCTGTCTCATCCTAGCTTTTCTCATTCTCAGGAAGAAATCATTACTCATTGGGCCAACATATACAGGTCCAAATGTGAACATGAGATAGAATTGCTCTCACCATATTTCATAGAAATAACATACCCTAAATCTATCATAGCAGAAAGAGCACTGAATTAGGTGTCGGGAGATCTAGATTCTAGTCCTGATTCCACCTCCTCTTAGATGTGGGCCACTGGTCTGGTCATACTCCCTCCTCTGGCCTCCATCGCTCTGTCAAGTCAGGGAGTTGGATTCAAGACTCTCTATGGTATCATTGAAATCTATGTTCTGGGAGCAGGTACTTCTTAGTTTTATGATACTATTTTCCTCAAACTTGGAATTTCTTTCTTCCTGTCTCTCAGCCTGCGTCCATGCTTGGCGTCCTATGTTGGGTTTATCTGTCTAAAGTCCTTTCTCTATTCCTGATCGGGTGGCGATAACACAATCACTCCTGTCACTGGCCCAGTTTCCCTTTACAGTACTTATTTTCACTTCCACGGATCTGCTTCATCGCTGTTCCTTTTCATGTTCCTCATTTACCACCAAAGCTTAACAATGAAAGCCACATCCAAGCCAATGTCACTCTGCTGGCTAACATCTCTGGTTACAGCCACTGTGCCTGGTGGCCGGTCAGAGTCCCTTTCTGCCCTACCCTGGTGCCATTCACAGGGTCAGACTCTATGGAAGTTCCAAAGGGCTCTTCCACATGCCTCAAGATCCAGGTATGCTCAGTAGGTGAGTCTAGAATGTTCACATGAATGAGCCAAGGAGGGAAGCCAGCTGTTGGAAAAAACTTGAATATGAGGGGAATCTTTTATTATTCCTCTCTGCTAGTAATTATTTATTTTATTATTATTTTTTTAATTTATTTTTTTGCATTTTTCTGAAGCTGGAAACAGGGAGAGACAGTCAGACAGACTCCCGCATGCGCCCGACCAGGATCCACCTGGCACGCCCACCATGGGGTGACACTCTGCCCACCAGGGGGCGATGCTCTGCCCGTCCTGGGCGTCGCCATGTTGCGACCAGAGCCACTCTAGCGCCTGAGGTAGAGGCCACAGATCCATCCCCAGCACCCAGGCCATCTTTGCTCCAATGGAGCCTTGGCTGCGGGAGGGGAAGAGAGAGACAGAGAGGAAGGCGCGGTGGAGGGGTGGAGAAGCAAATGGGCACTTCTCCTGTGTGCCCTGGCCGGGAATTGAACCCAGGTCCTCTGCACGCTAGGCCGATGCTCTACCGCTGAGCCAACCGGCCAGGGCCTCTGCTAGTAATTAGAAGACATTATTGACTAGATATAATTGGATCATGTCACAGAAATTAAGATAAAATGCCCATAGGACTTCCGGTCAAAATGGCGGCATCGGTAAACATAGCACTTGAATCCTCCCACAACCACTTCAAAATTACAACTAAACTACAGAACAACCACTATTCAGGACCACCTGAAATCTGGCTGAATGGAAGCCTTACAACCAGAGATTTAAGGAGAAACCACATCGAGACTTGTAGGAGGGGCGCAGAGATTGGAATGGGCTGGTCCCACACCCATGTGTGAAAGTTCAAATTCAGGAGGGACATCTGGGCTGTAGAGGCCTCGCCGAGGAGCAGGGGCTCCCAGTCTAGGGTTCCCATGTCAGAAAGAGAAGTCCCTGTAAGTTCTGGCTGTATAAACTAATGGGGATTGTGGCTGAGTGAGGTGGAGGCTACAGGAGTACTAGGCAGCTCTCCTTAAAGGGCCCACACACAGACTTGAAGTGTTAAAGGGTCTTCTTTAAAGAAGAAGAAAAAATAAAGATAAAAAATATGAACAATAAAATGGCAATAATCCCGGCTGGGTAGTTCAGTTGGTTAGAGCATCGTCCTGAACATGCCGAAGTTGCGGGTTTGGTCCGTGGTCAGGGCACACAACAAGAATCAGCCAATGGCAGCGTGAATAAGTGGAACAGTGAATCGGTCTTTCTGTCTATCTCTGTCTGCCTTCCTCTTTCTCTAAAAATCAATCAATAAAAAATGTTTTAACAAAATAAAATGGCAATAAATACATAACTATCAACAATTGCACCTAAAAAATGAAATCAATGAACAAGCAGAACAGAAGGAACACATAGTTGACGGTTGCCAGGTGGGAGGAGGGCTCGGGGCACAGGTGGGAAGGGGAAGGGGTCAGGAAGTACGAGTGGGTGGTTGCAGAACAGCCAGGGGGATGCAGAGTCCAGCCCAGGGAACAGAGTCAACATGTGTGGTGTCCTGCGGACACAGGACTAATCAGGAGACTTACCTGGTGACTATATGATGTTAGTCACTGGATTGTACACCTGAAACTAATATAATACAGTATGTCAGCTGTAATTGAAAGCAAAAAATTGATGGAAAAAAAGATAAAAGCACAAGCTCTTTACCCTCCTCCTTCTACTACTGGCTAAGCACCCTCCCCACCCCATGCCCCCATCCCTCTCAGCTACACTTGAATTGTGTTCAGCCGGGGCTAGGGCTCTGTGCACTTAGCGGGTCTTAGAGAAGCACTGTTGCGTGTGTGTGCATGTGTGCACGTGCGTGTGTATATGTGTGCCTGTGTATAGAAACTTCCCCAATGTGCTAGAAAGATAGATTTCCTGAATTCTCTCTACGTAAAGATAAAACTTGGTCTCAAATCGGCCTTTCTCTCTGCATCCCCTGAGACGACACTGCAAGGTTTTAGAGAAGAGCTCCCGCTGGTTTTCCCCCCAGGGACTGAGGGGACAGATGAAAGGGGGGGGGCACGTGTCTACCTTGTCAGCACTCCTTCACCAAGGCATTCAGGGGGGCCCTGAGGCTTTGGAGGTGGCCCCCTCCGATGCCAACAAGTGAGAGTGTCGAGTTTATGCCTCAACATTGACATTGTTCCATTAGAAAGGGGATGGAGAGTTAGCTTCTAGGAGAAATCAGTGTTCTGTATAAATGCAAAACTGGCTCCTCAGCAAAGATGCTTACCAGGGTGTGGCTAATACGAGAAATTCAAACATTTTCTTTCATCTTCTGCCTTGAGCATGCATGCCTTTTTACCAATGGTCACAAACCTTTAAAATGGCTTTTCATACTGAGATTCTATTTGGCTTTTAAGGGCAGGTTTAAATTTCTAAATTTATCTATCGGGATTTGAAGAATATTTTATAAAGCAACTTGTAAACTAATAAGGATAAAAAGACAGTTATTTATACATAGGCCTCTCATTGGGTTTCCTCAAGAGTAATTGGGCAGCGTTCAAATATTAAAAGAAGCATATGTTTAAGCAAGAAAACAAAAGCACGTCATCAGCTTAAGGACACGAACATCGAGGCAGAGGGAGAGATGCAGGCCTTTGGTCCAAGGACTCGCTCAGTCCGGCAGTACGTGTGTGGTTCTCACGTGGGTCCTGGACTCCCCTGACGCGTCATCTATTTCTGAGTTTTAGAAATATTATTGCTGGGACTATCAAATAATGAGTAAATTTGCTCTACCTTGAAGTTGTGAGTAAAGATGTTGCACCACAGGACTGAACTGAACTCCAGATAGAAAATGGGAGAATGTTCAAGTTGCCGAAGACCCGGGCCCTATAGATTTGCTGTCCTAACACAAGAGCCGAGAGGTTCCTGGGGAAGAAGAATTTAAACAAAAAGATTTCATTGGCCTTCGTGCTTCTACTTAGCCAGCCAGCCCGTAAATCCCGACTGTCAGGGTGCAAACAGGCAGCTCCTAAAATGTGCTTACTTTCTCCCACCCAGTGACTCCGGCAGAAAGGAGAACTGAGCTCAGCCTTAGAGTCCATAGACACCAGGGGCCAAATTCTTCTTTCTGTGACTCCGGTGTCTAAAGCCACACTGATCCTACTAAGCCCGGCTGTTTCACCGGGAGGAGTGTGGATGAGCCGGGAGCTGCAGCCTGAAACTGAGACCTCGTTTCCAGGGTGTGCGGCCGGGTGCAGAGATGCGTGCTTGTCCGGGCTCATCTTCCTGGGTGGAGCTGGGCTGCTCAGGCACGCGGCGGGGCCAGCACGTCTCGGCTCTGCCTTCTGTTGTGTTGATCGGTCCTCTTGCATTCTGTTAAGCCCATGGGTAAATGCGGGGCAAGTTCACTCGGTGACAGTCCTGCCCTTACTTAGATGGTATACATGAGAAAAAAGGAAGTAAAAACACAACAAACATTTTTTTTTATAAGTCATAACAGGTGAGGTGGAGTTAAAGATGTGTCACTGGGTCCCAAACTGGGTTTTCAGATCTGCTGAGTCCTTTGGATATCTCTGTCTATTTATACACACACAGATATTACATGTATGTCTTCTGTACTATTCTGTGGAGTGCGTGTGTGGAGAACATATCTGGAAAGATACAGTAAAATATTATTATTTTTGCATGTAAGAGTGATGGTAACTTTGTTCCTTCCTACCTATTTTTTTTTCTCAGATAACTTTACCCTAATGAGCAATTATATTACAAATGCATTGCTTTGAAAAGAAAATAATGCAAGCTTAATTAAATCACAGTTGCACTGCATTCTTTCTGACTGTCCGTCCAGGCCATTCTCTCCCTTTCCCGCCGGGCGGAGCTGCCCTGTCCCCACCATGCTCCCGAGCACCTTGAACCTGTGTCTCCCCACTGGGTCTAGGCCCGGTGTCCCGGGCACCACAGCAGGTCCCAGAGCAGGGGGAAAGGGGGCCCGAGCGTCTGTTCTCCCAGCTTGGCCCTTAGTTGTCTCCTTTGACCAAAGGTCACAGCCCCTGCCGGGTGTTCTCTCCACGCAGGTCTCCCTCCTCCTTGGCCCTGCTACCCTCTCCCCCCTGAATTTCCTTTTCTCTCACTGCTCTGAGCCTGGGCGTGCTAAGAGCCCCCTGCTGAGCCTGGCCCCAGTACCTACGCTCTATGGCTTGTGGCTTCCCTGGACTCTGCCCACACCTTTGCAAATAGTTCCTTTATTAATCACTCCTCAAATTGCCCGCTTTGAGCGTGTCATCGGTTTTCTGCTGGGACCCCGAGTGAGGCAGTAGTCAAAGTCTCTGATTGCAACTGGATGTTTATTGGCAGTGAGTCTGCCCAGACTAGCTAAGGCATCAATATTGGTTTGACTAGAATACTGTGGAACAGTAATGTCTGATGGAGCAATGGAGTGAAATGAGGGTTTAGAAATTAAAGAATGTGAAAGCTTCAAAATGCAGGTAATTGTACAGAAAAATGAATTCATAACTCTTAAGTATTTTTAAAATATGACATCTAAGGGAAAAAATTATAAAATAAATCCTTGATGATAAAAATAAACACACAGCCATTAGACATTTTGTGTGTATTATTTTTTTCTGTAATTCCTTTTTTTTTTTTTAAGCAAGAGAGAGACAGAGACAGACAGGAACAGACAGACAGGAAGAGAGAGAGATGAGAAGCATCAGCTCATAGTTGTGGTACCTTAGTTGTTCATTGATTGCTTTCTCATATGTGCCTTGTCTGGGGGGCTCCAGCAGAGCAAGTGACCCCTTGCTCAAGCCAGCGACCTTGGGCTCAAGCTTGTGACCATGGGGTCATGTCTATGATCCCACACTCAAGCCAGTGGCCTCGCACTCAAGCCGGTGACCTCGGGGTTTCGAATCTGGGTCCTCAGCATCCCAGGTTGATGCTCTGTCTGCTGCACCACTGCCTGGTCAGGCTCTTTCCTCAAATTCTTACTTTAAGAATAGGTACCAGAAATGGCCTGGCATCTTTGGACTAGAACACGTGAAGGAGGAGTGGGTGTTGTATATGGGAAGGGAAATGGGGAATCCCAGAGGCAGAGCTCTAATTTTACCCAGAGAGGCCAGGCCTCAGACATAGGCTGTACTGGGAGGTCACAACAAACATTTGGAAGAGGTAAGAGAGGAAATTGTGAGGATAATGGGAAGAAGCCTTCCAACCTGAGGTTCCCACGTGTTAGCAGAACAGCAAGGTGGTCAGCGCAAGCCTGGAGCAGGGCAGGTAAGGTGAGGAGTAGCAGGAAATGTGGTCACAGTAGTAATAGGTGACATTAGTAGTACTAGGTGACGTCAGTAGTACTAGGTGATGTCAGTAGTACTAGGTGACATCAGTAGTACTAGGTGACATCAGTAGTAATAGGTGACATCAGTAGTACTAGGTGACACCATAGTAATAGGTGACATCAGTAGTACTAGGTGACATCAGTAGTAATAGGTGACATCAGTAGTAATAGATGACGTCAGTAGTACTAGGTGACACCAGTAGTACTAGGTGACATCAGTAGTAATAGGTGACATCAGTAGTACTAGGTAATATTAGTAGTAATAGGTGACATCAGTAGTACTGGGTGACATCAGTAGTACTAGGTGACATCAGGAGTAATAGGTGATATCAGTAGTAATAGGTGACATCAGTAGTACTAGGTGACACCAGTAGTACTAGGTGACATCAGTAGTACTAGGTGACATCAGTAGTAATAGGTAACATCAGTAGTACTAGGTAATATCAGTAGTAATAGGTGACATCAGTAGTAATGGGTGACATCAGTAGTAATAGGTGATATCAGTAGTAATAGGTGACATCAGTAGTACTAGGTGATATCAGTAGTAATAGGTGACATCAGTAGTACTAGTACTAGGTGACATCAGTAGTACTAGGTGACATCAGTAGTACTAGGTGACATCAGGAGTAATAGGTGATATCAGTAGTAATAGGTGACATCAGTAGTACTAGGTGATATCAGTAGTAATAGGTGACATCAGTAGTACTAGTACTAGGTGACATCAGTAGTACTAGGTGACATCAGGAGTAATAGGTGATATCAGTAGTAATAGGTGACATCAGGAGTAATAGGTGACATCAGTAGTAATAGGTGACATCAGTAGTAATGGGTGACATCAGTAGTACTAGGTGACATCAGGAGTAATAGGTGATATCAGTAGTAATAGGTGACATCAGGAGTAATAGGTGACATCAGTAGTAATAGGTGACATCAGGAGTAATAGGTGATATCAGTAGTAATAGGTGACATCAGGAGTAATAGGTGACATCAGTAGTAATAGGTGACATCAGTAGTAATGGGTGACATCAGTAGTACTAGGTGACATCAGGAGTAATAGGTGATATCAGTAGTAATAGGTGACATCAGGAGTAATAGGTGCTGTCATGTAGGTTGGGGATGGACATTGTAGGCATTGTAAACATAGAAACCACCTCACTCGCCCCCATTGTACTTTTCGGGACCTTTAAGGATCCAGAAAACCCAAGTCACTGCTAGGAAAAAAAAAAATTTTTTTTTAACTTGCTATTAATATTCAGACAGGATTTCCAGAAGTTTCTTTGAAAACTGTCCTGCCCATGCGCGCCAGTGTCTCTGCACTACAGGACAAGTGCTGTTTGGTTTGCTATGGTCAAGTCAAAACTGTTATCTCTCTATGCTAAGATTTCGTCACATAAGGCGGATTCTCATCAGTTTGCTCTGCTGCGTTATGTAATTTGGCTTTTGCTCCACGACTGACAAGGCATGGAGCTCTGATCCAGGTTGCTTGGAAGCCACGGCCGCTCAAGGGTGCTTGTCCTCCAACAAAACAGCCACTTCCCAGGACACAAGCATGCTGTTTCATCCACATCGCTTGTCAGCACCGCGCGGCAGCAACTTCGGCTTGTGCAGGACCGAACAATTTACAAAGCGAGGCCATTCATGCGGGGCCACCTGACGGGTTCCACCGGCAGTGCCGTGACTCACGAGCTGCCAGTTCTCTATTGTTTCAGAGAAGGAAGTCTATCTTGTAGCACATTCTCCTTCTCCCTGAAGATCACATTTCTATTTTGTGTGAAGAGCAGAAGGTTGCCAAATATTCAGGAATGCAGATGCCTAACCAATGCTCCAGGCAGAGGAGTTTTCCAGAAATGCATCTTTGTGGCCAGCCCTGCCCTCCAGTGCTCTTGGCCAGGAGAGAGGCACTGGGGTTGGGGGTTGGGTGGCTCTGGAGAAGGAAACGCAATAGAAAAATCTCTTCTCAGATCTGTAGTATATCATTAGCAGCTTTTAAGAGAGTGCTATGTTTATATTTCTGGTCATTAAGTAAGTATTTGATTCTCTTTGAAATGCTGAAGAAATAGACCCTCAGCACCCCTGTGGTTGTTTTATATGCACTCTTATTTTAAGTAACTTTACATTTTCTGGTTAAGGAAGGGAGAGAAATTTGTTTAGTAATTCTAGAATAGGCCGTTTGCCTCTTGCATGACTATCCCAGGTTCTCAGCATTTCATTGTGTGCTTAGCACCCCTTTCAAGCTACTCAAGACCCGTTTCTTCCCCGAAGCAACACAGAATTGTGACTGTGCTGACCCATCGGTGCTATCCCCTCACCTCCCCACACGGGGCTGCAGGACCCCAGGCCCTGGCTTGTTCTTAATCATGTTGCTTCAGCTTTTCCGGTCCTGTATTCCGGTCATGTGGGAAGTCCCATCTTGCTTCTCTTCAACCAGTAGCTCTGGTTTGAGTTGACCAAACACATGGTAATTTGAGACTATCGAGCTGTGTGCTGGCCTCTGTCTGTTGATATGACTTATGTGGACTCAGATCAGTAAACGGTATGTCTCTGTATCACAGGCTTAACGTATATCGTGTGCCCAACGTAGACAGGAGGAAATTGTAAATGGACTGTTCTTTATTCCCATATCATCACCTCGGAAATCATAATTCATTCATCCATTCTGCTCTGCCAGTGGTCACTTAGTTCTGGGACAGGCACTGAGCGAGGCAGTAGGGATGGATAAGAAGACAGGCACCGTCCTGTTGTGCCTGGAGTTCATAATGTGATGAACCAGAAATAATAGTGTCACCTATTGTGACACATACTATAAAGGAGAGGACTGGGCTGCCGAGGTAGAAAATAACAGAAAATATCTTAAGGTAGGGAGGTGACACCAGGAAGATGAGGGCTGTCTTTGTCTTTCTAAGAGCTAAGAGGTGTCAGAGGAGAGACCGCAGGGTTGTAGGATAATATGTTATGTTATTAAAGTTCTCTTCATTAAAAAAAAAAAAAAGTTCTTTTCAAGCCCATTACTCTGTCTTAACTTTATAGATCAAAGGAAGCACGGGTGTACTATCCTTATTTTGTACTTGAAAAAAACAGTACCCATCGATCAACAAAGTTATTGTCTAAATGATAGGATTCAGCTAGACAGAGAGAAAGAGAAGAAATTCTAGGCCTAGGGAACAGACCTGCAAAGGTGTGAAGGTGAGAATTGAAACCCATTGGCTGGGTAGTGAGTAGAGAGGTGCGGGCTGGAGCGGTGGAGGTTTGGATAGGGGACAAGGGTAAGAGAGGTGACTGAATGCGTAGACCCTCGAGGCAAGGCTGAGAGCGGGCTTTGATAAATACAGGGGAACTCTGGGAGGTTTTAGAGTTGAGGAGTGACATTAGGAAAGTGCTGACTTGCACCGATTAATTGGATAGTGGGGTCTGGAGTGGTCTGGGAGGGAACAGAAGGATTGGAAGGCTGAAGAGCAGTAGGAAGCTGTTGTGTGATCAGGGAGAGGGGTGATTAAGCTCTGGAGCTTGTGGGATAGCAAAGAAGAGACAGATGTGGGAATCATTATGAAGGGAAAGGCAGCAGACTGAAGATGTTAAACAAGATCATGTGCTTAATGGTGGGGCTCGGATGGAAACCCAGCCCTGCTGACTAGCCCTTTGCCCTTCAGATCCCAGTCTAATCAGCTCTAGATGACATCTCTCTTCCTGTTTCTGTTGTATGTACATGTGTGCATAAAGGTAGTTTTTAGATTCATTTGCTTTTTACCCCCATCTTTCCCTAAATCTCCATAGTCTTTCTGAAATGGAATATTTATGCAGGAGAGCACTTATTTTTTTTTTCTCCTTCCACAATATGAGTGATACCCACTATATATTTTACTCAGCAAATGTCTGTGTGACAAGCATTGTAATAGGCCCTGAGGACAATGATACGAAATCAGACTCTGTTTCTGTAGTCAAAGTTCACAGCTAGAAGGGGAAAGTTGATCTTAAAAACAGGTACATACACCAATGTGCCACAGGAGCTTTGAGAGAAGTATGTAGCGATAAGGTGGATGACAAACGAGTGGCTGAGTATTTCTACCCTAGTGTAGAGGTAGGAGTAGCCTTGGTGGTAATCAGGATAATAGCAAGGATAATTATAATAATGGCGACTAACATTTGTTAGGTATTTAATGTGCTTGACATTGCACTAAGCTCTGTATTTATATTACTTAACACGATCCTTATAAAAATCTTACATGGTAGGGCTGTTCCTATTTTCAAAATAAGAAAACTGAAGCGAAGAGAAGCTGTAAACTTGTTCAAGATCACACGTTGTTTATTTATTCACCGAAGCATTGACTTGATTGCATATCTGAGTGCACATTATGGAGAAGACACCAGCTGTTCTCTGATGAGCATGGCATATTCCCTGTTCCAAGTTCACTGGAGGAACCAACTCGTGGAAACAACTCATGGTCTCTAATGAGGTGTGGACAGGACCCTGATGGAAGCATAGGGCAGGGAACAACTATCAGGACCAGAAGGAGCGAGGGAAGGCTCCACAGGGGAGAGAGCATCAGAGTTGGACCTTGATGAATGGATTGACTGTAAAGAAGAAATATTACATGCAAAGGTGAAAAGAGACGTGAAATGCTGTGGGATAGTCAACAAGCATTGGAGCTGGTGTGCGTGAGCAGTAAGGGGGGGGGGGTGATAGGGAGGAGGGGCTGCCAAGAGGTGATGTAGGAAAGATGGGACTAGACCAGGGGTAGTCCACCTTTTTATACCTACCGCCCACTTTTCTATCTCTGTTAGTATTAACATTTTCTAACTGCCCACCGGTTCCACAGCAATGGTGATTTATAAAGTAGGGAAGTAACTTTACTTTATAAAATTTATAAAGCCAGAGTTACAGCAAGTGAAAGCATATAATAATAATTACTTACCAAGTACTTTATGTCAGATTTTCGTTAAGTTTGGCAGAATAAATCTTTATAAAAACAACTTACTATAGTTAAATCTATCTTTTTATTTATATAATATACTTTGGTTGCTCCGCTACCGCCCACCATGAAAGCTGGAACGCCCACTAGTGGGTGGTAGGGACCAGGTTGACTACCAGCAGACTAGACTAAACTACTGAAGTCAATCAACATGAAGGCATATGTCGGAGGTCATGGATGGCCAGCAGAAGTCTTTAAGTGGATTGGTTCCAAGATGGAATGTACATCTTTTTTGGAGGGAGAGTAATTTTCTCTCATTTATTTTTTATCTTTATTAAATTTATTGGGGGTGACATTGGTTAATAAAATTATATAGGTTTCAAGTGTACAGTTCTATCACACATCAACCGTCTACTGCATTGTGGGCTCAGCACCTAAAGTCAGATCTCTTTCCATCACCATGTATTTGGTGACGCCCCTTTACCTCCTCCTTCGCCCTTCCCCTCTGGTAATCACCGTACTGGTGTCTGTGTCTATGAGTTTTTGTCTGTTTGTTCATTTGTTGCTTTCAGTTTTATATCCCACTTGTGAGTGAATCACGTCCTTCTTGATTCTTGAGAAATGAGGAACCTTACCAGTGCAATATCATTTCCAGTGGCGTTAGACTAGTTTCGAGCTCCCGGGATATTCGTAGAAACATCAACCACAGAAATTTGCCCAACTGTAATTCTAGTAACCTGAATGAGGCGGCACCATTTCCTTCCTTTTTACTCAAATGATTACATTTAGCAGAAGCAACCAAGACAATAAAGTGACAGATGAGAGCAGAAACACAGCAGGCCAAAGCCCTGAGAATCCAAACAGGAAGGAGCAAGATCTTTGAGAGACACCTGAAAGTTGTTTCTCACAGTCAAGGGTGGCACCTGAGAAGACATTTATTGTTTTGAGCATTTTACTACAGTATTAAATGAATAGCTATAAAACGCTTACAGGGATGGTTCCGGGCTCCGTTGCCTCAAACCCAGTATTAGGAAAGATGACAGAGGTCTGGGATTGGAGGAGAGCGTAACCGCTCTGGATCTTGCAGACTCAAGTCTGTAGCCCCAACGGGCGGGGTGGGTGGGGGGAGAAGGGGACGGGGAGGCGAGCCTGCTTCCCGGAAATGGGTGCGTAGGCTACGGCCGCTGAGAGTCACGTCAGTGTGTGAGCTGCCTTTCCACCCCAGCGCCAGGGAATTTGTCTTGAGAGTTGAACTTGATCCAAACATCAGAGACATGATCTTTCTCTTGCTCTTTCCCTGAGCTCTTAGGTGAACTAACAGCAGAGTGAGCAAGTGAGGGTTGCTTGTTTGTTTTAGCAGTTTGATAAAAGTATTGGCCGGCACTCTTTGAACTACAGCTTTCCCTCCCTAATCCTAATCCTAATCCTAATCCTAATCCTAATTCTAATCCTGGTCATTGTAAACCAGTCTAGAAATGCCTATGTAGGTCTTAAGAGTCACTAATCAATCACTTTGAAATGAATTTATGGTGTGTTGCCAGGCTTTTCTAGATGAAAAGATGGTGGTGATGACATTGATCCCAATTAGTGGTATAACAGATATATTGTCATTCTCAGGATCACATGCCAGCATCAATTAATAACTTCTTTTAATGTTCATAGAAAATGTATCAGGTACAGATATTTTTGCCTTGTCGCTTTCCACTAGAAAATATTTTTTTACAGTGAAACTATAGAGGCAGTATGGTTTGGTAGGTAAGAGCCCAGGCTCTGAAGCCAAACTGCTTAGATCTGAGCTCTTCCGTTTATTGCCTGTGTGACTTTGAGCAAGTCACTTAACCTCTCTGTTCCTCATTTTCCACATCTTTAAAATGGGGATGATCATCATACCTACCTCCTAGACTGATGGAAAGGATGAAATTTTCTGACATACGGTAATTCTGTGTAAGTGTTTGCTCTTAATTATATTTCTGCTAATGTCAGCCATGGGGAGTAGCCACCAGGATGAACCATTCCTGACTGAGCTTCATACTCTGAGCTGTGTACTAACAAGAAAGAAGCGCACACTTGCTGTCAAGCACTAGTCCGGAATCTGTCAGGCACTAGTCTGGAACCTGTCATCTCTTGCGATGCTCACTGTGAACTTGGCCATTCAATGATTGTCTCCACTTTAAAGACGAGAGAGGTACGGCTCAGAGAACCTAGATCACACGCCCCAGATGACACAGAGCTGTCGTGAACTTGATCCTGAGTCCAGTGCTCATGTTTCCTTTCTGTACCTTAGTTCTCTTAGAATTTTCCAGGGGTAGGCAGCCAACTCTGCAAAAGCAGAATTGAAACGCGCATGTCCAGGCTGGAGTTGTGACAGTGGCCTGTGCCCTCCTGTCCCTTCCCCTCCTGCAGAGGTGGCCAGAGAGGGTTTCTCATCTTACGTGGTTCATCTTGCACTGTGTGACTATACTAAGGAGAATGCTCTGGAGAGAGAGGCAGCCTGCAGGGCCCCTGATGTCCCCACCCCACCTGCTGTGTCTCCTCTAATAGCTCACTGTCACCTCCATCATGGAGCAGCGCACCCTCGGTAGGGTTCAAAATACCTGCACGAGTTAGTCCTCCAGCTCCTGAGAACACCGGGCAGGAGGGAGGGAAGGCCCTCTAGAACCCCTTCTCACCTCCAGAGAGCCTCGTCTCTCCCAGGAAGTGAAGCCTTTGTTATTCTGTGAGTGTCTCAAACCTCTTTTCGATGCGGTTCACGGGTGTTTACATCTGAGAAGTTCTGAAAGTCTTCATAACTGCCCGGGCATCATTAAGATGCAGACAATTTCAAGATTGCACAACTCTACTTGTAAACATGTGTTGGGATGACCCTGGCTCTTTATAGAGAAACCCATAAAGTCTCCATTCCTTGGCAGTTGGACAGACTATAGATTTGAAGATAACATTTTGGGACCTTATGGGAATCAACATCGCTTTGCCTGTGAGCTCCAACATTTATTTGTGGGCCACTTTCCTTCATCCTTCATTACCACACCCTGAAATTATAGTTATTTGTAAGAACACGGATGTATATTCATATGCATCAGGTTGTTTTCTTGCATATTGTCTTCCAAGTCCAAGCATGCAGAAAGACAATTACCCCTCTACCTCCAGCTCACTGAGTATGCAATCAAGACTCATTATTTCCCTGGTTCTCATCCCATTTACACCCTTTATGTCTCAGAACAACAGTGAATGGAGAGCAAGGGACACGCAGGGAGGAAGAATTCCAAGGGCATGTGGAAAAATCTGAACCAAAGAGGGAAGAATTTGGTTGACGAAAGTCTGTGGAGCTTTCATCTTGGCTGTTGGAGAAATTTTACTTTTTGTTAGATCTGTTTCTTAAATCCTGATCCTCTTGCCTCTGGCAGAAAGCTATAATTTTCAAAAGGCTAATTTCTGCAAAAGCTTATGGTTATAGAGAGAGAAAAAAAATCAATGTTTCTAGGCTCATGAATCAGAGTCTTAAAAGTCTGTTTGGATATTTGGTGTCTCATAAAATGCAATATAGAAAGAGACTTATGGGGAGTATCAGAGCTGGAAAAGATCATGGAGGCCTTGTCGTCCAACCCCCTGTTTTTATCAGGGAGGCTGTGGAGCCCAGGGAGGCTGAGTGACTTATCCAGGTTACATTGCTAGAAGGAGGGTTATGAGACTGAACTAGAAGACACCTAGCACCCTAAGCCAGTAAGTATATTTTCAACATTATCACGTATTACTGATCAGTGGGAAGTATTTAAGCCAAAGTATGAAACCTGTATCATCAATGAGAGAATCTTAACAATGGAAGAGACCTTGGAGGTCATTGAGTGCCTTCTCCCTCCTGGTGCAAGAATCCTCTTGGGGACATCCTTGACAGAGGGCCACGAGTCTCTCCTGGCTTAATCTGGTGCCGAAAGCTCAGTCCTTTACAAGGTAGCTCGTTCTGTTTTTGGCTATCTCTACATATTGGTAAATTTATCCAAAAAATAAAAATAAAAGGTCAAATTCGTATTTTTAAAGTATCAATCCAGAAAGAGTGAGAGCGACCAGAAGCAAATAGCATGGCATTAGTAATGGTTCAGAGTTGATTCTTCTTTCCATCTTAAAATGAGGATAATAATGCCTACTTTGTAGGGTCACTGTGAGGATTAGAAGTGGTTTATAAAGCATCTACCATAGTGGCTGCTTTAAAATAGGTACTCACATTGTAGTTATTATTGGCTTTTATCATCATGACCCCCCCTTCCCTTTTTTTTTTTAATTATGGCTGCCGGCATGACAGATACTACATCTAATCACACAAATATTTGAAAGCAGTTAGCGTGACCCTCTTAAGTCATCTCTTCTTCAGGCTTAAATATTCCCCAGTTTTTCCATCCTTCCTGTGATGCATTTCGATGCCTTCATTGCTCTCATTCCCTCCTATTTGTCAGTTTCCCCCTTAAAATGTGGTCACCAAATGTGGTCAGTTCAACGTGCTCTAGAGGGGAGTAATTACTTCCCTTGATCTGGACATAGCGCTTCTCTTACAACAACCTAGATTTATGTTAGCATTTTTGGAGGCCAGATCACACAGTTGGCTCAAGTAAAACCTGAGTCTACCATCCAGAACATTAGCTATGCTCCCAACGTGTCAACCGCAGAGTTGACAAACACGATTTTTACATCTTCCTCCAAGCTGTCGGTAAATATGTTGAACAAGAAAAGGCCAAAGGCCGAGCTTCGAGGAACACCCCTCAAACCTTCCGGGCATATTGACGCCCGTCCACTGGTTTTGTGACATCGTTTCACCAGCTCCAAATCTACACACCTATCCCAGAGAAGTAAGTCAGAAAGGTAGAGTCACTCTTTGTGTTTTTGAAATTGGATATTTAATTTATCCGGAGGTAAAATGCCGTTCTTTTATCAATGAAGACAGGTTTTGAACCTATAATTGGGAAAATGTGAACTCAGAAAATAATTTCATGTTTGAATTACTATGTAATGCTAAAAGAAAAAAAAACACTCCATCTCCCTTAATATGAAACGATAATGCTTGCCTAATTGTTTATTATTCCACGATGTTTTGAAATTACCCTGCGGGTGTGGGGAAAGAGACCGGAGAGTTTGCAGATATCATGTGGGGGAGAAAGGAGATTATTGAAGAATTAGAAAGTAACTTTCAGAAGCCTTTTCTGTCTCTGGTGGAAATCACAGAGACAAAGAGATGACGTTGGTGGGGAGGGTGTCAAGTATTTTCCCAGATTTTTTAATTCTTTTTAATGATTCTCAGATTCTTAAACTGTTCCAGTAGGGAGAAGGAGACGTGCTTCTTTCTCTCATTGCATGTGTTTTACTCTGAAGAAATGAAACCCACTTATTTGTGCTGCAGCACAAGTAAGTTTTTCTTGGTTTTCATGGTGGAGACAGAGAACGGTCGTTCCCATCATTTGAGCCAAAGTGCTCAGACTTGAAGCTCACCTCTTGGCATTTTCCTCCATCGGCCCATTTAATATTTTATCAAAGGCTTTACTTTCCAATCTACACACCGTGTTTGTGGCTTTCTTCTTCATCCCGCTCCTCTCTATTTCTCCAGCCCGTCGCTGAACAAGTACCGTATTTTTCGCTCCATAAGATGCACCTGACCATAAGACGCACCTAGGGTATTAAGGAGGAAAATAAGAGAAAAAAATATTCTGAACCAAATGATGTGTTGAAATATTTAATAAAATATACCACAATAATATTTCAACAATGGAAACTCAACAGCAGTGTTAACAACCATGATCACTGTTATTAACAAATGAGAAGAGACTTTAATGTTCAAATACTCTTCTAGTTGTTCGAGAACCCGCAGCAACTAAAACAAGAAAAAGAAAAAAAAAGAACATTCACTCCATAAGATGCACGTTTTCCCCCCAAAAGTGGAAGGGAAAATGCCCGTGTGTCTTATGGAGCGAAAAATACGGCACCACCTTAACCTCTAAAGCTGTATTGTTGTGAGCATGCTCTCTGTGCAGTACGCCTCCAAGAGTAAGGCTGACAGTGGTGTGAAGTGGGCTGCGGAGGAGGAATGGTGGAACCACAAAGATGCTGCCCGTGTCTTCTAACCCATGGGAGCCTTTCAGGAGCCTGGGGTCGGGGCATCTAGGGAGAGCTATAGAGATATGGTCAGTTTTGCCTTTTGAGAAGATCAGAGTAGTTATAGTGTGGGGAAGAGGAGGAAGGGGAAACCAGAGTGAGGGACAGAAGACCCGTTAGGAGACCACTGTCTAGTCCGGGAAACCCGAGATAGTGCTGATTGGGTGTAGGTTGGAGGAATGATAGCTAGAAATATGGAAAGAAATATAGGATACTTGCATTGAATATTTAGTATTTGGGGACTGCGTGTGGGGGTGGTAGAAAAGAGATGTCAAAGGTAACTCCAAGAGATCATAGACTTTATATTCTTGTCTGTGAATTTAAAGGTTATTATTTTAAAGATTACATCATGCCGCTTTAGTGATAACTTTTGGTAGCACAGCACAACGGAAATAACTCTAAAAAGAGAAGTCATGAGCTATTATTTTAGTCCTATATTATTATTATATAGGCGACTATGAACACAATGAAACATTTGGGTATCTTTGAGGAGCCCAACACTGGAAAGAACAATACGTACTTGTAATTGTTTACTTCATCAAGCCCTCATTAAGACCCAGGAGAGTAAGGTTCACTTTCAAAAAAAAAAAAACAACAACACAATTATTTTTATTTTCATTATTTTTAGTCTGATTTTCTATGTCTCTAGATCCTATAAAGAGAAGTCAAGCATGTCCCTGCATTGCCACCCCAATAACAAATCACCACTTTCTTTCATCTTACTTTAACCAACCACAGTGTTTTCCCACATCAGAAAAGCCTTCCAGTATAAAAGAGGCACTTCTGGACCCTGTGTGTATGTATCAATATAAGCCTGTTCGTGCCTTTGGGAGCCCGCGACGACACAGTCGGCTCACAGTCTCAGCCAGGTGCCCAGTTTCCGTCTGGACTCCTGACAAACTGTGTGGTCAGGAGTTAGAAATCAGAAACCCGGGAAAGGTGCAATGTGATGGACACAGCCACCCCCAGTACCATAAATGTTATCACCATCGTTTAACACATAGTGCAGGAAATCCTGTTCTTTGCAGAAGAACTTCAAAGAACCACTTCTAGTTCTCCTGGGTAACATCTACTTTTTTCTTTGCTAACCCTGAGCACATACACACACGCACACACACACACACACACACACACACACACACACACTTTCCTCTAGTAAACTGCTGGTGACACTTCATTTCTTTCCTGCCATCCTAAACCCATTGTCCAGCTGACCACTCAAATTGCCCAGCTCTCTTAGGTTGAAGAGTAGTTAACAGAGGCCACTTACTTAATCTGCTTTGCCCTGAACTTCCTCTTTCTGTTCTAGGTTCTGAATTTTTCCATTTTGGACCCACCATGTTGATCAGCCCTTCTCAGCCTCTATGACTCCTCTCTTGTCCTGGTGACATTCTTTTCTAGGAGAAGTCACCTTTTAAGCCAGCCTTTAGCTTGCATATTTTACCTTACTTTTCAATGTTAAACAAAGAAACTTGTATTCAGGTCATCAGAAATAAATGTTAGGTCCCTGAAGCAACTTTAGTAGTCTCATTTTTATTTTCCTTTACTAGTTTGTTCATTCAACGAATCGTTGACTCGATGCCTACTGTGCTCTAGCACCATGGGACAGCATTGTGGACACAAACATTCTACATTCTCTAGAGCAGCGGTTCTCAACCTGTGGGTCGCGACCCCGGCGGGGGTCGAACGACCAAAACACAGGGGTCGCCTAAAGCCATCGGAAAATACATATTTATTATACATTTTTAAATAAAATATGTATTTCTGATGGCTTTAGACGACCCCTGTGTTTTGGTCGTTCGACCCCCGCCGGGGTCGCGACCCACAGGTTGAGAACCGCTGCTCTAGAGGAAAAGACAGTGAACAAACAAACAGAGATATTCAATCATTAGTCTGTATTCTTTGATTTCCTAAAATTGTTATGGATTGATCGTCTGGAAACACAGCAGAAGTTGTGACTCCTGCTCTTGTGTCATGGGGTACAGACACCCCATTGTCTATTCTAGTCACCCATACTCCCCAGGCTGTTGGGCTTGGGTCATGAGTGTCCAGATTATGATTTGGAAAAGTAGTAGTTTCCTGGGGGAAAAAAATAGAGGCTGGCTTCTCTTAAAGGACTGAAAAAGAAAAAATAACCCAGTGTGCTTCTTCCAAGCAGAATGCCCAGCGGCTCGTCACTAAATCACAGCATTATACACATACCACAGAAATCATTTTCAAATGCCGTATATATCACACCGAGTCACTGAATGTCCCTGATGTAAACCTCCCATCAGGGTGGCGGCCGAGTGATTAGTGAACTTCAAGGTATTTTCTTCTGCGCTTTTCCTCTTAGGGTGAATAGTTATTTTTCATCTTCTCAGAGTTGTAAGTTATAACAAGATGAATGAGCCGATGGCTTGCCAAAAGCCATAACTCTCTGTTGAGTTGACATGACCATGTTCCCAATTTTGGCCTTTGAGAGCATCAGAGTAGGATAAAACATTGACGTTGACTTTTTCTGACCTTTCCCCTCTCTTTTCTCTGGGCAGAACATCTCGATGCATAATACGGTTGGTGGGGCCATGGCGGGGCCCGGAGCTCACCAGCTTGGCAGCACCCGGATGCCCAACCACGACACCAGCGTTGTGATTCAGCAAGCCATGCCGTCACCCCAGTCCAGCTCTGTCATCACACAGGCACCTTCCACCAACCGCCAGATTGGGTAAGGGACCCCCTCGACTGTCTCGGGGGGCCTGGCTGGAACTCAGGGGACTTCTGGGTGTTCTTCTTGTTTTTAGTGGTTGGATCGAATGAGACCGAAGTTGGTGTTCCTGGCTGGCGCGATGTTTTTGATGGGAGGAGGGAGAGAGAGAGTCGCTGGTGGGTGCTGTTAGACCCTGACTTTGGACTTTGGGGACAGGGGGAAAGTTAAGTCATTCTGTGTTGTTGTGACTTACTTCAAACAAGATGTGTGAGTTGTGAGATGACTGGAGGAAACTCCATGGGTGTTATGACAACCACAGCATTGTTCTCGAGACAAGTCCTTGAGGAATTGAAAAGAAGTTTCTTCCCCCTCTCTTGCTGGTCCATATTCCTTCTTGGAGTTTTCAAAAAAAATCGAAGGAAGCTGGCCCTTGCTCTCTCATTTCGGTAAGAAGGTAATGCTGAGGCATTGGTAGACTTGGTAGGATAGTCGCAGACACTCTGTATTATGGGACGGAAAGAGTTCTCACTTCTGAGTGTTGTGTGATAGATAGCTTAGCCCCTTGCTACTCAGTGTGGTCGGAGGAGCGGCAGCGTGGGAGTTACCCAGGAGTTTCTTAGAAATGCAGAATCTTTGGCCCAACTTCCTCATCTCCAGAATGAGGATGGTGTCTCTCCTTTCTACCCTCCAAGAGCAGAGTGAAGAGGAAATAAAAAGATTTAAGAGCACTCAGGTTCTTAGGAAGAAAAGGTAACAACTTAAGCCAAAGAGCTATGATAAATGTCTACCATAGCTGGATGCTGAAAACTGGTTGCGCTGTGTTTCCAGGGTTCTTTGTCTGAAGCAGGAAAGGGAGCCTGCTGGGTTTGGGATATGCATCCAAGTTTGGTTTGGATATTCAGTTAAATATCGTGTGTGACGAGTTAAGAAGAATGAAAAGCTGTAGCACGGTGTGTTAGTCTGTCTTTCCCCCTTTGTTTGTAATGCCTGTAAGATGCACACGCCGAGAGTGAGCGCTGGGGATAGCGGAGGCTGTCCTCCTTCAAATGCTCTGGAAGGGGGACCTTGTCTCACGCTTCTCGACCTATCGGGCTGGGTGGTGACTTGTGAAGACCCATCTCAGCAAATGAGAGCTGTGGGCAATGGCAATGCTGTGAGTTTGCCGTGGGTCCGTCTGGTTTCCCATTCAAGAAACAGAAAATTAATCCGGCCAATTGAATGCTCGGCTTTGTTTGAAGAAGCCAGCACTAAATTAGCCAAGTGTCTCTGTTAAAAATTCCTTTTCTTCTCAGACGACTGTGGGAGAACAAGCCTGCAGCAGGAACCTATAATACAGCGAGAGGGCGGGGCGGCTTTGTCAGAGACAGACAGCACCCACATCACCAGGGGCTCCTTTGCTCGAGGGCCTTGGCTTTGGGTGGACAATTCACAGTCAGGCCGGCTAATTATAATTATTTTATTTTTCTTTCAAGGGGAAAAAACATAAAATGTGCTCGAGTTTACTAGCAGTTTTACAGCATTCCTTCTCCCCTGGAGTTCTCCTGCCTCTCGCCCCAGCAGCCCCCAGCTATCCTCTCGGAGGCCCTGAGCGTTTGGCCATTGTTACTGCAATGCCGGTTTCTGTGAAACAATCTTTTAAGGGTTAGCACTAAATTCTAAGATGGGTGTTGACTCTGTCAATAATTTACCCAGCTGGCCCAGGGCTGTAGACTTGGGTGACATTTCTGGGCTGTGTCACTATCCCTGGGTGGGTGGGGATGTCTCCCTGGAAGTTGTGACCTCCTGACCCACTTCATTTTCACATTTATTCCCAGTCCTGGGGTGTTGTGTGTCTTCTTTCCTGGTGTGTTCTAGGACATAATTGTCACTTTTAGGACTCTGTGCCATTGCCAGACTTGGGGGAGGCGGCTTCTTTTCTTCAGATCCTTCCCTGTCGTGTTTACCATGTTGATTTCAACCCACACATCCTGTCATCTCCATTTTCTCCATGTGACCCATTCAAAACTTTGCCCGGATGATCGTGGGGGCTCAGCAAGGAACAACCCGACCCATCTCACCAGTGGATTCAGAGCGAAACTCTAGGTGGTAACATTTGGGGATGGTTGACTCTTTTATTTCTCTCAGCAAAGAGGAAATGAGTACTTATTTTAAAACATGAGTTCCCTCTGGAGACTGTGTCTTTAAATGAGCATTTGAAATTGCAGATAGGTTTTTTTAGTTTGTGTTTTTTTTTTTTTTTTTTTTGAGGCTGCACAGAACCATATTGTAGTAATATTCTGATTTTTATCACAACCTCAAATATTTAAGTGTCAAAATCTGGCCAAGCCACCTGCAAATGTTTGCCATGGCAACTGGCCAACAAAAACAGCAAACAGCAATGAAAGTCTTCATTCAGGCTTGGCTGAAGCTGCATCCAGCCAGAGGGGCTGGGACCCACCTGTGCCCACGCAGAGCTCTTTTGCTGTGGCGAGTGGGTGCGCTCACGACTGGAGCCGTGTGGAGCGGGAGGGGCCGCCTGTCTCCCCCTCCCCCTCTCCCCTCCCCTGCTTCCAGAGCTGGCTTCTGCTGCCCCCCCACCCACTGCTGCCCCCCTCCCTGCCCCTCCTTCACGCCGTGCCTCAGCTCAGAGGCTGGAAGACACAAGGGTCTGGGAAATGGGAGCAGTGTCGGTTCTCAGGGAAAACACGAGGGGCAAAGTCTGCCTCCTGGTGAGCAACCGATTTTCATACTTTCTGAGCAGGCACCGAACAAAAATAGGTGGAAATGCAAAAAAAAAAAAAAAAAAATCCAAAGAAATAGGGTTGACAGGTAGATAAGCAACACAGGCCACTCTTGTCCCGCCCCTTCCACACTCTGCCATGTGTGCCCTGTGCCCAGTTCTGTCCAAGTGGCGCTGTGATCCCCGCAGAAATGGGAGGTGAGTATAAATATCCCAAATTGCACTTGTGTGGTTAGGCAGGCTAGAAAAACACACAGCACTGGAGAGTGTGGGAGGCATCCCCAAACTAGTGACTACTTGTGCGTCGTCAAACTGGCAGACGCTCTGTCGGGAAGGGTGTCTTGGGCTGATTGATGGTAGCATTTTCAGAGATAAGTTTTCCAGATGGAAATAAAAAAAATAAATAAATAAAGAGTGAGGCATGGGCTGTGGGAGACAAGTGAGACAGAAAACAAGCATGTGTTAAATATAGATGAAATCGATTCAGCCTTGGACCAAATATGTGGCAGATTCCAAAATCTCTACTCTAGTCATTTGTATTAGATATCATGTAACAGGCTCATTAATTCCGGATCAAGCCGGCAAAGCCTGGGGAGTCGATGAGCAGGTAGTGATAGCGTGAACTCCCTCCCTCTCCCCCCCCCTTCTCCCTGTGTCACTGTCTCCTCTCACATGAGACATTTTTGTAGGAGCCAGTAATCAGTTGAGATGGTGGCTATGATCTTGATAAATCTCAGCTTTCCTGAAGACGTCTTTTTTCTCTTTTGGAGTAAACGATAGTGGATAATTCATGACCAGTAATTCTTCGGGAGGGCGCTGAGGTTAATATGGGGTGCGGAGTTCTGCAAGAGTAGATGTCATCACCAAGTTCTGACAGGGTCAGGGAGGCACTGCCAAGATACGTCACAGAGTTTCTCCCTGGATTTAACATCTAAAAATGTAATCATCTGTACACATTGAACAAATATATATATGCCGGTTAGCTTATTGGTGAAAATTAGTTGGCAGCAATTGTTTACAATGGGAGCGTGATTCTTCTAACACTGGGATATACAAATGTTTCTTACGAAGACTGATACTTGGAAAAAAGATATCTGGCCCATTGTGGAATAGTCTAGTTAACATGCCGGGAAACTGGGAAATATGTTCAACAGCATGCATATGTGAAGCCATGTAGGCCTGGAAACCTCCCTGATTTTTTTTTTTTTTTTTTCATTTTTCTGAAGCTGGAAACGGGGAGAGACAGTCAGACAGACTCCCGCATGCGCCCGACCGGGATCCACCTGGCACGCCCACCAGGGGCGACGCTCTGCCCACCAGGGGGAGATGCTCTGCCCATCCTGGGCGTCGCCATGTTGCGACCAGAGCCACTCTAGCGCCTGGGGCAGAGGCCACAGAGCCATCCCCAGCGCCCGGGCCATCTTTACTCCAATGGAGCCTTGGCTGCGGGAGGGGAAGAGAGAGACAGAGAGGAAAGCGCGGCGGAGGGGTGGAGAAGCAAATGGGCGCTTCTCCTGTGTGCCCTGGCCGGGAATCGAACCCGGGTCCTCCGCACGCTAGGCCGACGCTCTACCGCTGAGCCAACCGGCCAGGGCTTCCTCCCTGATTTTATACCAGGTTTCCTGGGACAGGCATGGCCATGGGGTGTGTGGGCGCATTAACTCTGTGGCCATAAGCTCTTTTCACGTGGGGCTGTAGCTAGACCCTATAGAGTTGATGCTTAGCCAAAAATTTCTATAAAATATTGTAGAAGCAAATCTTGTTTTATGAAAAAAATAAAATAAAAAGGAGCAGATACTCGTCATAAATTGTACCTTCTCTCACCCTTTCTCTGCCCCCTTCTGTCTTTCCTCTTTGCAATCCCTGACCTCGTCGGCCACACAGATACCAAGTGGAGCTCAATGGACATGACCAAGGGGAATAGGAATAATAATAATAATAATAACAATAATAATAATGAAAAACTTACTACATCTTAGAACTTGCTGGTGTCGAAAGCAGCGGCCCCTTTCCTATCGCGGAGAGTGGTGCGGCTTTGTTGTACGAAGTAGTGTTGCCGTGTCCATCAAGATGGGGAGGTGAATTGGTTCAAGGGTTGCTGTGTCATTGTTGCTCTGAAAATACAAACAAACAAACCAACCGAAAGAATGGAGAGAAGTCAGTCAGTGAGGCCACCACAGTTTACAGAAGACTTAAATGATACTAAGCAGTGCAGAGTGCAGGAATGCGCTTGCTCGGTGAGCGCATAGCTGTGTAAGACCATGATTAAGAGTTTTCTTACACTCTCCAAGCCAACTGAGCATGATTAAGACTGCCTACCATAAGACAGCTGTCACTGTCCCCCGCAAGCTGATGCAAGGGACATCCAGGCCACCTCCCCACCCCACCCCCCCAGAGGCAGCAGGCCAGCGGGTTTCAGGTTATCACGGGCCCTTCCCCTTCCCCAGGACAGCCTGGAGGCCCCCCCCCTGGAGTAATTCAGACCAGAAGCCATTATTTCCTGCTTTGTGTTTTGCTGAATATCACGGCTATGAACATTGCTTTATTGTTAGAAAGTTGCTGGAGCTTTCACAGCCCTGAGAACATTTACGAGGGCCCTTCGGGGGAGATGCTTTCTGGGAGGGTTGATGGATTTAACCATATGGCTCCCGTTAAATCCCATGCAGAGCCCTGAGAAATTACCTCTGACAAGGGGGCCAGCAGCCTTCCACTCACAGAGTTTTATGTGTGGAACGAAACATTAAGTACTGATACTTGAGGAAATATAGGGTTTCTTAACATTCAAAAGTTGTAATACCACATGGTATTGCGGCCAGATGAAGGGGGCAGAGCCAGCACAGCAGAGCCTCGCTGGGCGCGCGCTCCGGGGAGCAGGAACGCGCGGCTGCTCTGGGCGGGGGCGGAGCTGGGCTGGGGGCCTCGGGTCTCCCGGGCAAGCTTGGGTGTCAGCGTCCCGGCCCCTCCCGCACCTGCGGCGCAGCCGGCTGGTGTCTTAGTCAGCTCGGTCTGCTAGGAAAAAAATGCCCCAGACCCGGTGGCTTCAACAGCAGACATCTATTTCTCACAGTTCTGATGGCCGGAAAGTCCAAGGTTGAGGTGCTGGCAGATTCAGTATTTGGTGTGGAACCCCGTCCTCCCTTATAGATGGCTGTTCTCTCCTTGTGTGTGTGCTCACCTAGTTGTGTGTGTGTGTGTAAAGCGAGAATAAATATTTATATATGTGCTCTGGTGTCTGTTCCTCTTCTTACAAGGACACTAATCCCATTATGGGAGCTCCACCCTCATGACCTCATCTAAACCTACTTACTTTCCAAAGCCCCCCCCCCCCTTCTAATACCATCACATGGGGCTTAGGGCTTCAGCCTATGAGTTAGGTGGGAGGGGCACACAAACATTCACTCCCTAACAGCTAGTCGGCTTGGGAGAGAAAACTGGAGGTCATTCCCCAATGGCTCCAAGCTTTTTGTTAGAAAAAATTCCTTGATTAGCAGGCTGATACTGAAGGGAAGGAAGGAAGGAAACGAACACTTTTCCAACATCGACTACATACTAGGCACTGATCTAGTTTTGCATGTTGTTTCCTGCAATTCTCCAAGAGCCTAGAAAGGCAGACATTATATACTTGTTTTATTACCCAAAGAAGGGAAGTGGCTTTTTCGAAGTCATTCTGTCGGAGTGTTGAACACAGGGCTGTAGGACTCCAAAGCACATGTTTTCCCTGTGCTCCTGCCCACAGCCACCCCAGTGCCATGGATGACACGTGAGCATGTCTGGCCACTCGGGAGGATCATCTGCGCACAGGAGCTGGCTAATGCTCCGTGTATCTGGTTACAGTGCGAGAGCGTCTGGCTGTCACACACCTGTGGGGTGGTCAAGGGCAGAGGTGGACACTCTGAGTTGCCAGCAGCTGCCTCAGTCCTTCAGGAGAAATATATCCGAGCTCCCTGGCCCTCAGAAGGGAGCTCAGGGCTGTCTTGAGCATGTGAATACAAAGAGGGCACCTGCACCTGGGAGATCTTCTGGCCAGATTCTCTCATTTTTGAGAAAACCAGAGTCACCACAGAGAGTGAGTGCCCTCTCTGCTCCACATTTGGCTTCTTGGTTTGCACGAGGACCCCTGTGCCCTGCCAGATGAAGTGTGACTTCTAGACTTATTCATACTCTGGGTAGGCAACTCTGCCTGTGATCTCCTCTTGGAGGAAGATTTTATCTTAGAAACACAAGTCCTGCTTATAAAGTTCCAGAATCTTCCATACAAGTGTTTCTGTACATAACCCTCCACACGGACTTTAGAAACAGATAAGCACAGATGAGGGTCTGCTTCTAGAGCAGACAGCCCATGCTTATTTAGTTTGTGTTTATTGTAAATCTTGACACTGATTCTTCTCTGCAGCATATTGAAAAAACACGCCCGGAAAACAAGAGCTTACTCAGAGCCAAACCATGTCAGGTCAGAGCAGCGTCTTCGAAAAATAGAGGTCATGGGTTTAGGTTTAGTCCAGGCTCTGTCATTTAAAAGGTTTATAATGTAGGGTCAAGTACTCAACTTGTCTAGCCTCTGTTCCTTTATCTATACACGAAAGGGTTCACTAGCTGATCACAAGTCCGTCCCAGCAATAGAATCCTCATTAGATCTTTTTTTTTTCTGTCTCAGGTTTATTTTCTCTTTTGGTTTGTTTTCTCCCAAGAGCTGAGTTTTGTAGGATTTCTAGATGATCTGGGCTCCAGAATGTGTTCGCCTACCCAGTGGATGGGACAGCACAGGGCTTGGGAATGCTGGGGAAAACGAAGCCAGTCAGAGAGAGGTCCCCACATAGGAAGCCAGAGAGACCTGACTTCCAGGCTCAGCTCCTCTGTGTGTATCAACAACTTCATAATTCTGTGGAACATACCCGTTTTACAGTTGAGTAAAGTGAGGTTCAGAGGGTCAGTGCCTTGCCCTGGGTCATAATGATAATGGTATGAGCCAGAACTAGAAGCCAGGCCATTAACACCACATTCTCTCACGCGTCTAAATGAATGTGACTTCCCCGAGTTTTCGTCTCCTCACCTGTAAAATGAGAAGTAGCTCCAGAAGATCCTCCAAGTCCTATCTAGCACTAAAAAGCTAGTAATTTTCATAAAAAGTCTAATTCTGCAAACTGCTTGGTGAGACGAGGTCTTTGGGGGCTCAGTTCTGCATGCCTGACCCCATATAGTTCCCTCCTTTGACTGATCTCACCAAGAAATAATTCTTTGATGCTCACTTTG
Organism: Saccopteryx bilineata; assembly: GCF_036850765.1. Lineage (NCBI taxonomy): Eukaryota > Metazoa > Chordata > Mammalia > Chiroptera > Emballonuridae > Saccopteryx > Saccopteryx bilineata. The sequence goes on from NC_089496.1 coordinate 45,891,619, forward strand.
CCCAAAGTGGCTTTTGTTGGGGATGTAACTACAAAAACACCTGAAACAGGAGCACAATAGTAAAAGATGCAAAATAAGTCCAGTGCAAGGAATGTGGACAATGATCTTGCCAGACAACTCCATGGGGACATGCAGTTCACTGTCTTCTATCCTGGCATCATCATCATCATTATTGGGGTTACTTTGTGGAAGACCAGAAACATAGAACTTTAGCTTACATCAATATTTAGTGTTTTCCTAAGGTTAAGCCTTGGAAAAGGTGCCATAGAATTAAACACTGAGGGCTGAGAGTATACATTTCCCATAATACAAAGTGCAGTAATTAATTGCACCTTTCTGTACTTGTCATAGTTCCTGCATGGGGATTGGCTCAGTAACTTCTGTTTCTAAGGACACATTTCGAGGACACAAGCATAAATGCCTAGCTGCTGGCTCACCAATGTAGGTTTACATGGCTCACAGCATGGTGTTTTCAGAGAGAGTCCCAGGACTAAGCGTAACCATTTCTTAAAGAATGCCAAGAGTGGTATTAACATGGAAAAATGATTAGTGCGTTCAGTGCTCTGCAAGGTGAGCGTGTCTGGAGAAATGAACTTGACACAGCTGAGCTGGTCCTTTGGAACAGGGAGTACCCTTTGCTCTTTTTTTTTTTTTTTCTGTATTTTTCTGAAGCTGGAAACGGGGAGAGACAGTCAGACAGACTCCCGCATGCGCCCGACTGGGATCCACCCAGCACGCCCACCAGGGGCGACGCTCTGCCCACCAGGGGGCGATGCTCTGCCCCTCCGGGGCATCGCTCTGTGGCTACCAGAGCCACTCTAGCGCCTGGGGCAGAGGCCAAGGAGCCATCCCCAGCGCCCGGGCCATCTTTGCTCCAATGGAGCCTTGGCTGCGGGAGGGAAAGAGAGAGATAGAGAGGAAGGAGGGGGGGGGTGGAGAAGCAAATGGGCACTTCTCCTATGTGCCCTGGCCGGGAATCGAACCCGGGTCCCCCGCACGCCAGGCCAACGCTCTACCGCTGAGCCAACCGGCCAGGGCCCCCTTTGCTCTTTTGAAGAATGAGAATGTTTAAGTAACATGGCAGTATCCCAGTGGGCATTTCTGATCATTTGTAGCTTCCATTTTCTTAAAGGCTTTATGTCTCATAAAATGTAAATAACTCTGTATGACCTGATTGACAAGTAGGTTTTGCGTTAAGTGAGAAGGGCTGTTTTAGGAATTTGCAGATGGGCCATGGTGCCCGTTCCATACGCCATGTATTCATATAACTGGACATTTTGGGAGTCATAGATCATTGATTCAACAGGTTCTCTCACGTGCTTTTCCATTATATTAGACCAAATGGATTTTCTTCCGTACCATCATTTTTTATATTCTCTCTTATGAGGATTCAGTTAAAGGTTATACAAACTCTATGGACAGAACTCTATTTTACCTTTGGTTGGGTGAGAATAAATAGCACGTGCACCATCAATCTGGTCTTGCATTTGGGATGTAAAGGCAATCCTTGATCAGGGAACCCAGTGTCAATGAAGCAGTGCAAAGCCACTGACTGAGAGATGGGAAGTTATGGCTGGCGATTCTGTCTCGGCCACTCCAAAGCTCTCGGACTTTAAACAGGCTCTTTGACCCAACTGGGCCCTACTTTCCCCTCTTAGAAAAAGAAAGAATGAAACTGTAATAGATTATTGAGTCAGTGCCCTCTTGTAGCTTTAGGGACAAAGTTGTTTCATATTCGTGACTCACCACACACTGCTATGCTAGGCTGATATGAATTATAGAAGAAGAAATTCCATAAAACAGATATATTCACATTCAGCAGGATATCCAGTAATCTATTTGCCAAGTATGTTGTGCTTTTGGTAAAGATCAACATAAAATTCTTGTAGAGTAATAAACATTCTTAATGGCACCAGACACATTTAAAAGAATTTGGAGTTTTATGGTTTTCCCCCCTTTGGCAAAGTGTATTTTGGCTGGTGAATAGGCCGGTAAAGTCTGTAAAATGATAGGACCCTTGTGAGTGTGGGGTAGAGACAGGCAGGAATGTGCTTGAGTTGCTTTTGCAGGGGTGCAGATCTTTGCAGAGAACAGATGGCTCCAAGCATCTTTGAAATACCAGAAATGACTTCCTGAATAACCATACACCCATCAGATACTGGTTCAGATATGGTCATTCACAAGCCAAAGGCACAGCACTTTACAACTGACCTTCAGTCGGTTCTTTTCAGTCCGTAGAAGCCGTAAACATGTTCTACACAGATAATCATAACGATAACTGCAACAACCAACATGCTTCCCCAAGTCACCAAGCTAATGAACACTTGTCAAAGACAAAATGTGATTCTCGAAACTTGTCGGGGGGGAGCCCAAGCCTGTGGCAGACTCCTGGGGACCCCTGCGTAGCGTGATGTTTCCCTCACTTTTCCCAACATCTTGCTCAATTTAGTACCTGGAGAAGCAGTAGAGTGTTGGATTAATGGAAAATAGAGGCTGCTTCCACTTTAGTATTGTTTGAGTAGCAAGAGCGTAGCCATTTTGATGCAACTGCAAACTCGGTGAAACCGAAGTCTACCTCTAACGTTTTTCTCTAGCCCTGTGTTGAGTCAGGCTATATTGTTAATGACAAAACTAATAAAAAATGCAGCTTTAGAAATGCACATTCCAAATTATAGGTTCTCTAAAACACTGAAAGAATGAATTTAAAAAAGTGATCCAAACTAAACTGTGTACTGTTAAAAAAGACTGGAGAATTTTAACATCAGCATCCAAATGAAAATTGTCCCGTGCGTGCGTGTGTGTGTGTGTGTGCACATTTCATAATATTTTGCGTTACTAAAACATGATTTAGGCCATTTGACATGTATATAACCTTACTCAAAACTCTTGAAGAATTTTTCCAGATGCATTCTACATAGCATGGTTTTCATAATGCCCTGAATGTCCCTTATAATCTCCCTCTTACATGACAATAAACTATACCAGCACCTGGGAACCACTTTTAAAGAGCAGTTGTATTGACCGACAAGCATAAAAAGATTAAAAACAAAACAAACAAAACAAAGCAAAAAAACTCTTAACTCTTGTAGATTCAGATTAGCCCCCTAATGAAATTAGCCCCTTCAATTTTCATAAAATTGAAGTAATTCCTCATTATCTAGAAAATGACCATTTGGTTGATGGATGACGTTTTCAGAAGGAGCTACTTTTTATTTCTCTGACACTTTGGCATCATTGGTATGTGAGGGGAGATATCTAAGTGCTAATGCTGATGTCCCTGGAGGGTGGTGACAGCCAAATCCTGGAGTGGGGGAGGGGCGGCGGCTCAGGTGGAGGGTGACTATTTCATATAAGATGATCCCTGATGTGACAATGGCTGCCAGCTTGGGACTTTACCAAGGGAGGCTTTGATGTCCTGGGAAATCTTGATTGACAGCTGCAGTGGAATGAGGGTGGGAGGGCACTCATCTGACTTGCTGTCCTTCCTTTGTCCCTCCTTCCCTCTCTCTTTTTTTTCTATCTCTCCGAGAAAGAAGGGAGGAATGCGTCAAATTATTCATGTCTGTCATTTTGCCATGGCTCTGGCTAAAAGTCTGGAATTGGAGAAAGTATAAAACCTTTAACTAAAAAGAAAATGAGAGGTGTGTGTGTGTGTATGAGTGAGTGTGTGTGTATGTGTGTGTGTGTGTCTGTGTGTGTGTGTCTGTGTGTGTGTGGTGTCAGTTACTATACATGTCCCAATCCCTCTCATTGTACGGATAGTTGCTATTTATTTAATTTACCTCTGTAGTCATGCTCTTTGCAGGGAACCAGGGGAGTGAGTTTGTCCAGATCTCTCCTGGTAAATATGTGTGTTTCTGTGTGTGATGTGGGGGGAGAGAAAGAGCTTTAAAAAAAATGTGTGTGAAACTTTGGCTGTCCCACTGAAGCCACAGACAGCCAACCTTATACTGGGTCCACCGCATTCCATAATTATTATTGCCATTAGGAATAATTATTATTTGCCTCGTTTAGTTGGCAGTTTGGAGCCTGCCTGAGACAGAGGCTTCTCACAGGAGCCGCGGAACACAAAGGGCCGAGCACTCACCCTCAAGTGCTTCAACATGTTTGGACGACATCCCCTCTTGGTTCACTGCCTTGGGTTTCCTACACACTGAGCTTCAAGCTGAATGAAAGGTTCATCAGATACAAAACCAGCATGAATGAGTGCTGGCGCTTGGAGGGCTTTTCTGATTGGATGCCGGCATTCTTGGCTTTTCTCAGTCTGGAGATGAGAGTTCTTTTCATGCTGCTGCGTTCCTTTAATTAAAAATAGAGAAATAAATAACAAGGTGGGTCTTGAGTGAGAGGCTGGGCTTGAAAGGGCAGGAGAGGGAGCTGGAGAACAGGAGGAGTATCTTGTGGCGGAGCTGTGAGGTTATTCAGACCGGAGACTATTTGCAACTGTAGAGGTGGGGTTATTCAGAAGGGAGACTATTTGCAACTGTAACTTTATGATTTCCTGGCTCACTTGCTTCCTTGCACACACAGGGCCTCTCCAGGCTCCAGATTCTGCATGGTTTCTTCTCCTCTTTGCCTTATCACTTTGAAGTAACCGCACAGGCAGCCCCACACCCTTCTTTGGGACCTCAGGTAGAATGCGGCCAGGTGTCTTGAACCGTGGAGTGCTTGCGGCAGAAGCTGGGCCTGGCAAAAAGGCTCACCGAGTCATTACAGGGAAGAGAGCACGACAGGATAGTCTTCCCAGATGTATTATTGTTCCCATAAGACTTCGTTGGCTCCTTGCCAAGGGCTGTACCAGTCGCGGTACCAGTTTAAGCCTGTGGGTGCTTAAACAGAAGAGCACACACCCTTAAGTGTGGGTGTCTGTCCCCTCCCCTTAACCTCTTCCTCCCGGGGTGGGTGGGTGTTTGTAGTAAAAGCTGCTGAATCAGAAGAAGGAAAGAAAAGACCCAACAGCTTGCAGTGGGCGCATTCAGACCCAGCACAGTGAATGTCAATTTTGTGTCCACAGACACCCAATCTGTCCTCCATCCCAAAGCCAGTGAGATTCTAGACAGGGTCAGCGCAACCCATGTGCCATTGCTGGGTCTGAAGGGAGACGCCGTGTCTGTGTGACAAACATGGAATGGAGGCAGCTATGTACACACCTTCCCCCAGGTGTGATGTCCAGATAGGGTGGGCAACAAAGATCATTGAAAAGTGACTTCTTTTACTATTACACTCTCATTAAAAGGGCTCCTTGGATGAAAGCCCCTGTATAAATAAGACACAAGCGAAAGTTTCACTGTAGCGGTTTCCAGGAATCTGTGGTCCGGGGTGGGATATGGAGGAGCCTGTCTTCAGGTAAGACTGTGAGCACAGAACTGTGCCTTTTCATCTTCCACTTGTTCTAGGGACATAAGGGACAGGCCAAGGAGATGGCCTCTATCGCCATGTCGTTTAAGAAAGGTGGAACCTTAATTTGTTCGTTTTCAGTGGTAACCTTCGCAAGGAAGCATGTTTGCAGAAAGCCGTGTGGGGTGGATCGTTCATTGCAGTCCCTGACCATCACTGTTCCCTTTCTCATCCAGAGATCCTGTTGTCCTGAGTCATTTTTCGTCTACCGATAGGAAGTGCTTGCTTTAATGGTACTTCTATAGAAAGCACTTGATCCTTCACGTTTCCATAACGGATTGCTCTGGAGAGCTGCGAGTTTTCCAAAGTCTGGTATATTGGTTTCTATAGTGATGGGCCTGATGTTTCTTCTATTAAAAGCTGTCTCTCCATTAATTGACTTAATTTTAGGCCTTTTTCCTGTTGTCAAGCCATGAAAAGAGCTGGCAAATTCTGTGAATTGTTCCGGAATGAGGTGTGTGGTGAGTTTGGGAGGAGCTGCCCCGCGGAACTGGGTACTTACTGTCAGGGCCCAGAGTCACATCAGATGGCGGAGCTTGAGGGAGGAACGGTGACATCACAGTCTGGCAGATGACAACACTGGGGAAGCAGTTGTTTTCTCAGCTGCGCAGGAAAGTCCCGACCGCCTGGTGTCAGAGACGAGCAGGTAGACCCCAGCACGTGACAGGGTGGTGCGCATGTGCCGTGCTACACAGACTGACTGTTAGAGCGAGGACAGGTCGAGTCCGCTAACCTGGGCTCCGCAGAGCCTGCGTGGGGGCCACGTGGGGGCCGGACCGCAGGGCGGCCTGTCCGCCAGCTTGGCCTCCCCCAGAGCACGACTTGATTTCATTGAGTTTCCACATAAGCATTTCTTCGAAGAAAGAGTTCTCCAGCGAGGGAAACGTTCGCAGACCTCCGAGTCAGGAGCTGCTTTCCTGTCCACGGACTGTGAGGAAAACACTGAGTTCTCGGGCAGGCTCAGGGAGGCGCCATCTGGAAGACCCGCTTCCCGCTGAGCCAGCGACGCCGTCACCGCGGCAGCGGCCGGGAAAGGCGCTCGGCAACACGGGCTGAGGTTTCCAAGTGGCCGGCGTTTCTGGGGACGAACACCTGCGAGGACTTTCAGCAGGGGAGTGGGAGGGGAGAAAATTGTAAAGAGAAAGACGAAAGACGCCAGGACTGCAGAGAGATCTGCGTTTTCATCTCCCGGGGAAAAGTAGAAAGCAAGCGCAGAGGGTAGTGTGTGGTTTCCGTTCACTCTCTGGACACGATCCGCTGACACTTCTGCTCCCCGGGCCGGAGGCCCTGAGGCCCAGGCGGGCCAGGCGGGCCAGGCGGGCCAGGGGGCAGCGTCCTCAGACTGAGAATCCTGGCGCCGTAGCCCCCCCCCCCCCACCCCTTCGGTCTGCAGTCTTCCTCTCTCGGTTTGGTTAGCTCTCCAGATTTCGCTACTGTTTGTCTCTCTCTTTACAGTGTCTCCTCTCCCACAGTCCAGCCTGAACGGTGCCTCTCTGCACGCACACCTGGAGAGACAGCGCGCCTGCTTCCTCGGAAGCCTCCTCCCCAGCGCGCAGCCCCGGGGACAGCCCCTCGCTCCTTCCTCCTTCCCAGCCTCGGCGGGTCCTGTCTTACAGGCAAGACTCAGGGGTTTCCATCTTCAACTACTGTACGATGTTGTTGGGAGTCGAATTGCACCCCCCAAAAAAATATGCTGAAGCCTCAACCCTGCTACCTCTGAATGTTACCTTGCTTGGAATCAGATCTTTGCAGATGTCATCAAGTTAAGATGAGGTCATACTGGATAAGGGCGGACCTTACACCCAATGATCGGTGTCCTTCCGAGGAGGCCAGGCGATGGCAAAGACAGAGGTTGGAGTGGTGCATCTTCAAGCCAAGGAAAGACAAGGTTCAGCAGCACCTGCCCAGAGCTGGGAGAGCACTGGGGGCGGGGGGGGGGGGGTCCCTCCTCAGAGCTTCCAGAAGGAACCACCCTGCCAACACCTCGCTTTCAGATTTCTAACATCCAGAACTTGGAGACAATAAATTTCTGTTGTTTTTCAATCAGTCAGTTTGTGGCAATTAGTTATGACAGTCCTAGGAAGCTAATACACGTGTCTTCATATAATTAGGGAATTAATTTTAATTGTGATTAAAAAAAAAAAACCCATACAACTATTACTCCATTCTCCTTTTATTCAACTGGAACAGAAAGGCAGCTTAAAACATTAAAGAGAAAAAAAGTTAACTAAGAATAAAAATACAACTACTGTTTGGAGAACGGCTATCTTGTTGGAGTTGGGAACCGTCTGCTGGGTTACCCCTCATTCTGCAGTGGTAGAGAAAGGAGGCAAAGAGGCCGGCTCTAGGTCAACACATCTGCCACTCATACCTTCGGATGAAAGATGTTGTTAGAGGTTTACCTGGGCTGCAAACCTAAACTGCCATAGAAATCCACTTGGGGGCGAACGGGGGAGAGCATGGCTTTTCAGCCAGGCGGGCTCTGCTCGCTGGTATCCGCTGGATTCTACAGCGCGCGGTTTTTTGTTGGTGAAGCTGTCTAACCTATAATCTACGGCGAATGCAGGATCAGCACTGCATGTAGGTAGGGGAGCTCTTGACCTCAGCCTTCCAGAAGGTTTTTAGCAGCTAAGGACATTTCCTGAACATTGAAGGCCAGGGCGCCAGCAACTGGTCTGAGTAAGGACAGTCCAGGGGATGGGTTTTCGTTTGGTTTTGCCATGTGTGTGTGTGCATGTGTGAGTGTGTGAGTGTGTGTGTGTGTTTCTTCAGACCCTGAGCTTAATCACCAAGAGATTACTTTTCGGTGGTGCCTAATTCCTTTCAGGCCCTCCGCCTGCGGCCTGGTGCTCATTTTCATGACTGATCAGGGCTTGAGCTGCTGTTCTCCTAATACACGTTTGGAACAAGGAAGTAGCTTACTTATGTGGTAGCACTGTTCTTTTGATCTGTTAACTTCTCTTAATTCTTTTTGAAGCATCCTTCTGCCTCCTTTTCTGGCTCTGAGTGATTTAAAGGAAAGACCCTGGAGTTTACAGGCTCTGAGAAACCTAATGCTCTGAGAAACCCCATAAAGCCCACCATCAGAATTGTGTTGGGGGGTGCGGGGCTCCGAGATGGCCACCCAGAGCGAGGGCCCGCTCGGGTGACAAGAGCCAGCTGACATGACCTGTGTGAAGCCACCCCCGAGGACCAGTTTGTAAGCTGCTCATCCCTGTGGAGGTGGGACTAAACTGAGCCCTACTCAAGCAGGAGAAAATTTCCTACTTCCACTCAGGGAAGTGTGCTCACCCTTCAGTATAAGAGATATGAAGGGTTTTTATTGCACCTACCCCTGCCCCCCAGCCCCTTAGTTTGAATAATCCTATCTTAGGAACCGTGAGCATTTTGGCTCCTGAGTGATCCTAAGTTTTCTTTTATCAACGGGCTCCTCAAAGCATTGCATCCCCTTGATTCCCTTAATATTTTAAGGGAACCAGAGAAGGGAAGCATCCCCCCCACCCCCCCCGGCCAAACCGCTGAGTTGATGTGAAGTGAAACCTCCTACCGCTCACGCTCTTTGTGGCCGTCAGCCTTCCTGGTCAGGACTTCTGGTTGGGTGTTTTCCAAACGCAGGGACTTCTCTGGAGCCCCGATGAAGGCCCCATAGGAAAGCACAGGGCACTGCGGCAGCGGCAGCTGGATGAGGGGAGGAAGCAGAGGGTTCCCCAGAACAGCTCAGAGCTCTGGGTGGGAGCAGGATGTTCTCATAACCTTCCTGAAATAGTAAAAACTGGAAAGACATTCCCTGCAGTACAACCCCATAAAAGCAATAGGGAGATTGTGCCTTCCAGCCTTCTGCCAACCCCTGCCTCTTCCCAGCTGGGGTGTTACGTGGAAGTCTTCGCATGGCTTACTCTCTCCTCATCCCCAGCTTTGTACCCCCCACTGGAAGTGGAGGCCGAGAAGGATGACGGCGAGGGCTCCCATCACACGGTCACAGCAAGCGTTTTCCTTTGGCGTGACAAAATGAACCATGCGCCTCGGACTTTGAAATGATTAAGAAGTTCCAATCAAAATACAAAACAAGCCCTGGCCGGTTGGCTCAGCGGTAGAGCGTCGGCCTGGCATGCGGGGGACCTGGGTTCGATTCCCGGCCAGGGCACATAGGAGAAGCACCCATTTGCTTCTCCACCCCCCTCTCCTTCCTCTCTGTCTCTCTCTTCCCCTCCCGCAGCCAAGGCTCCATTGGAACAAAGATGGCCCGGGCGCTGGGGATGGCTCCTTGGCCTCTGCCCCAGGCGCTAGAGTGGCTCTGGTCGCAACATGGCGACGCCCAGGATGGGCAGAGCATCGCCCCCTGGTGGGCAGAGCGTCACTCCTGGTGGGCGTGCCGGGTGGATCCCGGTCAGGCGCATGCGGGAGTCTGTCTGACTGTCTCTCCCTGTTTCTAGCTTCAGGAAAAAAAAAAAAAAAAAATATATATATATATATATACACACACACACACACACACACACACACACAAAACAAGTTTTAATTTAATGAAGGCTTCTCAAAAGTGGTTTGCCAGCGAGCATCGGTAATAATTACATTCCAGCTGGTAGCAAGAAGTGTGAAAGAACGGGACGTCCCGGCATGTTTGTCTGTCCCACAAAACCACCTTCTGGGTTGGGATCACTTTCCCTACCTGGTGACTGCCTGGCTCAGAAGGGCTGCAGGCTAGGGCGCCCTGGCAGCAGCCCAGGGCGCGTCTGAGGGCACAAACCAGACGTGAGGTGGAGAGTGCGGTCCAGCCGTTGCTCCCGGCTGGCAGCCTCTTGCTCCGTGACCAAATAACAACAACAGAAGAGCGCCTCAGATGTGACTGTAAAAGGGGAATCGTTACCTCCACAGGGTTTTGGCTAGTTCGGTTATTTATCTGCACTTGGCTTTATTCCCAAACAAGGATTAGAGGAGCAGTACAGAAAGTAAAACGCAACATTAAAAAAAAAGAAGAAGAATTTATGGAAGGAAGGGAAGCAGTGTGAAAGCATTCTAGATGAGACCAGAGGATGCTGAGAGCGGTCTGTCTGTCTGTCTGCTCATGACGTTGGCCCCGAGCGCTGTCATTTAATCCACACGACTCGAGGCTGAGTCTGCTGACGCAGACAGAGAATGTCCTGCAGGAGTCCCAGGCTTTCAGAGGGGAAACGGAGCTTGACTCTGGTCCTGCAGCAGGTTTCCAGGTCCACGGCCAACCTCGCCTAACTGTGGACGCAGAGCGTCATCAGCATCCTGTTTTGGGGACACGTGTTAATGGCCACTGAAGGAGCAGGCCAAAGGTAGCAGGATTCTTGGAGAGTTAAAAAAAAAAAAAAGTTTTGTAAAACTAAGCAGGCCATTGTGAAGGTGGACCGGTGGGGGTGTGACAAGGGGGTGCGCGCACGCGGGGGGGGGGGGGGCAGACTCATATTAAAATCCTGATATAAAGTTCTAAGCGACGAATAAGAGGCTTAAATACATAAAGAGCAAGGCTAAATTTGGACCAATTTCCTGTGAAATCTCTTGTGTAATATTTTCAATTTGTGCTTGTTTAATGTGGTTTATTTTCCTAAGGTTCACAGTATAGGTTTTAAATTCAGCCTTGACTGCGCACATGTGTCGAGAGGTTATAAAATCAGAGCCAGCTCAGACCAGTCTCCGACTGGGTGCCCTTTGGTGGAAAACATTACCGCCTTTTCAATACCTAGGATGTCTTCGTGGGCCCGCATTGAGTTTTTCCCCCCATCCAGTTCCCCGACGACTTTGCCATCACCTGCCTTTACCAGCACAAGGCCAGGCACGCGTTAGTATACTGAGAGATGCCACAGGGCCTCTTCGCTCCACACCAGAATTCCAGGGTTCTCTGGGGCAGGCCTCTGACCCCTCTGTGAAGTCTCAAGCTCTTGACACAAAGGGATAATTCCTCCCTGCTTGTTAAAATAGAGAACCCACCTCAGGCTCTCCCGAGGGCTCTGATGTGCTGGACAGAGTTTCAAGTTTAGCCTCTGATGTCCTGGATCACGCCTTCTCTAGCATGTGACCATTTCCTACATGTAGCAGTAATCTTTTTGGTGACTCGAATATAGTACGTAAGAACTATGGTAGACTGTAAAGTCAGACTTGAACAAAACTAGATGGACTCTCTGTTGGTCACGGAACTTCTATGTCAGACCTTGTATGACAGTTACCTGGTCTTTGTCTCTCCCTCTAGGCCTTAGGTCCTTAAAGCAAAGATTGTGCTGTATTCATTTCTGTATCTCCTGCAACACCCAACACGTTGCATAATATGAATGAAGGTGTGCTTATATGTATATGTGGGGATAGATCATCCAAAAGAATTTATGCATATGCCCAGTTCCTTAATTTTAAACAGTAACAGATTAGTAGGAGAGAGAATGTTTCATAAGTGTTCTTTTCCTTCTTCACTACCATTCAACAAAATATTCATCATTCATTCATTCATTCATTCATTCATTCAGCAAGCATCTGTTTTTCCCCTCCCCTGAGGATACATAAGCCTTCCAGGTCTAGGTTGCAAAACCAGAAAGAACCATTTATAGCTCTAGCTTTTGTTTCCAGCTCTGCCTGTGACACAGTGAGCAGTGGCATCGACATCTGGCATCTCCTTGCCTCCACTGTTTCCTTACTGATTCTTTCGACTTTTGTTTTTTCTTGGCATGAGTCTTTCCCAAGATGGTGGATCTGGGCTAGAGGCAGTCCAGGAGTTGTTTTCCAAGCCTCCGTTTTCCCCGGAAAGAGGCTGAGGCTGGCCTTCTTCCTGGGAATGTCGCTTCTCCTCACCTGCCTGCCCAGCTTTCTAACTAACGCAGGAGTGGTGTCAGGAAACGAGCAGCCTAGAGATGTGAGTCTCCCTGTCTGGCCACTTTTCCCCCTGATGTTCTGTTCTGAAAATTTGCAAACGCATAAGAAGCTTAAAGAATTGCTTACTTATCACCTGAATTCTACAATGACCATTTTGTTGTATTCGTTTCGTTCTCTATTTACACATATTTGTTCCTCCATCCATACATCAATCCATCTTATTTTTTCGTGCATCTCAAAGTAAGTTGCAGACATCAGTAGCTCTGCCCCCAACCCCTTCGGCATCTGTGTCATTAAATAGAGTTCATTATGTGTTTATTTTTTTTACAGAGACAGAGAGAGGGAAAGATAGGGACAGACAAACAGGAACAGGGAGAGATGAGAAGCATCAATCATTAGTTTTTTCTTGAGACACCTTAGTTGTTCATTGATTGCTTTCTCATATGTGCCTTGACCGCGGGCCTTCAGCAGACTGAGTAACCCCTTGCTCAAGCCAGCAACCCTGGGTCCAAGCTGGTGAGCTTTTGCTCAAACCAGATGAGCCTGCGCTCAAGCTGGCGACCTCGGGGTCTCGAACCTGGGTCCTCCGCATCCCAGTCGGACGCTCTATCCACTGTGCCACTGCCTGCTCATTATGTGTTTATGGTTCTTTTTCGTTGTTGCAATTTACAAAGAGTGAAATGTACAGATTTCACGTTCATCTATGGCCACCTTTCATGTGGGATATCATTTTCTTTTCGAGCCTTTCTTATTATTAGTAACTAACCGTGATGATGAAAAAGATTTTGCGATACCAAGGTGAGCATATTGAGGCGGTAAGTGTTCACAGAACTTGATTCTCTACCTGTTGATATCTTTTCTGCTCAGGAAGGAGCAGAGAGGGGCAGGAGCAGGGGAGGTTTGCATACGGAAAGCCTCACTTTGTGAACAGACTGCATCAGCTCCTCCTGCCCTCTGTGTGTGCAGCTCCTCTTGTCCGAAGTCCCTTCTTGCTGCAACAGGAGGAGAGGTGCTGTACGTGGTGGTGAGAGACACAGCTTTGGCGTCATGGAGCCTAAATTCAGTCCCGCGTTACATTGACCTTGGGCAAGTTCTGCTTTCCATCACTCAGAGCCTCCGTTTCCTCAGCTGTTAAAATGAGGATACTGTTATCATATAAGGTTGTGATGCTTCAGTAAGAAAATGGATGAGAATTTTCTGACATGTAATACATTTTCAATGACACCCACTATTAGCATGATTACCACCTAAATACCACCTCAGTTTCTGGTTAGAGGGTGAGTGTGTATGTGTGAACAATCAATTTAGAAAGACTCTAACATTTTTCAGATTACCAAAGTGAATATTTTGTGTGATCGGTGAATTTTTGAGGAAAGAGTGCAAATTTATTTTTCGACCGTTTTAATGAAAATGAGCACTGTCTAGTCGCATCTGAGATGTCTACTTTTAGTCCTAACAGACAAAGCATTGGGTTTTCCTCGCAATATCTCTGTTTTGTGCCCCTGGAGTTAACACCTTAGTAAAAGAACAGCCATGGACAAAGGACATCGTGTTTCCTTCACATTGTCCCAGGACCTCATTTGTAGCTTAAAGTCACAAAAATTGTGGTTTCCTTTTTGCTCAGACACAATACCATTTCTGCAAGCGGCTGGCTTAAAATGTAGGCGTCTTCTTGGCTTCTCCTGTGCGTTGGCCTCCAGCTTAGATCAGTCACGGATTCAGTTGACCCCCCCCCCCACTCTTTTCCTCCCAAGCCTCATGGTTCATGGCAGTTTACATAGTACCCTGCTTCTAAGACTCAGAAAACATTTGTCGATTTGCTTAGGTCATGGGACTATTTCTTAGAAACCCACGCGAGGGAAGTCCAGCTCTTCCAGGAAACTAGTCCACTGTGACTTGCCTTCGGCAGTAATAAAGGGAGATGGGTTTAGGGAAAGTTAGAAGCTGTGGAAGCTGTCCCAGAAGACGGACAGGGTCCAATGGAGACCGGCTACAGAGCGCCATTGGAAGAGCAAAAAAGTGACCATCTGAGCCTGAAGCCCCTTTTCTAGCGAGTCAGAAAAGAAAGCGTGCTAGGCAGGCACAGCTCACCGGGAGGCGTCAGGAGTGAGGACGTGGCGACTCGGACACGTCGCTAACATGGTAGCGGTTTCCCTGAACTTTGTGCTGGGGACCCGGGCGCGCCGACCGTGCCAGACACTTGCTGGAACAGCGCACGAAGGGGCCCCACGGGGTACGCGGCGACTTCCAACTGACTTGAGTTTGGATGGTCATAAGTGGGGTAAAGCTATAGGGTGGTCAGCCTCGGCTCTGAAACTCGAGTGGAAGCAACGCGGGTCCCTCAGCCCCTTTCAGTTAGTCTTATCGGAGCAGGCCATCGCAGAGCAGATAGACAGGTAAGTCTCAGAGACCTCTGAACCCAATTAAAGTTATACCACAAAGAAATCAAACTCATGTGGTTTGCATTTCAGAAAGCTACATTTGGTGGGCTGTTCCTGTTTTAATTCGGTAACCTAATGCAGACCATGTGAACATTTGAAACGCTTTTAACAGTTAAACCAGCTCAAATAACACAAAACCAGAGCAGCAATAAAGAATGAATTAAAGCTGATTGCAACTGTGGCCAACATAATTTTTTTTTTTTTTTTTTTTTTTGCCTTGCAAAGAACTTGGGGGGAAGAGAATGCAGGACCAGTGGGGGGAAAGACAGGTATCCCCACTTTCAACTTCGAGTCAAGCAGCAGGCACTTTGACTTCTTTTATTTCTTAAGCAAATGTTTGAAACAGATTAACTTGGAAGGTGTACTTAAATCTTGAAGGGATTTTAGACAAGGGAGTAAAGGGGGTTGACATCCTTTAGAACTGATACCTTGGTAGTTAGGAGCTCTGCCTTCCCCCTGCTGTCTAAGGCAGTTAGCTCCGTGGGCAAGGGCCCAGTGCTAAGCCTACAAAGGTCAAGAGTTCAATCCTGCACGGGTCACTTAGCCTTACACTGGGAGAGGTGGGGAGGCAAGCCAGATCTGAGGGCCATAGCCTGAATAGCCCATGTGTCTACCAGGGGTGACCCAGAATGAGAAGCTGAGACAATGGTGATCAGTTGGCGTGTGCTATGTACCAGGTGCACTCAGTGCCACATACCTAACCCAGTCACCGAAGCCCTCGGTGCCTCCGTTTTCTTATCTGTAAAATGGGGATATAATTATGATTCCTATTTTACAGATGAACAGACTAAAGCACAGAGAAGTTATATTACTTTCCTGAAGTCACATAGGTAATAAAGGGAGGGACCAGGATTCCAACCCAGGTGTTCTGGTATGACTAGCTTCAGCACAAGCACCATATACCACTAAGGCAGGTTTAACAATTCAAAGGCAAATCCACCTGCTGATAATGAGAGCAAAAGGCATAAGCTTCAACCCAGCCTGTTAGGAACTCCAAGAGAGAAACGATGGTGATAACCACACCCAGGCTTACCACAGTTGCAGTGTGTGCACCACAATACTTGCTCCATTTATGTTAGTTGTGTTAAATTTTATACACACAGAGAAGATGCCTCCAGAAGAATGGTTGGTGTGCCCCAGCACCCATGGATGGGAGACATTTCTATGAATAAATCTCAAAGAGATGGTGAACGTGCATTGAACTGATTTCCACGTACCTCCAGGCTCTTGACGGGAGAGGCGTGGGTGTGATGGTGGCGGCCTGGGCTCAGCCTCGTGAGATGTGCCGTAGGTGATAACTAACCGCCCGCCGCACTTCCCAGAATGTGCCGACTTTGTCAGAGATCCAAAGGAGTAAGGGAGAGAGGACCCATTGATTTCAGATCCATTAGCGACAGAAAGCCTGCCAAGTGGGAAAGAGGAAAACTATAGGAAGAAACTTTATTTGCAAACTCCTGAAAGGTTATCACCAGCAGCAGGGAGCCAAAGAACCGCCGGTGGGCAGAGGCGCTCTGCTGAGCCCCCGAATGCCGAATGCCGTTCCTGCCGGAGCAGTGGGAAGCCAGCTTGTCAGTCTCCTCTGCGGGCAAGGCCCGGTTCATCTGCCTGGTTTTGGCAGACACTCCTTTCCAGAATATGAGAAACATGCCTCCTCTCTCCTTACAAAATGAAAACTATTACCGATGGTGCCTACTAGATGCTCCAGAATGAAACTTAAAATATAAAGTATAAATAAAAAGTAAAGTGTATCCCTGGTTTCGTCTTCTTAACCTCGTAGATGAAGTCAAATGGTTAATTACCGTATCATAGGCTAGGTAACTCCTTTCACAGCCCCAGTTCTGTTATTAGGGGGAGAAGTGGATTCAGACACACTTGATGAATATACTGTCTGTTTGACTTCAAGGTAAGAGAAATCTAGTTACCAACCCCCCCCCTCAGCTACAACTCTGGCTTCAAGGATTACAGCCCACTTAACTCTCTTTAAGGCTGGGTAAACACAGGCTGCCTAGCCTCCTAAACATTCCTCAGGTTATTGGTCTAGTTATAATTAACCTTCTAGAGAAGTGTTCAGGTCCTCCTGATCCCCCCGGGTCAACTCTGCCCTCCTTCTGTGGCATGCCTAGGTGACTTTCAGTGTGTCACCCACCCAGCTAGTCTGGGCACATCGGGTGCCCAGAGCTCAGCAGACCGTAGCTAAATAATTATCGGAGAGTACATGGTGAATGGAACAAGGCAGTCCAGGACCTCGATTAACGTTGAGGACAAAAATTCATCTTCTCTCCACTTTCATATCAAACTCTATCTCAGCATCTGCTTTCAGAGGACCCGACCTGTGACAGGGTCCTTCATATATATGAGGCCCAGGCAACCAAATGCCTTGACTTCCAAAGAGTTTAATTTTTTCTCCTTAGGTATGTGTTCTCGGCTACAATTTAAAATTTCTGTTCAGCAGCCTCTACAAGCCACTGTAGCTACACAGGGCCACAACATTCTGTGAATTTCATATGGTTCAGGACACGCGAGTCACCAGAGATCTGTGATATCCTAGTTTAGTCCCTAAACATCCATCAGTTATTTCTAACTCTGCTCATGTAATAAATATCTCTTGAGCACCCCCACCCGCCAACTCCCTCACAAGCCAATGTCTGTGGTCTCCTCCATGAAAAATATGTATTTTAAATCTATTTTAAGTTATACATATTTCATATATTTTTATGTATAAGTAAATAATAAAATAATCATTTCTATATTATTAGGTACTGGCTGGGCTCTGAAAAAAAGCGGAGAGAGGAACAGACATGATTATGGAACACACACTTTAGTGAGGGTGATGGACATTAATTGACTATTTATACAAATACCGATAAAGTTGTAACCCTTCATGCCTGTTGCTATGAAATGCATCCCGGAGAGGAGCTTGACTTTGTTACAAAGGTCAGGAAAGATTTTCAGAGACATTTTGGAAGATGGAGGTATCACTCTAACTTTAAGGATGGTGTTGGCTCTATAGGTCTATCCAATCAATGATCTAATTTAAAATAAAGTTTAAATAGTCCCAACATTTCTTTCTGCTCATACCTTAAGCCCCATGGTATACCCACTTTCTTTGGTGGGTCCTGTTTCTGTCTCACACTCTATATAATAGCAAGCACCCAGCTGTGCGAGAAGGGATAAATCACTTTTAACTTTAGCCAAAGTCTGAGCAAAAAAGAGGCCTCCTTCTTTCTCCTTTTCAACCCTTCCCACCAACATGGTGTTAATTTCAAAGCTGGTGATGAAGATTGAACATGGAAAAGGGTCTGGCTTATGGCTCTTTCTTTTGGCAGCAGCAACTTTGGGAATAATTTAGAGATCGCATTTCAGACCCATTTTGCACACCATCAAAGCGAAGGGGATAGGCACCGATGCTTTTGAAATCGGAGGGCCAGGCCAGTCTTCATGTGACTCCAGTTGGTTCTCTGGCGTCACAAGTTCAGCAGACGGATATCATACGCCTACCTCTGGTATGGTGTTCTGGGTTCCTCGGGAAATCTGATCCTTGACCTCACTTTCATCATGCCTACCACAGCGCTTTAGGCCAAGACCTCCTAAATCACAACGTCATGCAACCCCTCTACCCCACGGACCCAAATGTAGGGAGTTCAGTGAGCCCTCCCAAAATCTTTCCGACTGGAAGATTCCCTTCAGAGATGAGATGGTACAGTTTTTATGAGACTTTGGGGTATATGGCAGCTCCATAGAAATACCAAGGAGTGAATATTCCCTTAAATCAAACATAATGCATGAGTATTCCCCAAAATCACTTTTACTGAATATTTGAGCAGCCAGGCCAGTGGGGACCCAGACAAAGGTTAATTACTTCAAAGTCAAAGATGCTCTGAATAAAACAAACTGAAACTTTACTCTTTCTAAAGGACAAAGAAAGGGGGGGCCAACCACCACAAATATCTCAGAACTGATTTTTTTTTTTTACATTACATATATTAGAGGAAAAGTATGATCTATACTGCAACTTATTTCCGTAACAGCACTCTGGGCTCCAAAAGAATTGAGTCACCGATGCTTAGAAGCATCTCAATTGCCCATTTTGAACAGTTCATATTAAATTATTGAAAGGAGAATGTACTAGAATTGTCTCTTTCGATTTTCCTATCCAATAAAACAAGCTCCTTTTGCCATATGTGAACTCTTTTGCATGGGTTAAGGGCATGAACTTGTAGCCAGATAGACCTGGGTCCAAGTCCCGGCCCCACCGTGTGCGATGGCCCAGCCCAATTGCAATGTGACCTTGGAATGCTTACCTTGTCCTGCCTCAGTTACATCATTCCAAAAGTGGGGATAATAGCAATCAATTCGCACAGCTGTCATCAGAAATAAATGAGATAATACATATGTAAAGTGTTTAGCGTTGCGTTCCTTATAACGATGCAAAAGTATTAGCTGTGATTATTGCTATTGTTACTAGCACATGATAGTGATTTTCCAGAGTGGAAAGGATCCCAGTTTATCTAATGACTTGGGAGCCTTGGGGCCAAAATAGGACCATATGATGCTGGTTCCAACGCACTCACTGCTTAACTTTGCACTGGGACCAAGCCCATGATTTAGCCTAAAACCTGAAATGCGTTGGTGTTCTAGCTTGAAGTCAAGAATGTGGCTAATGGATAGTTAAACCTTCCCGAGTAAACGCTGAAATTACTGGCTCCATTATCTTCTTGGCAGGGTAAGCAGTGCAGCTCCTTCACTTTCCCAGCTACGAAACGCATGTTGACAGGACAATCCAGGATCCCAAGGGTTGGATAAGTACAAGTTGCACGAGGCCTTCCACTTGATCCTCGGTTATTGCTTTCTGATGAAGTATAGACATTTGGCCACCAGAAACGGGCGTTCTCTCAGGAGCAGTGCAGGAGCAGAGCACACCTCTTTGCAAATGGAAAGCTGATCTTTTCGTCCTGCTTACTCTACTACAACGGTTTTCCGATGTCCATTGAAGACTCCGGATAATATGGCGTTTCCAGTGTACTTTCCACCAATAAAGTATGGCAACAATGCCCTCGGGAATGTACAGAGACTTGATTCCGGATCAGAAAAGATAAACAGTGGACCTGGAAGGTCTGGCCTAAGTGCAAGTCATATTCTGTGCAAATAATCCTTGAGAGGATCCAGTGTCAGTTTGGATGCTTCGTTGAATTTGGTGTTGGACCATGTTGAGGGGGAGGGGATAACCTGTCCTTAGTCCCATCCTAGGACCTCATCAACTTCTGCCTCCACTCTGGAGCCTCTTCAGACTTCCAACGTTGGGACCTGATGAGCCACGGATTAGCTGAATCTCTCTGGTTCTGCTTGAGGAGGATTCCAGCCTGCATGGGAGGAAGGATGGTCTTCAAGGCGAGGAAGAACAAAACAGGAAGGAACAACAGGCCAATCAAGCTGCTTCCTACTGACGGGAGGGAAAAAAAGACAATACTTGTTCACTACACTTTAATTCCGAGAAGGTGGAATATGGACCTGGAGTGAGACATTTTTGGCAAACAAATGTTGATTTCTTATCAAAGGAAAAGACAAGAAAGGGAGGTAGAACTAAGACTTATTTATTCATGAACTTGACACTTTAATGAGCCACCTCATTTAAGAGGAGAAGTTGTGTGAAAAGGATGAGTAACCACTCTAAGGGTTGAAAGGATCTTTTGTGTGTAGTGGAATATTTTTAAAGCTACCCTCAAGCATCATCGAACACTTGGCCTGTGAATTATTTCTGTGATCATTAGACTTAATTGAAGAATTATAACAACTTCTCCTGATGCATTTGGCCATTCCTTGTGTCTGGGTTAATTAGCACTGGCAAGTGCATTAAGCTAGTGTAATATCACTCACCCCTAACCCAGAACTAGTGATTGAACATCTTGTGGGCCAAACTCCTTCTTTCCCTCACTCTATCCATCATTACTTTATCTGAATACTGCTCTATTGCATTGGCCTTGCTCAATTCGCATTCTGTGTGGGTGACCTGATAGTGTTAAGAAGCTCAGTGTAGGTTCATTGGTGAGTTTTTCCTAAAGAGTATAAAGTGGGTCTTAGTTTAAAGTGGGTCAAGATCATTTTTGATCTCTATGGTATATTTTAATGAAAAGAATTTTCATTATTTTTTTTATAAGTAAGGGTTACCTCTCCTTCCTCCCTCCCTCCCTCCCTCCCTCCCTCCCTCCCTCCCTCCCTCCTTCCCTCCCTCCCTCTTTCTCTCTATCTGACTGTCTTTCCTTTTTTCTTTTATTGCTACCTTAAGCAACCTAGAAAAGGCGAATTGAAACTCATAGCTTTTCTGATTCAGTATGTCTGATATACATCCTCAGCCTCCTCCTGTTTTGTTGACAGACAGATTTTGATGAGAATTTTCTGTAAGAAAAGGATGCTTGCTTTTGTACAGTAAATTACATGAGATTAGAAACATACCCTTTTCTTCAAATTGTGTTGGCAATTTGATCTGTAGGAGGTGATTGAAGCTCCAGCTTTGAACTAAATTACTATAGCTTAAGTCTCCAAGTTTCATTTTAAGTTCATTTGAAGTATACACAGGAAAGATGACAGAGAGAGAGAGAGAGAGAGAGAGAGAGAGACTGTAACAAATAAGTTATATTATCCCAGATTTTGGGGGGGGACTTTCTTTCTCAAATAATGCTAATTTTAAAAACGTGAAAATTAGCCCGTAAATACATATTCTGGGATTTTACCATTACCCACTAACTAAAAGTTAATCTATTAGAGTGTCTGGAAATACTAAAATAATTTTACAAGATTATACTCACAAGAATTTTGGCCTGTTATTATTATGAGACTGCATATTGGGGAGAGGGGACAATATGTTCACACGTTCCTGTAGAGATACCTCATTTAGCCAAAGCAGACCCCATTTCCCAGCACAGCATCTAGAAATGATGAATCCCTAAGTGCATATGGCAGGTGTCCATTGCTCTGCACTATTGAAAATTAGTAAAATTCTAAAATCTATTTCTAGCTTGTAAATAAGAAACTTTGGTTCTTAAAGTTCTAGAACAGGCCGGGGATTTTTTGTTTTGTTTCATTTTGTTTTTGTTTTTGTTTTTAAATTATTTTACCTAGGACTTTATTCCTTGATCATCATATTGTCCTTGTAAGCCAACTACCAGGTCAAGAATATTTAGTCAGTGTCTAGATACGAGAATTACATACTGATCTTTCAGATGTCTACTGTTCATTCTTTTGTGACTTGACCTGCCTTTATAGAAATGCCACCTGTGGTTTGATTTCCACTTCTTGTGAAGTTCACAGGAGATCCATAATCGATTGATTGATAGGAAATGTGCCATATAGAGAGGGTAGGACCTACGGTGTTTATCGGGAAAAGTCTGTGTGCAGGAGCAGGGCTTTGGTGAGGGGTGTCAGTAGCACACACAGGGTGGTGACTCCCAACTCCTTCTTTCTTTCTTGCCACTTCCAGTTCCACACCTTCATCTCTCACATCCCTGTGTCCCTAGACTTGCCTTGTATCCTCTATTCCAGGGGTCCCCAAACTTTTTACACAAGGGGCCAGTTCACTGTCCCTCAGACAGTTGGAGGGCCGCCACATACAGTGCTCCTCTCACTGACCACCAATGAAAGAGGTGCCCCTTCTGGAAGTGCGGCGGGGGGGGGCTGGATAAATGGCCTCAGGGGGCCACATGCGGCCCGCGGGCCGTAGTTTGGGGATGCCTGCGTATTCCTTAGCACTCGTCTCTCCCTAACCTCCTGAACTTGTGTTGGTGGTTTGGAAAGAAAATGCTATTTGAATCCAAGAGCTGCTGAACAGGAAGCAGAGAAGCAGGGGGGAAAACCATCTTGACATACCCTCAGCATGCCTACCAAGGGCTCTGGGCACAGTGCTTCATTCACATCAACCTAAGCAGCCGGTGAGGATGAGACTTGGGCCTGCTGAGAGTTTCCTATATGCAGAGTTTTCTTAGCATGGTTTTCCTAAGAATCCCTTTTGTGATAAAACTCACTGTCGCAGGCGAATGCCTGTGTCTGTTTAATTTAATTAAATGAGAACAAAGAGCGGCGGCACGGGGACGCAGAGGAGAAGATGGGTGACGCACAGTTTATGTGAGAGAGGCCATCGTGCAGGCCAGATGTCTTCTGAAGCTTTTCGTTTGCCTCAAGATTTGGTGGGAAGGCAGAGGCAGGCTTCGCAGATTATTTACATTCTACCGCAGAAGAATTGCACCACCAGCGCTGTCCATGTTGTGTAAAAGCCAAAGGTGTGAGGGACAGAAATGGGAGCTATTGAAAAACATGTTTTCAGTGTGTATGCTCGGGCCTTCCAGTATGTGCTCCCCTCCAGAGGAACTGTGGGCCTCAGTAACCACACAGACCAAGAAGTAGCTCAACCCAGATGAACATGTTTCAGCCAGGAGGTCTAACAGCCACTTCATGCTGCTAGAGTTTCTGTGAAAGGTCGTCTTAACCAATACGAGTTTCGTGTTCTTTGCTTTCCCTCTATCCAATTTCTAGTTGAGAGTATTCGGTTCAAAACAAGGGAACCAAAGGAAGGGAACATGTAAAATCCCTGGGAATGAATTATCTTCCTTCAGATAACCGCCATGTTGGACTTCATCTTGGGAAATCTTTGGACTTTCCTTCATCTCTCTCTCTCTTTCTTTGAGGGGAAGCGGGTGATGCCTGGTTCTACATATTAATAATACTTTTTATTTTAGTGTGTGTTTGGGGGGTGGTTGTGTAACATAATTGTTCTAGAAACATAGAGGATAACAAGAAAAAAACCATAACAGTAGGAGCAATGTAAAACAAACATGGCAGGAGGGGACTGCACGTGAAAAGAGCATTTAGCCAGCTGGACCAGCAGGGGTGCACTCTTTGAAGGAGAGGAAGTAGTGGGAGCATAGGGTTAAAGGCACAGGTGCTAGAACCAGACCCTGTGAGTTTGAATCCTGAGCATACCATTTGCCAAATGTGGGACCAGGAGAAAGGCAACTCAACCACTCTGGGCCTCAGTTTTCTCATCTGTGGAATGGGAATAATAATAGAGGCAATTTCAAAGGATATTTATAATGTACAGAGGAGTTAACCCACAAGCACTGGGCACATGGCAAGTGCTTACCATATGTTCGCTGTTATCTATGGTGTCTTAAGAGCTTAAAATGACGGACAAGAAAAGATTACACTTAGACCTTCTAATTGCAGTGGAAATATTTCAGTGTATAATATGGCTGAAAAGTTAAGCTGGCTAGATCTAAACCACTCAGCAGTCTCAGAGATGGTTAATTCTTCTATCTGGAAAAAATAGACCTCTATTAAAATCCTGGGCTGTATGAAGGCCCTGGAAGCATTTACTATAGTTAAATTACCAAGTAAAACTCTCAAACAAGAAAAGATATATTTAAGCAGAGTTTTTTCTTTCTTAAATACAATAAATTTAGGATATGTTTTTGACAACTCTGTATGTTCACCAAAAGTTAAAAGCCATAAAGTGAATATATAATATTCTTATATAATCAATTTGTGAATAGATATGGTATAGCATATTTTCTTCTAGTAAGAATAAAATCTTTTCTTTTTATACTACTAATTTGATATGTGTCAGAATTCACAAATTTGGACCATTTAAAAATAAGGGTGTCTTTCCAAATGTCTTTCAGAGGGTGAATGGTTAACCAAACTGTGGTACATCCATATTGTGGAATATTAGTCAGCAGTAAATAATGAATAAGTGATATGAGCAATAACTTGGATAGATCTCAGAAACAGTATAGTTAATGGAAAAAGCTAATCTCAAAAGATTGCATATTGTATAATTCCATTAATGTAACGTTCTGGAAATGACTAAACTATACAACTGGAGAGCCAGGTGGTCGTTGCTAGGAGTTGGGGTTGCCGGGGAAACTGGAGATAGCCATCACGGGGTGTCACAAGTGTCCTTACGGTGATGAAACAGTTATATATCTGGATTGCAGTAGTGACCACACAAATCTTCACATGCATTAAATTTCATAGTACTTAGCACCTACACACACATGCATTCACCTACACAATGACTGCATGAGAATCTGATGACATAAGCCCTGTGGATTCTGTCAATGTCCGTGTTCTGGTTTTGATATGTTATTACCGTTCAGCAAGATGTTAGCATGGGAGGAAACTGGATGAAGAGTACACAAAACCTCTCTATACATTTTCATGAAACTTCCTGTGAATGCATAATTATTTCAAAATAAAAAATTGAAAAATCATAGAGAGGTTTATTTCTAATTGGATTTTAACATAGTTGTTTTTCACAATCCGACCACGACAAGATAATGTAAGTTCCTTTCAGGCACTCGTGATAATCAATGAAAAAACTGACAAACTGACTGCTCTTTGAGTGTGAGCAATTGCATCTTCCCCAGCATTCAGAAATCCGCTGTATTCCATTGCTACTTGATGAAGGGTCAATGACAGAAACCTTTATGTGTCATTTGGTGAGCTCTAAAAAGCATGCAGAATAATTTTTCCACAGCCTTGGAGTACTTAGCCCAAATGACCCACTATGTTTTTTTTATTTTGTTTTTGTTTTTTTATCGCTGCCTATCTTTTGAGACCTTTGGATCACATTGATAGAGGCACTGGGCAGTCACTCATTTGAATCCGTGTTCCATGTAGTACCAGCACCCTTATTGCTGTTCCTGTGACCTTCCTATCTCAGCCAGATGGCAAGCGGGGAGGAGGTGCACGGGGCACACCACAGACTGTTCAGAACTCGGGCGCCCCAACCAGGTGGGAGCTGTCTCAAAGAAGGTCTTTGTTGGCAGTGGCCGCTAATGAGCAATGACTGCAGTCTGGATGTGTGTGACATCCTGGTGTGGGAGTTTGTATTTAGCTTGTAGATCTTCCAAGGAGTGTGATGGTTTTGAGGAATAATAACTGATTTGTCTGGAACCCTTTTTTGACCATATTTTGGATTTTTTTTTCCATTCTGGTTCAAACCCCGGTAAACTTAATGAACGTGCTGCTTTATGCCCCTATGTTTTAGTTAGTTGGTTAGTTGCTTAGTTAGCTGGTAAGTTATAGCCAGCTGTGCTTTTACGTTAAGTAAGAAACAGAATGTGGAAGGTTTTGCTGTGGATTGAGGGGTCTTTAGGTAATTTGTAAATGTGTTCACAGAGGTCTAAGCATTGTTGGTGTAAGGGAAAACATTTCCTCGGGAGACCTGTGGCTGAGAGCTAGATTGTTTCACAAGTTTAAGGGCGGCGCTCACAGGATGCGGGCAGTGTAGAGTGTTTTGAGAGCTGACGTGCGTAAACAGGTGGTCATCCTCTGCACTTTTGTGACACACAGTTTTCAAAGCATTCCATGTGACTCTTTTTGTTATTTAAATCCAGGTAGGGTGGGAAAACACCCACCGCCTACATTTTTTAAACAAAAAAAGACTAGAAGGGTCATGTCTTTTTGGAAGCCCCCACCACAAGAAACAAGGAATCAAGGAGGAGTTATACAATTTTTACTTGGTGTTCTTCGCACTAGCACTCATTGCCCCTGCCTGCACCCCTGAGACCAAAGAAATCTGATCAATCCAGTTTCTCTTTTACATTGACTTTAGATATTTGGAACAGTTTATGTTTATGGTGGGATCTGGGTTTCTTTTCTGACATTAGACACATGTGTGGGTGGTAAAGAATTAGCACTGAGAAATGTCAGTGAAGGGGTCATTTTGACGGCCATTGATCTTTTGAACGTTAGAAAGTTGATTTACAAAGCATTTTTTGGGGGGTAGAATTAGATAATATATAAGGCAAGACTATCGACTATGTAGTGTCTTACCATTCAGAGAAATCAAAACTTTCTTCTTTTAAATATTCATTCTACTCTACTGTTTTAATCAACCTTCTCATTAGTTCTTTTACTGGTCAGATAATCTTTCCAATCAAGGAGCTATTGCTCTGTATAAGGCCAGAATCCAGCAAATCATATCTCCTTGAATGATACCACAATAAATAATGAGATGACAGGAGTCACAGCCCAGCCGTCTCTGCTGTTCTTCTCAACATACGTCGTGTGTGTTGGTTGTTCCTTGTTTTGTGCCTTAGTTTTTCTTTCTCCCCCCCCCCCATCTATTTGAGAACGATAGATTTAAATAATCCTATCTTTGGGGCCATTATGATGAATATTACTCTTAAATAAATTATTTTAAACTAATTTATCCCTTTGCTTTATTTTTAAAAAAATGATGTAAATTGATTTATTACTTTCATTATACCCCAGGGCCCTGGTAGAATTAATATATTCTCTTCCAATCATTATGTGACAGCAGCTTGAAGGAAAATAGAACCAGGAGCTGATGTTTATATAAAGACTTAGGACACAGAATAATTTATGCTTTTCCTCATTTAAAAAAAAAAAAGAGTTGAGTCACACAGGAAGGTCTGAAAGGACATCAGGAAACAGACTAGCCTAATAATTTTGATAATGTGGATTCTTCTAACACTGGGATAGTTTGTGTAGAGAGTATCAGGTCCCTAGACAACTGGATATTACAAAGCCGAAAGTGCCCTTGCCTGGTCCCAACAAGGGGAAGAAAGTACTCATGTTTGGTGTGAAGTAGTAGCAAGTGAAAATTGCTAACATACAAAGCTGAAGAAAATTCTCCTTTAAGTGAAAAAATATTGGTAGATTCAGAAATAAGTAATCTATATTGCTTTGTACTTCCGTGTTTTGCACAAATTCTTCTCAATATCATGAGAAAACCCCTCTGTCCCCCTCATTTAAAGTCATGCATTTATCTGTTTGCTCAAAGACATAGCACTTCAAGGCATGTATGGGAAAGAGCATCCAAAGGGTCTTCTTCTTTTCTATATTTGGCCTTCATGCTTGGAATTCCCTTATTCCAAAAATGTCTTTTTGGGGGAAACCCAAACAATGTGCTAAAATTAATACCCCAAAAGGAAATGAACTAGAATTGACCCTTGCTGCTTCCTGCTCCTTGTTTCCTGCTATTTTAGCGACTTTCTCAAAGATGGCACACTCCTCCATCTCTGGGCTTGTTATCAGAGTCGAAGCTGCTTTCCTAACCATGAGACAAACGTGTGAGGGGCACAGGGCTCTGAGCAAAATGGTGGTTTGGCAAATTGAAATCGGAGATGCCAGATACAAAAGAACACATTTGCGATGATTGCACATTCATGAAATTCTAGATCAGGCAAAATGCTTTGTATAGACAGAGACTATTTTTTGCAAAGTCAGTGGAGGCTCAGGGTGGGGAGGGCAGGGGAAGGGGAGACATGAGAGAATTTTCTGGTGGATGAAAATGTCTTATATCTTGATTGTGCTGGTGGTGACACAGGGGTAGACACTTGTTAAAACTCAATGACAGTATACTTGAAATGGAAAAATTTTATGATGTAATATATCTCTCAATAGAGTTGTTTCTTTTAAAATTGTGATTAGAATACAATTTGAAAGCATTACTGCCAACTCCCTCCTTGTCCTTTAATCTCGTCTTCAGTTTAAAGGATTGACAATATTTTGGGACAATATTTTGATAACAACACCCCCTCTTATACACTTCGTAAGATTAAACTGTCCATGCTACCCCACTGAAAGACCATTTGTCTCACAAAGCAGGGTTGTTCTACTTAATCAGAGATGTTTACATTCTGTTCTTTAAGATATTCCAAGCCCTGGCCGGTTGGCTCAGCGGTAGAGCGTCGGCCTGGCGTGCGGGGGACCCGGGTTCGATTCCCGGCCAGGGCACATAGGAGAAGCGCCCATTTGCTACTCCACCCCCACCCCCTCCTTCCTCTCTGTCTCTCTTTTCCCCTCCCGCAGCTAAGGCTCCATTGGAGCAAAGATAGCCCGGGCGCTGGGGATGGCTCCTTGGCCTCTGCCCCAGGCACTAGAGTGGCTCTGGTCGCGACAGAGCGACGCCCCGGAGGGGCAGAGCATCACCCTCTGGTGGGCAGAGCGTCGCCCCTGGTGGGCGTGTCGGGTGGATCCCGGTCGGGCGCATGCGGGAGTCTGACTGTCTCTCCCCGTTTCCAGCTTCAGAAAAAAAAAAAAAAAAAAAAAAAAGATATTCCATACCTGTAGGTAGGGCTATAATTTTGACTTAACAACATCGATTAATAATTAATTTGTAAAATTAAATTTACATACTAATTTGATTGTTGTCCTACGAAGAAAGTGCAAATAATTCCCCAATGAGTTACCCCCATGTTTTCTTGATTCTAATGACACCCCTTTGTATGAGATTTCTGGCAGACACCTTTGGCGTGCCTGCCAGCTGTGGTGTGGGAACAGCCACTGAACCCCAGAAAATGTCCCTGAGCAGATGGAAATGGCTCAGATTCATTTGCCCTCTGCTTCTTGATTACAAAACGCTCCTAATCAGGATTGGTTCCTGTTAAGCCTTTGCAAACTTTGTTAGATGGATGCAGCGTCGCTGTCCCTTGTCTGTGTGCCCTTTTCTGTCCCTGTTTTTTAAATTGTCTCAAGAATGCCATCTTATGTTACTCATATAAGGTGGTCAGAAACAGATTTGTCTGGTAATGAATATAATAATATCTTTGAAAAACTAGATTGTGATTTTTCTAGTTAGGCTTTAGAGACTAATAGAAAAGTTGTGATTTTTTTCTGATTATCTTTTAGGACCTATTTCAGACAGATTCTAGCTCAATAGTAACTTTTTAACTAGTATTTAAAATATTTGAGCTTCAAAAGGATAGCTACACCTTCATGCGCATTGAAGCATTATTTACAGTAGCCAAGAGGTGGAAACAATGTAAGTGACCACTGACAGGTGAGATAAAGGAGAGGTGGCATCAACACACAGTGGAATACTTTTCAGCTATAGCAACGAAGGAAGTCCTGCCATTTGCAACAATATTGATGAACTTGAAGGCATTACCCTACCTGCAATAAGCCAGGCAGGAGAAGACCAGTGCTGTATGGCATCACTCATATGTAGAATCTAGAAAATTAACTCACAGATAGAGAGAATGAATTAGTGTCAGAGTTTTAGGATAAAACTAATTTACAAATGGGTAAAATGTCTCCACACCGTGTCTCCAACACACTCATCGCCAGGAGGATCCAATCCATAATAACAGACTAGATTCACTTTGCTGCCTGATGAGAATATTGTACCCAATTCAACTCTGCTCATAGATACACGTGCACTGGAGGCAAAGGAGGCCTTCCAGGACTGGAAAGTGCACACGCGTCTCCAACACACTCATCGCCGGGAAGATCCAATCCATTTCCCTGGATTCACTTTGCTGCCTGATGAGAATATTGTACCCAATTCAACTGCTGCTCATAGATCCAAAAAAACCCTTAAACCACGGCAGGCCTCAGCGTTTTATTTGTTTTTGTTTTTGTTTTTTTGTTTTTTGTATTTTTCCGAAGCTGGAAACGGGGAGGCACTCAGACAGACTCCTGCATGCGCCCGACCCCGACCGGGATCCACCCGGCATGCCCACCAGGGGGCGATGCTCTGCCCATCCGGGGCGTCGCTCTGTCGCGACCAGAGCCACTCTAGCGCCTGGGGCAGAGGCCAAGGAGCCATCCCCAGAGCCCGGGCCATCTTTTGCTCCAGTGGAGCCTCGGCTGCAGGAGGGGAAGAGAGAGACAGAGAGGAAGGAGGGGGAGGGGTGGAGAAGCAGATGGGCGCTTCTCCTATGTGCCCCGGCTGGGAATCGAACCCTGGACTCCTGCACGCCAGGCCGACGCTCTACCACTGAGCCAACCGGCCAGGGCAGCCTCAGTGTTTTAACACAGTGCACGGCACTAAGTTAGTTATAGGACCAAGCTCTGGAACTATGACGCATTGGAAAGGAAGTGGTTTGATGTCTTTTTATTTACAAAACCATAAAATGATAAAGGCCCCTGAGTTACCCAAAGGAAGACCCGTGCCCATAGGGTTTTCTTTCTCATGTGCGTACTTGAAAAGATATTCTAACAGAATAGAAAGGCCCGACTTGAAGTTCGGCTTGCTTTTAGGGCTCACAGCAGTCCAGCACGACTAAGTTCTCTTCCTCCCTCTGCTTCCTTTGTTCTCCCCCAGACTTGGCCCTTTGAAACAAACACCAAACAGCACAGGACATTGTATTTCCTGGGTAATGTCACTGGCTGTGAGCTCTGTTTATTAATCGTGACATTAGGGCAGCAAGAGATCTTGTACGGCTTCCTCCTGCACCATCCAGATTTCTCTCTCTCTCTCCCACACACAAGGACACTCACACTCAAACTCCTTTCGTGCTTCAGTTCCGTGTGTGTTGCTTTTCTCACTCAGAGAAGGCAGGACAAGGAATGTTCTCCCTGCTTGTGTGTGTTCACAGATTTTACACTTCGCTGTTTTCTTTGGGTTGTGATTTTTTTTTTTTTTTTATAGCTGTGGGGATAGAGGAGCATAGATAGAAAGATAGGACATCAGCAGTAAATTTCCAGAAAGATCCTTTTGGCACTAACAAAAAAACACTTATGTTCTCATTATTATTTCAAACAAATAGGGGGGATGTTAAAGGGGAAGTAGCATGTGAATGTGACACTGAGGACTAGCCTATGGTCAGAGCCAGGCAGAGTCTGGTCGTCCTGGATGCTGCTCTGACACCTCTGTCTATCACATCCACCCCAGGCTTCCTGCCTCCTCCCTCCCCACAGCGAGGTGGACGGGCTCAGCTCCAGGGAGGGCACAGGGACTTACCCTGGCAACCCTGAAACTATTTCGGAAAATCAGATTTCACTGCTCACTTCTTTTTAGAAATCATGACTACTTTTCGGAGGTTCCTCAGAGTGTGAGGCAGCCTGATGGGCTGACATGTGTTGAGATATGAGTGTGCTCTTTAGGTCAGTCAAGGTCAATGATACAGACGGACTGGCGGTAAGATGTAAATTTAAGTGTTACCTGGCTCAAATATGAGAAGAATAGGATCTCTGCATTTCGTCTTAAATTACCTACCTGCATTTCAAATGGGGAAGGGGAGGTTGTCATGATTAGCATAAACATCAATAGCAATTACTGTAATCATTAGAGTTTATTCATAATCTATGACCTCCTTGTATTTTATGCTGTGTCTGCTGTTATAATGAGGAAAGCATATAACTCCTCTTGGACCTTACCCTCTAAAACGGGATGTCAGAGGTACAACTTCTTCCAGATACATTTTTTTCTAAAAATGGAGGCCTGAGATAGTTGTGCAACCACCGTTAGGGGTAAGCAGCAGTGCTTTAAATTGGCACAATAATTCTTGAGTAGTTAAGTTTTGCGTTTACCATATTTTTCGCTCCGTAAGACACACCTGACCATAAGACACCCTAGGATTTTAAGGAGGAAAATAAGAAAAAAAATATTCTGAACCAAATGGTGTGTTAAAATATTTAATAAAATACTGTATTTTTTGCTCCATATGACGCATGGGCATTTTCCCCTCCACTTTTGGGGGGAAAAGTGCATCTTATGGACCGAAAAATACGGTAGTTTTTGGGAACTACATGCTCCTCTCTTTCACGCATGCGTTTAGTTTCTTTTCAGTGACAGGCCTGTAGGGCAGTTTGTCCCATGCGTTGAGGCCTTTGGCCTTGTTGAATTTCTAAGCCCTGCGGCACCTGCTTCCAGGCCCCCGAGCACCAGGAGTACGTGTTCAGGAGAATTTGCTTTGGGTGATGGTTGAGTCTAAAGTGTTTTTCTGTTTTGTTTTGTTTTTATCCTTTGCATGACATTTGGTGCGGGCTTATGCGCAGAAAGAGCCCAGGCACTATAGTTACGTGCAGCAAGTGCCCATTTAGAATAGTATTTGCTGGGTGAGTGCAATGCCTGGGAGGGTTAGAGACTATATTGCTCTCCCTTAGCCTAATGAAATAGGTAGTTTTTGAATAGAGCACTTCTCTTGTATGTGTGGGGTGTGTGTGTGTGTGTGTGTGTGTGTGTGTGTGTGTGTGTGTGTGTGTGTGTGTTTGGTCTTGGTTTTGTCTTTGGGTTAGGAAGAGTTGTATAGCAGGGTTTTTTCTTTTCTTCTGTCTTTCCTCCATTTACTAAGCTGGTTTTCTCCTTCTGTTTCAGACCGATCAGGGACCAAGGCCACGAACCGAGGCCACCTCGTTGCGTTCAGTGCCCGATGGTGTGTGGTGGTGGTTTGGTCTCCTGCCGGCCGCAGTGGTTGCTGAGTTGTGAGGCTGCGTGCTTGTTGGTGGAAGCCCATGGCTGTCTCGCACACCAGCCTGTGGTTGGCAGGGTTCGGGCACAAGTGCCAGGAAGGGAGGTGGCGGAGAAGTGGGGACATGGGGTCAGAGGAGGAAGGAGGAAAGGTCAGCTCCCGAACCATGGGAGGGAGATGGCGGAGAAGTGGGGACATGGGGTCAGAGGAAGAAGGGGAAAGGTCAGCTCCCGAACCATGGATTGTCTGAGCTGACCACCGAGCAGGGGTCTGTGGAGGGGGCGCTGAAACCCAGGCCCCGGTGGTCAGACAGTGTTGATTGGAATGGCTAAATGTAAGCATTGCTCTCAACCGAGGGTTGGGTTGGAAGCCGCCCAGGGCCGTCTTAGAGGACCTGTGTAGTTTTCCGCTTCTCGGGCGGCCTGTCCTTCACTGGCCTCCCAGGGCTGGACTCATGCTGTCAGGTCCCCGGCCCTGTCCTTGCAGACCCCGGAGTCGCTCTGCGGTCCGTGTTCAGTGCTGTAGCGCAGTCTCCCGGGTATCAGTTCGGGGTTTCCTTCTGGGTCCCACTCCGCCAGCCGAGTGGATGGGGGTGGTGGGGGGGGCTGATAGCTGGGGGAGGGGCGCGGGGAGGTGGTGAAAGCACACTCGGGGGTATCTGGCTTCGGTTTTGCACAGAAGTTGATAGCATTCGGCTTAGTGACCACAATTCAATTATAAGCGCCGCACAGCCATCCTGAGTGACTCTATTCTTGCCAAAAAACTGCTGTGTGAAGGCGGTTGCATTTTTGTTAGCCTTGCCTGATGGATTTTTAAGTATATTAACCACATACAGTCACACAAAGGGGAAAATTTACTGCCTAAACAGAGGGACCTAAATCCCCCAGGCTGAATAAACCCAATGAAAACACAAGAACTGCATTTACAGGCCTCCTGAAGATAAGAATTCAACCTTTAGAAAGGTTCCTTCAGATGAAAAATGGACAGCTGAGCTGCTAATGGCCCCGTAACCGAGGACTTCGGCTCCTCCCTAGTGTGTGGGGGCCTCAGGTCAGCCCAGAGTCTCGGGACGGGGTCTGTACCCAGGTTTCTGCACAGTTCCGGGCCAAGGCCAGTGGTGGCCCTGGACATTTAACAGCCGCCTCAGAGGACAGACTGTCTTGGCTATTTTTGTGTTGCCTCTGTTTCATGTATGTGTGTGTGTGTGTGTGTGTGTGTGTAAAAGAAAGTGGTATGTGTGTGTGAGTCTATGGGTCAATTAGGGAAGAGTGTGAGCTTTTCTCAGCATTCGGTTGAGGTGAGAGACTGAAGGGAACATGGTCTTCTCCTTACATTGAGAGGCAGATAGACATCTCCCTCTTCAACTCAGAGGAAGAGTTAGGAGCCAGGCGTCTACCTGGTGGAATTACTCCTCTGTGTGTGTCTCTGCAGACAGGTTCTCCATTAGGGTAGATGTCAGGCAACATCTCTCCCCCACTTCTGGTGGGATTGAGGGTCCCCAAAGCTCCTTACCAATATATCCTGCCACTATGTGAAGGATAAGTTACAAGGATGTCCATAAATCAACCTGCATGTGAATTCATGTGTTTGTTATAAATCATTGGAATATTATTTTAAATAAATATGGTAGGTGAAGAGAGGGGTTAATTACTAACAGGGGCTGGGGAAGTCTTTTGAGGTCATGGAACTGTTTACATCTGATTCTATTTCAATCGATCGATCAATCGATCAATCAATATTTCTTTCACTTTTCCCCTTGGGGCTTTGCCAGCCACTGAACCAATTAGATGATGCCTCCCTTTCCAAGGAAGGACACCACGTAATCAACCCTACCTATGAGCTCACGATGCCAGTAGATGCCAGTAAAGCAGCCCCAGAAAAAGCAACGCTGGTGTGCGCTTCCTTCTGGGGCAGGGGAGCTGACCCTGCAGGTGGCAATGCCCTTGTATGGTTAGCACAGGTAGGGAAATACCTGGCTCCGTGCTGACTCACCAGGTTAAAAAAAAAAAAAAAAAAAAAAAAAAAAGGCATTTCTCTGAATGAGTCAGAATCACAGCCCTGTTCTGAGCAGTCTCATGTGTCCTGCCCCGGGAAAGGCTCTAAGCCCCAATCAGGCCGTTGGCTTGCAGGTCTTGCTGGCCCTATATGGGCATTTCCTCAGCCTGCTGCTGTCTCGTTTCCCAGCACGATCATGTTCAATGCAAGCCCCGTAGCTCACTCCGCGTCATGCGCCCGGCTAGGTACAAGAGAAACGTATTTAAATGCGTGCTCTGCTAATGCTGTCGCTTATTCAGTTATAGGTAAACTTAATAATGGTAGAAGAAAATGCTTCAATGTGAAGTGTATTCCTGGACATTGGGAGAGGGTGTGTGTGTGTGTGTGTGTGTGTGTGTGTGTGTGTGTAAGGATACAGAGTTAAAGCAGACTTGGGCAATGTAAAATACCACAGAAAGTAGGGGTTTCCAAGGAAAACACGGGGAAACGCTGTATGAGAATCTAATGTATGCTGTAGCTTTTAAAAGGAAACATTAATAGCGAAACATGCCCTCAAAGGGCAAGCCAGTAATAAATTTCACGTCAGAAATTACCTGTCAGTAGGATTATGTTAAATAATGTTGAATTGTTATTAGTCGGAGGGGAAAGAGGAGAGTAACTTTCTCAAAAATGTTCAAAGAGTGTAATGTTTCACACACAAATTCCATTATTGTTTAACGGGATTTTTTGTGCTTAACCCTTCTCATAGATGTATTGAAAAATTTGGCTATTTAGTTCATTCCCCAAATGCGGTCATTATGGGAAAAGAAGCCAACCTCTTTCTGTGCAGGAATTTGAAATTGCCCCGGGGGTCAGTGTGCCTTATTAGACATCCCTCGTGCGGAGCGCCCAGGCTGGGGAATGCGTGCCAGCTCGCTGGGGCCCCAAGGAAAAGTGTCTTCATCCGGCGCCCCAGCAAAGCATCGATGAAATAGTGGTGGCCCCACTGTTTTGAGCATTTTGATCCTTCTGGCCGAGTGACTAAAAATATTTTTTCCCCTTGAAGAAAGGTCTCGTTGCAAATGTGTGACCATCTAAGACATTTTTTTAAGGTTCCTTGCAATGTATTGGGTCTGACACAGAGGACACTGATGGAACCAGGACCCAGAGCCTGTCCTAGACGATGGAGGACTAGTGGGGACAGAGTGTGGAACACAACTGAGGCGGAAATGTGGGCTGACGTGTTGTCCTGGGCCCTTTGCAAAGGGCCTCTTATGACTCATGGGTGTCAGGTCACCAAGCCATTACTCCCAGAAGGAAAGATCATTTTGATCTGATGTGAACTGAATGAAGAACGATCACTCCATCGGACTTGGGGTTTTGAAGGACAGAGCGAGAGGTAAGCTTCGGTCCCTCCACGTGCTGTGCTTTAACTCATTGCTTCCTGGTCGTTACCTGCTTTGAGTCCCTTTTGGAAGCTCATATCTGATGACATATTTTATTTCACGACAGGATCTTACCGGTGAATATCTGCACAAGTGCATTAGATATTTGTGGACATTTTTCTTTCTTCAGATCGTCAAATCTCAGTTTTAGTAGTGACCCCAGTGGTACTTTACAAATGGTATTGGGGTGGCTGGCTTAGAGCCACAGGTGACCTTTCCAAGGGGCAAGTCAGCGCATCCTTTCAGGGGCAACGGCAGTCCCGAGGGGCTTCCTGCCACCCCAGGGCACTGGGATCTACCTTAGGAATGCCGCATCTGGGCGGGGGGGGGGGGGGGATGGCATTTTACAGCTTGTTCAGGTAGCAGTCATTTGTGCTCTCCGTTGGGGATTTGATCTCATGGTTCCGGAATGATCTTTTGGTTACATTGCAGAATATATGGTTTTACAATGCCCGGTTATAAGTTAGTTCAAACATACGGAGGCTAGGCTGCTGCTGTCACCCACAGTCCAGATAGTGAGGCCGAAGCTAAGTCAGTGAGATCGTGCGTTCCCAGGAGAAGTCATCTGTCACCATGCAAATTTATCAGAACTCTGTCGACTTGATTCCTTACCATGTTTTTCACCCGTCCCTCCACACCCCGTCCTCTGTCAGCCATCAATTTGGTTTGTTTCTGTGAGTATATTTTGCTTTGGGTTTTTTTTAGATTGTACATAAAAGTGAAACTGCAGTATATGTCGTTCTTTGTCTGGTTTATTTCACTTAACATAATACCCTCTAGGTCCTTCCGTGTTGTCACACATGGCAAGATTTCATTCTCTTTTTTTTTAGCAACGAGTAACATTCTCTTATATATGTCACATCTTCCTTTAAGTCACAGATCCATGTTCTTCCCCGCCACGCGCAATTACATTTTTCCATGCAATTGACTTGTTGATGAGCCTGTAGAGTTTCATACAATCTAAATATTGTTGATTCCATTTCCATAGTGCCAATTAAACAGGTTTCTCTGTTTCTTGTATTTACTGTAAATTAGTAATTACAGCCTTTCTAGACTCAGTTTAGAAACAGGTTCAGTGTTTTGGCAAGAGTGCTTCATGGGCAACGTGCCTTCTGTCAGGAGGCTCCGGCTCTCTGCCTGTCTCCTTCCGGGGTGTTCCCTGAGAGGGGAAGGCAGTTCAGAAGAACATCTGAAGGGCACTAATTGTCTCCATGCTGAAGTTAACCTCGGATTACAGAGGAGAAATACCATCAATGATCTACTTCCAGACTCCTCCCCCACGGAGCCCTGTTTTCCCCTTCTGCCCAGACGACTGACGAATGAACATAGGTTAGAAGCGTGAAGTCTGGTTTCAGCCGGGTCCCAGGCTCCAAATGAGAAATGTGGGTTCTGCTTGCTCATTACGGAGCCTCATATTCCACTCTGGGTATGGGAATTAAAAGTGACTCAGGTCGAGGGGATGTGCAGGGGGAGGAAAACAGGAGAACACCATTCCCAGATCCACCATTTGGATCCCAGTGGCTCATGACAGAGGCAGCAGGGAAACAGAGTCGAGAATTCTTGCCTCTGAAACTAGGAGCAAATGGGGGGCTTCCCCTGATCCCAGTCTCACCCGGTACTGAATCACGGAAGGTGCGGCTGCTCCCCTGGCACTTAATAATTTAACAATAGGAGCAGTTTCTGGCAGGAGAGGTTATGAAACAGCCCTGAGAGTAACAGGGGAGAGCAATGCTCCATTTAACAAATCCTGAGCCTTTCCTGCAGCCATGAAGTTCTCAGTTCAGTTTAATTATCACCAACAAATAGTTATTTATTCACCTGATGAATATGGATTGAGTGGCTCCTTTGAGCGGCATGTGATATAGGTGTCACCATGA
Source organism: Saccopteryx bilineata (assembly GCF_036850765.1). Lineage (NCBI taxonomy): Eukaryota > Metazoa > Chordata > Mammalia > Chiroptera > Emballonuridae > Saccopteryx > Saccopteryx bilineata. Next base: position 45,929,733 of record NC_089496.1, read on the forward strand.
CACAGAGATGACAAGAAGCAGTTCCTTACACGCTGGTAGGGCAGAGACAGTTTGCACAAGTCCTGATGAAACCAGGCCGACTGCGATAGCACTGCAACTGGGTATGTGGAAGTTTCGTGCGGATCAGGCAGGAAGAGATGAGTTCTGGGTGGAGGAGGGAGAGACCGCTCAGGGAAGGAGATGGCGTTGGAGTTGACCATGAAGAACTGGATGGAAATTCCGCCGGAGAAGCCAGCAGGGAGGGGGCATCAGGGCACACAGTGAGCTGGGAGAGGGCCTGGGAACAGCCAGCCCACTGGGCATCCCTGTCTGTGTCCTCCTTAGAGGCATTAGGCAGGGTTCTCAAACTCAACTCAGCATGTGGGCCGCAGAGCAAGATCACAGCCATTCGGCGGGCCACACTAGGTCTACAAAAGGCAACTGTTACGCAACACTTTACTCACTGCAGTTGAAAACAGTCTGCAGGCCGCACAAAATTGTTCGCTGGGCCGCATGAGGCCCGCGGGCCGCGAGTTTGAGACCCCTGCATTAGAGTGTGCAGTCCATGTGTGTGTCTCCAAGTGAGACCATGATGCTAAAGAAAGAGATATTTTCAAAGTTTTTCTCATTTGTATCAACCGCATTGTCAGAAAGAGCATGCCATCTCAAACTCCGTAGCAGTTGGTTTCATTCTGCTTTTTCACCCTTGCATCAACACATGTGCCTCTCTCTCAGCTGAAGCTCTGATTTGGGGGCTGGTGTCGCCCCAGGCTCCCCTAAGTAACCACCCACATGGTGAGTGGTTGTGCCATTTTTCAGAGTTCCAAGCGGCCTGTGGCTTTGCCTAGGTAGGCCTGCAGGGCTGATAGATCTAGATTGATTCTAGATCTATCCATAGATACAGCCACACGCACCTGGGACAGGCCTCCCATCCTGACAGGTGGAGGCCCACCAGGCCTTAGGTAAGCTCCCACACCTAGCGAACAGCACCTCCCAGCCCTTATCTCCTGCCTAACAAGCTACTGATGGGGTTCGCCTAGGGATCAACATATAAATGATGTTCTTTCTCATTTGATTTGATAAGAAGGGAGACATTCCTTGCAACAGAAGGTGGGTATGATTCAGACATTACAACTTTCTGTTCAGGACAATGGCAGGCATTTTTTTAAAGAGAATTTTATGATTTATAAAGAATTTTTAGAAACAGGATCTAATCTAATTCTTTTTAAACTATTATATTTTGTTTTTAAATTTTACTAAATTTATTGGGGTGACATTGGTTATAATAAGATTATATGTTTCAGGTGTACAATTTCATAATACATCATCTGTATACTGCATTGTGTGTTCACCACCCAAAGTCAAATCTCCTTCCTTTACCACATATTCGACCTCCTTTAACTTCTTCTATCTTCTCTCCCCCTCCCCCCACCCCATAACCACCATATCATTGTCTGTGTTTGAGTTGTTTTGTTTGTTTGTATTGTCTTTTCATTTGTCGCTTTCTCTTTTATGCCCCACAGATGAGTGAGATCATATGGTTCTTGTTTTGTGCTGTCTGACTGACTTTGCTTAGCATGATACTCTCAAGACCCATCCACGTTGTTGCTAATGGCAGTATTTCATTTTTCCTTATGGCCGAGTATTCTTTTACAGGGCTTTCCATTATTTTTACTTTATAGATAAAGAAATCGAAGGGCTCATTTGTTAAGATAATAAAAATAACTGCTGTCATTGGGCACGTTGCCAAGTCCTATTCTAAGCACTTTACATTTATCTCATTAAAGCCCCTAAATTGTCCTGTGAGGTAGATCATTGTCATCACCATTTGGAAAACAGGCACAGAAAAGTTATAGAACTTGCTGGAAGGTCTGCGGCTTATAAATCGTAGAGGTGGGATTTAATTTCAGCCAGTGTGGCTTCACAGTTGTATGGAATGGTCCAATTCTAGCATATACCAAGCCAAGAGAATGCCTGGCTGTGACGAGGAATGTTCCCAGTGATAAATGTCTCTTCTGGGCAAGTGACTTTTCTCTCATTGCCTGCTAGAATGGCGGTCGATTTTTAAGAGAGCTATTGAGAAAAAGATTGTTTGGTGCCTGTTTATTTTCTCACCATTTTATACTAGACAGACACCGTCCTCTTCAGGGAGAAAACCACACATCTAAACCTGCCCAAGTTACTCCAGGATGACAATGAAGCAAACCTTGGGGACAAGAGGGCTTTTCCAAGTTTTATGGGGATCAGAGGATCGTAAGGAAACAGCACTGAACACAGTGGTGGAAGATCTGGATTGTAGTTCGTGCTAAAGTCATGATCTCGGGCTAGTCGTTGTACCTCTCTGAGCCTTAGCTGTATTAAATAGTGACTCTTCTGCCTGTCTCATGTTACAAAGCTTCTAAAAATTACTCTGAACTCTGTGACATGCCATACAAATGTAATGGTTTACTGTATTGTCCTTTGAGTTTCTTGCCAGTGGTTGCTTTTGTCAAAGATCATCCTTGGGCCTCAATACAAGAGGCTTTTTTTGTTGTTGTTGTATTTTTCCAAAGTGAGAATGGGGTGTGGGGGGGAAGGCAGGCAGACAGACTCCCGCATGTGCCCGACAGGGATCCACCCGGCACACCCACCAGAGGGCAATGTTCTGCCCATCTGGGCTGCTGCTCCATTTCAACCAGAGCTATTCTAGCACCTGAGGTGGAGGCCATGGAGCCATCCTCCTTGCCTGAGCTAACTTTGCTCCAATGGAGACTTGGCTGCAGGAGGGGAAGAGAGAGACAGAGAGAAAGGAGAGGGGGAGTGGTAGAGAAGCAGATGGGCGCTTCTCCAGTATGCCCTGGTCGAGAATCGAACCCGGGACTTCCACATGCCGGGCCAATGCTCTGTTGAGCCAACCGGCCAGGGCCTGCAAGACACTTTTTGAAAATGAGATTAGACAACAGCTTCTAAACTTCTCCATCATTTGGGCATCATCACAATAAAATGGACTTGATTTAGTCAAGATTCTCAGAGTAATAACTTTTAAGATGGTATAATAACTCATTCCTTATAATCTATGTCAGAGATATTATTTAATCTATATAGAGAAAAGAAACAATTTGGCAATATTGTTAGCTTTTCGGAAAAAAAGAACTTTATTCTTTGTTGTGTATTGGAGAATTTCTTCTTTATGGCTGAATAATATTCCATTCCATGTATAGACTACATTTTTGTTATTCATCTGTTGATGGACAGTTAAGTTGTTTTCATATCTTGGCTACTGTAAATAATGCTTCCACAAACATAGGGGTGATAAGATCTCTTTGAGATCCTGATTTCTATTTTTTAAAAGAATAAATACCCAGTAGTGGGATTCCTGAATTCTATGGCAGTTTTATTTAATTTAATTAATTAATTAATTTTTTTTTTGTTTTTTTCGAAAGCTGGAAACGGGGAGAGACAGTCAGACAGACTCCCGCATGCGCCCGACCGGGATCCACCCGGTATGCCCACCAGGGGGCGACGCTCTGCCCACCAGGGGGCGATGCTCTGCCCCTCCGGGGCATCCCTCTGTTGCAACTAGAGCCACTCTAGCGCCTGGGGCAGAGGCCAAGGAGCCATCCCCAGCGCCCGGGCCATCTTTGCTCCAATGAAACCTCGGCTGCGGGAGGGAAGAAAGAGACAGAGAGGAAGGAGAGGGGGAAGAGTGGAGAAGCAGATGGGCACTTCTCCTGTGTGCCCTGACTGGGAATCGAACCCGGGACTTCTGCACGCCAGGCCGACGCTCTACCACTGAGCCAAACGGCCAGGGCGGCAGTTTTATTTTTTTTGAGGAACATCTATATTGTTTTCTATTAAGCTGTGTTTTCATGAACAATATGCAAGGATTCCAATTGCTCCACAGCCTCTCCGACACTTGCTTTCTTTTTTTCTTTTAAGTAATAGCCATCTGACAGGTGTGAAGTGATATCTCATTGTGGTTCTGATTTGCATTTCTCTGATGGTTAGAGACACGGAGATTTTTTCATATACCTGTTGGCCATGAGGACATTATGGTAAGTGACATAAGCCCAGTCACTGCTGATTATATTTATATGAGGTATTTAAAATAGTAGAATTGATAGAATCAATAGTGGTGGCTGCCAGGGGCTAGGGAGGGAAATGAGGAGTTACTAAACAACAGGTACAACCATCAGTCAAGCAAGATGAATAAACACCAGAGATCTAGATCTGTACAGCATTGTATGTCTAGACAATGATAATGGGCAATCAAGTGGAATATAATATATAATAATATCTAATAAAGTATAATAATACACTTAAATTTTGTTAAGGGTATACGTGTCATGTTATGTGTTCTTACAACAATAAAATAAGAATTTTTTTTTTTTTGTATTTTTCTGAAGCTAGGAACGGGGAGAGACAGTCAGACAGACTCCCGCATGCGCCCGACCGGGATCCACCCGGCACGCCCATCAGGGGGCGACGCTCTGCTCACCAGGGGGCGATGCTCTGCCCCTCCGGGGCATCGCTCTGTCATGACCAGAGCCACTCTAGCGCCTGGGGCAGAGGCTAAGGAGCCATCCCCAGCGCCTGGGCCATCTTTGCTCCAATGGAGCCTTGGCTGCGGGAGGGGAAGAGAGAGACAGAGGGGAAGGAGAGGGGGAGGGGTGGAGAAGCAGATGGGCGCTTCTCCTATGTGCCCTAGCCGGGAATTGAACCCGGGGCTTCTGCACGCCAGGCCGACGCTCTACTACTGAGCCAACTGGCCAGGGCCAAAATAAGAATTTTTAAAATGGTTCTGAAAATTGGAAAAGTCTGACCCTGATTCTAATTATTGGAAAAAAACATGATCCAATATGGCTATTCAGATCATCCTCACAGAATTGTTCAATTTTTAAGACCAGTGAGTAAGCCTAATAGTTTATTTTTGAATTAGATATAACATTGGTTAATGATCTTTTGATAATGGTTAAATAAGAGAGTGGTTAATAAGAAATAATTGGATAGGAAGATAAAAGGCATTAACATGCTAAATTATTTTATACAACTTAATTGTTAACAGGACCAGAGGACCTTACTAGGTGAGTTCCCAGAGAGTTGTTTTTCTTATGCCATTTGTAGGCTAAGATGGTTTCACTAATCCCAACTTGGATCTCTAAGAAGTCTCCATCTTAAACTAAATCCTACTCAATAACAAACAGATTATGCTATGATATCCCTGAAATGATGGATTTTCTTAAATTATTGTTTGATATAAATAATAAATGAAAGTGTTTTCATCAAACATATAGTTGGAACCCAATCAGTGACAGGCTTAAAAATTAATAGCTCAGTGAAGTAGTCAGTGCCAAATCTCTGATTTATTCTCTGTTGTTGAGGTAGCGGAAATAGAAGGAACCTACTCTTTGAAAATGCCAAAAGTAACTATTCCAGAGCCCTTTATGCTGATACTGAGTTCTTTGATTTTGAACCATCTGATGAGAAAAGCTGCCTTGTTAAGAATTCCTGTTGTTTCTTCAATAATTGAAGCCACTTGGAAAAGGCAGTCTCATTTATACCTAGTATCTCAGTGAACGATGTTACGATGGACTTCCATTATTAAAGGAAGCCTTCTAGAGACCACTGTTCCTGTGAGGTCACATCCACCAGAGCCGTGTCTCGATATCTCCAAGTCTTAGTTCGGGCCTTGTGCCTGATGTAAGAGTATTGTTGTCTCCGGGAAGAATTTTCATAGGTGATGAAGTTGTTCCAAGGGTAATTAATTCCTGGATAAAAATCGTATTTGGTCTTAAAAAGATACTAGGAACCATAGATCCAAAGAAATGCCTATACCCTTCACTTTTCCATACCTGGCCCAGGCTCCTCTCATTTTGACCTTCTGAGCCATTGTGGTCAAGAGGAGGGAGGCTATAGACTGAATTCAATAATTAGCCTATCCAGCCAACCACTTTAGAGTCAAGAAGTCATGTCCTTTGCCACAGAAATGCTGTTCCCAAAAGGAGAATCAAATGGAAAAAAAAAAAAAAGAAGCAGCCTGTGATCCCATTGGTATTGAAGATAAAGGAATGCTTGCTGGCGTTAACATTTTTACAAAACCAATGAGAAGTCCCTAAAATGAATTTCACTTAAACCTAGTCCCAAATTTGGAATTGAATGCTGATCGAAAAAAAAAAAATTATGTTAAATCTCTACTTCCAAAATAATTTAAGAGTGACACAGACATTTCCACATGCCTAATACGGCAGCATCTCCCGAGGGCCCTAAGAACCGAGTGGCCTTAGAAGTGCGCAGTGAGCCCGGGGAAGCCCCTGGAGATGTCCAGACCAGGGCTGTCTTGAGGTACAATCTGGACTTGGCTGGCCCTGGGGACTCAGAGCGTCACAGGGAATTCTTCCACCCTGATAGAATAATGTTTGCCTGGTCAGGTGGTGTGTGAAATATTGTTGGCATGCAGGATTCCTGAAAAATTTGAGTTCCCAGAAAGTTTGGGTTGTGATCGTCATGAACAAAGGAAAGTATTTACAATATCCCTTTTGTCCCAAAATAGATTTTAACCGCTATACAACCACAATGGCATGTGTCCATTTATTTCTAAATGGGTCGTCTCCTACCCCCATGTTTAAGTCATAGCTATTTCTAGACATTCATGTGACAAGACCTTCACAGACCAAATTCAGTAGTGTCACCTTGGGAACAAAGTGGCCGCATAGGCTGTGGTTTTCCCTTGTTTACTTGGTCTTATTTTGTTTTTACACAGCCTGTATCACTAGCCTCCCGATCAAGGTCAGTAGATTGAACCCAGTTCCATTCATTTAAAAGAGCGATAAATTCATGCCAGCCCCATGATGTCACCCCCTTGAGACGCAGAATGTGTCCACAGTGTGCTGTGAAGTCAGGCTTCCAGACGCAGGGGGTTCTGTGTGACCCTGAAACCGCACCTGGAGGACAGGATGGTGTCGTCATACCAGCCCACATTCTGACTGCAACGGAATGTATAAAGGACAAGTATCCAGAGGTGAAAAGGAAACTAAAAGGACTGAATTACTGTTTTAATTGAGGAAGAGCCTGTAATCCAAACAAACTTTATCAATGGAAAAGACTCATCTGAACACCGACATGGAGTTTTCTAATACTGGCTGCCAACGTGCAATCAAGTAGATGCTTAGGAAGTCTCAGGTGGATTCTAATTGTACGAGGGCCAAACAAGCTCTTGTTACCAGGGCGGAGGTCAGTGATGAACATTGTGATATGAAGTCATATTGCTTGCAATGCAGTCCTTACAGTGTGCCAGGTTTGAGATCTGTGTGCACGCAATGTTGACGTGTTTGCCTGTGAGTGAAACTCGGGTAAAAAGAGTGGCAAATTCCTCTTGTCACAGCGTGAATTCTTGTACATGTACATACAGTCTCTCACATTGTGCATACGCACGCGTGCACACACACACACCCTTCATCTCTCCATTCATATGTCCCTAAAACAGTGGTCCCCAACCCCCGGGCCGTGGACCGGTACCGGTCCGTGGGCCATTTGGTATCGGTCCACAGAGAAAGAAAAAATAACTTACATTATTTCTATTTTATTTATATTTAAGTCTGAACGATGTTTTATTTTTTAAAAATGACCAGATTCTCTCTGTTACATTTGTCTAAGACTCACTCTTGACGCTTGTCTCGTAAGTTCGACAATTATATTTAAAAATACCACAGTTTTTACGCTAGTCGCACAATTTTATTTTGTGCATTTATCCGTCCCACCCTAAAGGCTGGTCTGTGAAAATATTTTCTGACATTAAACCGGTCTGTGGCCCTAAAAAGGTTGGGGACCACAGCCCTAAAAGATATTTATTACATTGACCATGCAGGAGGGGAAAGACCACCGTAACCAACCTATAGCCATCAGACATGCCCCCAGGGTAACTTCTTACAAGACTGAAGACATTCTCCAGCTATAAAGGGGCACCCTCAGGGGGAGGACGTTGCACCATCCTATGACTACCGGGGCTGCAGGGAACAGAATTGTGGCTGATGTTTCTTAAAAACTTTATTATGTGGTCTGAGTGCTTTCTATGCATTATCTTATTCAGTCCTCACATCAACCTCCTGAGGTAGGGACTATATTTATGTATGTCCATTTTACAAATGAGGAAACGGAGGCTCAGCGATGTTGAGTGACATACTTAGGGTCACACAAATCCACTCTATCCCACTGTGCAGTGTAAGTCAAAACACTCTCACCTACTTCATTCTAGAAGAATGTATGGAACGACAACTTGTTACTTGGCATCAAATACGGTCCCTACTTACATGATGTGAGTGTGGGCATGTTTGGGCCGAGTGTACACCCCCAGATGGACACACACACTCCCACACTGGTGGTTCTATTACCAAATGTTTTGACTTTATGTGCCTCTGGTCATGTGCTGATATTTTTAGCCGGAGTTATAATAAAAGAATCTTTAAGTTTCAAAATAGCTTTCTAGATCAAAACTCTGCACAATCTGAAATGGCACTTCTATTTGGTGAGGGTTAAATGCTTGTCTCGGGCCAGTGTTTAGTTCACATTCTATAAATGGCTCTCACTCCTAGATCTGACTCACTGTATGTATTATAGCAAAGTCACTTACAGATCAATTTATTTTTAGAATCTTAAAGAAACAGATTCCACAGGGAGCGTTTGTTTCTGACCACACCCCAGTGCGAGTGGAAACATATCGTGGTGAGGAGCTTTCTTTCCCTTCGATTTCCTTGCCCACGGCTCTCTGTCAGTGATAGGTCTTTGCACGTTGTGTTCAGATGTGTTGCATGACTTATAAAGAAGCAGAATGGCAGAATTTTATGCCAGTAATCTTACATAATAAGGAGTTTTGTGGTGTGTGAGTGGGACAGTCAAATGAGTAAGTAAAATGGTAAGTCAGAAAAAAATGAACATGATTCACATTCATAAAGGGGAGAAAGATTATTACCTTTTGCCCACCTTGCAACTTTGCAAAAGAAATTTTCTTTAAGCTCAAACTCCAGGAATCTGATAAGAGTGACCACGATGATGATAATGGTGGTGGTGGTGGTGGTGGTGGTGATGGTGGTGGTGGTGGTGGTGGTGGTGATGGTGGTGATGGTGGTGATGGTGGTGATGGTGGTGGTGGTGGTGGTGGTGGTGATGGTGGTGATGGTGGTGGTGGTGGTGGTGGTGGTGATGGTGGTGATGGTGGTGGTGGTGGTGGTGGTGGTGATGGTGGTGGTGGTGGTGGTGGTGATGGTGGTGATGGTGGTGATGGTGGTGGTGGTGGTGGTGGTGGTGATGGTGGTGGTGGTGGTGGTGGTGGTGATGGTGGTGGTGGTGGTGGTGGTGGTGGTGATGGTGGTGATGGTGGTGGTGGTGGTGGTGGTGGTGATGGTGGTGGTGGTGGTGGTGGTGGTGGTGATCCACCACCATTAGTAGAGATTCTCGATCCACCCATTAAATAAATATGGCATGCTGCCCTCTACAGGTATTCAATCTAAACCAGATTTGTATTAAATTCATATCAATAAGGCATTCTCAAATACACAGACCGATACATAAATGCGAATTGAATACTGAGACCGGTTAGAGAAGTATATATAACCTTTATACTTTACAGGCCTAATTTCTGTGAATTCTAAAGCCAGACAAAAAAAGCAGAATTTAGGAACTCATTTATTTCGATTTACTCTTTTTAGTTTTTGAATATGTATGTATAGTTGAGGTCAGTGTCAGAAACCAGGAAGAACATCTGGGAATTTGTGGACCACTTTTCTATTTACGTTTATGAAAGCTAATTGTTCTTTAGTTTGACAAAGACCTATTATTTTTTGCTAACAGATATGTAATGAAAAATTAGTAAATAGTGAAAGACCTAGGAATCTCAAATTTTTTGCAGTTTCAAAGGGTTGTAATTCATACCACCATTTTTAGATGCTAAACCAACAGACTTTATACAGAATAGAGGATCTATCCGCTCCCTTCTTTACTGCTCTACTCCGCCTTACCCCAGTCAATAGTCTTGTTATTTCAGAGTCTAAGTTGAGAACTTTTGTCAGTTTCCTCTTTGCTCTTCTTTGCTGGGATATGAGCCAACAGAGGAAAAGCCAGTGGGCTAAGGGTCTAAAGAACCGATTTCTTGTACCCACTTCCCACACTTGAGTTTGCTTACTGTCATTTAGTTTGACCTAATCTGCTTTGGACAATTTTAATTATATTTCTCCCCTAGGAAGGGAAGGGCTGGCCCAGATACCCTGAGAGCCTTCTAGCCCTAACATTCTGGGACTTCGTGGTATGAGCCAATGAGTGCAAAGAGCAGTGGTGAGGAGCACCAGCTTTAGGGCCCGTGCCTAGCTTCCCCCACTTACCTGCTGGGTGACTGTGGGCCAGTTACAGAATGGCTCTGAGTCTCACTTGCCCATCAGCAAAACGAGTACACTAGTATCCACCTCACAGGAGTTAGGGAGGATTTACACATACAGTGTAGCAGAAAGCATTTCATAGGCACCACAGTCTCCTGGTCTCAAGGCCACCTTGTAAGGTAGAGTTGTTACCCCCATTTTACAGATGGGGGAGATTAAGCAGCCGAAGCCAAGTTACAGGGCCAGGAGGTGTGGAACTGGACTCAAGCTCAGGCCCAAGCCATCTTTTGATCTGTCTCTCTGTCAGACATCTTTATCCATTCTCTTCACGCATGGTGACAGGACAGTGGAAAAGGGTGAGTTTCACTCCGCTCCTTAAGACAGCTCCCTCCCCCATCATTCCGATTTCCTGCCCGACTGGGGTATCTCCAATTACGAGAGGTACAAGAGAGCCCATCTCTGCTACTTACACTCTCAGTGCTTGGTGGACATGGACAGAGAACTACAAGAAAGAAAGAAAAACACATGCACTTTACCCTGTGGCTCTCAGAGTTGACTTATATAGTCAAAAAGAAGGAGATCCTTGTTAGTGGCTGGAGTTAAAATCCCCAAAGCACAGTCAGCCAAAACCTCCCAGATGTGAGTGTGCGGTCACTGGTCATGTATTTCTGTTTGCTGAATTCCATAAGGCCGAGGCAACTGCCTTGCCTCGCTGAAGGTCCACAGGGGAAAAAAGTTATGTGCACTCGTACAGAAAAACACGCAGGCGGCGTGCTCCCTCGTCGCCAGGAATGTCCGCTACAGCAGTGTTTATTCCGTGGTCTCCAACCATGGAAAATGTGCCATCGGTCCTCGCGCAGGGGAAGGCCGACCCAGGGCTGGCTCCCTGGCTGCTCAAAATGATGTCAGCATCGTAGAGCATAATCTATTTCAATCAAAACAGTCTTGTGGAATTATAAAAGTTCATGCATTCTAGAGAAGTAACTACTGTTCGAGTCTTTTGAGCTGTTGTCAGACTAAAAATGTTTATAAGTAGTCATTAAGTAGCATATGCTGCTTTTCTTCACCTAATTTCTTATATCCTCTGGGGAAAGTTTACGATAATGATATCCTAACAGATTACGTTGTCTCTCTTCTTTATGGCCTGCTCCTTGTTTGAGGGTTCATTATCTTACATTTAAACAATATATTAGCCATTTTATGATAGCATAATTTATTATTTTCTGTAGAGTCCTATTAAGGATGACTAGATTAAATGACTTTTGTTGTGTATGAGAAATGACACTCGTTTTGCCTTAAGATATTACTATTTGCCATACCCTACACTGTTATTTGAGTTGTATCATTTTTAATAAAAGAAAATATTTGAGGTCCTGACCAGGTAACTCTGTTGGTTATAGCATTCTCCTGATACGCCAAGGTTGGTGGTTGGATCCCTGGTCAGGACACATACAAGAATTTAACCAATGAATGCATAAATAAGGGGAACTACAAATCAGTGTTTCTCTCTCTCTGCCTCGCTTTCCTTTTCTCTCTTTCTAAAATCAATAAATAAAACTTTAAAATTAAAAAAATATATTTAGAATGATTGAAGTATGGATGAGTTCAAATTTTAAGTAAAAATGTCCTAGTACTCTCTGACAATTGCCCTAGCTAATACTCTGACTGCGTACTACGCTCCAGACCTTTTTCCAATCTTTCTTTGTGTTAATCCATCAATCAGTACAATCCTCCTGCGAGGTGCATTACTGTTATTGCTCCAGATTTTACGAACAGGAAAACCAAGGCGTGAAAGGTTAAGTAACCTGCCCTTGGTGACATGGCTACTAAGTGCTGTTTCTGGGATTCAAACCCACGGAGCTGGGCCAGCATCTGCTCTCTTAACCGCCCTCCCCTCCCCTTTCGTGCCACTTTTAACTGTGTGGAATTGAATAGAATAATTTCATTGCTTTTAAAGGACATTCACTCTTTTAAATGAGTAAAAATAGGTTGTTGTAACCTTTAGCCAGAGAAAGAAGGCAGAGCCTATTTAAGAAGGCATCTAAACTATAAGCAAGAATTTGTTCTTTCTCGGGCTCTATTGAGAGGCCTGGTGAATGAGGCTGAATATGTCTTACTCCCCCTGGTGTTCAGAAAGGGAGCCTGGGGGGCCCTTCACCGGATTTGGGGAGAAGAGCCCCAGGAAGGCTTCATTTCCTCTCTGTCCCTGTGCTGGAGAAACTAAAGCAGCGGCATGGAGGTGGGGGTTTCTGCCCTCAACTGTTTGTGCGCTCACGGCTCCCGTAAGTTAGGAACAACTCAGCATCCAGTTGCAGCCCTTGATGGTCAAAGTTATTAAAATTCCTAATTCCCTAAAATTTCTCCTGTCCCCCACCCCTGTTCGTTCTGCCACGCCCCTGGCCTCCTGCCAGGGCATCTGGCTTTCTATAATTAGCATGATGGTTTGAATAATCTTCCTTACCCTGTCTTTTGCTTACCCTGGCTGCTGGGCCACATTGGTTTCAAAACCTCCCTCACAGTGGCCTTGTTCTTGTCAGCCTGGAGATTCTGAGAGCCCACTTCCGGTGGAGAGGATGTGCGACCACCTTGCATTTTCAGGTCCTCTTGAGCCTTAACTCTGTGCATTCGATGGAGTGGTACTCACATCATTAATTTAAAAAGTGGCTTTCCCATGGCTCCCAGCGGCTCTTCCTTGGGGAGCTTTAAAAAAACAACAACCAGTGCTTGGGCCCACCTCCAGAAAGTCTGAATTATTTCTTCTGGGGTGGAGCCCAGGCATCAGCATTTTTTTAAACGTGAGGTCATGGTTGAGAAACACTGGGCTAATTTAATCTTTTGGCTTACATCTGAATACCGAGACCCTGAAAGGCCTTGGCTCCGAAATACATAAAATTCATTTAAATGGCCAATTACAGTTCCCATGCTCTAGAAATGGGAAAAAGGATATATATATATATATATATATATATATATATATATATATATATATTTTTTTTTTTTTTTTTTTTTTTTTTTTTTTTTTTTTTCTATGTAGTTATGGTTACACCCAGATGACAGAGAGAGGATGAAGTTCATGGCACATTTGCAATGCCATTCCTGTCCGGCTCCAGCCCCCCCGCCCCGTCCCACGTCCCGGGCCTCCTCTGGCCGCATCCTTTACAAGTGTCCAAAGTGTTTCATGGCTGAGATGTCTCAGCTTATCTCCAGCTCAAGGCGACCTACAGTAATCACCAGACATTATTTTCGCGACAGGGCCTAACACACACTGCTGTTTAAGAGATCAGAGTTTGGCCCTGGCCGGTTGGCTCAGTGGTAGAGCGTCGGCCTGGTGTGCGGGGGACCCGGGTTCGATTCCCGGCCAGGGCACATAGGAGAAGCGCCCATCTGCTTCTCCACCCCTCCCCCTCTCCTTCCTCTCTGTCTCTCTCTTCCCCTCCCGCAGCCAAGGCTCCATTGGAGCAAAGATGGCCCGGGCGCTGGGGATGGCTCCTTGGCCTCTGCCCCAGGCGCTAGAGTGGCTCTGGTCATGGCAGAGTGACGCCCGGAGGGGCAGAGCATCGCCCCCTGGTGGGCGTGCCAGGTGGATCCCGGTCGGGCGCATGCGGGAGTCTGTCTGACTGTCTCTCCCCGTTTCCAGCTTCAGAAAAATACAAAAAAAAAAAAAAAAAAAAAAAGAAAAAGAAATCAGAGTTTGTTGTGGCTCCGTGTGAAGTGCTCCTGTGGCTGTGAGCGTTGGGAGGTGAGCGGCTTCCTCATCTGTAACGTGATATACCGACGCTTGCCAAGCAGCTTGTTTACAGAGTAAATGGTATGGATGCAGCTCTCCGCCTATCTGCTACCACATGGCAATGACTCCTTTTCCTCCCAGGGACCTGGAAACTCTTCCCAGTTCAGAGAAGGAAATGGCTCTCATTTTATCTATTATTACTATGATATCAGTCAGCACCACCAACTTGTCAGTAAGGATGGCTCTCCTATATCCTCATCTGTAAGACCCTAAAGACATTTGGGGGGACTTTTGTGGTCTGCACTCACAGGACAGGCAATAGGATCACGTAGACTTCCTAAGCTTCCCTGTTGCTTTACCGAAACCTGTTACTAGCAGGGCTGATACGGCGACCCACCGCGTCTGCTCATGGTCTCTCTCCGGTCTGGCCGCCTCTCATCGTTCTGATTCGTATCTCTCAAGAAACTTTGTCCTCAGAACCTTGCTGAGGATGTCTCCGCATCCAAGGGAAAGAAACAGGCTCCTCTGGGATGCCAAGGGACATGGCAAGGATACATGCATCTCAAGAGGCAAGAGAAAAAGGAGACAACTGTAGAGAAAGTCGGTGGCTTCTGTGTGGGCGGCCAGAGGTGACAGGACTGGACAGGGGACAGTGTGAACTCAGAGAACATCATGTCCTGCAGGGGGGTGGCTGGGTAGCCTGGCGATCAGGGGATGTGGTGGTCAAGGAACAGACTCATGGGGTCAAACAGTAGCACCTGAGAAATTAGAGGCAATGTGCTGTATATGAGTGCTTTTAATATAATATTTCTTTGACTTTCCTAGGAAAACTCTTTTAGGCGCTTCTTCTACTGGGTTCATTCACTCAGCAAACATTGATGTAGTACCTCTCATTGGTCAGGCTCTCTACTAATGGCTGAGAGGCAGGAAGAACAGTCCTGACTGATGGAATACAATCTGGTGTGCGTGTATGTGTGTGTGTGTGGGAGGGGAGGATCATTACCAGGCATTGGACATTGATAGATTAAATACATTAAAAACAGTCAAATTAAAGAAAAAGCCTAACTTCTGATTCTTCTTCTTTCTCATGCTCCTCCTTTCCTTCCCAGTAAGGAGCCCAGACTTCTAAGTGAGACTTTGTGTTTAAGTGGTGGGTTTACCACTTACAACCTGTGCAATCACAGGCTAAATGATACCTCAGTTTACTTCTTTAAAAATTGGCATAATAGCCTGACCTGTGGTGGCGCAGTGGATAAAGCGTCGACCTGGAAATGCTGAGGTCGCCGGTTCGAAACCCTGGGCTTGCCTGGTCAAGGCACATATGGGAGTTGATGCTTCTAGCTCCTCCCCCCTTCTCTCTGTCTCTCTCTCCTCTCTCTCCCTCTCTGTCTCTCTCCTCTCTAAAAAATGAATAAATAAAAAAAAATAAAATAAAAAAAAATAAATAAAAATTGGCATAATAAAAATACTCACAGGTTGTTGAGTTAAACTGAGACCGATCAATTGATAAAGGGATTACCTGAGATAACCCCTGCAAAGTCCTTCCAGAAGTGGTGAACACAGAGTACACGTTCCACAAAGGTTGGGTGACTCGTATCAGTCTACCGGAGTGTGTTAAGAAAGAGTGGCTGAGGACGCACACACAGGGGCAGGCCCCGGAGGGAAATCCAAATGACGAATTTCTTGCCCCATCCTCCTTCCACCTCCTCCCTTCCCTTGGAGAGCTGTCTGGATCCACGCACTCGGCGTACGGGTCAGCCAAGCTGCTCCGCGGCTGTTGGTTCCTCAACGCTCCTTCTGGCCTCTCTAGACAGAGCAGAGAGGATTCGGGGAAGCCAGTAAATAACTGCATTTGCAGTTGAACAGGCAGCTGGCAAGCAGGGAGTACTTTTGCTCCAAAAGATAGCAGGACACAGTCCGGGGTTGAACAGACTGCACTGCTTTCAGAAAACTCATTGGCCTTCTAGAGTTAGGAAGGGCCCTTACACACAGGACCACGACATTCTCCTTTTGAGACAGCCTTTGATTCTTAGGAGTCACAAGCCTTCTCAAAGCTTTGACTCTCCCTGCTTCAGGTATTCTGAAGAGTTGTCTCCGCTTTGGATGAGGGATTGTGTCTTATAAATTGCCAAAGTTAATCTTTATCAGAGACCTTCTTCACATGCAAGGCTCTTTGCTCTGTTGAATCTTCACGTGCACTCAGAGAAGCTTCGGTATTGACTATGCTCCTGTAAACATAGAACTTTGGATCGGTGATGGACCCAGGTACCCAGATTTCAAAAGATAGACTTCTACAATGTGTTCAGAACACTCAGACTCCTAGGTTTAGAAGGCTCCTCAGAGGTCTCCCAATCCAACCTTCCCATCCGAAGGATAACTTACAGAAAGTCCTGAAAGGTGTCTTCCCAGCTTCTGCCCAAGCCATTCTGTGATACCTTGACCTCACTAATTCCAACAGCACTCTGTGTCTGTGATGGCTGCTTGGACAGCTTGAATTGTTAAAAGGTAATACCTCTGTGGAATCAATTATTTTTTGAGGGGGGGGGTTTCTACACATAAGATTTAGTTTTACTCATTTGATATAACATAAAGCTCATGTATCCCTTCTCCCAAATGCTAGATATCTTAGTTCTCTTCAGTTTCTCTTTATCAGACCAAACATCACAGTTTGATAACATTTTATTTTGGTCTTGATTTTCTAGTACCACCGAATCTGTGAAAGTAGCAAATGATGCTCACTTTTAAAACCAGCTGATTCATTACCCGTTCCTTATTGCAGCTTCAACTATATTTCTGTCCAGTTGGTTTGAAAATCTAATTCTCAAATCTGTGGTTTTTGGAAACCCAAGAATACTTGAAACCAAGTGCTGAAAAAACATGTGTTTTTCATTTTCACCTGACATATTGCATCTTACGGCAACATGCTGGGTATGCAGCAGCTGAAAACTTTGCAAAAATGTAGCCACTCTAAACTATAGTGATACAGGGACACGTGGAGAAGCAAAAGGGTCAATGCATAAAGCCGTTTGGTTTATGACTTGGGGATTGCAATCACTGGATTAAATGGATTATCATCTAAAAGGACAATAGTATGGCTAAGAGTCTTAAAAAATTCCAAATGTATTTTCAACCATTTTTTTTTTGCCTTAATCACCACCCTGCTAGCTAAGAGTAAATTTTTGTGCACAGAAGAGATACATCTATAGGTTCCTTTAGTATTGATTCAATATTTATGAAGCACCTCCCTTGTATTCTACACAAACTTTGTGTGGTATCAGCACAGTAAGGTCTGGTTGACCATCTCCTCTATTTTGCAGAAGAGAAAACTGAGCATGGACATTGATCATTTACACAGCCAGTAAGTGGTTGTATGGCCAGGAGTTGTGCCATCACAGCCAAGAGCCAGTCCATGCGCATGCAGGTGCACATTGGCTTCAGACAGGTGGTAATGAAACTGCAGAACCAAAAACTGGTGGAGCATTCCTTTATTCTAGCCTCGCACCTGGTTGGCGAGTAAACACAAACACACAGAGGGCTCCAAAACCCACTCATTCAGCACTCACACAGCTACTGACACATCCGGGTTTTCCTCCAAGCAAATGGCCCTACTAGCTTAGTCACCTCTAGTTCCCCGTCTCCTTGTCTTTGCACAAACTCTGCACAAACTGGCTTCTCCTTCAGCACCCCACCATCTTGGCTGTTTCTTCAGCACTCTGCTAAAACATGGCCTCCTTCTTCCCTCCTCCTCCTTCTTCTTCTTAAAACTTTTTGGTGCGAGACCCTTCCTCTATCACACTTTGGCATAACAAAGTCCCTTCCCAAGCAGGAAGGTAATTAGCTGTTTCCATAGGCAGCTGCCTTTTTTTTTTTTTTTTGTATTTTTCCGAAGCTGGAAACGGGGAGAGACAGTCAGACAGACTCCCACATGCACCCAACCGGGATCCACCCGGCACGCCCACCAGGGGCGACGCTCTGCCCACCAGGGGGCGATGCTCTGCCCATCCTGGGCGTCGCCATGTTGCGACCAGAGCCACTCTAGCGCCTGGGGCAGAGGCCAAGGAGCCATCCCCAGTGCCCGGGCCATCTTTGCTCCAATGGAGCCTCGGCTGCAGGAGGGGAAGAGAGAGACAGAGAGGAAGGAGAGGGGGAGGGGTGGAGAAG
Source organism: Saccopteryx bilineata (assembly GCF_036850765.1). NCBI lineage: Eukaryota > Metazoa > Chordata > Mammalia > Chiroptera > Emballonuridae > Saccopteryx > Saccopteryx bilineata. Next base: position 45,947,943 of record NC_089496.1, read on the forward strand.
CAGATGGGTGCTTCTCCTGTGTGCCCTGGCCGGGAATCGAACCCAGGACCCCTTGCACGCCAGGCCAACGCTCTACCACTGAGCCAACCGGCCAGGGCCAAGCTGCCATTTTTAACAATAAAAGTGAGCAAAATCAAATTTTACAAATTTATTTGCCCAACAGTGGTCATGCTGGGGTTAGGGCCAGAAATCTGGCCCCAAATTACATAATTTCAACTACCATTCAGCACCAACAGTGAGACACAGGGATATAGGGAAACCTTCCCACTTAGCTCAAGCTGGCTGGGTGTATCTTGGGTAGGACTGTTGATTCTTCTTCTCTATGGTAAGGATTTCTGGGTGCTGATTCCAGAGGTCATCTGCTTTTTATCTGTCTCTAAAAATACTACACCCCAATTCCAATGTGTAGGGTTTCCCCTCATACATCCGAAGCAATTCTGTGACACCACATAGGCGCACAACGATTTAACTTAATTCTGACACTGTTTACCTGGAGACAGTGTCAGGTTCTACAGGTGAAGGGCTCAGGACCAGAGGACTGCACCCCCTCCACCACCACTACGTATACCTATGCTTCTGATCAACTAGATCTAGATCAGAAATTCCAAGAGGCCCCTTATTAATTTGCTCGAGTGGCTCCCAGAACTCAGAAAAACATTTTAATGACTAGATTACTGGTTTATTCTAAAAGAATATAACTCAGAAACTGCCAAGTGGAAGAGCTGCATAGGACATGGGGAGGGGGGAAGGGCACAGACCCTCCACGTCCTCTCCATGTGCCCCATTCTCCTGGGACTTCCAGGTGGTCACCAGCCAGGAAGCTCGCTAAACCCCTCCTTTCCGGTTTTATGGAACTTCATTACATAGGCTCAGCTGATTAGATCATTGGCCATTGGTAATTGATTCAACCTCCTGCTCTTCTCCCCTCCCCAGAGGTCAGGGGTATGACTGGAAGTTCCAACCCTCTCACATATGGCTGGTTCTCCTGGCAACCAGCTTCATCCTAGAGGGAGTCCAAAAGTCACTTCATTAAATTGACCAATAAATAAATAAATAAAATAAATAAAAAAACCCACGTTAGGAAACTTGAAGGATTTTGGGAGCTCTGTCAGAAACAGAAACAGAGACCAAATATATATAATTCTTACTGTAAGTCCCAATATCACAGACTCCCGTTGGGATACTTGAAAACCTCACATCTCTCTTTAGTGCCCTTGACATTCATTTGTGGATCATTTTCTATGTGCTATGTCCTAAAAATCAAGCATCAGAATCCCTGAGTCCCAGCTCCACCAGACGTGAGCCTTGTGACCCTAAGCCAGGCACTCAACACCTTGGGACTTAGTTTCTTCATTTATATATTTAAAAAAAGACTACCTCCCAGGTTTGTGGGAAGGATTCTTTTACTCAATAAATGTTGATCATCTAGTTTGTGCCCTTGGGGAAGCTTCGGATGTCTGTTGATAGATAAAATAAACATAGGCCCTGCCTTTCTATAAAGCCTACAGTCAAGTGGGGAAGGTAGACAAGAATTAAGGAAACACATATAAAATTGCAAGTTGGGATAAGAATTCTGAAGGCAATGAAAGATCTATCTTGGGAAGTTGAGTGGGTGGGAGCCCTTGCTTAGGTAAGTGGACAGGGAGAGTCTCTCTGAGGACAGTGTGTCCAAAAGGTGAGGTGACATCTGACAAGTGAAGAGCAGAGAGAATTTCAGCCTTAGAAATGACAGTATTAGGTCTCTGGGCTTGGAAATAGGGTTAAATTAAAATTTATTTTATATATATATATATATATATATATATATATATATATACACGCACATAAGGACACATTGTCAACTAAAATAGGCTAAAACACAGGTTTAAAAAAAAAAACTATTGTAAATGAAAAATGGCATTGGCCACTTGTAAAATACAGCTTGGACCATATTCTTCCCATATGAGTCAAGGCTAACATTCCAACCCAGTGAAGTTTGTTCCATTTCCACAAGATAACAGCCTTTATCCCCCCTCACCAAAATTTTAGGTGTCTGAACTGAACAAACACAAGCAGTAATGTTTTCCTTGATTTCCATCAGCTACCAAGGAGCAGAACTTCCTCCCTCTCTCACTTTTCCATTTCCTCCACCTCCTGTCCTTGGAGATTGGGCAACAATTTCTAAAAATTTCCTGAAGTTGACTGATGACAGGACATGGATGTCTGGAGTCTAACTGCCTGACTCGAGCTGAGATGAGATGTTGGAAAAGGAGCAACATGGGTCCTTCTCTGATTCTTCATTCCCTCTCCTGTTACTGCCTTGATTTGGGGGTAACCATCAGTGGGGCTGAGATTCTACTTTTCAAATATTAGGATCTTTAAATTTTTTGTTTACCATCTTTAACTATTGCTCTGGTTTGGTAAAGAACACTGGAAATGCTAAAGCAAGAACCACCTATTGTGATGGCTCCTGTTGTGATTCCCTCATCTTTAGAGACTGAGGAATATCATGATCTACTTTCTGCTTAGTGTCTCTTAAACAGGAGACGTAACTGTGGTCTCGGCAACAGTGTTATCAAGAGAAGGTTTTCTGTCTAGCTTCTTGAAGGTTAGCCAACCCCTGACCCCAGTCCCCTATGATATCACCCATTGTTGTTTTCCTCACAAGTTTTCTTTCTCTGAAATGATGTTTATTTCTTTGTTTATTATCTACCTGCCCCATCACAATGTAAACTCTCTAAATTCAAGGTGTTCATAATGTCCTGTTCACCCTGTATCCCCAGTTTTTAGAATGATATCTATCATAGGATGGGTAGTCTATGGCTGAGTGGTGAATGTACCAATAGATCAAATTATAGGAATGACAGCTAACACATCCACAGCACTCATCAATTTCTAAACTCTTCTCCAAGCACTTTACACATGTTTATTTAATCCTTATAATAAACATATGAAGCATGCATTGGTATTATTTCTGTTTGCATATGAGTAAATTAAGGCACAGAGAAATGAAGTAATTCGCCCAACTAATATGTATAAGAACTAGGATTTAAACTCAGACTGTCTGGCTTTACAATCTATATTTTAATTTCCTACACTGATATTCTTTAAAACAGGTTCCTGTTCCAAAAATATATATTGATGATACAAAAGCAAAATAATAAAACTCTTCTATAACAAAGCTGTTTCCCACAAATGAGAAGCTTGATTAATTTAACCACAGGATTCAGTATCGTGTGTGTGTGTGTAAAGAAATGTACAAAATCCCTCACTGAATGTACTTTTAGTCCGAACTCTTGAATTGTCAGGAGTTAATTTTGCTTCTGTCTCTATCTCACATGTAGAAAAATACTTCTGAGGACACCTGAAGAAAAAGTAAAGAGTGAGTCAGGAAGTTCCTGGCATCCTCTGATTTGCTGGCCACTTGGTGTGTGGTTAGCTCTGAGTTTAACTATGGTAGTGACAATAGTGTGGACTCCTGGCAGAAGGTGTGAGGAAGGATTATGAATGTATGGGCTTCATGAGCTTGTCCAAAGAAATACAGAAGCAGCAGCCAAATGTCTCTCTTTGGGTTCCCATAATCATGCATCTTCAAGTCTAAAAGATAAGAATCTAACTTGTCTCTGGTTATTGATCAAGACAAATTCTGTGCTGACTATAAAATGAGACCAAATCTCTAAGTCACTGTTATCTGAAGCCAGGAGTCTGGCTCTTAAATAAAAGAGTGAAAAGAAAATCAATGAGTCTGTAACTTGAGCTTGTCTTCTTGGCTGTCTGATCAGTTAAGATTCCCAGAATAAAAACTAAACTGAAGGTAATTGATAACATTTTGAGCCTCCTCTTTTTCTGAGATTGACAATGTTTTTTTTAAGTGTGATCTTGGTGTTTCTCATGGTGGCCTTTTAAGTGACAGACAAATCCACGTAAATTTTATTTGAGCTTTTATCTAACCATCCGGCCTGTCCTGGAACAATGACTGGCATCTCTTGATTCCAAAGGGAGCTTTTTTTTCTTTCTAATATGAAACTATTTTTACCTAAAGCTTTCATCATATAATTTCCCTTTCAGACCTATTGAGCAGATAAGAAAACATATTCATGAATTAAGTTAAACTGATATTTTATAATAAGAAGGGCAAAAAGACATCCATATATCCCCATTAAATGCTTCATTCTCTTCTTAAGGAAAAATATTTTAAAGCATATATCATTACATCATTTTGATGGTTTTTTTATTTAAAAATTATTATGAGCCCGCATCATAAAATTCCATGTTCATCATGTCATTCATTACTCCAAATCCTTAGATGGACCCGATTTCCTATGGCCTGACTGGTAAGGACCTTCTGAGCCCTCTCCAGTATATCTTGCCTTATTGCCTCGGTTGTCAACCTGGTTCCCCTCAGTGACTCATGTCTAGAGCTTCAGGATGAGGTTCTGCTCTCGTTTTCCCATGAACCAAATCCCACCACTACTCATCCACCAGCTTTGTGCTCTTCCCTGACTTCCTAACTCTGGTTCATTTTTTTGTCCTGAACTCTTAGAGGAATTTAGTGTATATCTCTAATATCCTCCTTTTAACTTTATATTTTCATTTTTTTCATCTTTTATGCATATTACTATTGCCTTTTCAACATAGAGTAAAGCACTCTATCAGTTAGAAATGCATTTGCATGCAAGTAAGAAAAAAAACACAAAAAGGTTTTTTTTTGTTTTCATGGAACAAGAAACACTTAACATGTACTTGAATAAGGAGACTAGTTTTGATGGAGCTTTCTGTCTTTTTTGTCATCATGAAAAGGTTACTAGAAAATTTGGCTCAGCTGACAAGCTGCAGAAGCAAGACAGGTTAGCCATTTTAAAATCCTAAACTCCCCAATGTACTCAACAGTATCACATCTTCATACATCTGTGCTTCTTCATCCATGTATGTGTGTATGTATGTATATATGTATGTATGTATGTTTCTATCTATCTATCTACCATCCACCTACGTTTATTTTGGTCTTAGTTTACGGTTGCTTATTCTTGGACCCGTCTATTTCAGTTTTCCACTCTCCAGGGTCTCTGTTAATGTTTAAATTTGTTTATTTATGTTGTTTTCTGGACCCGGTCACATTGCCAAATGGCATGTGCCAGTTAACATGGTGCCTCCTGTACCTTGGCACCTCCCCTGAGAATTGTGAACTGCTCCCAAGCCATGCCATTGTTGCAGGTAGCTCAGACCTGGAAGCTAAACTTTCTGAAGAGATGAACAAAGTGTGTCCAGCCGCTCATCATCTGAGCATGCCAAAGGAGCCAACTCAAATCAACAAAGAGTTATTGAGCAACAAAAACAAGATTGCAGAACTGGATGAAACCTTAGAGATCATCTCTTCTGATTTCTTCCTTTAAAAAAATAGTTTAATGTGTTGGCTTTTTACTTTCATATTTTAACTTTTTTTTTTTCTTCAGAGACAGAGAGTGTCAGAGAGAGAGATAGATAGGGACAGACAGACAGGAACGGACAGAGATGAGAAGCATCAATCATTAGTTTTTCATTGCGACACCTTAGTTGTTCATTGATTGCTTTCTCATATGTGCCTTGACGTGGGGCTACAGCAGACCAAGTAACCCCTTGCTCGAGCCAGTGACCTCATTTCCAAGCTGGTGAGCTTTGCTCAAACCAGATGAGCCCGCACTCAAGCTGGCGACCTTGGGGTCTCGAACCTGGGTCCTCTGCATCCCAGTCTGACGCTCTATCCACTGCGCCACCGCCTGGTCAGGCTCATATTTTAACCTTTTTAAATGGGCAGATAAATTCACACAATACACTTCATTAGACATAATAGGAAAATGAAGGGCAAAATTGCACAGCTAGCTAGTGGCCAGAGCCATGTTTGTGCCTCTAGCTCGTGCTCTCTGCTCCTCTGAGGGACTGAGTCTGCTTGGGGGACGGGGGACACAGAGGAGAAAAGTAATAGCTTTCATCTATGGAATGTGTTTAGAGCATTTTCCCATGTGATCATCATCACATATGGAAGGATTGGCAAGGATTATTAACACCACGTTACTAACGATTTTACCATCTCCCTCTGATTTGCTTTTCCTTCTGTATTCCCTGCCTCAGTGAAGGCAACGCCACACACCTGGTCAACCTTTCTGCTGGGTAGCACTTCCTTCTGCTATGCTGAAATAAATTGTTTAGCTACACTTATTTGTTTAATGTCTCTTCTCCTAGACTATAAACTCCATGATGACAGGTGTTATGCCTGCCTGTTATATCCCCAATTATTTTTTGAATGAATAAATCACCATAGACTTCCTCGACTCTGCTCTTCCAACCCTACATACCTACAGACTTCCATAACCTACAACCTGGCAGTTCGTATTTTATATATAATTTCCTTACTTTGAAAGTCTCACGCTTGTCCATCCATCTTCACTCCTCCACTGTCTCTGTTCAGCTCCTCATCACCCTTTCTCCAGTCTCCCAAGTGGTCTCTATCATCTAACACCCGTAGTCCCACAGCCCTCGTGACTTCTCTCAAATGCAACTTTGATCACATGATGCGTTATAGCCTAGAATATCTCAAGCTTCAGTGGTGCCCTAAAACTTCTATTCATTCAGTCACTCCAGAAATGGCTCTTAAGAGGCTACCATTTGCTAGGCACTGTATGATGGGCCTCCTATGTCGAGACCGATCTAATAGTTTGCTCTCAAGGAGCTTATAGACTAGCAAGTAAGACCGATAATAAACAAGGATAAAACACTTAACTATGTAATTACAAGTCATGATGTCTGTCCTTAGGAAGGAAACAGGTAGGATGCTAAAATGAAGACTAATGGTGGAAGGCAAAGGGAGGGGGGAGAGATGATCTAGAAGGGTGAGGTAGAAACACTTTCCTGAAAAGTGACGTTTCAGGTGATACCCCAAGAATCAGAAAGAGCTACTCGTGTGAGGATGCAGAGGGAAAGCACTGGCCCGGAAGGGACAGTGGGATGAAAGAGACCTCTTTTCTGTCTTAAAGAATCACATCATACATACACATCTATAACTACAGAACTATAGATACATATATATGAAATATAGATTATGTAGGTGACATATATATGCAGAGCTGGTTGCTAGGTGTGTAGATATTCTTTCTTAATCTTAAATAAGAGAGAATGCCTGACCTGTGGTGGCGCAGTGGATAAAGCGTCGACCTGGAAATGCTGAGGTTGCCGGTTCAAAACCCTGGGCTTGCCTGGTCAAGGCACATATGGGAGTTGATGCTTCCAGCTCCTCTCCCCTTCTCTCTCTCTGTCTCTCCTCTCTGTCTCTCCCTCTCCTCTCTAAAATGAATAATAAAAAAAAAATTAAATAAGAGAGAAGACACTACTGTAATTTGATTATATGATTATAACTTCTATTCATAATAATATACTCCACATAGCCTTTAGAAATTAGTCTATTTTATTTAGGAATGACCTAAAGCTGATAACCTGTCAACATTTTCCACTCACATCACAAGTCTACAAACAAAACGTGGGCGCTTGTCTCCTCTGAGATGGAGCGTAGACCATAGGTAGAGAATACTTTGCTTACTCTTTCCCAAAATTCAGACAAGTAAAATGTCTGTGCCCGTTTATTTTTTGCCCGGATTGTGTGTTGTATAAGAGGAAAATTAGCACATCTATTTGTGTGAAGTCCATTTGGCCACACTTTTTGAAAAACGCTTTAAATAAATGCATTGAGCTGGGCACACGTAGTGGCCACACCTAGCCCGGTAGTGTCCGTGCTGTGCTTCGTGACTGCTTCTGAGCACGCTCCTCTGGACTTGAGCAAGAATGAGTCCAGTTTCTCCTGATACTCCACGGGGGTCTGATAAGTTTCTTGGCCTTCTTCTTATCTCTGTTTGGTCATTCACATTTCTCCAATAAGTCCAATTTTCTGATGCAAACATGGGTGTCTTCTCAAAACAAATCAGAATACAACAAAACAAAATTCCCTGAAACAAATGTGCTGAGTTAAAACGATGACTGACCTTTAGCTCTTGGAAAGGGAGTAAGCATTGCAGTAGGTTTAATTTTTGTGTCCCGAGAGAGATGAACTAAGAAAGAGTAATACGGACTTTTGTGGTATTTATTACATTCTACCTCAACTACATAACTTTAATTTCTCAAAAAATGAGCAATGGGCAATAAACATGTACCTAAATTCAATAACAGAGATCCATATTTCAATTTTTCATAGCATGTGAGCGCGTTGAAAGGAAAGCATCCGTCATTCCTGTCTGGCGCTTGTCTCTGGAACTTGACTAGCGCGGGCTGGGCGTTCGACGGGGACTCCAGGACCACACAGAGCCTTATCTGACGCTCAGCAAGAGCAGATGACAAGGACTCTTTGCCTGTCTCATCTGCTGTGTCGGAGAACCTCGTTCTCCACCAAGTTTGAACTCACACAGAAACAAGTTTGTGATAAACAAGGTTCTTTTGACACTTGAAAGCACTTCGCCCTGAGGTCAGCAGCAGCAGCGCTGGGGAATCAAAGCACGCTCCTCTCCGTCCTGCTGGGGACCACAAGGAGCCCACGGCTGGTTATGTGGTCCTCTGTGCATCCCCCGCTGCAAACATTTGAGAATACACACACACACACACACACACACACACACACACACACACCATAAAAGTGAAGCATCCTCCTCCTGAATTTTGCAATCTTTTTTACTCTGGATAAAACCTGGCCTCACAGTCTCAGCTCTGGGAAGAATTTGGTTGAAAATGTTAACCTCAGTAATGACCCTGGCTCGAGCATCCTGGGCAAGTGAGCGTGATGTCCTGCTGGGGAGCTCAGCCCCGATGGTGGGGTTCTAGATGGTAAATCAGGAGCCGGAGCCACAGGGCTGGGTTCTGCACCAGCTGCGCCTCCACACGAGAGGAGCAGCCGGCCTCTGCCTGGCGCTACCCACAAGTGTTCCGTTTTTACCGCGTGAGCTCAGTGACAGTACCTCTGGGGTATTTTGACCTCGATCACATATGGACTAAAAAAGAATGCCAAACACTGTGGTATTGGTGAAGAGTTTACCAAACATCTCTCAAAACAGCAACAACGCAGACATAATTTCAACAATTACCCCAAACTACAGATATGTTGCTGTTTGTTTCATCATTTAGGGGGGGGAAATGCTTCTTTTATATTATTTCTATCAAATGATTATCTGCAACACAATTAAATTGAGAAAAATTAGACTGAGAACACTTTTTAAAAATTTTTATGGTGATCATAAGGTAGAACTGTGGAAGAAACTTTCGTACCGTAAGCTCCATAATTAAAAGAGATGATGAAATATGAGCTGACCACAGGCTGGAAGAAAATGAGCCCTGAATTGGGGAATGTGACAGTGCAGCATTTTAAAATTATATGCCTCTTGTAAATACCTGAAACTCATGTCTCCCCTTCTTTAAGCTGATAATTCCTACCTAGCTCCCCAGAGCAAGACCTCCTTCCACGCTGTACAGAGAGAAAATTAGTTCCTCACATTCAGTTCATTGATCACTGTAGCAGGGTATCCCTGAGACAGTAACACTAGTTATTAACATATTAACTAGTGTTCGTATCTAGTTCTATTTTTCCTCAGAGCCTCACTGACAATGCATTAAAATCAAGGCTTATTCTCAAGCATATTTGGTTACTTGTCACGATTCGAAATCTTTGGCACAGCTGAAGTCCCTTTCAGAATGTTGGCTTTTCCCAGATGATCAGTGAGTGCCATTCTGAAAGCCATCACCCAAAACTACGCCTTCACCTTCACATCGAGACCAGGGCTGAAATTCCATTCTGAGAGAAGGCGAGAAGGCGCAGTCAGACCGTGAGACTCCCCAGTGGAAATGCAGTGTTCCTGGAAGCAGACGACCTTGGGTTAATGCAGGTTAACGCCCTGAAGGAGATGACGTGTCCCTGGTTACTCCCATACAACTCAGGACCTGATGATGAATGAGTTCTAAGGGAACAATCCAGAAACTGGGTGTGAAGGGTCATGACAAACGACCCTCCCCCATCAGGTGATGGCTGGAGACACATCTTTGGGTATGGAAGATGGGGCTCAAATTTCAAAGAGAAGACCGTGAATCCAGGAATCCTGCACGGAGGGCAGTCCCCTCACCAGTCCGTTACTTGCAAAGGAGTTTAGGGATTAGCTATCGTAGAAACTTCGCTGTGGGCCAGAACAGTACATGGGTCCCTTGATTCTAACCCATACTCTTTCCACTTTACCAGAAGGGACTTATCCCCAGCCATGGCAGAAGTGGAGGAGTACAGACACTTATTTCTGGTAAAATAAATGTGCTTTGGGTCTCCCACATTCCTAGCTATACAACATTTTCTCTAGGAGAAAGGAAATGATGAATTAGACTAAAATAAGAAAAGCTTTAATAAATGCAGCTTAGCAAGGAGTATTGTCATCTCCTTGTTTTTGTCCTTGATAAAATATCTTAAGTCTTTTAAGATTTCTCTTTTGTTTTTGTTTTTTACCTTCCACTTATCTGACCTCCAATTCGTATCCCATTAGTTTTTGTGGCTAGATCATAGAAACCAGAAACACACACACAACACACACACACACACACACACACACACAGCAAACACCTCTGCCCATCGGGTAAAAAAGAAAGCACATGTGTGCACGTGCATGTATGTGTTTCCGGGTGTACATGTCACAGCGCGAAGCCAGCTCCAGAAGAACACCCAAATTAACAAGTTGTCCCACAAATAGCCGGATACACGACGGCCTCTGTTCAACCCAGCAATTGCGCTGGAACCCCAAATTAGAGTCTTCATTGTTCTTTGTTGCCTTTTTGTTTTAAGCTCAACACCAACTTTTTTTTTTTTTTTTTTGCTGTAAAAAAAAATAAATCTGAAAACAATAAGTCTTGTTCATTGACATAAACCGGCTGTCGGTTCCTTGTGGGACTTCTGCTGATAAAAACCAGGGAAAAACTATTTTATTTGCAATGTAAAGAATTTTAGCCTGTGGAGGTTTTTTTAGTTCAACAGCAGTAAAGGTAGGGACAGCAACCAAATAAACTGTTAAAATCTGCATCCCCCGCCCTCACCCTTCTCCCAGTCCCGAGAGACATAATTAAAACTCCAGAAAGTGAGAAGCTGTTACTAATACTAACATAACTATTTAGTGCAACAGAATCATGCATTTACCAACTTCATTTTTTTTTTTAAATCGTTCAAGCTGAACTTTATTTTGCTATTTCACATACAAGGGCCTTTTCTCCACGTTAAGTACTTTAATATGGTTTGCCAATCAGCCTGTTAATATTTGTCAAGGAGTAGACATGTTGGCCAACAATGGGACCATACTTATTAGGACTACCAGGTACAGTTTAGATGTGAACTTTATTTCCTCTGCTGAAAATGGTCTAATTGAAGGCTCATGTATTATTAGTCTCATCCCAATTCTGTTAGGAAAGAGATTTATAGTTCTAGCTGACTGAACTGTCTTTCGTGAGGTTTTGTATGCAGTCAGAATAGAAATGGGTGCATATATAATAAGTAGCATCTTTGTTGGGGAGTCTGAAAAGAAGCATGCCTCAGCCTTGGGGGAAAACCCCCCCAAAAAAACCTTGTTCAATATTTGCCAGAAAGAGACAGGAAAGGGAACAGATATTAACCCTTATTTTTCATGTTGGCGCACTACTGTTGAGGGGTCAACTTCCTGCTTTTTACCACACACATACACGCACATGCACACGCACTCATCCTGGTCTGACTGGCCCCCCAAGATCTAGACACCTTATGAGGAAGCCCATTCTTCAAGCTTCGGTTCTCAAATGTCAAGTTTTGAAGGCTTGCAGTAGCAACTGCGTTGAACTTTCAGACTTCGTGAACTGTTCCTATCACCTGGTTTACGTAATGATGTGACGATGTCGTAGAGTCCAGCAGTGTCACAGATCTTCCCCCTGGAACCAGCTTTCCTGAGAATATCTAAAAGCACTTTACAAACTCCCAAAGGGGATCTTCCAACTAATTTTATGGCGTATTTGTCCAGGGTCACTGAATGGGCTGGAGCACCTGGATTGAATTTCTAGGTGTTCTCATGTATTCGCCCCTCCTGGTCCATCCTACGTGTTTCATTTTCCATTCGTTTATAGTGTCTGCTTGATTGTCACAGTGACCCTCAGCCACCCCACTCCCCTCCCCCCACACACACACATCCTCAGGCACACATTCTGTCTAAATTGAATGGAACCATAAGGACCTTAGAAAGGTTAGTTAAGTCCTCTCTGTCTTTGTGTATCTGTAATGGAGGATAAAGTACCTACTTAACAGGTGTTAAGAGACTAAATGGGATAGTACAAACAGTGAGGCTGGAACGTGTCTAGCATACGGTAAGAATTCAGGAAGTAGCAGGATTTACCGTCATCATCATTACACTGAGCTAGAGGCAAATCTTCATAAGAAAGCAGCCCACGCAATGCAGCGAAGGTCTTGGTAATAAAAATAGTATTGGTGGTAGATGTGTCTCACACGCAGCCTTGGGCTGAATGATGGCTGCTCATCTTTCTTCAAAAGATAGAAACCCTTTCATGAGTGCTTTGCCGCAGGCTTTCTAGAATACCACCTGAGGAAGTATTTGCAGCTTACCAGTGGGAATTTTGTGTTATTCAGATGCGAGCTCATGTTGGGGTACCAGACTTCATCAATGCAATCGATTCTCTCCCTATTCCCCACACATTTCACCCTGATGCCAACTAAGAAACAAAAGACATCACATGGGAATGAACCTAGGGAGGGAGGGGAGGAGGGAGGGCGGGTCAAAAGACTAAAAATTATGATCCAATTGAAATTTAGTTGGCAGATATTACTGATGATTAAAAAGAAAAGGCAAATAAAGGCCAGAGGGATTCTAGCATACCTATCTGCATCTAAAATTTTTATCTGTTAAGATTAAGGGTGCCTACCAATCCTCATTATTAGTTTTTTTCCTCCAAAGTCTTAGTTAGTATTGCAGTCCCACCAGTATTACCTTTGAACTAGTTTTTCTGGATGACTCTTTTTTTGTGTGTGAATGATGACCAGTTTCATTTAGCAAGCAGAATCTCGGGAGTGTTTATGCTTATTAGGACACAGGCACGAGAAGAGGCGTGGGGGAGGCTCTTCCAGCAGTCCGTGGCTAACACTTTATTTTCACATGGAAGATGTCCAGTGCACTTTTTTAAAGATGGGAGTCTCCTGGTCAAGTTCTGCTTCTACCCACTCTCTACCCAGCTTGAATCATGAAACTAGGCTTTGGCCTGGCCTTCACGGAAGGAATAAAGAGTACAAGGAGTTGAGTCGTGGAAAGGTGGGTGGCTCTAAGAATAATTTTCTCACCTTATCCTACAAACTATAAGTCTCTTGATAGTATGATGACTGCTTCAGTAAAATCCTAATTACCTCTGAAGCTTCAGAAAGGAGAAGAAATGGCTAAAAATGTGATCTTCCTGGATGCTAGCATGAAACTCTAGCTGTTTTTTATGGAGTGTGCAGGCTGCTTGTGGGTTTCTGATAAAGCTGGTTGTTAGTGTGATAGAATATTGTGGCAAATCTGGTAGATTATTCTGAGCCAAGAATCTGTGCCATGTGTATCCCAGGTTCGTAAGTGCCTGAGCTAGATTGATTATACAATATGGAAATGTGCGGAGAGAGAGAAGGCCTGGGGCGGGGGGGGGGGAGAAAGAAGAAAGAGAGCGAATATTTATCCTTTTTAAAATTAAATTTATTGGGGTTACAATGCTTAAGATTATATAGGTTTCCAGTGTATAATTCTATGATATATTACCTTTCTATTGCACTGATTCCCACCATCCAAAGTCAGATAGATCTTCTGTCACCATATATTTCAGGGGTCCCCAACCTTTTTTGGGCCACGGACCGGTTTAATGTCAGAAAATATTTTCCCAGACCGGCCTTTAGGGTGGGACTGATAAATGTATCACGTGACCGAGATAAGCGTCAGGAGTGAGTCTTAGATGGATGTAACAGAGGGAATCTGGTCATTTTTTAAAAATAAAACATCGTTCAGACTTAAATATAAATGAAATGGAAATAATGTAAGTTATTTATTCTTTCTGTGCGGACCGGTACCAAATGGCCCACGGTACTGGTCCGCAGCCCGGGTGTTGGGGACCACTGATGTATTTGACCCCCTTTACCCTTTACTGGTCTCCCGGTAGCCACCACACTGCTGTCTGTGTCTGTGAGTTTCTGTCTGTTTTTTGTTTATTTGTTACTTTCAGTTTTGGATCCCACATATGAGTCAAATCATACGGTTCTTAACTTTTTCATAACTTAGCACGATATTCTCAAGCTACATCTATGTTGTCGCAAAGGGTCGTATTTCATATTTTCCTATGGCTGTGTGGTATTGTTCCACTGTCTCTAGTACCACATCCTTTTTATCCAACCGTCTACTGCAGGACACTGTGATTGGTTCCACGTCTTGGTGAGAATATTCACTTATATGTTATGATGCTTAGAGGTCTGTGTGCTGGTGGTCAGAGGGGGGACTGAGATGTCACACAATCAGGGGCTCGGTGATGTTGATATGTGCCAGGAAACAAGCATACGTGCAAACGAAGCTGCTTCTGTTCGGGGGGGGGGGGGAAATATCTTTGCCAGGGAGCTAAAAAAAACAAAAACACCAAAACACCCTGGAATTCACTTTTGAATGAAAAAAATCCTTCCTTCCAAGCTGGGTTCTCTGTGAACAGCATTTCAGTCCAGAGGTCTCAGGAAAAGGGCAAGAAGTGGAGAAGAGAAGCATCGGTTGCACCTTCCTGGAAAAGCCCAGGGCTGTCATCTCCCAAAGCTTTCGAAGTAACCATTGGAGGTGATACATCCTGTACCTTTCAAAGCTGTCCCCGCTTGCACCGACTCTGGTATGCCTGTGTTCACAGGGCAAAGGCCATCCCCCCCCCCCCCCCGTGACTGTCGCATCAGGATTGTTTCGTGTGTTTTAAAGAGAGATAGTGCCAGTTACCCCGATAGCATGACCCAAGGATAACAGAGAACAAAGCTTTCTAACTTAGAAGAAAGGGATCTTTGAGGGAGGCAAGGGTGTTTTTGACACAGAAACCCAGAGGGCAGAGTGGAAAGACCGCTAACCATTTGATAGGCGTGATTTCTGTATGTTTGCCTGTCTCTCTTTGTAGGCTGAAATAACCCTTTTGCAGACAAGGTATTTTTTTAATTGGGCTGCCATATTATTTATTTTACAATTAATAGAGATAATAATTTTTTTTTTAAAGAAACCCAGATACAGTGGTAACAATAACAATATTCATTGCTTCTGGGTTTATTTTTTGGACAAAAAGTACATAGATTAGCCTGTAAAGGTTGTTTATAGAGTGTGGAAACAATATAGGTGATGTGTTAGTAGACATTCTTGGTGGTGAGAAAAGAAAGCTCACTCTTATTATCTTAATTATAGATAAAAGAATTTAGTCAAAGGCTATCTGGGCTCCCAGGATTAGCCAGAGGCTGAAGGGTATCAGTTTTATAAAGAGGGCAGAGAACAGAGGAGCTCCACACGGCCTAGAAAGCTTGCAGCAGACACAGCCTGGCCAGGATTCCACAGCTGCTGCCACCGGACACTGCCCGCCATCACTACTGGACACTGTCACCAGCATAGAACATGTGATTCAGTCTGCCCTTGCTGGGCTTTACCTGCCCCAGAACCACGAACCACAGGCTGGGGTGAAACATGTGATTGACCAAGCCTGCGTGGTGTGCTCCACTGAGACCTTAGTCAACGAGAATTCTCCAAAAAGAGAAAGGTAGGTTGGATGCTGGATTCCTCCCTAAAATAGCATATATTGACCATAGGTGATATGATTAAAATTATGGTATTAATTCCTGATCCTAAAGAGAAAAGCATCCTGGCCTATTATCAGAGGGCGATATTTTCTAATACATTTGTGAGTGTTTATCATTCAAAAAAAAAGCTATAATTTTATTCTGGAGAAATAAAGAATTAAGTTGGTCAGGATAACTCGGCTGCTATAAGTAAGTCAAGAAATGGACATTCATAACCGCTCGTCTTCATGTCCTTTCATCTAGACCAGTGCAGTCCAGTAAAAGTTCCTGCAGTGATGGAAATGTGACTGTTGAGCAACTGAAGTGTGGTTAGTGAGACCAAGGAACTGACTTTTCATTTTATTTAATGTTACCCAATTTAAATTTAGAAACAAATAGCTCCATGTAAGCTAGCAGAGGTGTTGGATACAGCAGATCTGGGTGAAATCTTATGAAAATCATACCCTCGTAGTACAGAACTGAAAGAGATATTTGAGATTCCACAGCAAGTTTGAAGTTTGCTGTTTTAACATAAAATATGTTGAGTTCAAGATAATTAGGTTTTACCTGATGAGAGGGGGCAGGGGAGGATACAGAGAAGGTCATTCTCAGTGGTAAGATAAAAGACAGGATCACAAAGAGTGAGAAAGGACCGTAGGTTAGCACCAAAATATGGGATTTCTCTTACTAGTATTTCATTTGAAGAGGAGAGAGAAAGATGATGAGATGTGACCTTAGAAAAGGAGAGTCTGACTCAGTCCAATAACAAGGACAAGGAGTAAGCCGTGTTGCCCTCGGGGCCGGATCTCTTGAAGTATAAGAAAAATAAGATGATAGCTTTGAAGAAATCCTATTTAATATTTGGTTGTCAAGAGTTGCTAAACTATTGCTGTGAATGCCTCTAATATACCTAAGGATCATTTTATTTAAAAGAAGAAGGAGGAGGAGGAGAAAAAGGAGAAGAAAGAAGAAGAAGGAAGAAAGAAAAGGAAGAAGGAGAAGGAGGAAAAGGAGAAAGAAGGAGAGGAAGAGGAAGAAGAAGAAGAAAAAAGAAGCCTGATGTTTCTCTTTTTGTGCTCTCCTTCTAATCAATGCTGTACCTTGAAGACTTTTGCTATACCAACGAAGTGTCCATGCTTTGGGAGTCTAAAGAGAACACTGCTAGATGACTAGCAACATCAGGCAGTTGCAACCTCCAGAGAGGAATGGGCTGGTTTTCAGGTAGTGTGCAGAATGACCACAGAGCTTGCCCTGGAAGATGTGGACTGTAAGGGTGGCTTCACATACGTGTCCAGAGGTGAACTATATGCACAGCAGGTGGCTGAAACTTTGGTAATTTATGACCACCAGTAAGATTTTCCAGGGAAACGAAGCCACCAACATGTCTTCCTTTAACCTAGGACAACCTGCTGCCTATTTTTGTATGGCTCACGAACTAAGAACAGCTTGTACCTTTTTATATAACTGGAAAAATCAAAAGAAGAATGATATATTGTGACATGTAAAATTTACATGAAATTCAGTCAGTGTCCACAGATAAAGTTTTCCTAGAACAGAGGTATACCCATTCATTGACACATTGTCTATGGCTGCCTAGTAGGGGAGTTGCAGTAAAGACCATATGTCCATATGTTTGCAAAAATGTCACTTTACTGAAAAAGTTTGTCAACTCCTGAGCTTGGCAACGGCACAAGTGTAGGTCAACCTTCAAGCCACTTGAGAGTCTTCAACCCACTTGGAATGTATTAGGCTCCGCTCAGAAAGGGTAGTTTTGCCTTTTCATTTGCGACTTTTTTCACCATCCTCCCACTAGCCTATAGTCTTTTTGGAGACAAGATAGTGTTTATCTCTTATATCCTCTATGGTGCCTTATGAACAGAGGGTGATCAATAGTTATTGGATAAATGATTAAATGAATGAAAGAAGGAATTAATAGATAGATAGATAGATAGATAGATAGATAGATAGATAGATGATAGATAGATGGATAGATGGGTGTTAAGGTGAGTTCTTAAATAAATTACTTACCTTTACATTATTTTTTTCTATAAAATATCAGAATTATAATACTTGTCATAAGTAATGAGCTAATTAGTCAGCTAATTACTGGAAAACCTTAGGATACTATTAAGAACAGTGAAGTGTAACAGAAGGATCTCTCTTAATTGAAAACCACCCAATCGTTTCCTTTTGAACTGACCCGTCCACAGTGTGCCAAGCCAGTAGGTAACTCTCTTTGTCTTCATTTATGTCTGTTTTTACCAGCTGAGTGGTGTACATACCAATAGCCCCCAATATCTGCCTAGGGAAGTTGTGCTCCATACTGCAACTGCATAATCCAATTAAACACTCGGACAATTCTGTGACCAGAATAAAGTGGGGAGAAAAAGTAACATTTGCCAAATACCTTCTCCAAGCCAGGTGTTGCCTTGGACATTTCGCACACACCCAGAAACCCCGATTCTCTGGACCAAGGTTCTCTGGCACACATGTTCTTTGTTAAGTTGTATCTACTTGCAGCCAGCCACGGAGTGGGACCACAACCCTGCTGATCCACTCTCCTGCTCTCTTCCTAAGCAGTATCGATTCCCTTGGTCAAATCAATTGCACGGCCATTTCCATTTACACATCACTTAGCTGCCTGAGCTGATGGCTCCTGCCAGGCCCCAGTCATGCTGTTTCGATCACGGAGATTCACGTTGCCTCAAACCCTTCAAGTGGAAAGCTGAATATCAGAGCACTAGGCTCTGAATTCTGAAGCATTAGCCTAGTGGTTTTTTTTGTTTGTTTTTTTGTTTTTTTTACAGGAAATTAATGTTAAGATTAGTAGAAAAACAATCATCAGAAGGCTGTTTTGTTCAACAATACAAAATAAATTAGAAATTCTTGGAACACATATGTCTAAGTAACGAAGTAAAGACTATCACCAATTGTTTTCCAAGCTAAGCATGCATTTGCCGAGACTGATAAACACCTTTGGTAGCAGATGGCTTTTTAGATCTCAAGTTCAATTATCTTTTTAAAAAGAGAAAATGTGGTGACTGTAATTATCTTTTATTATTGGGTGCCGGCATATTTTGGACTATAGTCTTCTGCTATGTTTACTTGGTTCGCATGAAGATGGCAAAAAGCAAAATCCTGAGCTAAATGGGAACAAAACCCCTTTTACAGTAGTGGCCGCAACCCAGAGCAGCCGCGGTGGGAACATGAGAATGGGAGCGTAGGGACCGCTTATTGCTGGAAGACATGATTTTGCTTTTACTGTTTGTTTCAATTAGTAGGAGAAGCAGGGTTACTCTTCCTGGCAAACTAACCTACAAAACAAGCATATGTTTTAACAACTATAGTTTAGCATAGGGGCCAGGTAAATTTTATTGAAAATCACAGTGGTGACTAAAAGTTGATGTAGAAGAATACTCCTGTTGTCGTCTTTTTAGAATGTGGTGGAGATTATGCTAAAACTAACACAATAGACAGTAACTGCATTCTTGGGGACATGGGCAAAGCCAGAGAAAGAGTGTTTCTGGTGAGTACATTCAAAGAGTGGCCTCCTAAAATGCCTTCTCAATATCATAGGAGTGTATGTGTAGCAATATGCAGTCGGCGCTCTAGACCTATAGACTTCACATCCACAGATTCACACAACCCAACTGTGGGCAGAAAACATTTGGGAAGAAATGTTATATCGTTGCTGTTGAATGTTGTGTAGTTGGGGCCAGTTTTGTCCATGCTGAGCATGTACAGACGTTTTCTTCTTGTCATTATTTTCTAAGCAATATAATATGACAATCAGTTACATGGTGTTTACATTGTATTGGGTGTTATAAGTAATCTAAAGATGATTTAAAATGCACAGGAGAATGTAGGTAGGCTCTATGCAAATATTACACCCTTTTAATTGGAAAGGATTTGAGGGTCCATGGATTTTGGTATCCCGTGGGATCTTGGAACCAATACCTCGAGCATTCCAAAGGACAACTGTATGGAATAAGCCCTAACTGAACTTGAACCGCTGGTTTGTTTTTTTTTGTTTTTGTTTTTGTTTTATAATTTTATTTTTTTAATGGGGTGACATCAATAAATCAGGATACATATATTCTAAGATAACAAGTCCAGGTTATCTTGTCGTTCAATTATGTTGCATACCCACCACCCAAAGTCAGATTGTCCTCTGTCACCTTCTAGCTTGTTTTCTTTGTGCCCCTCCCCAGCCCCTATCCCTCTCCCATTCCCCCCTCCCCCCCGTAACCACCACACTCTTATCAATATCTCTTAGTTTCACTATTATGTCCCACCTACGTATGGAATAATACAGTTCCTGGTTTTTTCTGATTTACTTATTTCGCTTCGTATCATGTTATCAAGATCCCACCATTTTGCTGTAAATGTTCCGATGTCATCATTTCTTATGGCTGAGTAGTATTCCATAGTGTATATGTGCCACATCTTCTTTATCCAGTCATCTATTGATGGGCTTTTTGGTTGTTTCCATGTCCTGGCCACTGTGAACAATGCTGCAATAAACATGGGGCTGCATGTGTCTTTACGTATCAATGTTTCTGAGTTTTGGGGATATATACCCAGTAGAGGGATTGCTGGGTCATAAGGTAGTTCTATTTTCAGTTTTTTGAGGAACCACCATACTTTCTTCCATAATGGTTGTACTACTTTACATTCCCACCAACAGTGTATGAGGGTTCCTTTTTCTCCACAGCCTCTCCAACATTTGCTATTACCTGTCTTGTTAATAACAGCTAATCGAACAGGTGTGAGGTGGTATCTCATTGCCGTTTTGATTTGCATTTCTCTAATAGCTAAAGAAGATGAGCATCTTTTCATATATCTGTTGGCCATTTGTATTTCTTCCTGGGAGAAGTGTCTATTCATATCCTCTTCCC
Source organism: Saccopteryx bilineata (assembly GCF_036850765.1). NCBI lineage: Eukaryota > Metazoa > Chordata > Mammalia > Chiroptera > Emballonuridae > Saccopteryx > Saccopteryx bilineata. The sequence goes on from NC_089496.1 coordinate 45,968,631, forward strand.
ATTTTTTTATTGGATTGTTTGTTTGTTTGTTGTTGAGTTTTATGAGTTCTTTGTATATTTTGGATATTAAGCCCTTATCTGAGCTGTTGTTTGAAAATATCATTTCCCGTTTAGTTGGCTTTCTGTTTATTTTGTTATCAGTTTCTCTTGCTGAGCAAAAACTTCTTAGTCTAATGTAGTCCCATTCATTAATTTTTGCCTTCACTTCTCTTGCCTGTGGAGTCAAATTCATAAAATGCTCTTTAAAACCCAGGTCCATGAGTTGAGTACCTATGTCTTCTTCTATGTACTTAATTGTTTCAGGTCTTATGTTTAGATCTTTGATCCATTTTGAGTTAATTTTTGTACAGGGGGAGAGACTGTAGTCCAGTTTCATTCTTTTGCATGTGGCTTTCCAGTTTTCCCAGCACCATTTATTGAAGAGGCTTTCTTTTCTCCATTGTGTGTTGTTGGCCCCTTTATCAAAAATTATTTGACTATATATATGTGGTTTTATTTCTGGACTTTCTATTCTGTTCCATTGGTCTGAGTGTCTATTTTTCTGCCAATACCATGCTGTTTTGATTGTCGTGGCCCTATAATAGAGTTTGAAGTCAGGTATTGTAATGCCCCCAGCTTCGAACTGCTGGTTTAGGAAGACTTCTGGGTCTCTCTATTTGTTTCAATACTTTCTGCTCTTCTTTCATTCACCAGGCATGAGTACCAACCTGTGCCAGACCTAAGCTTTTGCTGAACTTTTCTTTCCTCCCATCAAAACTTACCTATTCAACATGCTGATTTCATTACGAGCCGTGCAGGTCACATAATGATCTGGAATTTTCTATTCTTTTATCAGAGTGCTAGAACTGTCTCTTGTGCTTTTGTGCTTACAGACTTTTAAAACTCACTGTTCTATGTGATACGGTATGAGAATCACATAAGCTGGATTCCAGTTCTTCCTCTGATCCTTTATACATTGACATTATTGTTATACAAATTGGTATGAGTAAGTAAATTATGTACTTTGGCTATGGAATAATCTCTTGCTTCTGAAATACCTGTAGTTAATAAACAAGTTTATCTTAAAGGTAAACTTAGATCAAATCATATTTCAAATTTTATATTAATTTCTCATATCTAATGTTTTAAATAATAACTTTTCCAACCTTAATAATAGTTATTGGCCTGACCTGTGGTGGCGCAGTGTATAAAGTGTCGACCTGGAAATGCTGAGGTCGCCGGTTCGAAACCCTGGGCTTGCCTGGTCAAGGCACATATGGGAGTTGATGCTTCCGGCTCCTCCCCCCTTCTCTCTCTCTGTCTCTCTCTCCTCTCTCTCCCTCTCTGTCTCTCTCTCCTCTTTAAAAATGAATTAAAAAAATTAAAAAAAATAGTTATTACAGTTAGAGTTAGAGATAGCATTTCATAATTCATAATTTTATTCCTAATGGGAAAGCTCCCATTTTCAAGTTGTTTTAAGGCTATAATGGATATGTTTTCAAATTATGGTTTTAATAAAATTTATTCTAATAACCTAAACTCTTAAGTGTTCTAACTTTATAAATGTCAGAAACATGGCTATTTATAGAAAGCAGCCATGGAAGGGAGAGTATTGTTTTGTGATCTAGTCAAGGTAGCATTATATTGAGACAGGTGATACAGTAGAAAGAGGCTATTCTGTCTCCTATATTTTCTGTCTGGTCCCTCTGTTTTCTTTGAGCCTTTGCTTCCCCATTTATAAAATGGGGAATAATAATGTCTTGCAGTAATGTTGTAAGGGTTAGAGAGAATGCATTTAAGGTGCCTTGTACACAGATTAGATGCTCAACACACTGTTATCCCATAACTGTCCCCACATCCACATCTCTCTCAGAACGAACTCTCTTAGGCTTAGGCGCCTGTTGCTAATGGGATGAACAGAATGGACTCCTATACGTTATCCAAAGACATCGCTTCACTGCAGGCTGTCCCAAAAGTATAGGGAAAATCTGACTCGATAGCAGATGACTGGTGTCCAGCTGCCTTTGCACATATGCCCAAAGAGTAAAAAATATGATGATGAATATTCCCAATTCAATCTCGTTTCTTCTATGAAAATCTTTGTCGATATGAGACGTGGTATGGCATTGAGCTCTATATACCCCCAGACATGAATGCAACCAGAACTAGGAGGCAACTAAAATAGTAAAATAAGTAGCCCAAGGTGTTTGATTTGGCAGGAGTCGGGGTAATTATGTTGGATCATTTCCATGCAAAATGTTAACATCAAATAGAAAATGTTTCTTTTAAGCAAAAGATGTGAAGGCACCACTGTAACAACGACTCTTATCCTGGAGGAGTCATCCATAAATAGAGTTACCATTTGAAAAGAAGAACTGAGTATTTTTACGTCTGTGAACATGTGCCATTTTTCCCTTTGAGGCACTTCGGGATGATGGGATTCTGAGGTGCCATTGATTTTCTTGGGAACAGAAGTAATTCTGTAACTTGTCAGTGTGTTGACATGGCCTGCCCTTTCCAATTTCTAGCGTGAAGCCAAGTAGTGTTTTATTTAGCCTGACTGAACACGGGCGAAAACATTCATTATACATTTATTTTATTTCTTTAGAAGTAGCTATTTCCATCACAGCCATTTCCTGATTTGATTTACAGTTTGGGAAAATGTGAGTTTCCCGCTCCTCCAAGAGAACACGATGAACATCGCCTCACATGATTTGCCAGGCAGGTACAGAGATGTTTTTCCATAGCAACTACCTGTGAGTGGACCGTAGGCTGTTCAAAGGGCCTTTCTCAGCATGCAGTGAAAATCAGATTCCAGTGCAAACTCAAGCACCCGGATGAGGTGCAGAAGCCGTGGTGTGCTGGTGAACCTGCTCTCTGTTGGGTTGAGTCCCGGTCTGCAGGGCTCACCCACTTTTGTGCTCCTCCCATGGTCCATTGCAGCGCTCACCGGATTCCTGAATACTTAACGTTGGCGCTCACAGAGCTGTTACAACTGGCTTTAGCACACCACAGCCGCTAGAGCGAGTTTTAACATCTCAAGCCCTGACCATATTGAATTTCTTCTGGCTCAGAGATGAAACTGACAGGTGCCTGTCACTGGAGGAGCCTGTAGATTTTTCCCCCCATTTGCTGGCTGTTCCTGCCTCGTTTAAAGCTGTCTTTCCTTTTGCAGTAGTAGCCAATATCCATGACACCTGTGAAAGTCAGACACAATAGACCTCTAATAAAAACATTGATTCACACAAATAAAAGATTCTCTCTCTATCCGAAGAGTTAAAAATCGAAGACGACAAGAGCACGTCTTTCCCCAGCAATTAGCGCAGACTGGCTGCTCGCAGGAGTCGATGAGACTCGCTTCTCTCCCAGCCCTCAACCTGCTGCGGGGGTTTTGCTGACACCATGCTAATGGTCCTGGCTTCTAACTGCTGCCTGCCCGTCAGTGGCTGGCGGAGTGATTTAATTCCTTTATGTATGTAATACAGCAAAGCGCTTGGAGCCTTGCAAATGGCACTGTTTAAATCAATAGATAATGATTTATTACATATTGTGGAGCACTTATAAATATATTATGAAGCAAGGGAGCACCACAGCGTCAGGGCTGGTGGGAGTCGCGGGGGGTGGGGAGAGCCATCCACGCTGTTTTCTTCTCCATTCCACTCTGAGATGTCATGTGACTCTGGATCATTCATTTGCCTTCGCTGTAGTGCTTTGTTTTGTACATTTGGAGAATGGTGTCACCCGTGGTAGGCTGCCAACGGTGTAGAGGCACGGGGCGGCGTCCGGCATAACATTCCTCATTTCCAGAGTCAATATGGTAATAAGGTTTGGGCCCTGGATTCTTATAAACCACTAAAAAGAAATCACGCTCATTTATTGGCATCTAATGATTTCTTCCTTTGCTGTAAGAAAGGCAATATTCTGAGTTAAAAATCAGACGATACTCAGAGCAGCCTGGTGTATAAATGATCCAAACTCTGGATCCAAAATATGTATAAAACTGGGGATACCAACGGCACAGTCAAGCGGATTGGAATTTGCACTGCAAGTACCTTCAGAGGTTGTTACTATAGACTCCTGACGCTCCGTCCTGGGTAGAGCGGCCGGAGTGAGGCGCTGAGGAGACCTCTCTAGGAAAGTGCATCTCTGTCCGGTCAGCGCTTTCCCTCCTCCAGGGGGTGCCGCAACCCATTTTCTGACCTGGTATGTTTGCATAATAAGGTGATTTTAGCTCCTCTTTTAGTATCCTCTCTCTCTTTTTTTTTTAAGTATTGTAAGACAGCCAACTTGTGGATGACATGAGACTCCTGTGGAGGGAATTAAAATAGGGGAAAAGGAGCTTTTCCAGAGAATTCTGAATCATGGGATGCATAGAATACATTTCCATGCAGACACGATCCCAAGCACACACAATCCCTTCTGAGAACACACCTGCCCCATCTGTGAGGCTCCAACCCCATTGCCCGCACCCGCCATATTTAAGTGTGTGGTGAATGGGGTTGTAAAAATGTTTCGTGCCACATATTGGAGAAGTAGGTGGCCAGTTCAAAGTTCCATGGAGATGTCTCTGGACAGTCGGTTTCCAAATATAACGTGTCAGGTCAGGAGGAATTCAGGCACAAGCCGGAGCCTGCTTTGACAACTCTCTGTGGTGGCATTACAGCCGGGTTGATCCTTAGTCCCCTTTGTCTCTACAATCCTACTCCTCACCCACCAACCCCCACCCCACCCCTGGGCCTGCACTTTAAAATAATTGCTCCGAAGCTCTCTATTCTAGTCAGTGTGTCTCCTTTGTAAGGTAGTGGAACCAATCAGCTATCCTAAGCCAGCTGCTTAGATATATGCCAGCATGGCTCATTAGAGTACAGTCATAAACTCATTCATAGAAGTATCCTGAAGGATGTTTTTATTGCTTTATTGTGTGTATAAATCTCTTTGTTTGCACACAGAACACGGACTGAACAAAATGATGAGCTGCAGGTTCCATTTCTTGCCTGCTCACTGAGCAGGCACATTATAGTCTATTTCAGGTTACTCTTGCGTAAATAATATGTTAGTGACTGTGAGCATCATTCACGCCACACCTTTGTCCTATTTAATGCAGAGCGTGCAATACGAATAAATGCACTGATAAGGGTGGAGCATGACTTGCACACCGGGGATAATTATGGCTCCAGACAAATGATAGGATGAATTTTTAATTGCTTTCTGGAGCCATCTCTCTCATGCATGCCCCAGACTTTTGTTTTGCAAAGATTAAGGGTAAAAATTTCAATGTCAAGGAGTAAAACTCATTTTACAATCAACTCTGTGGTTGCATGAACCCAGGAAGAAACAGGATTGTGGTCAAAACAATAGCTCCTCTCTACCTCTGCTCACGACCTGATTTGAGTGTTTGCTTTGTTAACGGCTCCTTTCATTTGGATTGGTTTTTATTTGGAGTTTCATATTGGACAGAGAAACTTAGCAGTGGTGGAAGGGGCAAGAGTTTCTGTTCTGTTCCTACAGCAATTATCTTCATTGCAAGAGAAGCCAGCCGTTGCAGCTGCACCGGGGAGCTCAGGCATCCTTGAATAAAGCACGCCTGCACTCATGCACGCAGAAATGTGAGAGACACTATCAAATAGACAGCTCGCTGAGGTCTGGCCAAGTGGCCCACCAGCAGTTTGTGCTGTTCCCAGGAGGACGCAGGCTGGCTTTCTCAGGCTCTGAGCTGATTAAAGCAAGGAGTGATGGGAAGGCCATGTTGAGTCTCTAGTTCGGGGAGGGGAGTAAGGAAAGGGCTGACAGCTGCTGCACAACTAGAGAAAAACATGGTAGAGATAGGAGCCTCCTGTTGTAAGGGGAAAAGAACAGCCCAAAGATATGCTGTAGGCTATCTGCACTAAGTGAATGCTTTCTCAATAGTCCCTCTATTGGCTAGGTCTCTAACCTTGAAGTCTAAATATGCACTAAATATGCATAAACATGCACTAAATATGATATAGATGTCATCATTTATAATGAGTCTTCATGTGGAGGGATCTCCAAAGTGAGAGTGAACATTTTATTGGTATTCTGCCCCCCCAAAAAAAACACTGACCTACTGACTCATTCCTTTCACAAATGTGCAAGAGAGTCAATGTTTTCAACAACCTACTCAATAAGTGTCCCGGCGGATGGGATTTTTCCTGTTTATTAGGCACGCATGAGCAAAGCCTTTGCAGACAATTATTTCGTTTCTGGAAAGTCCCCTCAGCAGCTGGAATCGGTTCCTGTGGCACTTCACAAGATGGAAATGGTGTTCAGATTTAAAAGCCCGATAGGATGTTGGATGCGTTATGCAAAAAAAAAAAAAAAAAAAAAAAGTCAGACCGGGCTCCAAAGGAGGCAACAGGCACTTCTGCCACTAGGGTGGAAGTTTAGGTGTAAGCTGCAGAACACGTTCCCTAAATGCATTTTAGAAGCCTCTTAATTCTTCTTTCAATACACTGTGACACTGTCCTGAAGCCAGATATGACTTGCATGCCAAGAGCCGAAAGCCTGCGACCAAACATCATAATGGTTAATCCTCATGGTATTCTTTGGCAGAAGGAGCTAGAAACCAAGTTATATAAATACATGCCATTTTATGACACCATATTTTGCCATTATTTTTAGTTGTTAGGCTGCCTCCTAATTTACTTACACAAGAAATCTACTTCAATATGGATTAGACTGGACTGAATTAAATTTCAGTATGATTTTGATATCTCTAGTAAGTGGTGAGTTTAAAATACAAAATTAAAATACAGCTACAGTGGTTCAAGATGGCAAATCAAATGTATATACCTACCTCTCTTTGAAATAAGGGTAGTATATATGAATATACCAATAAAACTATAAGAGTACTGGGAAATGAAAAATGGTGCTCCAATTGGGTCAGAAATTTTGAAGATATTCTAGAAGATATGATCAGAACATAGGAGAAAAAATAGAGGAAAGTGATGCCCAGGGTCCCTCAACCATGCTCCATACTTCAAGTCAGCAATTCCAAAGATCAGGAGTGGCCTTGGGACAAACACTCATTAAAGAACTGCATACTAATGAATTGAGATGTTGGGTCTTTTCCTTCTCCTCCGTCAATGGTGTTTTTTGTTCTTATGATAACGTCAAGAATGTGCTATGCATAGAAGAGCATAGCTATTGGGGCTTATAGCTTATCTATAAAAATAAAGAGAAAATTTTATGTTTTTGGAGGAATGATAAAAAGTCCTGGTTACCAATAGAAGAATAGGATTCAGAGTGCCCTAGAATTTTTCATCAGCAGCACTAGTTACTAGGCAGAAAAGAACCATTTTCCTTAAAAAGAATATTGAGGAAAAATTATTTCAAACCTGAAGTTCTATACCCAGCCAAACTACCATTTAACATTTTTTTTTTTTTGAGTGCCTACTATGTGGTAGGCATTCTGTGATACACAGGAGATACGATGGTGAGCAAAACACAAAGTTAGTCCTTGTCCTGCTGGAAGTTATCATCTAATTGAATTAGTAGAGAGAAATGCATAATTATAAAGAGTTATAACTTCCACCGCCTGGTACTGCCCACATTGACTTGCATATAAAATATTTCATTAAAGACGGAGAAACCTCACAGCAAAATTTGTGGATAACTTCATTTAACGTAATGTTTCCTAAATGTATTTAAATAATCATAGCTCTTCTTTTCCTTCTCCCCTCCTCGTTTTCTCCTCATTCTTATTCTTCAATAAATTGTGAAACTCGTTCCCTCACCACACAAACTGGAAAGTTCCGGATTCCAGAGGAAAAGGCCATCCTCCTCGTCACTGCCTACAAAGCTTTTTACAGTCTGACCTCAGCTTACTTTCCCTCCTCTTTTCTCTCCACAGACCTTGCCCTTGGCCATTCTCCGTTGCTTGCCAGGCCTTCAACATGCCAACCATTTTGGCAACTCCTTGTCTCCTTTGGTGGTGTTGACTCTATCCAAATGCCTTTCAACACTCATTCACTGAGCACCAGTTGAGCCTTTGCTATAGGCTAAACCTAGGGGGTAGGGATGGGGGTGGGTTAGGGGCATGGAAGAAGAAAACAACCCTTTTTTTTTTTTTTGTATTTTTCTGAAGCTAGAAACGGGGAGAGACAGTCAGACAGACTCCCGCATGCACCCGACCGGGATCCACCCGGCACACCCACCAGGGGCGACACTCTGCCCACCAGGGGGCAATGCTCTGCCCCTCTGGGGCATCTCTCTGCCATGACCAGAGCCACTCTAGTGCCTGGGACAGAGGCCAAGGAGCCATCCCCAGTGCCCAGGCCATCTTTGTTCCAATGGAGCCTTGGCTGCGGGAGGGGAAGAGAGAGACAGAGAGGAAGAAGGGGGAGGTGGAGAAGCAAATGGGCGCTTCTCCTGTGTGCCCTGGCCGGGAATCGAACCCGGGTCCCCTGCACGCCAGGCCGACGCTCTACCGCTGAGCCAACCGGCCAGGGCCAACAACCCTTTTTTTTTTAAGGATCTTATTGTCTCCTGCTTCTGGTATTTTCCTCCCTAACTTCCAAACCTCATTTCAGATGCTGCATCCCCAGTCAGTCTTCGTTACTGCTTCCTTCCTCCTCAACCCCTCCACCTTCCCAGAGGTCCTCCAACATAGCATACCATGCTTCCATAGCGTGTATTATATCATAACTGTGATGACTTATACGTATCACTTTCGCCGGGCGTTCAGAGTTTCTTGAATTAAAATAATGAATACGGATAATGATTTCCCCATAAATATTCTCTCTTTGGGTGCCCCACTCTTCCTCCTCACCCCCTGGCTCTCATGGAACCCATGTTCTTGGAAACTCCTTCTCCCTCTTTCTGCATGAAAGCAGAATTTTCTCAACTCTCTTTTCTCATGGCTGTTTGTACATCTGCCAGCATAAATTACTTGCTAGATTTGGAGAGACAAAACTTCATGAATAAAACTCCCTGTCTTTATTGAAAGAGTCACAAAATTCATTAAAGCGCTGGTATTTTCCCGAGTTTTATTTTTCTCTTAAGTATCAACAGTGGACTGGATTTTCAAGATTGTTCTCGTTTTAGCGTTAAGGCACACTCCTTCACCTGTCCCTGTAGCGGGGATCCTGCTTGGGCCACTATCTTCCCCTGCCTTGACACAAATTTTGAAATCTAATGGATTGTTTTTGTTTTTTGTTTTTATTCATTTTTAGAGAGGAGAGAGAGAGGGAAAGAGAGAGACAGAGAGGGAGAGAGAGGAGAGAGAGACAGAGAGAGAGAAGGGGGGAGGAGCTGGAAGCATCAACTCCCATATGTGCCTTGACCAGGCAAGCCCAGGGTTTCGAACCGGCGACCTCAGCATTTCCAGGTCGACGCTTTATCCACTGCGCCACCACAGGTCAGGCCATGGATTGTTTTTTAAGGGGAAGATCATGAAGATTTACTATGAAAGTTGAAGACGAATCGTAAACAGTATAAACGACCACTGCTTTTCCTGTAACAATCGGCAAACACACCAGGTGTGAAGGAAACTGACATGCTATACTTGAGCAGAAGCATCGTGTCATGGGGAAGGACTTCCTGGTTTGGATCCGTTTCCTATGAGTGTGTTTCACATTAGGTCTGCGCATGCCAGCCCCCAGGGACAACAGCAGGAAAGCCTGCTGCCCGTCCAGTTGCACAGACCTCCTGACCATCGAGAGAACGTAGTATAAACTCACTGCCCTGGGAGACAAGAGCGAGAGCAAGCAGGAGAAAGCCAAGCCATCCCTCTGAGGGCCTAGTGAGTACAAACGGTGCCTGGTGGCTCCCGGTCAGCCACCAACCTTGATTGAAAAGGTGAGAAATAAACCCAACGTGGTTTGGACGAGACATCCAAGACGCCTGGGCCTTTAAAGAAGCAGTGACCTCTGAGTCCCTAAAAAAGCTCTCATGGTGGGTGACTTCACCAGGTGGCTTCGCCACAGCTCCGCAGCTCAGGATTTCACTTCGCAGAGAGGAGCTCCCAGCTCCGTGTGGGCTGAGTGCTCCCGTGCTGGCCCCGAGGAAACAGCCGTGGTTACACTTGGCCCGCCGAGCCTGTGCAGCGCGGGGTTGTTGATTTTCGCTCCCCACAGTAAGTCTTTGGGGGCCAAACCATAAAGCTGACTTGTCATCTCGCTCTGAAGTTTGATTTAAGCACTTACCTTCAAATGATGACCCTTCCACACCTCCCCGCACATACAAACGATACACACACACACACCAGCCCCGATCAGCTGGCCGGTGCAGATGCTGTGAGATGTATTAGGAAGCTTTTCTGCAGCTTCCGGCCATGGACGGGCTCTGTTTCTGTTTCTCTCTGGGAGGGTCATGCAGGGATGAGAGAGTCTTCGCTTGATGACTTGGTCATTATCTGCTGATTTTGCCTACCCCGCAGGCTTACTATTTTAATCCTCCCGACTGCTGCAGAGGAAGACAGAAGTGAAGGCAGCAGTCTAGTTGAACCATGACAATCTCCTCTGTTACTTAAATTTGCTTCTTATACGTGTCCGTACAGTGGACGTGACGTGATCTGAAGGAATCTCTCTTTTCTTGCATGTGAAACCTAAATGGCTCTCTGAGGCACGGTGGGACCATAAATCTTTGGCTTAAGATTCCATTTTTATATTTTTCAATAGGAACCATTTCTGGGTTTTAGACGGAGAAATCAGAGACCGAAAGCCTGTTGTCAAATGGGGACTTAACTTCCCCATGTATTTCCGGTATTTGTTTTTCTTCTAGAAATGGCACGATTCTAATCTTCTCTGTTCCTGCGAGTGTTCAGTTATTCCACTTTCTTCTCTCATTTGCTTGTAATAAATGTGCTGTCTACACGTGTCTTGTGTTCCTTCTTGTGCTGTAGACGACTGCTATTTCATTGAATGAGGGCTTGGTAATCACGCTGCCTCCCCGAATTCAGCCTACAGTCTTTGGGAGGAAAGAGTGTCTACAGTATTGCTCACACTTAGTCAGCAGAAGGACCAGAAGGCAATCACACAGATGCCTGGGTGTCCCCCTCAGAGATGCTGCTTTGCAGGTCTAGAGGGGGTCCCCCGAGTTTGCATTTCTAACAAGTTCCCCGGTGACACCGATGCTGCTGGTCCTGGGACCTCGATGAAGAGCTGTATTGCCCTAGAAACCCGTGGTACTGTACAGGACTTCTCTGCTTACTTAGCTTTTCCTATCTTTTTTCCTGAGGTCTATCAACCTAGTCATGAAAAAAAAAAGCTGAACCAGTCATCTTGTACGTAGAGGTGGAACTAGCCTTCTTGTCTCCCAGCTCTGTATCAAATCAAAGAGCGTTCAGCTCATTCTGCAAAGTCTGATTTAATATTTCAGATTTCAAATCCTTTCTAGTTTAAGTTCCTTATAGGAGTTTTAAAAATAGCGTTGTCTATGGAAAGATGAAAATTACTGTCAATTGTATTCCTTCCTTCTTTTCTCCCTCCCTCTCTTTTTTCTTTCCTCCTTCCCTCCCTCTTTTCCTCCCTTCCTCTTTTCCCTCCCTTACTCCCTTTCTTCCTTTCTTTATTTTTCCTCCTCAGAGGGTGAGGATTTAAGTAAATGCATTTTCCTATTTTATTCTTCCAGTGCCTCATGTCTGCCATTTTTCCATCGTCCTCACTCCTGCGTTCCCAGGGAAAGAGGAGCAGTTGAGTTGGAAAACATGATGCCTGTGTATTTAACATTTTCTCAAATGTGATAATTGGTGATTTTCTTGAGGCTCGCCACAGAAAGCTATTTCAGCATGCAGTTTGTTTTTGTATTCCAAAGATTCACCAAGAGGCATGAAAGATTAGGAACAGAACTCTTTCCATCTACATCAACGCTCTTCCATCACAAAATGGACAGCCCTTTCAGGTGGTGGGGAGAATTTTATAGATGGTATATCCTCTCCAGAAGTCATAGACCATGCACACATAATGAGAGTTATGAAGGAAAGACAGACCTGGCTACATATTATGTCAGGGAAGTCTGTGATCTCAGGCTATTAAATATTATCCAGCTCTTCCTAGCTGTCATATTTCAAAACTACAGCGACACTGTGGTGGCTGCAAATGGTAATCTTGCCTTTGCCCAAAGACTAAGAAGAAGACAAAAGCTGGGAAATATCAGAGAGCATACTGGGTTAAGATAAAGTGGTTATCTCATTTTTCTAGGGAAGCTTCTGTGAAATACTCAGCTTGACCCCTCCTGCTGGATAATGAATTTCGGAGAAGGATCATATGGGGGAGGAGTGAGGAGGTATTGGGGTGGGGGGCGTGGGGGTGGAAATGGGGGGCCCGCAGTCCACATTTCCTGGCTCTCCTGGAGCCAGTTGAAAGGACTGGGCAGAGTTGCATTAAACCTGATTGGAAAACTCTGCTTAATACATTAAAGAAACAAGTTGCAGAAACATCTACCTCCCTTCCTTCCTCCCCCAAACAGTAATGAGTCCAAATTGCTAATAAAACATAAAAAACTCAAAGATGTTGTGCATGGGCCATTTTTCTGAGCTGGTTATTTTTTATGTCACTTTTCCCACAGCTGTGAGCATGCTATAACTATCAACTTACCAAATGCCCCAGTTTAAATGAAACTTAAAAGAACATATTTAGGAACTTTATAAAGAAGGTAGGGGGTTAAAAAACAGACAAGCCGAGCTCTATCAATTTTTTTTTTTTTTTTTTAGTAAGAAAGAGAAATTTGGGAAGCCTCTAGGGGCAGGAGGGGAAATGGCTGAATCAATGTCTTAAGCAATAGGGGTTGAGATAACAAATAGAAGATCCCTTCCTCTCCTTGCAAAGCCATTATTTGAAGCTTGTATTCAGCCTGAACGGAAAGCAAGACAGAAGTGTCTGATGGAATGCCACGCATGTTACCGTGGGCACAACCTAACTCCTGAGGTTAACTTGCCCAAGTATTGATAGAATTCAGAGGCGAGTCTCAAGCACACCTTAAACATATACAAAATCCCATATGTGGTGGATCAAACGGGCTCAACTGTATAAGGAAGTCTACTTTTTGCTTCTTTTTTATTTTTTTTATTTTTCATTCCCATCTCTCAAAAAAAATAATAAACTTTTTTTTTTATTATTTGGAAATGTGTAAGTGTTGTTACAAGGGGTGATTGCCAGAACTTGATGTAACAAATAAGAGACGCATGCTATGAGGAGGAAACTCGCATGTTAGACCCATAATTAGACATGGAGCTCCATCACTCTCTCGGCAGCAGCATCATTCCAGCTTCAAAACACCTCAGGGGTATTTAATGTTCGGTGCCCACCCCTTATAAATGTATATGACTCAATATCCCCAATGAGTAATATGGCTGGCGGCCATACCACCTTCTGCCTGAGTTCTCATAAGCCGAACAGGGCTGGGCTGGGTCAGTGTTCTTACGGGAGACCTCCAGAGAAACCCTGGAGGTGTCAGCGATGAGTCACTGGGTAGGACCCTGCCTTGAGTCAGTCCCAAATCACTCTCTTTTCCTGGTGTTAACGGTTCCTTTATATATGCAGGTGCAGCTTATTCGAGAATCAGTCCAAAGCCTATTTGCTTTAAAAAAAAAATTTTTTTTAATTTAAAATAAAAGTGAGAAGTGAGGGGGTGGAGAGGGTGGGCCAGTGAAAGGGAAGGGGAGCAGGAAGAGAACAGCAGAAACCGGAGAGTCCTGATCCGATGCAGGCCAAATTCCAGTTCCGGGAACTCTCACAACCATGCCCCCAATTCTTCGACTGTATTGGGGCTGGGATATCACAAGTTTTTCTTGGACCGGATCATCAGTGATGGGATTTGGGGATCTGCTTTCATATTTCGTATGAAGAGTGACACAAGAATTGATGCTTTGGGGATCCCATAGACAGTTTTGACTTGCCCCTGAATAGCCAACTCTGAATAAGTCCAGAGGAGGTGCACGACCCCATTGAAATCTCGTCACATGCCTGTGTCACTGGGTGGACCCATTCAATCCTAGGGAAAGCCCTGCAAGGCCCACCGGAGCCATCAAGGGTACTAGTCCTTATTGTGTGTACACTTATTCTGCCTTCCTGTCTGCTCAATGTCGCCGTCAAATTTTGTTTGTTGGCTTTGATACCACTGTGCTCCTCTCTAGACACTGCTGTTTTGAGGGTGTTCGAATTCTTAAAGATATGAATGTTTTGAGGTTTGGGAGTAAAAAGCACTTTTTAATATGCAAAAGGAACTGTGGACATATTTCCTTTCTTCAATGAAATATGCTTAGGCTGCTTCTATTCATATTAAACCAAAGATTTGAATAAATCTGCCTAAATATTTTCTTTGGGATTAGAATTATTTTTTAAGTAAATCCCATTGGATGATGTTAAAAAGAAAAGAAAAAAAGATGAAACAGTTAAAAAAAAAACCCTTACTGTTACATAAAAGAAGAATTTGTTCTGTTTATTTGTAAACTTGTAAGATATTTCTAAGTTTGCAAATAAAATAAACATTTTTCCATACAATTATTTTTGAAGTTATACCCAGCCCGTCTCCCTAAAATGACAAAGCCAGGAAACAAAAACAAATATCTCTTCAATGGACTTGAAATTAGTCCATGTTTATATTTTTATTTGAGGTATGTGTTGGGCTTTTAAAAACCTACAAGTGGTAAATATTCAGCTCTTATTAATAGTTTTTTCTAAACTTTTGCTTTACCATTGAAAAGAAAAACAGTTACAGTGTATAAGATAATTAAAGGTTTAAAGACTATATGCCCGCCTTTTAGTTATACTGTTAATCACATATCATCCTGCATAATTTCCCCAGCCTTGAATATAGTCACATACAGAAATCAAGTTTCTTCATAAAATTTTCTCTAGCCAGGTTGTAACACATTTTTTTTGTTTTGTTTTTCACATTTTAATCTTTGTTACAGTCGACTTGTTTCAGAATTTATTGTAAGTATGTGTAAAGAAAATCAATCAAGTTTCCCTTCCTCAGTCTAATGCATGATCTCACTTTATACTGATCTCAGTTTTTATTAAATTTCTTTGCTAACCGAATGCTAAAAGATATAGAAGAAAACTAATAAAAAGCATATCACATCTTTTTATTTGCAGAAAAATAAATCAGCATTCTGCATTCTAATATGAGGGGCCACGTCATACATTCCTCTTCATTGTCTGGATTTTGAAAACATCTCTGACTGTCAAACTTTATTCCTTTTTTCATAATCATTTCTATTATCTATCTGTAAGTATTCAAACATCTATTGTAGTCATGCAGATATAAACACATAATTATAAATGTACAAAGCAATTCCTATAGGCACTGACACATACATGTTTTCCCCTAAAAAAAGAAAAAAATATATACTTATTATAATCTTTAATATAGCAAGGAAAGGAGGGGGAAAAACCCCACAAAAATCAAAACAGAAACATTTGCAAAGAGTCCAGTTTTTCTTTAAATATAGTTTGGGTGAAATCAGGTTTTATTTTAATTAAAGTAATGGAATGCTCAGAGGCAGTTGAGGCCCCAGGCACAGAAGAAAATACTGGGCCCCTTACATGAGAAAAAAGTGTCAAGTTGGAATTTTGCGGGGCCCCTTAGAAGTCGAGGCCCAGGCCCTGTGACTGGTGTGCCTGCTGTTAAATCTGCCTCTGCGAATGCTACAGGTAGGAAATAATGCACTCTTTATGTAAATATATACATTAAAGATTTTATTTATTGACTTTACAGAGAGAGGAGAGAGAGAGGTGTGGGGAATGAGAAGTATTAACTCATAATTGCTTCCCTTTAGTGGTTCATTGATTGCTTGTTGTATGTGCCTTTACTAGGCAATCCCAGGGTTTCAAATTGGCGACCTCAGCACTCCAGGATGATGCTCTGTCCACTGTGCCACCCCAGGCCAGACGACACTCTTTTTATATATTTTTTTATAATAGGATTTCAATCTACTGTATATCAGAATCAAGTTACCATATTTCCTCATGTATAAGACACACCTCTTTTTTGAAAAATTTGAGGTCTAAAAACTGGGTGCATCTTATACGGTCATTGTAGATTTTTTTACTTGCATTTCCCTCTTGAGGAGCTGTATGAATTTTATGATGATTAAAACTTGAGTTTAATAACTTTATGTAATACTTTTTTTTTTCAAATTTCAGGCCCCAAAATTAAGATGTGTCTTATACATGGAGAAATATGATATATTGTTATGCCTCAAGCATTCTAAGGCATTGGGTTTTACCAGTGGATGAGAGTGTGAAGTTTCTTTTCAAAATCACTAGGTCCAGGGACTCCTGTTACTTCACTTTTCCAGGGGTCAGGACCTTTTTTCTTCCTGACTCTCAGCAGCCCAGGCCTTGTCCTCCCACTCTGCCCTGGTCCTTTGTCTATTTGGCAGTGCCCTTCCCAGTATGCAACACAAGAAATGCACCAATACTCCAATACTGTGCAACAGAGCTTCTCAGGCAAGAAAGAACACGTCTGACTCGTGTAAGTAACTAGGAGCGCTTTCTTGAAGTAGAAAAGGCATGATCTGAGCCTGAAGGAAAGGATAGAACTATGAACCCTGGAAGGTATTACAAGTAGAGGGAACGGTGTGAGTCGAGTTGTAAGTGTAGCACAGATCAGGATGTACTCAGAGAAAGCAAACACGTCTGGTGAGGCTCTAGCTAGCCAAACTGCCTAGGACACACATGCAGTGAGTCGGGACAGATGATTCTGAAAATAGAGCATGCAACCGAATAATGGAAGAACATTTACTTAGAGTAGCTATTGAGAGCTTGTTTTTGATCAAGGGAGTAAAATTATAAAAGCCCCATTATGAGCTCTGGCTGGGTAGCTCAGTTATCCCGACTGGTTAGAGCGTCGTCCCTACATAGCAAGGGTGTGGGTCTGATCCCCCGGACTGAGCACATACGAGGATTAACCAGAAAATGCATGAATAAGTGGAACAACAAATTGATGTTTTTTTCTCTCTCTTTCTCAATACATACAGACATACATACATACATACAGCTCCATTATGATAGTATCCTGGAAAAGAAGTTAGTGAAAAAAAAACTGATGAAGTCTATAGTTTGGTTAATACACCCATGTCAGTTTCTTAGCTTTGATAAACATGCCAAGGTGAAATTAAGATGTGAACATGAAGAGAAGTTCCGTGAGGGGCGTACGGGAAGGCTCCGTACTATCTTTCCAACTCTTCTGAAAATCAGAAATGATTTCAAGATAAAAAGAAACAGTAACAAAACACCACTATGGGACTTTTCTCTGCAACACAGGACACTCCTATCGGGGGCATTGAGGAATGGTTTGGCTGTGGTGACAAGCCCAGCTCCAGGATCATTTGTTGTTTCGCTGTGAGCTCTGGAAGTCAGTGTCCTGTGTCAAAAATCATTGCTTCTGTAATTTCACCTGCCCCGAGGGTCTGCTTCCTGTGCCGGCCGTGAAGATGGACCTCTTCTCTGGAGCTGGGGGCTGCTCTGGGACCCACGCGTTGGGGATGATGTGGAGTCCAGCTCCCTGGGGCTTCTTTTCTTGCTTTTTTCCCTTTGAAATATTTTTTATTAAGTTTACTGGGGGGACATTGGTTAATAACATTATTTAGGGTTCAAGTGTACAGTTCTGTCACACATCATCTGTATATTGCATTGTGTGTTCCCACCCAAAGTAAAATCTTCTTCTACCACCATATATTTGACCCCCTTTACCTTAAACTACCCCATCACCCCCTTCCCTCTGGTAACCACCATACTGTTGTCTGTGAGTTGTTGTTTTGTTTTTCTTGTTTGTATTTGTTACTTTCAGTTTTATATCCCACGTATGAGTGAAATCATATGGTTCTTGACTTTCTCTGTCTGATTTATTTTGCTTAGCACAATATTCTCGAGATCCATCCACGTTGTCACAAATGGCAGTATTTCATCTTTTCTAGTGCCTGAGTATTATTCTATTGCATATATGGAACACGCCTTCTTATTCAATCATCTTGCTGTCTTTACGAGTTCTCCCGCCATCCTCTTCCATCCTAATAGCTTCCTGAATGTTCTCTGATACATGGGTAGAAAGTAAGACATTTAAGACCATTGGCACATCATTTGGAAAGTGCTTATTAAGTTCACTGCCTTTTAATAGGCAATTTTAAATGTATCTTTTCATTAACCATGTACCTGAGTTTGGGGTTGTAGGGACTATTGTGTTTCTGTCATTGGAAATGTTTTCTATAGTCATTAACGCAGACTAAGAGAAGCAGACAGTTTATCCCCAAACAATATAAAATTATTTTGCCCATAAATACTTGTATAGAAAGATCAGAGCATGAGGAAATACATAGCTTATGTGAAGTCATTGTTTTTAATTTTATGTATCTCCCATGTGCCATCTAAAAAGCCTGAGGGCACAGATCAATACCAGTCCAAACAATAGAAGTTCACTAATATAGAAATATGTGCTCATTTTTATGTGGTGTGCATGAACTCTTTCCACCAGTCTATAGCAGCCTGCTTTGTTGATGAAATTATAATTACATTCTCTACAACAATCTATTATACAAAAATATGAGATTGCTTGAGTCATTTAGTGACATTTGTTGCGAAATGAATTCAGACACTTCCTATTTAGAAATATGTTTCCTGCTCTCCGTGATCCCTTCTCGAAAAGCTGAAGTTCGCTTGCCATTTGCTTTAGCATAAGCATGATTTGGATACCCTGGGCCAATCTTAGATGTTGCCAGTTGCAATTAGAAGAGAGCAATTATAATCTTGCAGACTGTCAGGGGAGAAGCGAGAAGCTTTGGCCTTTTCCCCTGTCTCAAGTGCTCCTTCTCACATGCTGATAGCACTTGAGTTGCTCAGAGGCCAGTCAACATGTGAGGGCTCAAGCCAGCCAGAGAACCCAAGAAAGAAGAATTGAGCCTTTCAGTTCTTCTTTGTTTTGTTGAACAGCAGCCCAGAGGAAGAGCAAGGAGGTGTGGTGGATTAGTGTATGAATGCGTCAGTCAAATTGCCTTGGTTTGTGACAGGACTCTCTGCTGGCTGCCAGCTGTGTGACCTTGAGCAAGTTACTTAACCTCTCTGAACTTTTGTTTCCTCATCTGTAAAAGAAGGATAAGAACTGCAGTCAGATTTGCTTGTAAAATTTAGGGAGATATTGCCGATGAGCTATTAGCACATTGCTTGGCATTTAGTAAGGACTTAATAATTAGCTTTTATTTTATAATAATTATTAGTACGCTCGCTATTCTTTGCTACCTCAAGAATTCACCCATGTACCTCATACCACTGATCTATACACTTTAACAAAGTTAAAATGGTAAATCTTATGTCGTATATATTTTACGATAGAAATGGTAAAAAGAGTTCTCACTGCCCCAGCCAACCAAATGCTAAAATCAGTTTTCAAAATAAAACAGCACACATTCAGGAGACCAAAAGAAAAGAAAAATTATAATTTGGAAAAGCCACTGGCTAAAGGATGTTCAGAGACCTGGGATCTAGTTAATAACTCTGTGTTCTCGGCCGAGTCATTACACCTTCCTGACCTCCACTTTCTCCTGGGGAAAAGTTCTAGGAGAATTAAATGAGGTAAAGGATTGCTTTATATCACATATAAATTGGCATTCTTGTGTCCAGAATTCCTACTGCTTTTAATCCACTTCTAAGAACAGATCCAGGATGTTATAGGAAAAGTGTCCTGTTCAAAATGCATTTATTTGGTTACAAAAACATCAGGGCATTTAATAATGTCCTAGGAAATAGGCTCTGACCAACTCTGATTGGCAGAGACTGGCTGTCTTGACTCCGTGGAGGGGAAATGCCCTGGGCCCAGCTGCTGTTCAGTGGTCTATTTCCGTGCCCCTTGGCTGACATCTTGTTCAGGGCGCAGCCTCTACCCCCAAGAGACCAAAGCCAAGAAGAAGGAATTCCGGAAAGTCGCTGAATGAGACTCTGTCTACAATCCAGAGATACCAGGCCTCCCGAGTGTGTAACAAGAAGGGGCTCTGGAGCAGGTACGGGGAGGGGGGGTGATTTAAGCACGTGGCAACTTTTCAGTAACTCAGTGTTCTCGCCTGTAAAATCAGGAAAGGGATATTTTTAAATCTTCATTGCCTAATACTCTATGAAGTTGTGTTAAGAAAATGCTTTGAAAATTTTAAGATATTTTTCTGCTTGTCCCCTCAAATGTAAAATAGTCATCACAGCGCTTGGCTTCACCTCCCTGGCCCTCCGTCCCCCGTCCCCCACCCAACCCCATACCCCCCTCCCATTGCCCTTTCTAAGTTAGTAGAAGCCATCTGCAGGGAAGGGACAAACTCAATTAGTCCCGATGCCACTGTTGTTTAGGAAAATTTGGATTTACCTAGAACAATATGAGGATTTTCATTAAAAACATCCACAATTTTGCTTTGAATTATAAAATATATTATTTAGTTTTTCAAATTTGAGGCAGTGCATTTCCCGTCTCTCTTTTTTAAAAAATTTTCTTCCTTAATCCAGGTCCTCCCAGGTTTTATACAATGGATAGCATCCACATTCCGAAAGGACCTTCCCGTTTTAAAACCTGTCCCAGGACAACTGATTTCTCTAGAAGGCATCTGCTAAGAGACAGCTCTTCTAATCAGTGGAGCCGCCCACATTCCCAAACTATCCTGAGTCCACCTCAAAGTGGGAAATGTCCTAGCGCCATTAAAATCACATGCATTCGTAAAGTTGATTGTATAATATAAAAACATGATGTAGGATTTTCTTTTCAATTTTGCTCCCTAGCCTTTGACACAAATGAAAGTCTCCAAACTAATGTCCATGGGTAATTTCAATTGTATTATTTCTTTTCGATCCCCAAATTGCTAACGAATATAGCAGAAGTCCTTATTGACAGGTAGTTTATCTCTTGCTAATAAAAACTATATATATATATATATATATATATTTATCAGGGTGTTAGAGCCACATTTAAATCACTCGACAAACAGCAGCTGTTGAAGGGAAAGGTGGCCAGGCAGAGTGTATCGAAAAGCTTTTGGCCCCAAGTAGAAATTTTTTTTTAAGTGCCTTATCTTTTATTGCTTGCAAATAAAGTCTTCAAATTTTCTGCATTGCAGTAATTTATTTCTTGTTATTTACAGCCCCGGGGGAACGGAGCGGAGTGTCAGCAGGAAGGTGGTAGGGAGGCGAAGGGCCCATTCCCTCATTCCGCCGCCTCCGCCTTGCCCTTTAATCTCTCCCTGGGCACAGCACAGCTACAGGAATGACTGAATAGGTGATTCTTAACAAATGCGTACTTCTCAGTCATCCGAAGTGACTGCTGGACTTACACTGACTTCCAAGACTCTCCCCTGCCTCCTTCCTGGTTTTTCTCACACCTCATTAGCTAATCCTCTTCCCTCTGCCCACTTCTTACTGGAAATGTCCTGCATGACTCAGTTCTGAGACTCCCCCAGTCTGTGGCTTTGAAGACAGTCAATCAAAATCGATTCCCTATGCGTATCTCCAGCTCTGACCCCCGTACTGAGCTCAGATGGCCCTGCCCCTGTGCCGTTTGGATGTCTCCAACTGCATGTGACTCAGCATCTCCGAGTTGATTTGTCCAGAGCAAAACTCTTGATCCGCTCCCCAAGCCCCGCCTTCTTCGTTGCAGTTTATAGCAACAGCATTTACCCACTTGACTGGGTCCACACTGCAGAGTCCTCTGGGGTTACCTCTCCTTGTTCCTGTGGCCAGAGCAGGTCGTGCCACTGGCTTTACGGCAGTCTGTCGTGGCTCAGACCTCCTCTCACCCACACTGTCTGCTACCAGCCTAGCACAGGCCTCCATCGAGACTATTGCAAAATCTCAGCTCTTCCCCAAACTTGCACTCCTACTCCCCGACAATCCATTTCCCATACGACAGTTCATACAAAGTCTTTAAAATAAAAATCAGGTGATGTCAGTCCCTTCTTTAGATCTTCCCGTGGCTTCTCTTTGCCTTGGATGGAATAAAATAGAAACTCTTGGTTGTGGTCTGCAAGACCCCTCCCTCCTTCCCAGGCTAGCTCTTTCCTGTCTCTTTCTTCTTCCGTCCATAGCTGTCTTTCCAGGCAGGGAGCACACTCCACACTAAGTTCTTTCCTGTCTCAGGGCGTTCATGCAGGCTGTGCCCTCTACGCACCCCTTCCTCCAAACCTACACTTATGCCTCTGAACCATTATTGGGTTCCCAGGTAAAATGTCGTCTCCGTGGAGAGGGCGTCCCTGAACACCTTATCTACAAGACTTGGCCACACCGACACTCCATCTCACCACTGTGTTTTATTGTCTTCCTAGCGGTTATCAGTGTCGATGATGATTTATTTGATTCTTTACTTATTTATCGTCTCTTTCTACCCATCAGCATGCTGGTTTTCTGAGGTGTCTGAGGCTTTGTAAGTTTTGTTTCTTGCTGTTTCTCCAAAACATAGAACCAGAAGTTCAGCGGCACGCTTACCCCATCCATTTCCCTCCCGTCTCCTGTCCCGGCGTCAGCAATACCACCACCACCACGAAACCTTATCGCTTTGCGTTTCCTGGAGTTCTCTGCTTTTACAGGGGAGCAAGTGTGCCTTTATCAGCTA
Source organism: Saccopteryx bilineata (assembly GCF_036850765.1). Classification (NCBI taxonomy): domain Eukaryota; kingdom Metazoa; phylum Chordata; class Mammalia; order Chiroptera; family Emballonuridae; genus Saccopteryx; species Saccopteryx bilineata. The sequence goes on from NC_089496.1 coordinate 45,991,143, forward strand.
AAATCTTTTGCCAGATAACTTGGAACCACTTAAGAACAAAAGAGCATCAGGAAACATAGAGAGATGCTGAAAGGGGAGACAAGAGAAAACAGAAATATCTCCGTTTGGCTGAGGTTTTTGGCCAGGCCAAGAGATAGCATGTCACACCAAATAGCCTTTGTTAAAATAACCGAAACTTTGACCAGATATTTTAAAATGGAGCTGCCCCAAACTGGGTCATGGGGCCTTCTATACTCAAACACATCTAACCTTGCAAAATTGTGCTACCCTGTGCCACCGTGCATCATGGGTACTGTTTCCGTTTGGGACAAGGTGCACGTGGGCTCGTCTCAAATTTGACGACAGCGAAGATTATGGCTCGCTTAGGGGGGAGCCAACTTCCCTTTCTCACCAAATGGAAAAGACAATTTGCTAGCAATTATAGATGATTTGTTTCTGGACGTAGCCAGGACTTGAAAGAGAATTGCCCCCCCCCCAACTTTTTTCAAAGATTAGAGTCATCAATAACAATCAATGTCTCTTCATGCTCCAAATCTTGGATGCTTTTGTCTCCTGTCAACACAGACCTTCTCTGAGTGAAGAGATGTACAGTCTTCAACAAGTATCACTATAGGAGAGGCTCGATGGCCCCGGACGAGAAGGGTAGACAGTGACGGAAGACGTGTGCCAAGAGGCCTCTCTGCTTCGGTCGTTCCCGTCATTGTTTTTCATGCTAGCTGCCCTTTATCTCTCAGAACATAGCCGCCTCCTGTGGTCCTGTTTCCCCAGACGTTCGGCGCCTACCAAGGTTTCTCCCTTTGTCTGTTCCCTGGGCGTGCGTGTGGTGTCGGTTTCAATGGCTGTGTCAGTGGTTCTATGACAGTATTAGTATGACAGAGGGTTGGTCAAACAGAAATTATACAAGGACTATCATTGTAATTCAGACACTTAATTCCCACGTAGCAGACGCAGCCCTCGATGACTCACAGGCCATGGGCCTCATTCCCCTTCACCGGTCACTCTTGCTTGTGGGTCTGTGGCTGGACTGTCCCTCTCTCTCCTCCCAAGTGTCTGTGGCACTTTACAATATGGAAAGTAAAAGACTTCTGAAAAACTTTCATCGCGTTCTTTGGAGAAAGTGATGGGTATAAGAACACCGCAGAAGGGGGCCCTGTGTACAATTCTGTAGCATTCTGTATCGTGCAGAACCAAGACCACTGTCTGATGTTTAACTAAAGTTCTAGACGATAACCAAGTTTCATGCCAAAGGTGTAGTGGGCTGGCCCCATGCAATTCACTCTTCAGTTACCACTAATAGTCCTGTCCCCTCCCCGACGCACCCTCCCTGTGGCCGTCTCAGTGGGAGACTGGGAATATTGCAAAGTAAACATCTGGAAGCATTGATAGTAAACACAGAAGAGAGATGCCTGGCTACCCCAGGCACAGGTCAGGAAACTCTATCTTATCAGGGGTCCTGAGGACCATGATTCCATAGACTGTTTCAATGATGTTCTGTTACTGTGAACGCATATGTTTTATTTCCATCCACTGTAGATATCCTGTTTTGGAAAAGCTGCTATAGCCCATTTTTAAAGGTTTGATCATCTTAGGGCAGATAATTTCACTTTTTACCTTAAAAAAGAAGAGGTGAAAGCAAATCACAGCTCTGTTCGATCCTGAGCTGCAAGGAAAAACAACAACCAGAACCATGTATGTTGTATCTGTTTTCTTTTTCCTGTTTAATCTGTTTGTGATATTTCTGTGACCACAGGAGGACCAGATGGAGTCTGTCTTTCTGGAAGCGTGGTCTGTACATCACTAGCATCAAAATCTCTAGGGAGTTGTGCTTAAAAGTAAGTATACTTAGGCCACCTTTTGACAGTGACAATCTTGGTGGTAGTACCTGGAACTCTGCATTTTGATCGGTCCTCTGGAGATCCTTAGGGATATCATCACGTCTGAAAACCACCGAGCTAGGGAAATATTCCCAGGTCTGCTGGCTGTAGTGCCGGGCCAGGGGTGTGCCTGCTTCTCTTCACCCGTAAAAGACCACAACTTGAAGTTTAATACAAAGCGAACATGTTTTATTTGTTTTTTGTTTTGTTTTTTCTTGAGGATTTTTTTTGGGGGGGGGGTTGCTCACAGTTAAAAGCATGGTTCAGGCCCTGGCCGGTTGGCTCAGCAGTAGAGCGTCGACCTGGCGTGCAGGAGTCCCGGATTCGATTCCCGGCCAGGGCACACAGGAGAAGCACCCATCTGCTTCTCCACCCCTCCCCCTCTCCTTCCTCTCTGTCTCTCTCTTCCCCTCCCGCAGCCGAGGCTCCATTGGAGCAAAGATGGCCCGGGCACTGAGGATGGCTCTGTGGCCTCTGCCTCAGGCGCTAGAATGGCTCTGGATGCAACAGAGCGATGCCCCAAGATGGGCAGAGCATCGCCCCCTGGTGGGCATGTCGGGTGGATCCCGGTTGGGCGCATGCGGGAGTCTGTCTGACTGCCTCCCTGTTTCCAGCTTCGGAAAAATGAAAAAAAAAAAAAGGATGGTTCACAGTTTTCATGAGCTTCTCAGTGAGAACTGTGGATCTAGGAAGGTGCATCCCCCGACGGCTGGAAAGCGTGCGTTTCGGCCGGGGTGGTGACTACGCTCGGACAGGCGCAGACGTGCTTGACTCTCACGTTCGTTCCGCTGGCAGCAGGGTCGGAGGCGTCCTAAAGCTGATGAAGAATGAGAAATTTAGGAGCATTCACTCCCAAGCCGGAAGACCCCTGGTAGAGCATAATATCTATTCTCTATCTCATAGGAATGGGGAGGGATTTATAAATCATGCAGTACTGCCCTGCTAGAAAGACAGAAACATACGCCGAGGCGTATAAAAGTGTCATTGTGATCAGTTTTTTTTTTTTTGTTTTTTTTTTTTAACATTTCGAGCTGACTTTCAGCATCAGGCAGGATTAACTGCACCTTTCCCGCTGGGATTCCAGAGTAAGTACAGACAGCCAGTCATGTACAGGCCTGAGAGGGACAGTAGAATGTGGAAGTGGGTTTGGAAACCAAAATATTGTGTCAGCAGTTTTCTCTTTCATTTATTCTCTCTTATCAAAACCAACTTTTTTAACTCAGGGGCTCTGTTAATAAAAACATGGATAATTTCATTTGGAAGGCCCGAGAGCTTCGTGTTGGGGGTCTATTTTTTTTCTTGATTCCTCTCATCCCCTCCAGGCATAAGTGTCGGAGGGCTCATTCTCCATGCAGAACCCGTGGATAAGTCAGTGCTGGTGAACTTCTCTGCTCAGAGGAAAGGGAGGTCAATCTTAAACTCACACAGGGCCCTGCAGCTGGGCTCTTTGTAATAAGAAAAGAAACCACAAAAGTAATTCCTGAGTGTAAGCCTTCCTTTTTATTTCTAATGCCCTCAAAACCTCTTCAAATTCATTCTTACTTTTGTAGTTTTTTTTAAATTTGAAAATGTTTAACAGTGAAAACAGCCAGTAGAGTATCTTTTGAGGGCTATCTCATCCAAATACATAAGTGCTCTTTTTCAGAGAGCGTTTCTGTGCCAGTGCAAAAGATGGGGGGGGGCATTCAGAACAGAGACACCCAGTGGTTTGAATTTATGATGTGCAAAGCGATAAGCAATCCAGATATGAATCCTCGGCGAGTGGTGGTCAGGATCTGACAGGCGCACGCTCTTCTCCATGAGAAGTGGGGAAACCAGCTGCCTGAGGGCCCCAGCAGGGCCCCAGGGCTGGACGTGGCCATGTTGACCCATGGTGTGGCTCCTGACTGGATTGCAAGGCGGTGCAGCCCAGGTGAGTGGTGTGAGGCAGGCAACGCCGCCATCTTGTCCCCTGAAGGAATGCCTGTGTTTCTTATTTTTTGATGTTATGCCATAAAAGGGCTCTGTTTTTCCTCTGCTCTGACTCCAGCCCTCCTCCTTTGGAAAAATCTCTCTGATCAGAATCAGGAAGCTCCTTAGACCTACATGGTCCATCCTGACTTCCAGGGCCCAGGACACTGCTTGCTCCTAGACACACAGATCAAACCAGGTCACCAGGAACAGCCAGACGACGGAAGGTGCTAGTGCACTGATACAGGGTAGTGAGGTGATGCAGTCACATCCTTGACTTTGGCCTTAGACAGCTTTCACTTCAAGTCGCAGCTCCACTGGGACCTGTAGGCAGGTTACCCAATCCCCGGAGTCAGTTTCCTTATCCATGGAATGGCGCTAAGGAAAGTGCCTATTTCACAGTGTTACTAAAAAGATTAAAAGAATTTGTGGGACATCTAACACAATGCAGCACACAGAATATGCATGCGCTCAATACATGCTGAGCTAATGTTGACAGATATTGGCATATGTACACACATGTATATATATATTCACATATGTATATATATATACATATAGTCATATGTATATGTGAATATATATATGTGTTTGTGTGTATGCATTATTATATATGTCAATGAGATAATTATGGTAACTTCAAAACATGGGGAAAAAAATCAATGTCCACAGATTCTAACACAGAGGATAGAGAAGGCCATGATCTTGATGTTTCACACACGTAACAAACATAAAGCGGGAAACAGGCCGGCCAGCTAAAGGACATGAAATTGAGATGGAAAGATGGAGGAACATGATACTTCCAAAGAAAAGTCCAGTTCAGGCCTCACTTCCTTCCCCCCTGGCCAGGTAGGCCCGGAGCATCTCCCGCTGTTATTTGACCAGTCCTGTGGGTGCTGCTGAGTACACAGTGAGTAGTAAGCCCTCAGCACCCAGCTCAGGGCCTGGACCAGGGCAGGAAGGTGGGCTCTTACAGCTCGACAGCTAAGGAGGCTCCCACTTTCAGGGTCGTGTAATTGTATGCCCCTAAAGGTGCATACAGTTTTGCATCCTAAGCTCCCATTTCTTTGACCCTTGATGAGTCCAGTGTCCACAGTTTGTCTAAAGGAACAGCGGGAATCTGGTAGATCACCTCTCAACCACGTCATCCACAGAGCCTGCGGTAACGGCTCTTTCTCTCGCTTCGTCAGTGGGCTGCCTCTCCCAAGCAGAATTGCTCCTCACTCAGTCCTGTTCAATACTGTGCTATGTCCTGGCTCCACTCAGCAGCGGAACATGAGTCCGGTGCAGTCTGGCCATACCGTTAGGCTCCGATCCTGTATCTGCTTCTACCCTACAAAAGTTGGCACCTCCTGTCCTCCACTATTGCTGTTGCCTTCTTCCTGTAGGCCCCACCCTGAGCTGTAGAAACTGCGGGTTGGAACTGACCCAGGCATTGTTTGGGGGGATGAATAGGTCCTGGTGGCAGCCTCCCTCCCCTTCGGGTGTCTCAGCAGCCATGCGACAAGCACCTCAACCAATGGGATGTCCGCTCTTCGCACCTCAAGTTTCAATTCCCCGAATGCTTTATGTGGGAAACTGGTGAGGATCATCTAGTGTCAGCCACTCGGAGAACCACAGGGTGCTCTGTCTGCCCCCGGGACCCAGGGAAGAGAGGACAGGGGAACCTACGGCCCTTTGAGAAGATGTGGCATGGAGCAGAGACGGAGAAGGCCAGCCAGGGATTTCTCTTCCTATTCCAGCCCTTCTAGACACTCCAGATCTTAAGGAAGCCATAGAAAGAGTATGACTAAGAATGCAAGAGGGAGAAAAGAACTTTTAAGAGAAGAAATATGCGGAGAAGACTCAGCAGCCTGTGTTGCTACCACTCCAGGGTCAGCCACATTTCTTGAGTACCTACTGTGTGTGAGTTAGGCACTTGCCAGGTACAAAGGATGCTGAGATGGATAAGCTCAGTCTCTGCCCCAAAGAAGCTAAAGACTCCTGAGCAAGAGAGGCACAGAAATACAGTATTTTTCGCTCCACGAGGAGAGGCACAGACATACCTTATTTTTCGCACCTGACCATAAGACACACCTAGGGTTTTAAGGAGGAAAATAAGAAAAAAAAATTTTTGAACCAAATGGTGTATTAAAATATTTAATAAAATACTATATTTTTTGCTCCATAAGACACATGGCCATTTTCCCCTCCATTTTTTGGGGGAAAAATGCATCTTATGGAGCAAAAATACAGTAGGTACTTCCATTGCTGGCTCATTGCTGGGGTACAATCTGGTCCAGGGTGCCACGGGAGTCCCGAGAAATGACACTGCTACCCAGCCTGGCAGTCCAGCAAGGCCTTCATGGAGAAGGCAATGCCTGAGCTGAGGGGTGGAGTCATTTATTCAGCAAATATTTATCAAACATCACCTGCCTTTCAGACACCATGATGGATTTGAGTGATACAATGATATACACATTTTTATTTATTAATTTTTAGAGGGGGGAGAGATAGAGAGAGAGAGAGAGAGAGAGAACAAGGGGAGGAGCAGGAAGCATCAACTCCCATATGTGCCTTGACCGGGCAAGCCCAAGGTTTCAAACCAGCAACCTCAGCGTTCCAGGTCGAGGCTTTATCCCACTGCGCCACCACAGGTCAGGCGATATACACATTTTTAAAGAAGGAGAAGTTAGAGGAAAAAACTTCTATGGCAGACAGAATCAACGATGATATTTTAGGGCTGATCGAAAGGCTCTTCTAACTTCCCAACACCCACCCCTAAGGCTTCTTGCTGCCTCCATCATTAGAAATTCATTCCTTTGTCTGAATCACATTCAGCATCACCACTTCAGATCATGACAAATAGGTTTTGACATTGGAAAGGCCAGTAAGCTGCCTGAGGGTACTTGGTGCCAGGGCTGGGATGCTGGGAGCTGCAGTAGGTACAAAATAGAAGTAACCAAGGACTGACACTCCCTTGATTACGCCCCGGGAGCGGTGGCTGAGAGCCGCTCTCGGCAGGCCCGACCATCTGAACCGGCTAATCCCGCACAGTTCAGGGTATTTGCCGCGCAGGTTCACAGACAGCCCCTCGGCCCCTGTCCACTGTGAGAACACGGGACACCCAAGTCGAAAGGAATGCTGAGCGACAGCACGTGGGCGTGCAGCGGTCTGTGACCGGAAGGTTCCCTGGAAGCAATTTGCTGAGGAGGCCTTCGAAAACCACCTGGCTGGTTATTGTAAATTAAAAAAGGAAGAGATGCCACTTTTTTTCTGAATAATTTTTAATACTGGGTTTATGGCTGGGTACATATGATAGTCATTACAGCTTATTTAACTCTGAAATTATCTAGGCCCTCAAACTCCGCCGGGACTGTGGGAATCACGGGTTAAATTTTAAAAACAATGTCTGAAAGAAGATGATATGCTTTTCCTTGAGGAGAATAAATTCAAACCCAAAAAGGAAAAAAAAAAAAGAAAAAGAAAAAGAAAAAGAAAAAGCTCTCTCTAGGAAGACTGGTTATCATTCCTTATATTTGCTGTGTGTTTCCATAATGTTTGAGCTCAGAAATTCACCCAGGCACACAAAGTTTACTTTAGTCGGCTCTCGAGCCCCTCAGTCCTGCGGCTCAAGTTGTGCCTTTTCTAGTGGGTTGTTTTGGAGACAGTCCAAACACGTTCTGAACTCTGAGCTCAAATCTCAGAGGTTTCCACTTCTTTGGAGCCGAACATTTCATCGGGAGCTGGGAGTGTGTGAGCGAGTTAGACGGAACAGCTGCGCGGTGCCCACCACCCTCTCCCGGTGCCACCACCCTCTCCCCAGGGATGACACGTTCTGAAAGGAGGGTGTTGTAAGCATTCCTGAGCAAGCCAGCTAATCTGGAGGCCTGGCCCACTGGCTGGGGGCTGCTTCTAGGAAGGACCCCGGGGGAATTACAGCATCTCACAGCTCCTATCTGCAAAGCCCTCCTTCTTCAGAAGAGCGGCGAGGACTTGGAGGGGGCTTTAGGGAGCAGAGGTGACAAGAGGAGAGGGCCAGAGGGGTGGAAAGGAAGCTCTTGAGTCGGAGGGGAGTTTCCTTTGGGGAACAGGATATTCTCTATCATTAGCTGCTCCCAGGAAGGAAAATGGAAGAGAGCGGGGTTTCTTTTCAAGTGGGGAGAAGCCCGGCGGCCGGAGACAAGGCCCGATGGGGAATGGCGGACCGGCAAATGCAACTGTAAATGCTCAGACCCCTTTGAACTCTGAAATGGATCCTGACGCGGACCAGCGCTCCAGAGAAGTTCTATTGGAAATGTCAAGGTGTCTCGGCACATTGCTGGCTTAATGGCGTCATCACCGGGTGCACGGCCCTGGGGGTTTGGCTGGGTTCTAGAAACACCAGACCCACCGACCACTTCACTTCCTGATCAGAGGTCCATCTACCACCTTGGAACCACTCATCCCCTCCCTCCCTCCCTCCCTCCCTCCCTCCCTCCCTCTCTCCCTCCCTCCCTCCCTCCCTCCCTCCCTCCCTCCCTCCCTCTGACAGGAGACTGGACACTGGTGTGTCTCACGAGCCATCTGTGCCTGGCTCTGGTCAGAGCTGTCATCTTCTTGTTTATTCTGCAAGGAAGGCCCAGGACAGATACCTATACATGGCCTTCAGTGACAGCACAAGGTCCCTTTAACCTACTTCATAGAGCGAAAAAGTGGGGGGGTTGGGGGTGACGCACTATGGAGCAGTTCAGCCCAACCCCTGCAACAGGGTCTAAGAGAACATGTCCCTTTGAGATGACAGGACCGATGGATGTCAATTGGAAAAACTCTACCGTGGCGTAGTATCCATTTGGATAGGCCTCAAAGAATGCTATCAAGAAAACATTTAAATATGAAAACTGGGGCAGGCTGTGGGGAGTGGAGAAGGGAGAGTGAGAGCCCTTAGCAGTACATTCATGGAGGCGGGTCGGAGGCTCTCACAGAAAGGAGAAGGTCATTTGTATAAAACCGTGTCAACCTGCCTGGCAGTGCGAAGGCTCGCAGGAGTGAGTGGAGATTTTGTTTTATTCATTCCCTGCACCGGGAGAAGAATCGATAGCTGCGTGGCGAGTCAGCCGTAAGTGAGTTATACAGGCCACTGACATGGTGGGACCCAACGTTCTAACCACCGCATTTGCCGCTGTCAGGCCACAGGCGTCCGTGGCGCCGGCTATAATTACGGCTGATCACCTCTAATTCAGAGCTGCCTGCCTGGACAGAGGTGTCACTGGCGCAACTGGGGCATCAGCATCAATTGGGGATGTCGTGCTCCAGGGAAGACTGCTGGAGAAGGCTCGTCCCCACCCCAGGTCCCAGGGTCAGGCAGGCTGTTGGGCAAACCTCGCTGCTTAACTCTTCACCTTGACTGTTGATAGTCCCTGAAGTTGTGATTTAAATTCCAAGGGACGCAGATTAACAGCCCTGTCCCCTAGCAGCAGACATCTTTGATAAGCTCAGAGATTTTCTGCGAGCACAGTTGAGGAGGGCGGATTGTCCCTGCCTGGCGGTGTGCAGAGAGACAAATGTTTGAATCACCTACTGGCTGCAGCTGGTCCCAAAAGCAAAGGGAGGCACCAGACAGTGGCAAGAGGCTAGGGTTACTTAAAAATAAATAAAGGCATTGCAACCCCCTGCCTCTCTTCTGCTTTTGTGGTATTTGAAAAAAAAAAAATTCTAGTGAACTTCTCATTTTTTTAAAAATTAATTTTTTTTTCTTTGTGGAGGAGGCATGCAGGGTGAGGGGAAGAGAAAAGAGAGTTAAAAAGCAAGACTGAAAAGGAGAAATGCACCCGCATGTTTGTGGCAGCATTGTTCACAATAGCGAAGATCTGGAAACAGCCCAAGTGTCCGTCAGAGGACGAGTGGATTAAAAATCTTTGGTACATATATACTATGAAATACTACTCAGCCATAAGAAATGATGACATCGGATCATTTACAATAACATGGATGGACCTTGATAACATTATACGGAGTGAAATAAGTAAATCAGAAAAAAAAAACTAAGATGAATCCATTCATATAAGGGACATAAAATTGAGACTCAGAGACATGAACAAGAATGTGATGGCAACAGGGGCGGGGGGGGGGGTTGGGGGAGGGGGGGAGGGGGTGAAGAAGGAGAGAGGGGTTAGGGGAGGGGAGGGGCACAAAGAAAACCAGATAGAAGGTGACAGAAGACAATTTAACTTTGCGGGAGGGGTATACAGCACAATCAAATGTCAAAATAATCTAGAGATATTTTCTCTCAACATATGTACCCGATTTATCAATGTCACTGCATTAAATTTAATAAAAAAATATTAATATTAAAAAAAAAAAAAAAAAAAAAGCAAGACTGAAAAAGAGCCAGGTGTCTGGGCCGTTCCAGGGGGCGTCCTGAGCGGAGGAGGTGTGAAGTGAGGGGTAGAATTCCAAAATTAAAAGAACTTCACTGTCATTTGTGAGGGGTGATGTTTGACTGCCCGCCCCCAACACCCCCGGCTGTTTTTTCTCACCCTGTAATTTAAAAAGAGACACATATACTGTTTGTTCTCCCTGCATCCTCTTAAACTCCCAGCCAGCCACACAGAGGCAGTACCTGCCCCCCCCCCCCACGCCGCCACCCCCACCCCACCCCCCTCAGCAAGTGCAGGGACAGAGAGCCGGTCTTCCTGTGACGGGGGAACAGGGTGTCATTCCCTCTTCTGTGGACAGCTCACCTGCGAGTGGAGTGCTAATCTCAGAAAGACAAACTTTGTGTTTGGCAACGGGGGTCCTTTTTGCCTTCCGCGCCCACGCGGGCCGGCGGGCGGAGAAGTGACTCTGATCCCCAGCTCTCGGTATGTTTGGCTCAGAAATGGGTTTGCCCTTGTTGACAGGGGGGTCAGATGCGAGAAATCCCTGGAGGCCTGGTGGTTGGCATGCAGCAACAGAAAATCCCATCCAGCTCCAGGAAAAAAAAAAAAAAAGGAAAAAATAAAAAGCCGGCGCCTGGCCACGGAAACCTTTACGGCAAAGCCCAGGCAGGTCACCTGTCTCAGTGGTCTGTTCCCTCTGGGTCTCCAACCTGCTGCCTTTCCCTCATCTCTATGTGCGTCTCCGTGGCTGGTTCCCCTTTTCCAAACACACGGGCATTTTTTTTTTTTTCTTTTTCTTAACCAGTAATTTTTAAAAAAATTTTATCGGGACCCGGGGACCCCTGCCAGAGGACCGCAGGTCCCCGTCTGTGCGCGAGGCAGCTGCCGGGCCAACCCCAGGCGGCACTGTTTCCCCCTCTATTTACGCGTTTCTAAGGGCAATCGCGCCGGGAAGGCTCTCTGAGCCTGGAACTCGGCCTGGGGCTGTTTTGGTTACATTGAAGTTTTTGCCTCAGTTCTGCCAGATTTAAATGGTGACTTCACCAGCACTGAGCTAAAAGGGAGGGGGGTGGGAGGGCGAGCCCAGGAGAAAGAGAGCGAGCGAAGGAGTGAGTGAGCGAGAGCGAGTGAGCAGAGGAGAGAGCCAGGGCTCGGTGCTAGAGAAGGGCCAGCGCATTACATCATCGCTTGGCCTGGAATCAAGTGGGAAGGATATGACTCACTCAGGCTAGTTAAGCTTTGGCTCAAATTCTACACACACTCATTCCAGAGCTCTCATGTTCTGCACCTCAGGAGGGAATTCAGCCTCAGTGATGTCCATGAGGTTTGTTTTTAATTTTATTTTCTTTTTTTCTGATTTTATACATTTTTTTTTTTTTTGGCCCCGACCGCCTTCTGGTCTTGAGTCTTCGTCCTCCTCCTCCTCCTCTGCCTTCTCCCCTCTCTGCCCGTCTTTGTTCCTCCTCTTCTTCCTTCTCCTCTTTCACCAGCCCCTCCGCTCCTCGCCTCGTCCCGAGGAGGCATTTCTTTTCACTTTGATAAGAGTTTTTGTTCCAGTACGGCGACCTGAATGAGTTGAGCTGAGGCCGGGCTGGGGGGGAGAACGGGGCAGAGCCAGGCAGAACGACAGCAGCAGAAAGGCCACAAATAAAAAGCGGAGCGAGAGAGAGCAAACTCGGGCGAAGTTTCTGTGCTGCGGTGTCGCGCCTAATCAGAGGAGACAGGGAGAGAGTTAAAATGCAGGGACCAATCGCTTGAATGGTGATGTAATGCAAGAACCGCAGGGTTGTTAAGTAATGTGAGAGCAAGGGGGTCAGGGTTGCAAAGCATTTACCTGCTCTCAAGGGGTTTTCAGTTTATTATCAATTGCAGTGACTGTAACTGGCTTCAGACTGCAATCTCTAATTATTCACAGACGCCCCTTTTTTATCTTTTATTATTAAAAGTAAAACTATATTAGGATATTTTAAAAATGATATGATGATATTATCACAGCTGTGTATTATTTTCCACCAGGATTCTCTCTCTCTCTTTTCTCTCTCTCTCTCTCTCTGTCTCTCTCTCTCTGTCTTATATAGTTTAAAACGGTTGCCTTTTCATAAAAGGTCAAAGCGAATTGACGGTGGGAGGTGGGGGTGGCTTTTTGAGTGTAGCCGGTGAATTGCAAATGCCTGGAAAACTGTTTGGTGTGTTGTGCTGAGTATGAGGAGTTGGGCTGGTGCGCTGATTACTCAGAATAGACTGTAGGTTTTTAAAGTAACATGTGATGATTCTCAGAAGTTGCTGCAGTCTTTCACTTATCATTTCAGCTGTTAACAGTGACAGTGCAATTCACTTGAGAATATTAACTTTCTGTGGTATCTTACGACAGTCAACTGAATCCAGGGCTGTCTTGCGAACTTCTCTGTTCTCGAATTAATTTTGAAATGATCTGCCGCAGTTGTAGCAGGGATGATGAACACTTCTTGGTTGATTTATCTAGAAACAGTAAGTTAATATCGTGAATAAGAAATTGATATGGAATAAATGGAGAGAGGGGCAGATGATGCTGTTCTTGATGCTTTAAGGACCTAGTGGACCCAGAGAGAGAGAGAGACGTTTACGTTTTGAAAATTATCACCGCATTTCTGTGTGTTTCATGAAATGTATTTGGTACTGGGGTATACTGGCTGGGCTGGGTGCTTTCGGAAACATTTCAGCATTATTAGATAGATAGACAGATAGATAGAAACTGAAGCTTTCTGCAATTAGGGAGCGAGACCCCTGACTTGTGGTGACTCCAAAACTTCTGGGACTCATTTAGTCTTGATCATCATACAGCTGGATGCATACTAAGGCATGGGATGCATACCAGAAAGGTGTTTGTTTATTTTTTTATTTAATGCATGCTTGGGATATAATTAATCATGACTTCTGATGGATCTTTTCCCCTCTTGTTTTGGGAAGAGATGGGGGGGGGGCGAGTAGCCAGAGGTACTTTTTGGAAGACACAGCAGGATCTGGTGGAGGTTAAGAGGCTTGAGTGTCAATCCTGATGACCTTGGGCAGTCACTGGGCTCTGTCTGAAAGTGAAGGAGCAGACAAGGTGGGCTGTCAACCCCTCCCCCACGTGTGGGACCAGTCTGATGTGATCTCCAAAGTCCCTTTCAGCCTGAGAGTTCTGTGTTTGTGTCCGTGTTCTATGCAAGTCTCGCTAAAAGGTATTTGTTACTGGTTTTCAGAGAACAGCGCATTTGAAATCAAGGTGAATTAGTGTCTTAAAACAAACGAGTGGGCAGTGTGAAAAGGAACATGTCCTCCCCAGTTTGCTGGGTTGGAGTTTGGTTTGGCTTTTTGGCCTGAAGATTTTTCTTGGGGTGAAATTTATAGTTATCAAATGTTACCTGCAAAGGGTCCCCACTGAGAGATCATGACCTAGGTGAGTCTGTTAAGAGTGACAGAATGAAGGGTTCGTTTTATTCACTTACCAGAAAGCTTTTCTGAAAGACCCCACTCGTCCCTCAGAGGTATAAAATAGTGCCAAAAATGCGGGGGGACGTGTATGCTTCATTTGCTTATATGGTGCAGAACTGTTAATTTGTAATGAATTTAGTCCCCCAAAGGTTGCATAACTGCTTGATACGTTTCTATAATAGTAACATAAAGTCGATTTTTAAAATGAAATTAAAGGCGACATTTTAAGACCTTCAAAGACCATGAAAGGCACAATTACATGGGCTTTATTGGAAAGATGTTTTCCAAACAACATCTCTATTCTTCTCCAGCCAAATTCCAGGGTGGTAGCCTTATTGTAAAGTATTTATTTATGGACCCCGCTTAATTGTGTATAGAGAAGGACCCCAGCTATGCCTTTGGGGGTAGGGGTGGGGTGGTTACCCAGAGCTGAAACAAAACAAGTGAAGGTTATTAGTCCTTGGGCAAAGTTTGATGAGTGCTAAATGTATGCTTGGGACTTTTCAGGAATAAAGACTGCTCGGTGTCTTTTTTTAGAGCATTACAATTTATGTGGCCTTGACTCCAACTTGCTCCCCATAGTCAGAAATGTCCTGCATGTGACTGACAGAGGCAGGCCGGGCAGGAGCCCAGCCGTGATCCTGAGTCAGACTTCTCTCACCTCACTTCATCCCCACGATAACCCCGGGTGGGGTGGGGGTGGGGGGACGGGGTGAGGATCATTAGCTCCACTATTTGCTGATTGTTTTGTTTTGTTTGGAGGTTTTGGTTTTTGTTGGTCTTGAATTGACATAACTTCAGACTTACGTGCAGTTTATAAGAAATACGACAGAGAGATCGCGTGTACCCTTGACCCAGTTTCCCCCGATGGCGACTGCTTGCAGAACTACCTTAGGATATCACAACCGCTGTACCGCCGGTGATACAACCCACTGCTCTCACACGTCCTTCCTCGGCTCTGTTCGTACTTATTTGTGTGTGTGCTGTTTTCATCAGTGTGAAAACGAAGGCTCAGACTCGCCCTAGTTCACACGAGCTCTGACCCTGTGAGTCCAGTCCGCACTAGGTCTAGCTCTCCATCACCGACGGGCTCTCCATCAGCGTCACGATGTCAGCGGGGCATCTCTGTGACATTGTCCGTGTTCTGTAATCCCCAGGGGCCTGGCCTGAGTGGGCAGCGTTGCTCTCCATAGGGGTCTTCACTTGTTAGCAGGTGAAGGGGAGGCGGAGCTTTGATGGCAAGGCAGAAGGGACACTAACCACTCCCTCCGTGTGCCACTCACAGAGCAGAGGAATGTCAGCGGCCATGCCTGTGCTTAACCACAACCAGTGCTGACCTCAGCACTCCTCCTCTTGTCCCCCCCCATTCTTTCTCTGGCAGACACAACAGTGACATGAAGAAAGGAATGACAGCAGGAAAACAGGCACCAATTGATCAGATAAGAATGTGGGGTCTCCAGAAAAGAGGATCATGACTTTTGGGGTCAAAAGGCCATGGTTGAAATTACTCTCCTGCTTACTTGTGTGGCTTTGGCAAGCCACTTAACTCCTCTGTCATAGTTTCTATCTTTGTCACATGAGGATAACCGTGCTTACCACGTGGAGCTGTGAGGGGCGGAAATACATTTTAAGGTGCAGGGCACACAGTGAGGTCACAGGAACTAAGTCTTTGCTGCTGCTGTCATGGGGATGACAGGACAGGGCCCTCCTGGCAGGAGTCTCCGCTGCTGGTGACTGACGTCAGACTCGAACAGGCCACCTGGTTCCCAGCATCACTCGGGCTTCTGTATGCCGTCCCCAGCCCTTCTCCCCTTATACCTTCTTTTTATTCAGAAAATCCAGCAGGTCTGAGGTTACATCAGGTACCAGAAGCAGAAGTCAAAGTACCGCTCTGATTAAAGTGAAGTGAGAACCGGTACTGATACAAACCTGCCAGATTTCCAGCTACCTGAGTGGAGGGAGAGACGCCGACAATGTAGGAGGAAAAAAAGACCCTTGCGTCCCATTCATGCTCCGCGGCGGCTTTGTGAATGGGAAAATACAGTGAAATGGAGATGAGTGAGTTCAGTCGTGAGAACTGGATTCCATTCCCAGCTTGACTGGGGGAGGTTTATGTTTGGGATAGTGTGTGTGTGTGTGTGTGTGTGTGTGTGTGTGTGTGTGTAAAACAAGTATCTGTCGTTGAGTACGGCTACCTTTTAAGCTTGCTGCTTCATCTCCCACATCTCTTCTGGTGGCAAAATTGGTGTTTTAGAGATGGGGCTTTCCAGAGGGGCAAGTGGGCAAGTGTTATGATGGTGGAGTTGGTGGAATGATATAAATGCGGTGGGCCCAGGACTTCCACCAAGTGTTCCACTCCGGGCTCACCGCGTCTGCGCTGGAAATGGGCGCGAGGCTGTCTCCAGCGGCTGGTGAGAATGCTGTCTCGGGTTTGACTTGGTGCTCATTGGCCAGGAAGGCAGAACGAAGAGGAAGACATTCGTGGGCACTTGAGAGCACTGTCGCGTGCTGGGCAGAAAGTAAAGGGGCGGGGGGCAAATCTGGAACCGCATTTAAAAAAAAATAGTGGGTTGACACACGGGCTTCTCCTTTCTGCTCTCCTTTTATTTATTTCATTCTCATGGGCTTCTGACCTTCGCAAGGGGCTCCTTTTGCATTGAATTGCAGGAGAGATGTTTGTGCAAAGACCCGAGGGAGCGGTTCCGGCGCAGGGATGCAGGACTAGCCGAGAGGCGGAAGGAGAACGGGTGGCACTGATCCATGCGGCCCGGGTCAAGGGAAATCCTGTGGTCCGCATGGAAACGCGGGACTTTTCAACAGACTCGGCGAGGCTGTTGACAACGCCTCTGCTGTAAGCGCTGGCGCTCTTCGACGCATGTATTTCATGAGTCTGGGTTGCAACAGCGCCTGCCCCGGACCCTCCATCCTTGAAAACAGAAATTGACTTGTCTTCGCACTCCAAAGTCCACTGCGCAGTACACATCCACTTTATAACAGGCCCATACATCTTTCCTTCCTGTACCTACCCTGGCAGGAGAGCTTAT
Organism: Saccopteryx bilineata; assembly: GCF_036850765.1. Taxonomy (NCBI): domain Eukaryota; kingdom Metazoa; phylum Chordata; class Mammalia; order Chiroptera; family Emballonuridae; genus Saccopteryx; species Saccopteryx bilineata. The sequence goes on from NC_089496.1 coordinate 46,007,802, forward strand.
TTAATGATTGATGAAGCACCGCTGCACCCAAGAAAAATTAATCAATAGTTCAAATCGCTGTGGAGAATGCGACAGCAGTTATACAATAGCCAAGACTCATTGAGCTATCAGCGGTACTCCCGCCCTCCGCATGAGACCAGAAATTGAACTCTGCCTTATGATTGTTCTGTTCTTTTCTTGTTGTCTAGAATGACTGAAATAGAATTGGATGTGTCCAAAAAGCATAGCCTGAAAAAAAAAAACAAACCCAAAAAACCAAAACAATAAAAAGGCTCCATATGAGTGCCAAGGTATCTATTAATGCATAGGCTCAATCACCTACCTTAACGGGAGGTGGAAAATGGGGCCAGGAGGCTGTGTTGTATAAGTTGGAATGGCGACCACAAGTTACTCTGTTTTAAGGGCCTAGGGACTTTTATTTTCCCTCGGAAATCAAGGATCTTTAAAGAACTGTCAAGACTTGAGAATGATTTGACTTTGGGTGATGGGCACTCAACACAATCAACAGTTCAAACGCTGTGGAGATGTTCACCTGAAACCTATGTACTCTATAGATCAGTGTCACCTATTAAACTTAAATTTAATTTTCTAAGTAAATTTTTTTTAAAAAATAAAAGAAATGGACCCTGGCCGGTTGGCTCAGCGGTAGAGCGTCAGCCTAGCGTGCGGAGGACCCGGGTTCGATTCCCGGCCAGGGCACACAGGAGAGGCGCCCATTTGCTTCTCCACCCCTCCGCCGCGCTTTCCTCTCTGTCTCTCTCTTCCCCTCCCGCAGCCAAGGCTCCATTGGAGCAAAGATGGCCCGGGCGCTGGGGATGGCTCTGTGGCCTCTGCCCCAGGCGCTAGAGTGGCTCTGCTCGCAACATGGCGACGCCCAGGATGGGCAGAGCATCGCCCCCTGGTGGGCAGAGCGTCGCCCCTGGTGGGCGTGCCGGGTGGATCCCAGTCGGGCGCATGCGGGAGTCTGTCTGACTGTCTCTCCCTGTTTCCAGCTTCAGAAAAAAAAAAAGAAAAGAAAAAAAAATAAAAGAAATGGTAAAAAAAAAGAAAAAGAAAAAGAATTGAGGTCATTTCAAGTGGAAACATGTGCGGACCGGGCAGAGGCCAGCTGGGCCTCCCATAGGCGTGTGGGCCAGGCCCCCCGCTTGTCTCCAGCCCCTCTGCCTCCTCGGGCCTGTGGCACTGTGGCCCTGCTAAGGGAAGGTCTGCCCAGCAGGCTTCTTAACAAAACTGGTGTCTGGGTATCTGAAATCAGTATGGCCTGTGTGACTATGCCCTGTGAATCATTGTGGAGTCGGACAGATCTGTTTTCACACTCTGGCTCTGCCACTTGCTAGCTTTTCGTGTGTGATTTTTGACAGTCTGTGGGCAGGTTCTAAGTCTCAGTTACGTCCCCTGTGAAGCGGACCCCCGAGATAAGGACTGGAAGGCACAGTAAATGTTAGTTATTTAATAATGGTGACCAGTTGGCTTTGGGGGGAAATTTTGGGTATCAGTAATGTAGAGAGACATACTATCGTTTAGCGCAGGGGTCCCCAAATTACAGACTGCGGGCCACATGCGGCCCCCTGAGGCCATTTATCCAGCCCCCACCGCACTTCTGGAAGGGGCACCTGTTTCATTGGTGGTCAGTGAGAGAAGCATAGTTCCCATTGAAATACTGGTCAGTTTGTTGATTTAAATTTACTTGTTCTTTATTTTAAATATTGTATTTGTTCCCATTTTGTTTTTTTACTTAAAAATAAAAGATATGTGCAGTGTGCATAGGGATTTGTTCATAGTTTTTTTTTATAGTCCAGCCCTCCAACGGTCTGAGGGACAGAGAACTGGCCCCCTATGTAAAAAGTTTGGGGACCCCTGGTTTAGCGGTTCCTTCCCAAAAAGGTAAACCGAGTCACAGAATGAGGGTGAGACCGTGAGCAGGAGGAGAGGTGAGGTAACAATCATAATAACCCTGGCTCTATCCCATGTGACCATCTCGTCACTGGCCGGAAAACGAGATTTAAGATCTCACTCTAAAGCAGTTTATTTTAGTGCCAACAAGAGCCAGGTCTTTTTTTTTGCCCCCCACCCCACTCATTTCAGTCAAATAAAGATTTCTTCTTTCTATGGTGTAAAACAATGTTTCTTTTGCATCTGCCTCTTCTCGACCTCCTTATTTATCATGACACTTCAGCAAGCTCAGCAACACTCTGCAATAAAGGGCTGATCCCTTTTCATTCTTCTGGGATTAATCATAATAGCAGCAATTATAATAAACTCACTTAGTACAGATGTGGATGTAAATTACTCTTGCGTTGTGTTTTCACCTTTAGTTTGGCTCTCACCGGCATCCACCTTAAAACGGTTTACACAGGGGCCTCTCCCTAGCCAAATTATTGTTCTCCATTCAGCTCTTGCCCTCGCTCAGTGCACGGCTGCTTTTTTTTTGCCATTTCCTCCCATCCAGGGCGAAGAGGAAGCCCCAGTGTAGGGGTCACAGGGAACGTCACTGGCTTTGGCTTCACTCTCACCATCCTGGGCTTCCTTTAGCAGGAGAATAATAATCCTATAGTTCTAAATGCATGGATAAGCAGGTGCCTTAGAGAGCCTTTAGCCCAACCCATTCACGGCACAGACTCGGCCTCAGAGGCTGAGGCCACCCAACGCTGTGACAAGTTATCTGGCGTCGGAAAGCTATTTGGTGGCCGGGCCAGAACCTGGTTCTGATGCAGTGAGAAGCACCCGTCCGCTCTGCCTGATGGTGGGGCTTCCTGGTGCTAGGAACTCCGTAAGCTCCAGCTTATGCTTCCCAGTTCTCTTCTGAGGTCTGGCTCTTGGGGACAGTGAGGTTTGGGATAGTACAGAGAAAGACTTGGAAGTGCAGGGGCTCAGAGCAGTGACCAGCAAACTCTGAGAAGCTGGAGTCATTCAAAGACTGTGCTGGGCGAGACTCCACCCTCTGGTCTGAAGGGAGGAGTGGGGAGACCAACCAGACTGCGTGCTGCCTGCAGCCTGCAGGTCCCTGGTGTCTGGTTAGTGGGAGGGGCGTGCTGTCCCTGGGCCGTAAATGGGGTGGGGGAGCCGGCCAGGAGGCAGGCTTTCTCTGCTCCCCACCAGCCTCCCCGCTCCTCCCTCTCCCCGCACCAGCCCTCCGTGCACTGAGTGCGTGTCTGTGTCCGATGAGGACAGAGCTTGGAAGCCACCCCAGATCCAGCACCCACCCACCTGCAGGATGTGACCTCTGGGCTCTGAAACTCGCTGCTTCCTCCCTCTTCCTCCCCACCTAGGGAACGGTTTTAGACCACAATTCCTAACACAGCCCAACTTTACACTTTAATCCCAAAGAGACTCAGGCACTTTGTGACCACAGAAAACTTGTCACTTCATTACGATTCTGAAAAAAGAGAGCCAAGGGTAATTCATAGACGTTTTAACGACTCTGCCTCCTTTCACACAGAGACGGCTTTCAGCCCCGAAAGGACGCCAGCCCCGACTCTGATATCCCAGCGCTTGATCACAAGATCCTTCCAGGCCAGCTTATCTGCTTCATCCCCCCACAGGAATAGCCCAGGTGCTGGGCCCCTCGGTGTCCCCAAGGTCGCCAAAGCTTCGCTGTGTAGAGATAAACTACCATGCCTCCTGACCTTGAAAGGATATTTCTACCTAATTAATGATTGTTAAGTGCTTGGAAAATGCACTTTGGAAAGATGCGGGTGCTAATACATCTGGGTCTTCCATGGGACAGTGGCACTCTCTGCCAGTCGGAAATCATTCCTGCCATTTGTAAACCCTATTAAGATGAGCGTGACTCTTTCTCAACCAGGAATCTGTCACCACCCCCCTTTCTCTGCCCGGCTCACATTGGTTCTTTGTCCATTTCTCCCAGTCTGTGGATTAAGCCACCTTTGGTAAATAGGCCAGCGATTTGTAAGATTTCCCCCACGATGGGAGGAGAGTCGTGTTGACTCTTTGCGCCCATGTACCCTTTAAGGGGGCATATTGAAAACGGCTATTGGCTGAACTACCAGGGAAAGGGAAAGAAACATAGTTTTCTGTATAGTAAAATAGTGAAAAAAAATTTTTTTTGATATGAAGTACAGTAAGAAATATATTGTATGTCATGGTCCAATATACTCACCTGTGTATGTTTACATGTATGTGCACAGTTTGATGAAACAATACTTAGTCTGCACTGTGGATGACGTTCTTCAATATCTTACATTCCATTCATTTTTCTAAACCAGGGGTCCCCAAACCTTTTTACACAGGGGGCCAGTTCACTGTCCCTCAGACCATTGGAGGGCCAGACTATAAAAAAAACTATGAACAAATCCCTATGCACATATCTTATTTTAAAGTAAAAAATACAAAACGGGAACAAATACAATATTTTAAATAAAGAACAAGTAAATTTAAATCAACAAACTGACAAGTATCTCAATGAGAACTATACTCCTCTCACTGACCACCAATGAAAGAGGTGCCCCTTCCGGAAGTGCAGCGAGGGGCTGGATAAATGGCCTCAGGGGGCCGCATGCGGCCCGCGGGTCTTAGTTTGGGGACCCCTGTTCTAAACTACCAGTCATGTCAGTTTAAGCCGATTTCCCTGATTTCTCTCTGTGATACCCACCAGTGAATGGCAGCCAGAGTGCGAAAAACACCAACATGGTAGAAAGGTCACTGTGATGCTGGACAAGGGGTGGGAGACTGGGTCATATTGCCAGCTCTTTCCCAATGCTCAGATTCCTTCCCCAGACCCCAGCATGCCCATATAAAGTGAAAATAATTTGTTTTCCAACTGAGTTTATCCTCAGTGTACTTTCTTTAAAATCGTCATATATATGGAAAAACAGAGTCCTGACTGGCCCATGGGTCTTTTCCTTAACAGTCTTCCCTCCCTCCCTCCCAGGAGATTTTGAAACAATCCAAAAATTACTAAACTCGCAATTTCACAAGTCCCTTCTAGTTTGGACAATTGAGGATTATTTCTCTAGGTTATAGATTTATCTAATGAAACACATCAAGTTTCAGTCCCTTTGACTCTGAGCTAGAATTCGCACTTGGGAATCTCCAGATTCCCTGGGAATCTTTGCTCTAAGACCACAGTTCTCGGCTGCCTGGCTGGTTCTCAGGCTTCCTGGGATAGGCACCTTCAGAGAGAGGAGTTTGAAGGGCCTTGGGTGGGAGCATGAGCCGGCAGCCATGTGAGGACGTTTATTTATGTCATTGTATCTGCTATTTTCCTGCCTCCTAAATTCAGCAGGTTCTTGATTTTTAACATAGCCCAAATCATTTGGCTTACAGCTGGTAAAATACAATTTTCTGGTTCTCAGAAAGAAAGGCTTTTTAGACTTAGAAAAAGAGAAGCTCGTAAGACCTCTTGAACATCAAATAGCTCTTACAAAACACCATTTTGATGAGTTAAGTGTAAATGAATCAGAAACATACGGATTAAATTTCCCTTGAAAGACACATGGGTTTAAGAATTAAGGGGGGAAAGTGCTTGGCTAGATGGATTTCAGGTTTTTGCCAAACCTCAAAATGTTTGAAAAATGGGTTGAGACGTTTCTACTGAACACAAAATGCCACGGAGTTCACCCATCCCAGACATAATAGCGAATCTTTTTGACAACAATTTTATGACAAGAAGAAAGGTCTATAGGGCTTAGCCATTTTCTCAATTCTCCTTCCATAACTACCCCCCCCCAAAAGAAAACCATTTATAGGGCTAAGAGAACTGTCTGATTGACAAACTAGTTTCAAGTCAAGCAATTACCAGAAAATAACCCACAACTTAAAAATACTTGAATTTTCTCCCCTATACTACCCAAAGTCAATTATACCATTTTTCTAAGTGGAATAATACACTCTGGGGATATGCAGTATTTGCTATATTTTATTCATTGGTGTCTAGAGCAATGCACAGTTATTCTAGTCGGTTGTTTGATATTACAATGCCAGCTTCTTTGGAGATGGAAAAAAATGTCCACTAAAAGCAAACAGATTGGAGGGAAATATCCATTGGTTTATTAAGTCAGCCACAGTGTGGAAATGCTATATATTATAGAGGCAAGGTATGGCCTGAGGTTTTCAAGTTGCTGGGAATAGTCTTGGAAACTTGAATTCTACTGTAGCTTTTTATTCATAAGCGATATTAGAACTTCTCTATACTTTTAGAGTTTTTGCTGGCATGGGGAAACCAGGAGTGACATCGTAAGGACACAGGGACTGGTTATCTTTTGAAAGTTGGGTATGTTATGTGCTAAGTGCCTTCCAATGAGCATTTACTACCCATCCCTGACAAAAGCCGGCTGACACATTTACAGCTCCATTTTTCATATGCAAAAACAAGGAGGCGGGGGTTTTGAGCTAGCACACAGCAAGTGAGGGGAAGAGCCGGGATGAGGGTTGGGGATGAGGGTTGGGCTGAGCCATTTGCTTTGTGACTCTACCTTGTCTCATGTCCCCTGTTTCATTTTCATATTGAAGCCAGGATGACCAAGGTTTGCTTGCCTGCTTCCTTCCTTCCTTCCTTCCTTTCTTTTTTTCTTTTCCTCTGAGAGAAAGGTTGTACTCGGTGAGTGCCGATATATCGAGCTAGAAACGAGGAGACAACAATATATTTTGCAAAAGTCGATGTAGACCAAAAAAGAAAGCTATCTTTAAATCTATCTGTTTCTACTCTGTGCTAGAAAGTAGTAGGGAAATCTGCTTCTTATCGTGTTAGTGCAGCATCTCACATAAGACTTTGAGACAGGACTTTCCAGGAGCCATAATTAATTTCTTGCAAAAGGAGTACCCAAAGGGGAAGCAGAAAAGTCACAAGAAATACAGAAAACTACTTTCAGCACCTCCAATGAAAATACTACGTAACAGTGACAGTTAAAATAGACCCCTGCCCTCATCTCATGCTTATGTAAATCTACTGAGCTCAAAGTAAGAAATAAATAAAAACTAGAAATACTGGAGAGAAAACACAGTTATATAACTTTCTGTCTTGGAAAAGACTTTAGAATCAGAAAAAGTGGGAGCAAATTCTGGCCCCGTTCTTCCCTTTTCCAACACAGCTTAACATAGAATAATAGGACCCAAAGAGCTCCTTTGATTCTGAAAAATGCTGAGCCCCTGCCCAGGGCTCCCAATGCCTCCCGCCCACTTACCTGCACCTCTCTCTCTCTTTCTTTTTCCAACACCCTGTAAGTCAAAAAGGATCAAATTCGTGCAGTAGAGTCTATCAAATGGTTCTCTGCATTTGTAACTCAGTCATCTACCGGAAACACTGGAAAATGAGTTTTCAAAGTCTCAACAGATGCAGTTCCCATTCTGGCATCTCTACGGGGATTGGCATGAATGGATGCACGCCACAGAGCATGGATTTCAAGATTGGGAGTGTTATCATTCAAAGAGATTGTTTTCATCTCGTGTTAAATAATGTACAACAGCAACTATTTAATAAGAAAGAATCTTCTTTAAGAAGATTCTCGGAAAGTATTTCAGGTACTTTCACAACTTTGCCTCGTGCAGTGGGAGCCCTTACCACCAAATCCTCTTTCCCTCACACTCACACACACATACATGAACACTCATGAGCACACACAGTGCAGGGCTATCTGTCTTCTCATCCTTCCTGGAGCAGTTCAGTGTCTCCTCTTCTAGGACCCCTCCCCTGAAACCTCCTGGGGACTGTGTGTGTGTGTGTGTGGGGGGGGTACTTGTCTGTTTCCCTGAATAATAGGTCATGAATTTTTTGAGGCCAGAGATGATCTTTTTTATTCACTCCAGGCTCCCAGCACAGTTCCTGAAACATAGCAGGAACTGAGTAAATGTTTTAAAATATAAACCTAAAAAACAATTTCAGTTGTGTTTCTGTTGGATTGAAATTTGATTGAAGCCACAGAATGTAGGTGGGACCGAAATCACCCTTCCAAAGGGCCCTTCGGGTCCCTGGTCCTCGTAGGAAATGCAGTGCAGTTCTGCTCAGATGAGTTCCCTGCTTGATTTCAACTTTCTCCCCTAACCTATGTTTATCTCAATGGTCTTATTTATATCTATTTCCTCTTGATAAAAATAGGAGCTCGAAGAAGCGAATTTACCACACAAGGGATGGTACTTTTGACTCGTGCCTGAGCTCAAAGATATAGTTAACGTGCTGCCCTGCGTGTGGATCACTAGCTAGATGCTTATTTTCTGAGTCATCTGACTTCTGAGTTTTCACTTTTTTAAGAGTATAATTAAGATAGGTTCTCAGGGATTAAAAAAAAAAAATTACCGTGAGTAAAGCAGACAGTCTATACGTTGAGACCCATATAAGGAGATGGGTGGGCACCCGCCCAAATTGAGAGAAGCATTAAGAGCTATTCAAAACCTACTGAAATGTCAACACACTTTTGAAAAGGGTCCATTAGGGATGCAAATGTATGGTTCCCTGATTATGATAAGCACTGGAAAGAAAACAGTGAAACCCATTAGGACGTTTTGAGAACTTGGTTTTGAAGAGTGGGGAAGGCAATTCTGGTTTCTGCTAAGGGCTGGGCTTTGCTTCTTTTCCTAGCCTTCCTCTGTTCAGCAACAACTATACTTGTGTCTTAAAGGGCTCTACACATTCCTCCATTTTTTTTGGTTCAAGCCAATGAACTCATCTGTAAATGGGCCAACTTTGACATGCCATCCATGTCAGATAAAATTCACCTTAAGAAGATTCATTCTATTAAAAAAGCTTCTTGACCCTTAAAAAAAAAAGAAGAAGATTCATTCTCTGAATTATAAACTGTAACTTGTGTGTGTAAAGATCTGACATTAGAAACTCACTTAGGGCTTTTGATGCGTTTTATTTAGTTTGTTCTTGCCAGAATTTTCCCTATGAAAGGCTAATTGTAACTTAAAATCTATCATTTTTACTAGACAGTCTTCTACAAATCAACTCACACGAGGGGTGTCGTTCTATTTAATAATCATTTAGAGCTCTTCTGTGAAAAATAACTGATTCCTTTCATTAGAAGGACACCTTTAAATTCTGGCTGTCTTGAGTTATTCACAGATGATGTCAAATGATATTCACAGGAATGGATAAATTGGGGCATAATTTTTGTGTAATTGCTCTCGATGTACAAAAATAATAATAATAATAATAATAATTGATTTTTCCATTTTCCTTGATCTGGAAGGAATTGTATCAATTTCCAGGACGTCATAAAACAAAATATTTAAAGTATGTTTCAAATAATAAAAAAAAAGAGAGAGAAATACTTAACTTAATAAAGATGTGGAATTCATTTATGAAGAAAAACACTGGCTGAGGACCAATAGGCCCCAGAGTTTGCCAGAAGTCTGCAGCAGACAGTTATTCTTGTATGTCCTCTCGGCCCCACCTCTCCTGAGCCCATTCCATATTAAGAAAATGAATTCTCTCAGTCAACTTCGAAATCATTGATTTTGTTTACTTTTGTTTTTGAGTGAAAAACCAGAAGGTCTTTTTTCCATTTTCTGCCTTATAAGGAAAGTCATCTAAGGCACTTGATGAGTTCTTGCTCCTAAGACCCTATTTTAACTAAAGAGGTTTGCTTGGCATATATATATATATTTGACGCTTGGAAATCTTACATCAAAGTTATAATTTTTGACCCTCTGGAGAGCTTCAGCCATCGAAACTATGGGCAAGAAAATGGTAATTAGTTAACTACCATAAGAACAACTGAGTGTTTTAGCCTGAGCTTAAAACAAAAATGATAAATCCTGAAATGAATGTTTCCACTTGGCATTTTTGCTTTTGTTCTCATCAAAAAAAAAAAAAATAACTTCAGGCTTCAGAAAGGCAGCTCTATTACTAATAGCATGTACGCAAATACGCTGGGACTTATTTTGGATTGATCCTCTTAACATCTAGAAAGCCTTCCAGCTCTAGTATGATATTCTTCACTCTCTTCCTTCCAAATGGATTAGAACATTCTGGAAAGTAAGCACAGACTTTCCCAGTGCCCAAAAGAAATCCAAATAATCTGAGCTCTAACGGTCAGAAGATAAATAGACCCTCTCATCAGGGTGATCTGAGTTTAATGGGAGACACTGACAACAAATAATTATATCTATAAACATATCATTAGAAATAGCATGAAGGAAAAGTACATGAAGCTACATGACCCTTTACATTTAGATTCAACTCTAATTTGGGAGTCAGAAAATTTTAAGAAAGTGATATTAGACTGAGACTTAAAAGATGAGAGTTGGTCAACAGAAAAGTAGATGGTATTTCAGGCAAAGTCAATGGCATGTATTAAGGCCCTGGGGTATGAAAGAGCTTGGTACATGCTAAGAAATGAATGAAAGCCGGGTGGATGAAACATATTCAGTCAGTTGAGGAAGTGGTACTATAGACATTAAAGAGGTAGAACATGTAAAGGATGATTTTATTACATGCTCAATACTAAGGAAAACCATGGAAGTATGTTGAGCAGCGAAATGTCAAGATGAGATTGTTGATTCGGGAAGATCATTCTGGCTGCAGTGCAGGGGTTGGATTGGAGAGGAGCAAAACTGGAGATAGAAACTGTCGGGAGATCCAAGTGAGAGAAGATAGTGTTTTGGACCAGGGTCTTGGCAGTGAGGGTAGAGCCAGGTGGATGGATTCCAGGTCTATTTTGGGACGGAATGGTTAGAACTTGGTCAATGATTGGCAGTAGAGGATGAAGGACATCAAAGTTAATGCCTGAATCCCACTAATGCACTTCTATCACACATATGATTTATTATAAAGAATTGGCTCACAACAAGGATGGGGGCTGAGGAATCTCATGACCTTCTGTTTACCAGCTGGAGACCTAGGAAAGCTCGTGGTGCAGATTTCAGCCTGTGTCCCAAGGCCTGTGAGCCAGGAGCACTGTGATGTAAGCCCCAGTCTACGGGCAGAGGAAGACTGATACCTCAGTTCACTCAGTCAGACCGAGAGAGAGAATTCAATCTTCCTCCCCCTTTTGTTCTATTCAGGACCTCAACAGGTTGAGTGATATCCACACATCTTGAGGAAGGCAGTCTGCTTTACTCAGTTCACCAAATCTGATGCTAATCTGTTCCAGAAGCATCCTCACAGACATACCTAGAAATGATGTTTCACCAGATACCTGGGCATCCTGTGGCCCAGCAAGTTGACACATGAAATGAACCATCCCAGGTACCACAGATAGGACCATCCATAGAGCTCAACATAGGCACTTAAGGAATGTTATCTTAGCTCTTAAACAGGTAGAGTCAGGTGGAATTTACTACTCACTAGTGAAAATGTTTTTCCTGGCAACTCACTGATTTGGAGAAGTTCTATCATTTTCAGAACCTCCAGGCCCAGTAAGGCCAATGGCACATTCTGAAATGACAGACTGCTTATTTGGGGACCAGAACTACCTCTCCTAAAAAATGTTATGCCATTTAATAACAAAAGACTATAGAGCACGAAAGAGTGAAATCTTTATTTCATGCTAATTAAAGGGTATTATTCATATAGGAAAAGAAACTGCCTTCCCCCCTACCCCTCAGGACTACAGGTTCTTACCCTGCTTTGCTAAACTTACCTGCCCTCTGGGACCTGTGCGGCTTGCCTTTGTTCAAGGAAAGGGGACCTCGAAGGGAGGCCTATGACAAATTACCCCTTCGCCCCCAGCTTTGGGAAGGTCACTACCGATATGCTGCTTCCCCAAAATAAGTAGTCTTAGCCTCTCCATAAGTCAGTTACTCACTCTTGATCATATCTAATTATATAACTTTAGGGTTGGAAATGTCCCTGAAATGTGTTGGCTCAGCCACTTTATCTTGACACATGAAGAAACGGAAGCTGGGAGGTCTCGAGGCCAGGGCCCAAGATCACCAGGCAAACCCATGGCTGAGGCAGTGATATGCTGGTGGGGGTATTCAAATTCAAAGCCAGACATTGAAGGGCTCAGTTACTTCCCTGTATCTTTTTTTATTTTATTTTATTTTTATTTTTTTTGTATTTTTCTGAAGCTGGAAACGGGGAGAGACAGTCAGACAGACTCCCGCATGCGCCCGACCGGGATCCACCCGGCACGCCCACCAGGGGCACGCTCTGCCCACCAGGGGGTGATGCTCTGCTGCCTGGGGCAGAGGCCAAGGAGCCATCCCCAGCGCCTGGGCCATCTTTGCTCCAATGGAGCCTTGACTGTGGGAGGGGAAGAGAGAGACAGAGAGGAAGGAGGGGGAGTGGAGAAGCAAATGGGCGCTTCTCCTATGTGCCCTGGCCGGGAATCGAATCCGGGTCCCCCGCAAGCCAGGCCGACGCTCTACCGCTGAGCCAACCGGCTAGGGCCCCCTGTATCTTTTTACCATCGATCTTCAGATCAACACATCCTGAGAAAGTACACTCCGGCCTTCCCTTCTGGTAAGCTACTGAGTTTCAGGGGTCGAGGGGAAACCAAACTGTCATCAGAGATCAGGGAAGGGGTTTCTCAGGGACTAGTCAGCTCCTGTGAGCAATGCATAATGTGCACATGTCCTTTCCATGTACTGTCAGGCACCTGCCACCTCTATTCTACCAGGGACTTGTTGTCAATAGCTAAAATTGACATTTACTGTGACCATAACCCTACCACAAATTAAAATCAGACCCCAAGTCCCTCTGGGGGAAGATGTTTATAAGCTGTAGGAAGACATCTGAAATGATACCAAATGACATTTTAAATTTGAAACCCCCCAAATACCACATTTGTTTGGGAGTAGGAATAGGGCTGTCTGGGGAATAATACGGGAAACTGAGCAAGTCACTCTCTTTGGCAAAATGCAAGGCCACCAGGGAAGGGAAAGTGCCTCAGAAGAGATGTTTTGTATATAAACCCCAATGTGGCTTTTAACTAATCACTTAAGCCTAAACAAAATTTCCTTCAGCATGAACTTAAAGGAAAACTAAGCCCTTTCAAACGTCATGCCTTCAAAGAACAGATGTAGATGCTCCCGTTGTACTTATAAATACACTGAGAAGGGGATTGAAGAGTGAAACAGATCTATTAAATTGAAAACCTAGGTCTCAAGGTCTGAGTCAGTTAATGCAGGCAAAGTAAGCTTAGAACCAAAAGCCTTTATATGACTTTTTGCCTTTTAGCATGTAGATGTGGGTGCTTGTGTGTAGTGGGTGTATTTCTGCACATAGGGTGGCCACCATCTCTCTCTCTGAACTGCTTCTTTGGGGACTGGAACTACCTCTCCTAAGAACCAATTCAGTCCACAGCGTAGCTAAACTCAGTGGCTTTGCTCGTGTGTCCAGACCATGAGTTGCCTTGAAAATAGGAAAGTCAAGTGGAAAAAGCCCTTTGAGATCTGGATGCGAAGTACCTAGTAAATGCCAAGTATCATTATTATGAGCTTTATTGCTATTATTTTATTAAGTGTTTCAGATGAATATCAATTTAGTTTCAGGATAAGTGCTCCTGCAAAGTGGGAGAACTTGAAAAGTAGCTCCAGAAAGGTTGCACAAGAGGGCATACAAGTTTCCTAGAAACTCTGCCCCTCCCCCCCCCACATACACACACCCTTGCTGAAGTCAGTTACAAGTTGAGTGTCCCTTCAGGATAATATTTCAAGTTATCGTGACCCTTATAAAGAGGCCTGTCTTAGATGTGTTATGGGCATACTGTGCCAGGAAATTCCGTGGACAGTGAGGCAACCTCATTAAGTCATTCAACAAACCTCTCTGAGTGTGGACAAGCCTGGCTTAAAGAAAGCAGAGCGGATTTCCCCGAGAAGATGATACCTGAGAAGACACCAGGCTGTCGGTACCGGAAAAGACACTCGCCGAGATGGTTTGTGTTTGGGGCCTTCTCCCCAAGTAGCTTCACCCCGAAATTCAGAACAATATAACTTTACTTTGAATTTTAAAATGACACTAGCAACAATTTTATTTTCTCACATAGGTTGTCTCTTGAAAAGAATATAAATTAATCATGGTCCAAAGGGCCAAGCACTCATGAAATATTATCTCCTTCATGATTATCAGACCATTCTCCCGTCAGACCTACAAAGTAGATATTACAGCCCTGTGTTTGCCAATGAGAAATCAGAGAAGTTAAATGACTTGCTCAGATCACACAATCTTGGTTCATGGCAGGGCCACCGGGCCGCCCAAAGCCTACACCCCAGCAGCCACACGAGGCCTGCCTTCTGCTGGTTAACGGGGGCGGCCGGCATGATCTCCATCACTGCCGTCAGCCACTGTGATTGGAATAAGGAAAAATCATTGACCCTAATTCAGGACTATGAGAGGTCTGCCAGTTTCACCTCCTCCTGCCTGAAAACCAAGCCAGACGGGGATGAATCCATTTTTTCAGAGCCTAATAAGAGGAAATTCCAAAACCTCAGTAAGCCATTTAATTGTTTCATACTATTCGTTCTGGGGAGCTATTCTTTCTTCTAACTGAAATCCCATGTGCTGCTGTGTTGTTATTGTTACTATTCCGCTTCAGTTGTGCTTGAAGGTGACTGACTGGTCACCGTCCTCCGAAGAAGGTAATTTGAAAGCTTGAAGGTCGTTATCATCATCTCCCAGTCTTCTTGCTCCTTTCCCTTTTCCACGTAGGTCTTCCCGTCTGCCCTTCGAGTATTTTCCTCTGCGTCTTTGGAACCTCCTCAGATTCTCCGTACACGCCCCTCCCCTTCCCCCATGATGTGCTGCCCTTGCCCAGCAAGGATTTCTTAAGGATTTCACACCCCATCCTCTGGTTTTGGGTGGTTTTGGTTACAGCCATGGTTTGCAGTTCTCTGTTAGGTTGTAACCGAGTGAGGAGCTTGCCAAGCCTGGTCTGTGTTTCCAGGGAGTACAAGTCACCCTGTCAGCATGTCTGTTGCTTTATCATTAAGAACAAAATGTGAAATTGGGCTTTGAGCAACCTAAGGTTGCATAGTCCATGCATGCCGTCACAGCGGCCCACAGCCGCCCCTTCCGTGCACTGATACATCCTTCTTCTGCCAGTGTATCTGTGGAGCTAATAATTCGTAGTGCCACCCCCTAAAGAGCTGAAATAATACTGCTGAGTGGCTGGATGGAGAGAGTCATAAATTTGGGCTCCCAGGAGAGGGATTTGATAACTGCCTAAGGGAGCCTGCCTGGAGATTCAACAAGGGGCTAGATAAAGGCATGAGTGAGGGTGGCCCGGCGGGAGCCTGGCAGAACGCACAGGATGAGTCGAGGTTGCCTGGGCGACCCGGGCATCCCGTGGCCCGGACAACCTGACATGTGAAATTAACCATCCCAGGCTCCACCGACAGGACCATCCGTAGCGCTCAACACAGGCACTTAGGGAATGTTATCTTAGCTCTCTAGCAGGTAGGGTCAGGTGGCATTTACTACTCAGTAGTGAAAATGTTTTTCCTGGCAGCTCACTGATTTGGAGGAGTTCTGTTATTCTCAGAACGCTCAGTGTAGACCCAGTCCTAATGGGGCTGATGACGCCCCTACTTAAAAAAGACACAACTGCTTATTCAGGGGACCTGAACTACCTCTCCTGAAAGATGTTGTTCTGTTTAATAACAAATGACTAACTCCTAGAGCACAAAAGAGCGAAATCTTTATTTCATGCTAATTAAAAAGATCATTGTTCATATCGAAGGAAAGACTGCCCCCTCTCTTACTCCTCTGCCGTTGGTGCTTAAGTCTTTCGCAGTTAGAGCTCCAAAGTTAAGCTGTATATTTGGAACATGGGTCTTGGGGGATTGTGTTAGGTGTGGATTCCACCATGAATTACTCGTCAAAATTTGATAACTGACAGGCTGAAAGTCCAGGAGAAACCAAACTAGAATTGCTGACTTAGAGTTAGGGGGGTTGTGTCTGTAAGCTCCCTGCCTCTAAGGAACATCCAGGCCAGTGTGTTAGTGAACGTGGTCATGAATTATTCATTCACGGGGGATGAATGCAAGCAGCAATCGCATGTAAATGACAAGGCTCATAATCAGAGGGCTACTTATTTGTCCCCATGAAGCAAGGAGGAAGCTTATTAGCAACTCACACACAGGAAGAAATTTTACTTAGAGATAGGTCTCTATAAAGAACTTTTTATTTACGTGTAGCCAGATGTAAATCATTTATTCCAGCCTACATTCAAAATCATCTTTTATTGTATGCCTCTTGATCTGCATTTACTTTCCTTTTCTAAGGGTAGCTTTATGAATAATTGATGCAACTGAGAAGTTATTGGCTAATTGTAAAACCATCTCTTCATGTCTTTAAGTCTGACCCATGGCTCAAGCCAAACTCTTCAGGCATTTAGGGTCTTTTATAAAGGGCCTTTATAAAGAGCCCTTTTTAGCTCTTTGCGAGGAAGAAATATCAGATTTTGAAGGCAGATTCTTTTCCTAACGGTAGTGTAGTATACATCAGAAACCAATCCAACCATGTTTCAGGTTAATTTAAACAAATCAGGCTGACTGCATGATGAATTCAATTAATGGTACAGTAATTAGTCATTAAAAATAATAAAAAAAAAGAGAGAGAGAGATTGATTTTATAGTGTTAACAGAATGGCCATGAATTCACATCTCCTCTCCTACTACTGCCCTCTCTGTTTAAAGCCCTCAAAAGCATGAGGGAATGTCTCCTGTGCCTGACGAGGTGCAGCGCAGCCTCTATGCTCCCAAACCCAGCCAAGGCCCCGGCAGGATGATGCAGCCCTGCTTAGCTGGGTGACGTTTGCTTACTACCCTCGGCCCTCCTGCAGGCCGGCTTGCCTTTAAAGAGAGAGAAGTTCCATTTCCAAGATATCAGACGCTGCATCTAAAAAAAAACAACAAAGGCGTCAGTAGTCCAAAATTGATTTAAAAAGAGACCCAAATTTATCTTCTGTGGTAAATTAAATCTCTGACACCCCTGGTGATAACGATTCCAAAAGTGTTCTCGTCAAACCGATAAGTCAGTGCAAAGCAAAAAACGAGATGTTTAGCTGACTCTGGTGTGGGTGGTGCCTCTGAGCCCAGAGCTCTGAACACTTTCAAGTGCAACCTGATTGCAGGGCAGGCGTCCAATTGTTAAAACATTGTATAGATTGGAGACAGATGAGCGTGCCTGAATTATTCTTGGTCTTTTCGTATGAAATGCCTAAAACTGAATTTCAAATGGAAATTAATTTAATTGATGCGAAAACAAATGGGTCCAGAACTTACCAGAAAGCTTGAGTTTAATTGATTGACAGGGCACTTTAAAAAGCAGAGATTACCTTGGGGGTGGGGGGAGGTTAACCACTTACGCTTTTCAAGAACAGAAATGGGTTATTTCAGACTGTTCAACTGGAGTTTCACTTATGACTTGTAAATCAATTCAGTTTGTCTCATTAATTAACAAAGATAATTTGTTAATCACTGTTCTTGCCATGTCCGTTGGGGGTTGAAGAGATCCTTGATATCTATGTTTTTATTAATTCAGAAAATAGTCATTAAACACTGAGTAGGTGGCATGCACTTTCTTAAGTTTTAGAAATATCTGTATTGGCCAACAAGGCACAGACACCATTTTTTTAAATCACTGAAAATAATTGAGTAATTATAATTAAGAAGCTGAGATGATAAACTCTAAGAGACCATGAAACACATCTATTTTGTTCATCATCACAGTGTCAACCGATTGAATATTTGTAAATGAATTGTTATGCAAATGGCCTAAGTTGCCAAACAGTTTTCCACTCAGAAATGCCAGTGTGCTGAGCCTGACCCCTGTCCATATTAGGTGTCCAGGTCACCTAACGAACATGGATTCATTGACTTATCGATTGACTAAATGGCGATAAACATGACTGGGGAAAAGTACAGGGTGCATTGAGAGCACCCAAATAAAGGCCCTGTCCTAGTGTGGTGGCCCAGAGAAGACGGTGAGATGACTTAGGGTCAGGGCTCTGTGGCTGGAAGGGAGAAGCGAGGAGAGAGTCACTGTGGCACGTGTAAGGAGCCCAGGCCTCGAGCTGGGGAGGCTGCCAGGGGTCTGACGGTGCCAGGCCTTGGAGCAGTGTCAAGTTCTGTCACAAGGAGATGGCCATGGCCCTACTGGGATCTCTCATGAGCTGGAGCGTTTGCTGTGTGTCGTTGGCAGTTTCACTAGTTTTTTTTTTAGGACAGGATGGGGACCTAGAGGATGAGGCAGAGGTTAGGCAGCAGATACAAAAGCAAAATTCTCTTTCAGCACACCTAAACATCTGTGTCACCACAGGAAAAGGGGGCGGGGCAGTCATCGCAGGAAGACTCCAGATCTTTTTTGCAGGGGGCCCTCCCTTGAGCATAAGAATGCTTTAAAAGGGAACACACCTTTAAATTGAATTCTGCTGGTATTTTGGTGCGTTTTCTCAGGCTACATATTTCTACCTTTTTTTTTTTTTTTTTTTACCATAAATTCCTTATTTATTAAAAGGGGAAATACTGTATTTGCCATCCAGCTTCAGGAACTTGGCAGTGAGGCTGTGCAGTGTGTGAGCTCACTCAGAAAAAGGGACAGGTGGTAGGATGTCTTAAAATACGGGCCAGGCAGCTTTCTCATTTTCCCAATTATTGCTTCTGTTGAAATTTTGTCACTGTTTTCAGGTAAAGAAAGAGACTGAGAATTGATCGCCTTGGAACTAGTTTTGTTCCATTTTGAGGAAATATTTTCAAGGATTCTTTCTGAGAAATAATGTGAAACCGTTTTTGAGATTTTGTAAAATTGTGGCTGAGAAGAACCCATTTGCCTCCGTGGAAGCAAAAATATTATCTATTTGCAAGTAATTTGGGACATTTTTCTATTTATTCAGTTGTAGTTCTTTAATTAAAGCTAAGGATTGGTGTTCTGTAGGGCCCCATCCTAAGCCACAGTTTCTTGTTTGCAGTTCAGTGGTTAATCTATTTGATCAATGTTTTGGAATAATAACTAATTTTATTGAACTTATTCAACATATTTAACATGTGGTCACTCATAATGGCATGAGGCAATCAGCTATATTACCCCATTTTACAGCTGAAGAAACTGAGGCACAGAGAGGCCAAGTAACTTGCCCAAGGTCACACAGCTAGTAAGTGGCAGAGCTGGGACTCCACTGTGGCAGACTATTTCTTGAGCCCATGCTCTTCACTACCCTATTTTACAGCGTACTTATGACCCAGGGGAACAATGAGCTCCGTTGTCTTTTTATTTCACATTCTACTGGATTGTCCTGACAATCTGCTTCCTTTACAAAACTAGGGATTTTAAAATTTCGCTTAGGAGAAGAATGAGGAAATAAGCACTTCTCATTCCAAGCTGCTGTCTGTTAAGATCGAAGAGTTTGTGTTCCCCTCTTTGGCCTTTCAGTCTCCCCATCCCAGACAAACTAGTTTTCCAGGTTAGAGCACCACACACACACTTCATGGAGGAAGGAGCAGAGGAAGCACACAGTTCCTTTCATTAGCAAATACAAAGGTGGTGGGCCTAAAGCATTCTCTAGTCTATGCCTGAAATTATGTTGTTTTGGATCGAGAAAAGAGGGGTGGGCCCCTGACATGGATAGAATGCTTTTACCCCAACATGGCTCACCTCTTAGGGACACCTTCCACGTGGGATTTATTCCCATCTCAAATGTTTTCTTGATGTGAGGAAGTAAGTGCTATACTGGCTCTATTCTGTTGAATATAGAGACACTGACCACCTACTATGAGCCAGGTGCTGGGTAGACCACTAAGGAAGTGTCGGTGAGCAGTGAAGACAACCTTTATCAGCACGAAACAATCGCCTGGCTAGTTTAAGAATATCTCATTTTTCTTTCAAGGCCTAGAATCTGAATTTTAGAGTTTCAAGAGATTTCCAGATGGCCCATAGCCTGAGCCACTCATTAAACAGAGGAGGAAATGGGGAGCCCTGGAGTTGAGGAAGTTCCTGCCCCAGCGTGACAAACTCTAATAGCAGTGGCCTCTGGACCCCTGCTCCCTGCCCACACTTCTTTCCAAGGGACCTCTTTGAAGCGTTCTTTACGCCGTTCCACCCCCCCCTCGTTCTTTTGTTGTTGTGTTTCATTTGCTCAGGGTTTCTCAAATGTCTTTTGTCTGATTTCGATGCTGACGTTGATCTTCTCATTTTCTGACCTATTTTTTTTTTTTACATCGTTTGCATCTTCCCTTTGCCTGACCACACACTTGGCAGATTTGTCTGTCCTGAGAGTATAATGGTTATCATGGATCTTAACGAAGATCTGGGAAGGAGAGCAGCCTGCAGTGACCCTCCTGAGATCTTCCACACGGAAGCATTGCCCCCTTAACTTCTTAGAGATAATGGGCTCGTCCCAGGGCAAAGGAAGACTGGCAGACAGGGCCCTCGCTTTGCAGACACCCCTAGCCTGGAAAACATCCTTTGGGGGTGGGGTGGGGGATGAGGACATGAAATCGCTTGCTGGGGTACCTTGCATTCTGTTAAGGACAGTGAAAACACAGTCTGTCATCCTTGACATTTTAATTGAAAGAAAAGCTTACATAGATTTCAGCCGTAAGCAGTATGTTTATACAAGTGTATAAAGAGGAATAATCTGTCAAGTTGGAAAACTCTTAATGCTATGGGACTCCGTTTAGTAACTGAACAATCCAACATGAGCTCACACATCTTACCTTGTTCCATGCCTCAATAATTTTTAGCAGGAATACTTTACCTAGAGGCATACGGTTATTAAAAAGGGGCTTGGCTTGCTCCAAGTCTGGAATTATTAGCTCATGGCAACAAGCCTGCACTGGAGAAAGACTGTCGGCTCTCTGTTTTCCCAACTTTACTGCAATTTGCCATCTTATTTTCAGAGTCTAACTGATGTGTTGTTTGGGAAATTGTTGTTTTCTTTTTTTTTAAAGGAAGAAAACATAATTTCGCATGGATGAGTGACTTCTCATATTAGCAGTATTGCAGAATTTTACTACTTCATTAGATAGTCCAGGGAGCAGTGTGAATATCAAAGGAAATGAGCTGTGAATTTATTTTAGTGTAAAAATTCAATAATAACTTATTTATGGGATCCATCGAGGTGTGATGGGGAAAACTCGGCTGCAAGTTGGGTAGAAGTTGTGCTTCCTTTCATGACCCATCTGACCTTGGTCAAATTTAAACGGCTTCGAGTTCAGCTTCCCTCTGAGAAAAATGGGAGTAATAGGCCCCACCTACCACATTGCATTGTTTCAAGTCACATGGAGGTGAAAATATTTTGAAAAAATATGAAGCAGTTTATGAGGGCGATATAAAAAGTTTTATGCAAGTGCAAGACATTAAATAATAATTATTTCTATATACACAAGGGGAATTAATTAGTGCAATTATTCCCATACCCCTCTTGCTTCAGTGATCTGACTGTTCTGGACAAATGATTATTTCCTGGGCCAAGCTACATAATTACTTCGGTCTAGTCCTTTGTCTATCCTGTGATGGATAGACATAGATTCTCTTTTTCTTTCAGTTTTTGTGGTTTTAAAAGCTCAAGCAAGAAGCCTGGAAAACTCCATCAGTCTTCTAGGTGGGGTTGGGGAAATTATAAACAGAATCTGTGTAAAACAATAATTCAAAATTATTTCGAATCCAAACATACAGAATTCTCAAATAACCATTTTTCCTCTTCAACTATACATTACTAATTGGCCTGATTGGCATCATTAGGTAATTATTATTATAATCCCAAGGGAACCTAGTACCTTGAAAGCCTTTCTTAATTAATGAAGGAATACTTGGTATTTTAAAATGTAGTAGATTTATGCACGTGTGGAAATAATTGACCTAATAAGAACATTGAATTAAATGAAACATACCATTCCCCAATTATTCCATACCACTGGGAGTCTTCCACTGTCTTAGGAAAAATGAGAACTCGTTTTAAATTTAATTACTTTAGCATCTCCATTTGCATCACTATTAAGTGTTTAATTGATTTCCTTTTTTAAAAAAACCCATCAATAAAATCTTATAATCATATTTTTATTAATATGTCACGTTGGAAACAAAAATGTAAATGATGATAATATGTTGCCCTTTGTTCATGAGGATGATATTGCCAATCAACATAGTAAAAAAATTTGCTTGTTCCTAACTCTCTGTAATGGAAGTATATTATGTCTCATTGTAACTAGGGAAACAGACACATGGCAGAAGGCTATATATATGTATGTAATGTATGTATAGGTGTATGTATTATATATGTATGTATATATGTAGGGATACTCTCAATGAATCTCTCTCATTGTTAAACTGGGGAGTTCAGATTGTTAGTCTTGTCTTTAGAGGAACTGAAAATTATTAAGCATGACATAGTTTATTTACAGCTATTTTATCATATTTTCAGTAAATGTACCTCCAAAAAACATTAAGGCTGGAGAGTATAAAATGGACCTTGTCTGTTGCCTGAGCCACCTGGTACACCTGTCCGACTCGAGGTATCTACCTCTGAACGAGATGAGACTTCAGACTCGGTGAAGCTACAACCTGCTATAGAATTCTGGAACACTTGAAATCAGGAGTTCCCTAGAACTATAAAAGCTAAAGGGCCTTCAGAGGCCCTCCGAGTCCTTATTAATCATACTCCAAAGGTCCCCGGGGCACATGTCAAGAAATAACCAAGTACTTCATCTGCTGTTCTGAAAACACTCATCTCATTGTTACAAGCTACTTACATTTGCCCGTCTGTGTAACTACCCATGCGCATATTCTATTTTACAAACTGGGTATGATTTGTGTATGTCTACACAAACTATGTGAAGGCTTTCTATTCTTTCACATTTTCACGTACACAGCTTCCTAAACATATAAATATTGACTAATTTATGACTAATCCTTTTATGATGTGTATGACTCTGGTAACTAGCTGTATTTCCAAAGGAGGTGTCAGGCAAAAAGTGGAAAACTTAATCATCTTTGGAATTATAACAGCCTTGCAAGCAAGAGTGTATAGGCCTCCTTCCCCGTGTCCATCCCCCACTTCTCCATGAGTCACCTGGGGGGCCAATGAGCCCCGGAGGAGAGACATCCCGAGCTGCGTGTGCCGATGGGGCTCGGGGCGGGGCGGGGCTGTCTTTCCCTGAAGCGCAGGGAGGCGTTGGCCTGCACAGAGCTTCTCTGTCTGCAGCCTTAATATGAGGAGTTTATTATTATTTTTTAAGAAAATGCATTAAGCCCTGAACTGCTAGCTCAGTGGGTTAGAGCGTTGCCCCAATTTGCCAAGGTTGTGGGTTCAACCCTGGTCAGAACACATATAAGAATCAACCAATGAATGTATAAATATGAGGAATAACAAATTGGTGTTTTTCTCTCTCTCTCAGTCTGTGTCTTCCTCTCTCTCTAAAAATCAATTAAAACAAGCAAACAAAAAAAAAGAAAATACATTAATTTTATTAGCAATAGTTTCTCCCATGGCATTCAGGATAGAATGTTTTAACATACCAGTTCAGAGGTCCCGGAGTGTGTTTGTTTACTTGTTTATTTTGTCTTGTTTGTTGTTAAGTCTTTAACTTAACGGTGTGACATTTATACAGCTCCCTGGAGCAAAAGCTTCAGGAGATTGAGAATTTAGCCAAAGAGGTCACTTGTTTGCCATTTTTAATAAACACAAATAATTCCCTTTTTCCCTCAGCCCCATATTCCCTGGCTCATTAAATCAATTTAAGGCCCTTAAATTTTTTTCTTTCCTGGCAAATTGAAGCAAAAGCTCAAACTATGTACTCCCCCGAGAAACGCATGTTACCCAAGTCCTGCAGGTCAGGCCAAAATCAGTTTCTGTCAAACAGCCTAACACCTCGAGTTATTATGAAACGAGAGATTGGAAATTGGGGGCTGGGCCCCAGACCTGCACAGAGAAAGGCTGGCTACAGTGCTGTAAGTGCAGCCGGCTTCTTCTATTTCTATTCTGGCTTTCGTTTTTGTTTTTCTCCCCACTCATGGAGAACAGTGAAAAAGTCAAAATTGATTTCTATTGGGAATCCATGAATGAAACTGGCTCTACAAATCCAGACAGTGAGAATGTATTCGGAGCAAAGCCAGGAGGGCTTCCAGGCAGAGGTGTGGGAGAGTGTGGATAAAACACACGTACACACATTTCAGACTCTAAGGTGCTCCCGAGAGCAGACTTCCCAGTCATCACAGGCTTTCGCCAGTAAGTCCCTTGGCTAAGATATGGGGTTTTTAGAAAATTTATCAGCTTGTTGTCTATTGAACATCAGTTAGATAAAACAGAGGTCAGGAAATGAAGTGGAATTTGATGTATTAACTAGGAAGCAGCAAAGGAAGCCAGACTTGTGTTTTATTTGTTATTATTTCCCTAATATCCGCAATTACGCAGTTCCCATCAGAGGATCGGATCTGCTGTGCATATAATGGTGTTGTCCCGGCTGTTTCTGGTCACAAGAAACAGGCAGTGAACCCCAGCCCAGGGCATCAGGAGTAACATTTGTTTATTTGCTTTGTCCCCAGGCCTGTCCCAGGCTCTCTATCTTCTCTGCTACACATCCACAACAGACAGAGACAGCCCATGCCAGCCTCCATGCCCGGGACCCTGCCCAACCCCACGATGCCTGGATCTTCCGCCGTCCTGATGCCAGTAAGTGCTCCTTACTTCTTCTGAGTCTTGCCCCATTTGCAAAAGTAAAGGAGAAGCTGAGCTTTCGGCTGACTGGGAAGAAAGTGGCTTCCAGATGGAGAGCCGTGCTGTGTGCCAGGTGGCTGTGGGCGCCCAGTTGTCCGCTCGTAGGCATCTTGCTGGCTTTCCTGCCCTTCAGTGCTTCCCTAGTGAGGCATGGGCTCATCTTCCTGCTGGTGACAAGTGAACTTGCCACACCCAGGGAACGGAATTTGTTCAGGGACACAATTTTATGACTAGTCCAATGTCTACACTTGGGCTATTTACAGAGTGTCCTTAAACCGACAGTGAGTGGTCTAGCCAGGGCTCAGAGTAATAATCACAGCAATAATAATGATGGTATATATATAACTCGAACGTATTTATGCATATTGTGTTCTATTAATTATTCTGACAGCGTTTGTTGAGTGCTTCTCACATGCTAGTCAGTCTCCAGGTACTTTTTCAACACATGAAATGACCCTAGCAGGTAGGTGCTAATATAGGACCCCATTTTTTGGACGGGCAAAGTAAGACAAGTCACTTGCTTGTCTGAGCAGCAGTGCAGCTGAGTTTTGAACGTAGGCATTCTGGCTCGAGAGCTCCCTCTCCCACACTCTGCATGATACATACATTCCCTCCTTTCTCACAACAACCCTGCCAGGTATGCAGTGTTCTTACCCCCATTTTACAGATGAGGAAACTGAGTGACTTGGCTGAGGTCACAGAGTTAGCAGGTGACGGAGTCAGGATTGAAATCCAGGTAGTCTGACTCCCGAGTCTACACTCATCACTGTTATGTTAACCTGCTACTCTGAAAACAACAGATGGGCACAGAAAGGAGAGAGAGATTATTCCAGGGCACACTGTGCTCCCCTCCCATGGGATTCCTGGCCTGTGCCTGGGCTTCATCCTCCCCAGCATTGTGCATCGGTGGACATTTGGTGGCACGTGTTATTCACAGGGCCACAAGAGGCCTCAGAAACCCGAGAGACGGTATGACAATTCTATTAGAAACCCTCTCGTGACAATATCAACAGTGCCTTGCAGAGTATTTTAGCATTTTCAGGAAGCGCCTACCTTTGTTATTTTGTCATCATAGAAATCTTGAGGGAATATGGAAGCCATAATGATTGACCTAATCATCTTGCAGATACAAAGCTGAAGAGTAAGACGTTGAAGAGATTGTCTGATGTCACACTGTTTGTGAGCAAAGAGTTGTGACTGGAACCCCCATTTAAACTCACATTGAGCAGCTCAGGTTATAGCAGGGGACGCAGTTTGCTCATTCATCTAAGTAGAGGCAAGAGAATGGGGAAGAGCTTGGTGGCCCTAGCTTAGAGAAATGGACGTGCCCACTGTAAATACTGGGCAGTTGAGGCTAGAAACAGTCTTTGCAAAACTGGGCCAGGCGAGCGGCGGATCTCACCTGCGAGGCTCAACGTAAACTTACCTTTTGATGGAGGAAAACAGTCACATCAGTGTCATTCCTCTAGGTTTTATGCAGCCCCACGAATTGCATGAAGACTTCCACTACAAGCTGTCTTCGTCTAGGCTCTAAACTCATGTTGTTCAAAATTAGTCTCCTTTCAGAAATTCCCTGCATTGTTCAGAAAAATATCACTGCAGTGATATTTGACTAAACTGTGTACCAAGCCCAAGGACAAAAATAAGCCACTTGGGCTGAAAGGGCCCAGAGAACATGTACCTGGCACTTGTTACCTGCTCCTCTTTGTCATACAACTGGACCTCCTGTTGATGCTTCAGAATAGAAACAAAGGACCAGGTGCACAGTCCAGAGCCAGTTAGATAAAAAGTCAGGATGCTTCCGCACAGCTGGTCCCAGCCTGGTATCAGGAATTCATTCATACACCTGCCACAGCAGTAGTGTTGGTCTCGAGCGGTGATTCTCAGCCAGGGGTGATTTTGGCTCCCAGGGGATATGGGGCTGTCTCTGGAGACACTGTTGGTTGTCACAACTGGGGGAAAGTGCAACTGGCATCTTGTGGGTAGAGGCCTGGGATGCTGCTCCACATTCTACAATGCACAGGATGGCCCCACAACAAAGAACTGTTTTGCCCAAATTGTCCATAGTGCCGAGGTTGAGAAGCCAAGGTCCAGAGTGACACTGGTGTAACTAATGAAGATTCATATCAAATCTCTAAAAAGCATATCCTAAAACTCAGAAGCCCTAGAGATCTGGGTCTTTTCTTCCTTAGTATCAAGTCACCAACTCCTATGCATTCTAGAACTCTGGCATTTCAGGCATGGCCCTCCAGAGTCCCTGCCCCAGGAAACCGGGAATCCCTGGGTACGAAAGAACGTCTGTGTTTGCAGGTGAAGGTAAGGTTCTTAGCTGATGTATAGTGCGTGCTGTTGTGCCACGTGTTCCACAAGGCGTAAGGTCTGAAACAAAGCAACGTATTTGTTCATTCATTCATTGCACGAACTTTTGTTGAGCACCTTTTCTGGGCCAACACCTCTGCTAGATGCTGGGATGTGGTGAAGAACAAGGCAGGTGTTGCCTTTAAGGAGTTCACTGGGTTGTGATATGCTGTCTTAAGAGGCAAATGCTTCAATAATTCGGGAATATGAACATCTATTTGTTATTACAATGAGGTGCAGACATTTTAGCTCCTGTTCTCCAGTTCGTTTCCGGGGAAAAGAAGAAGACCCCCCCAAAAAAGGTGAACTCCGTTACCTGGATGTTTTCCTGCAGTCCTAAATGTTGCTTTATGCTCAGCAAAGCCACCCACATCTTCTAACCCTTTATTCGAGTCAACTCAGCAAAGCCACACGCACGGTACAGAACCTTATTAATAAAGCACCACATAGTTGTTTTGAAGAGGCTCTTGCTGACCCTTATAATCATTTAGAGGGAAATATGCAATTTTTTCAGATAGAGAAGTCAGGCTGTTTTCAATATTCTGTTTAATTTGTGAGTCATGGGGTGGAAATAGTCATGGACTGTAATTTTTCCAAAAAAGTGGGAAGCACGACCCACCGTGGATCCAGAGACTACAAGCGGCTGCTCACACGTTCTGTAGTGCATGGTGGCTGGCAGCTTGGGACCTCCCGACAGTCTGTGCTTCGAAACGAGCGATTGTCCTTTGGAAAACTGACAGCAATTGCTCCCTTGGACTTGATTTCCCTCTAGGAGAAGGTCATCAGTTAGAAAAAAAGGGTCAAATGCTGCTCTAACTGTTCTATCCCCCAGCTTTTGAAAGTGGGAGTTATCAGTAAATAATAAGCATTTTTCAGAGCAATCTTCATGACTTTTCTCTCTCTCTTTCTCTCTTTCTCTCTCTTCCCCTCATGCAGCCATGGCTTGAATGGTTTGAGCGAGTTGGCCCTGGGTGCTGAGGATAGTTCCGTGGCCTCACCAGGTGCTAAAATAGCTTGATTGCCAAGCAACAGAGAGGCAAGCCCAGATGGGCAGTGCATCACCCCAGGGGGCTTGCCGAGTGGATCCCCACTGGGGCGCATGCAGGCGTCTGTCTCTCTGCTTCCCCACCTCTCAATTAAAAAAAATAAATTGTTATAGTGGTAAATCTTATGTATATTTTACCATGATTTAAAAATTAAATTTTAAAAATTAAAGTTTCTAGGCTGCCTGGAGATTTGGGGGAATATGACTGTAAATACTCTATTTTGCTGGATTGGGAATGCGTCAGAAGTTTTGTCAGGAGTACCTAAAATGGGTAGAAAATTTTTACAATAGCTCCCTTTGAAACAGTCTGACACATCCAGGCACCGCAGAGAACAGATAAATTAATTCAGACAGAGTAAAGTAAGGCTGAGGTTGTTTTGCGATAATAGGGCCTTAGGGCACCTCCACCAGCCGCTCAGGACAAGGCTTCCAGGGGCCCCTCTGCTAAGCCCCAGGTCAGCCTGGTCATCACGCCCTGCCTCTGGGGTGGGCACAGCAGAAATGGCAGTCACAGAATCTCAAACAATGGAAAGGACATTAAAGGGTCATTCAGTTTAACTATCACTCTCAACTGGCTGCTCTGAGCTTTCCCTCAGTGATAAGGAACTCTGTATTTTCCAAGACTACCTAGGCTAACTCTGAGCAGCAACCTGGGTTCCTACACTTTCCGACCATTGTTTCCATTTCCATCTTCCGACAAACAGAAAAACGCTTGCATTGAAGAATCCGCCTAGGAACATCTCAGTTTTCTGTGTGATTTCAGTCTAAAGTGCAGGGTGGGGCAGAAGTAGGCTTACAGTTGTGAGTACACAAAACAGTTTATTCTTGTATTATTATTTGTTAATTATTATATTATTTTTCATACAAACAACTGTAAGCACAGTTTTTTTTGTTGTTGTTGTTTTGTTTTTGTATTTCTCTGAAGCTGGAAACGGGGAGAGACAGTCAGACAGACTCCCGCATGCGCCCGACCGGGATCCACCTGGCACACCCACCAGGGGGCTACGCTCTGCCCACCAGGGGGCGATGCTCTGCCCCTCTGGGGTGTCGCTCTGCCGCGACCAGAGCCACTCTAGCGCCTGGGGCAGAGGCCAAGGAGCCATCCCCAGCGCTTGGGCCATCTTTGCTCCAATGGAGCCTTGGCTGCGGGAGGGGAAGAGAGAGACAGAGAGGAAGGAGAGGGGGAGGGGTGGAGAAGCAGATGGGCGCTTCTCCTGTGTGCCTTAGCCGGGAATCGAACCCGGGACTTCTGCATGCCAGGCCGACGCTCTACCACTGAGCCAACCTGCCAGGGCCTGTAAGCACAGTTTTGCCCCACCCTGTAGATTTGCTTTATTTTGAAAGTACTTTGGGAAGGGCTGATTTTCTACTGAACAGAAAATATTCATCTGACACATTTTTCCGTGACTGAAACAGATTTTTCTGTACAGTACATATTTATTTTTTAACAGGGACACCCTGGAAACATAAAGGCCAGAACCCAATGTAGCCCTTTTTTTTTCACTTTTTAAAAATTGATTTTTAGAAAGAAAGAAAGTGGAAAGAGAGAGAGAGAGAGAGAGAGAGAGATCAATTTGTTGTCCCACTAATTTATGTATTCATTGGTTGATTCTTGTATGTGCCCTGACCGGGGATAGAACCTGCAACTTTGACGTATTGAGACGATGCTCTTACCAACTGAGCTACTCAGTCAGGGTCTTCAATGCAGGTATCTGAATGATGTTAATTCTAGACACGGTGGCAAGTCAACAGGACGATGTGGGACCAGTTGATCATGTCATACAAACTCTCAGCTGCCTTCTCCACCTACCCAAAGTCCTGGACCCACTGTGAGGCCTGAACCTGCCGCTGTGTCGAGTCACGTCAGGGTTAAGAGGGAGGAAGACCTGTACCAGAGGCCGAGGGTCAGGTACCCGGGCTGGATCATTTCAGCTGTGTTTATGAGTCAGAACGACAGCAGACCCAGTGGCGATGGTTTTAAAATTAATTTTATTTTTTCTTATTGCTAAAATGACTCATGTTTCTGTATAAAATTTAGGGATGGGGGGAAGACACAGAGAACCTAAGATAACTATTTAGTATATTGTGTGTGTGTATCCTTCCAGCATTTTTCTATGCATATGTTATTCTTTTTTAGCTATAAAAATCAACATAATTCGTGGTAGCTGGAGTGTTTGCAAAAGTGGAAATATTCCATACTTTTGTTTGGAAATGATCTACATGTCAATGTAGTTCTCTTGGCTCCAGGCATCTTCTGTAGAACGCGTGAGTTTGGGTGATTCTTTGATGTGGTTGGGTTCAAGGCACAGGAGTGCATTGCTTCCCCTGCACCAAACCACATGCTTTTCTCTGCAGTTATTCAAGGAAATGCTACGGGATTCATCTGAAAGAGAAATGCAGCTTTGTCTCCGGCCTAGACTGCCTTTCTCAGACTTCTGACTCCGTTGTTGCTTTCCTTTCTCTTAGATGGAGAGACAAATGTCAGTGAACTCCAATCTCCTGGGAATGCAAGGTCCAAATCTCAGCAACCCCTGTGCCTCTCCCCAGGTCCAGCCAATGCATTCAGAAGCCAAAATGGTAAATAACACTTATAATCACCCTTTTGTTATTTCATGACTTTTTTCTTTTGATTTCGACTCTTGACTTCCACATTTCGTTTCAAGTCGGGTAGACGGCTCCGTCTTTGTTTTGGTGAATAGGTCTTTCTGTGGAAAGGCAGTGTGCAGAGCTTGGCCTTTCTTTGAGGATGTTTGTTACCGAGCCTTAAAGTAGATAGATGATCATGTAATGAGCATTGGATCAGCACGTAGCCTTAAGGAAAGGGACATGGAGAAGTTCCCGGTGCTCCATAGGGGTTAAGGTGGGATACACCCCAGTATTCTTATAACTTGAAATTTAAAATAATTCGGAGTTTCTCTTCTTCAAGTTGGTCACAGTTTCGGTGCCACTTTTTCTGTCACCATATCTATGAAAACGTACTTATGATTTTCAAACACACTAGTATGGAAATATTTTGAGTGATTTGTTACAGTTGTCGGATTGGAGGTTGTTTGGAAAGGATCAGAGCCTTGTTTCTTGCAAGGTAACCGAAGGCACAGGATTTCAGGTGACAGCCTTAAGTGACTTTTAACAGGGGAGATTTATGTGCTGTAAGGTTTGTCATTCCAGTTGCAGTCATAGATTCGTGCATTTATGTTCTACTAAATATTAATAAAAAGCAATGCATGTCCACCTTGGCAATATAAAGTGGATTTCCTGGTTACCTGTAGTGAGGTTGCTTGAAGTAGGCCATTCAATTTTCATATAGTTAAATTCTAACGCCACGATTAGTAAGCAGAATACACCGCAGCAAAGGTTTTGCTATCTGCTACTGAAAGATCGCTTTGGCTAGAAGTTGGAGGTTTATTTGGTTTGCTGACTGACAGCATTAGGGGCCGTGTTTGATGGCTGGTGGGAGGATTTCTTGACAGTTCTGAAACTAGCCATCAAAACCAAGGGAGTTCATTTTCAATGGCAGCAAGCTCTTTTTTTTTTTTTTTTTTTATGTCTGCTTTGATCACTTTCTCTTGGAAACTTTGTTCATTTGACTTGCAGCTTCTTGACCCAAGGAAGCGACTGAACCCCCAGTGTTGGCTACCTTCGGCAAATAAAATCTGTGGTCGAGAGAGTTCTCTTTGCTGTGCCACAGTCCCTGTGACATGCCAAATGGCACAGACATCTTCAGCAAAGCTCGTTAAATCTTTTTGGAATTGGCAAATATTTTTTCAACTCAAGCCCTGCAGAGCCAAACCAAATACTTGCTGGCAGAGTAGAGTTCAAACTGGCATCTGTTTTGGAGACCAGAGTAATGCCATTTACTTTTTTTTTTAAGGAAAATAAAAAATGAACTGTGAAGGCACTTAAGAAAAAAACAAAGTTAAGTTATTCATGTGCATGAGTAAGTGTTGTGGGTCTGAGCATCCGATGCCACTCCGCCCGCTGGGTTATTCTAAATCCTCTTGTTGGGTTTGGGGTCTGTATCCCCTTAGGGGGACCTCCCAGACAAACTGGAGGTGGATTCTAAAACTCAGTTCCAAACCACATTTCCCTGCCAACTGATTTTCACTGGGTTTTATGCTACCACTTGACTCAAAGTGTCCTGTCCTTCTTCTTGCTGGCAGAGAAGGAAAAACGCTTCCAAAGGGAGTACGGGTTTCTAATGATATATGTATATGAAATAAAAACACATTGTATGGCAAACAGGGAATAAGATCAGTTGGCGACTAAAAGGAATTGGTCTGCACTTATGAAAACAGTGTTACCCCACAAATGTTTGTTGAGTTAAATTTACTGAGCAAGCATACTACTCTGCTGATTCATGTTCTCGGTGAATAAATATTTCCAGACCCATGATATCTAGGCAAATGAACTCTGTGATGGAGCTGCGGCTTAGGGAACGTGGCTCTTCAGCTCCACCCCACACTTCCACACCTAACCCCCTTATAGCCCATACGTGCCCGAAGTGGAAAATGGTAGTGTCGGCCACTTGTATTTTGGAAGAATAGCGTTTACTTAATAGCTTGCAAAAGTGTGAAGTAAGTGACTTTGAATACATTACTCAGCATCTCTATTCTTATTCTGCCTGCATTGTTCACTGGAGAAACCAGCGATTGCCATCTACTCACTGTACAGTATTTTCTAACAGCTTTGGGTTTCTTAGAAGAAAAGCTTTTATGAAACACAAAGTAGTGAAGGAAAAAAAAAAAAAAAAGAATCTATGATTTTAATGTCAGCCAGAGCCTCCCCAGGTTTCTGAGAACTCCGGGCTTTGTTGTTACATGCCTAATTTTCTTCCTGTGTAAGACGGGAATGAATTCCAGATTTCAACCACGACTCTTGTTTCAGTGTTTTCAAGGACTTTTCCAAAGGTCACACATGGGCTATTGTGATGAATGCACTCTGTGGGGTGTGTTCTCAGAGCACAGGAGAAACCAGAGAGGTGTCACCCACATCCCAGCACGGCAGGCCTATTCTGCTGCAGACAGTGGTGTCCATTTCACACTCCCTGTTTGGCCACTGACAAAAGCCATCATCTTGAATCTGTGGTGAAACCTGGAGGTCCTGGAGGTGGACAAGAGCTTAAGATAGGATTGCTTCAAATGCACAGCTTTGTTAGAAGCTCCCTGACTAGTGATTGCTTGGTAGAATATATCCATTTTTCTTACCCGAAATCGGTCATTTCTATTGCGGGAGAGATAAAAATCGGTGTCTCCAATAAACTCTACAGTACATTAACCCGAGACAGACTAAATCAAGCACATGTGTTCTTCTTCTGACTTAATGTCCATTAGTATCAAACAGGGACTTCAATGTACTATACTCACATCTGCCCAAGCTGGTTTTATCATAATTCTGGCAGATTATAATTTAGTTTTTTTTTGTTTTTGTTTTTGTTTTTTTTTTCATTTTTCTGAAGCTGGAAACAGGGAGAGACAGTCAGACAGACTCCCGCATGCGCCCGACCGGGATCCACCCGGCACGCCCACCAGGGGCGATGCTCTGCCCACCAGGGGGCGATGCTCTGCCCATCCTGGGCGTCGCCATGTTGCGACCAGAGCCACTCTAACACCTGGGGCAGAGGCCACAGAGCCATCCCCAGCGCCCGGGCCATCTTTGCTCCAATGGAGCCTTGGCTGCGGGAGGGGAAGAGAGAGACAGAGAGGAAAGCGCGGCGGAGGGGTGGAGAAGCAAATGGGCGCTTCTCCTGTGTGCCCTGGCCGGGAATCGAACCCGGGTCCTCCGCATGCTAGGCCGACGCTTATAATTTAGTTTTATGGATTGTTGTTCTGAAGAATTAAGCCAACAGACATATGGCTTCCTAATGACACTAGTGAATACATGCATACTGGATTTTGTTTGGGGGGGTCAGAGCAGACTGAAATTTGTGCAAGCCTTTCCCCTTTCCAACCATCCAAAACAACAGGCTCTTCCTCGCGGACTCCTGGGATCAGCAAGTGCCTTCCATCGACACGGGGCCTGCTGGAAAGGAGATTCACAGGAGACCTGGCGGGCATTTTGGACATCCAGATGGGAAAGGGAGGAAAAGACGGGGGTGAGCGTAGAGAAATGAAAAAAGAAGAGAAGGAGGACACAGAACGGGCAGGGAAAGTAAAAACCAGACTGGGACGCATTGCCAGCCTCTGCTGGGTGCAGGGAGTTCTGGAATTATGTAGATTTGTATTTCTTTCTGTTTGTGTGAATTATACCAGTTCTAGCTGGCTTTGGGGAAAGTTTTCCTTGTCTTTTATTTTTTAAGAAAACCATAATAGGCTCTGGCCGGTTGGCTCAGCGGTAGAGCGTCGGCCTGGCGTGCGGGGGACCCGGGTTCAATTCCCGGCCAGGGCACATAGGAGAAGCGCCCATTTGCTTCTCCACCCTCCACCCCCTCCTTCCTCTCTGTCTCTCTCTTTCCCTCCCGCAGCCAAGGCTCCATTGGAGCAAAGTTGGCCGTGCAGAGCAATGCCCCAGAGGGGCAGAGCATCGCTCCCTGGTGAGCAGAGCTTCGCCCCTGGTGGGTGTGCCGGGTGGATCCCGGTCGGGCGCATGCGGGAGTCTGTCTGACTGTCTCTCCCCATTTCCAGCTTCAGAAAAATACAAAAAAAAAAGAAAAAGAAAAAGAAAACCATAATAGGGTTAGAAGCTAAAAAGGAGGTGGGAGGAACTTGTCCATATACATAGCTTGTGTCTCATTCATGATGAGCTGACTATTAACCATTCTGAAACTTACTAAAATGAAGGATAGCACATACACAACTGTTCAGAGAGGATTCTGCCACTCTGGCCAGATTTTACCTTAAGTTTGGAAGCCTAGGGAGAAGTGTGTATAGCTGCTGTGGCCTGGTTTTATCCTCAGAATGGCACCAGGGCGTGGGTGTCACCCTCATCTTACAGCTGAGATGACTGAGGCCTAGCTGTTCAAATACTCACCCCACAACACATCACTTAGCACAGGCTAATGTCTCAGATGCCAATGACAAAGCTTTTTAATCACAACATTTATCCTTTAGATAAAAATATCATATAGCTTCTAGGCCTGACCTGTGATGGCACAGTATATAAAGCGTCAACCTGGAATGCTGAGGTCACCGGTTCAAAACCCTGGGCTTGCCTGGTCAAGGCACATATGGGAGTTGATGCTTCCTGCTCATCCGTCCTCCACTTCTTTCTCTCTCTCTTTCCTCTCTAAAATGAATAAATAAAATCTAAATAAATACATCATATAGCTTCTAGATATCAGTAACCAGCGAGGAAACCACATCCTCTGGGGTTAACATTATACACACACACACACACACACACACACACACACACACACACACAGACAAATGGGAGACGAGAACGGGAAGGGTGGTGCCGCCCTGCAGATAACCTGGAAAGAATGAGGAGCGGTGGGTAGCATGGGACTCCCCCCTTGGTTTAACCAGAGCTCTGTGGCCTCGCCGACTGGTCCAGCTTCTCTGATTCTTTCTCCAAACACATTTTTATCTTGACGTTTCTTATTTCCACATGACTGATTAGAAACTCCCTGAAGGGTCATTCTTGCATTGTGTAAGCTCCATGTACCAAGAAAGGCCCCCATGAATGAGAACTGAATTTCATTGAGTTGAGTTGGGTTAAAATTATGGGAAGGAACCAAGCCTTAGCCGTGGAAATGGGGGTAGGATGGAGGGGGCAGGGAGCAATGAGGGGGGCTGAGAAGGAGAGAAGAAAAGGAGGTCAACGCTCAGCTAAGTAATTAGCACGTAGGGAGTAGCTGACTACATTCATTTTCTTTGAAAGATCCTTGAGAGAAGAGCACTATGTCCGTCCCTGAGAAAACAGCAGTAGGACAGCACTGCTCTCCTGGGAAGGGAGAGCAGTCGGGGTGCTGTTTCTCCCACTGTGACGGACGGGCTCTGCTGTCTGTCAGCCATCAGCTGTCAATACCTCGTCCGCAGTTAGGTTTACAGTTTGCTGAATGCACACATAAATATATGTATTAATGAATGAATGACATAAATCGAAAAGATTGGAGTCAAGGAGTTTTAGAACTGGAGGGTACTGAGTAAAGACCTGGAGCAAATTCTTCATTCTACAAGTGAGGACAGCACAGCCTGGTTAAGACTGAGGGAGATCAAGCCATCACTTAAACGCAAAACTGGTTCCAGTGCAGGCCTTCATTCCGTACTCAGAATTCTGTTTTTTCCAAAGCAGCTGTACCGATAAGTGACTACCAGCACTTCTCTTCTTGGCTCTGGTTCCCCCCTGGCAGGTTGGCAGACAAGAACTGGGGTGGTAGAGTGAGCAATCACGGTTAAATCTCCACTTTGTTTTGAATGTCAACCTGGGTGTGTTTGTGTTTGCCTTTCCCCTCCCTAATTATCGGGCTGGATAACTGTTTGCCTACAGTGCCCCTTGGCCACCCACTGTCCGACAGATAAATCACAGAGAAGCCTGGCTCCATATGGAGTTGCCTGGGAAGTTTATACACATGAAGAGACAATCTCCAGGTAACATCTCTCTGGCGCTCTTGAGAAATGCACTTCTTCGAGCTGGCTATTTGCTTTAAGCATCCCAGCCTCACTTTCCTAAAGGTGTAGGAGGATAAAGGAGGGGAATGAACCGTCTGTCTGCTTCTCAGGAGCTTTGTGGCGAAGCAGAAAATGCTGTTGACTTTAAAGAAGCTCTCATTAGGCCCTGGCCGGTTGGCTCAGTGGTAGAGCGTCGGCCTGGCGTGCGGGGGACCCGGGTTCGATTCCCGGCCAGGGCACATAGGAGAGGCGCCCATCTGCTTCTCCACCCCCCTCCTTCCTCTCTGTCTCTCTCTTCCCCTCCCGCAGCCAAGGCTCCATTGGAGCAAAGATGGCCCGGGCGCTGGGGATGGCTCCTTGGCCTCTGCCCTAGACGCTAGAGTGGCTCTGGTCGCAGCAGAGTGTCGCCCCCTGGTGGGCGTGCCAGGTGGATCCCGGTCGGGCGCATGTGGGAGTCTGTCTGACTGTCTCTCCCTGTTTCCAGCTTCAGAAAAATACAAAAAAAAAAAAAAAAAGAAGCTCTCATTAACCTTCTTAAATTTTTTATTTATTCATTTGAGAGAGAAGGAGGGAAGGAGAAAGAGAGAGAAACAAACAGAAAGAGAAACATTGATTTTTTGTTTTACTTATTTATGCATTCATTGGTTGATTCTTGTATGTGCCCTGACCGGGTGTCAAACCCACAACCTTGGTGTATCAGGATGATGCTCAGAATTGTGCCAGTAGTTATGTGTCCCTAGAGCAGTGATGAAAACACAATGATGGACTGAACTGAGGTGACCCCTTTGTTCCAGAACTTTCCTACCTCATTGCTGTGAAAAAACACTCTCCAACATCCAGATAAGTAGTAATTATGTAAGATTCTATGACAACAGTAAAAATCTACGTTCTCACTAATATATACAATGGATCTTTAAAACACTGTAGTAGAAACAGTGATTGTTAACATTAATCAAGTAACTGTGCATGTAGCAGAAAGTATGTTAAGCATCTTATAATATATCATCTTATTTAATCCTCGACAATCCAATGAGAGAAATGCTATTCTTAATCTCATTTTACAAATGAATCAACTGAGAGGTTGGGTAATTTGTGAAGAAAATACGAGCTGATGAAATATGGTGCTGCAGTGTGAACCCAGGCAGGGGCCCTTGGTCCTGGCCCTAAAGCACAATGTTTTGCCAGCAATGGGGCTGATGACTCTTTAAATTTGTATTAGCAGAGCACTTTCCAAATCTCAGAGCTCTTCCACATACCTCGTCTCATGGTGGCTTCATTAGCAACCCAGTAGGGTTGACGGGGAAATATTCCTGTTCTCATTTTGTAGATGCAGAGAGGTTCAGTGATGTTTCCAGCATCACCTAATGGCATAACCAGGCCCTGAGCCCAGGTCTTCTTTAATTCTTGCCCTGTTTCTAGTGTATCATGCTGTCCCTGCTGTCGGCATGGTAATTTACTCTGAACAAAAGCAAGTTCTGAGCCTCAAAGTAATAGCCCAGGCCCAACCATCTATTAGCCTGTGCCTATTATATTCCCCGGTCCTTATCAACTCAACACTGGACAGAAGGCTGGTCCATATTTCTGTCTGGCCAAGACAAGTGAGGAATTTGAGGTTAGCTATCGTTATTAAAGCACTAAAGTGACAGCACTTCTCTAAGAGTGAATAGAAGCCCCAGCTCCCGATTGTTGGTTGGAAGAATTAGCTTCCATATGCCATTGCCTCTTTGCCCATCCAAACTGGAGAAAATTCAACTTAGAAGTATATTATGCCACTTTTTTAATAAAATGTAACTGATTAGCTTGTGAGATCATTAACCAGAACTAGCAGCTCTTTGTCTCTCTATCTATAGAACAGAATAAATTTCAACAGAATTTATATTCCATGTGTGGATCAGAACCCCACATACGTGGAATGATACATTTAATCTATTTGTTTTAAAAATAAAATTTAAGAGATTATCAATTGCCCATGAATCACCAAATTCCAAAGGTGATTCATGGGCAATTCGTAGGCAGGGAAGGAGCTTGGGGATTATTTTAGCAAAATCCTCTTTCCTTTATGAAACAAAGTCCTGAAGCTCGAGTTAATAACTTGTCCAAGGTCACATAGCTAATTAGCAGAAGAAGGGGGATTAGAGCCCAGATTCTGAGTTTCAGGTTTATACAGCTTTCACTCTTCGTGTGCTAAGTCCGGAATTGACAGGAAAGTCATCTGTCAGTCGCCGTGATAGTGAACTTTCTAAAGGGGGTATTTCCTGAAGCATTTTTCTGCAGGGTTTGGTTAGAGAGGCAAAGTCCCTGGGGGAGAAGTGAGTCAATCAGCTTCCCCCCCTCCCACTTTCACAC
Source organism: Saccopteryx bilineata (assembly GCF_036850765.1). NCBI lineage: Eukaryota > Metazoa > Chordata > Mammalia > Chiroptera > Emballonuridae > Saccopteryx > Saccopteryx bilineata. The sequence goes on from NC_089496.1 coordinate 46,046,654, forward strand.
AAACTGAGAATTGAAACTAATCATCAGACTGCCCAAAGGAATGAGCAAATTCTCTATAATTTGTCTTAAGACTCGGGGATCTTGACATAAGACCACTAAGCGATTCGTATTCGTCACCCGGAGAGTGGGTACACACTAAGTATTATATTTTATCTCTTGGCACCTGACACAAGTTGCCTTGATTTTGCTTGCCACCAAGCAAAACTAGACTTCCCGTGTCTCATCGCTGTTTATTTGGGGGGCAGCCAGGATCTTACGTGGGCTTTGGGAGACCTGTACTGTGCTAGCGTGGAGTGGTAACTGAGCTCTCTGCGCGCACACACACGGGGTATCAGCCTGTCCCTTGCCATCCACTGGGTCTCTCTTCTTGGCTGTCCTCGCTCTGCCTGCATTAGCGGGTCCTCTTACACACATTCAGTCCTTCTCCGGGGACTCATTGTCTCCCCAGATTCAGTGCTTTCTCTTTCTGCCAGTATCCGCCCTGTTTTGGTAACCATGGCAATAGGTGAAATACAATCCCAATATTTGCCTGCTGCCTCTGTCATCCGGCCCAGCACGCACATTGCTGTGTCCTGTTTTTGTGTTTGCTTGATGTTCCCAAGCCTGATTCATGGGCAATTCGTAGGCAGGGAAGGAGCTTGGGGATTATTTTAGCAAAATCCTCTTTCCGTCCCGAACTCGGCTGTATTTGGGCAAGGACGCTGCCCGTGGTCTGGTTCGGAACAGCCCTTCAGACAGGACGTGTGCACGCACGTGTGGCCTGGTCTGCTTTGGAACACTGCGCAAATAAGCTCAGCTTGTGTCGGAACAGGCAGGAAAAGAAAAGAAAATTCACAAATCTAGTGACAGGGAGCTCTGCTTTGGAGAGATATATTTCAGTCTTTTTCTTGGAATTCAGTGTAGTTTTCACTTTCCAAGATTTTTGCCAGCACAACTAATAATGAAAGTTTGCTCTGCACTTGGCGATGATGGCTCTGCCTTGATTTGGTCTTTTATGTGGGAGTACAGAAGGTCTGTCAGAAAGCTTGCGCCTTGAGGGGGGCAGGGGGTGGGGTGCTGGAACACACAGAGGAGGCAAAGGTTTCCTAAAGATTGAAATTCTTTTTCTTAAAAAGTAAAAGGGGAATCCAATCTTCAAGTCCCAACAGTAAGGAAGACTATCTTTCCCTTTGGTAGCCTCTTAAAATTGACTTTTTTTTTTTCTCTCTCTCCTGTTAGTTGGGAAAGCTAGGTTGTGTATTTGCCTTAGTATGAATAAGATGAATCATTAGGTTCTCAGAATAGCTAAGTCCCGAACAATAAAAATAAACACCAAGAATTTTTTATTTCGAAACAATATTTTGAGTCACCAGAAGAGATGTGTTTGAGGAAGACAAGATTTTTATCCAGCTGTAGCCTTGGAGCCTAGAGAGTTAAAATGCAACCGGAAGGCGAGGCGGTGACTTTGATGGCAACAGAGAGCCGGGATCTGAGCTTCAACGGCAAGCAGGACCACCCTCGGGTGGAAGTTCAGAGCTGGCGAGTGTGTCACTTGCACCCTTTCCTGGAACGTCCTCTGCCCTTTTGGCATCTCTGCACGAGAACGTGTCCATGTTTCCAGGGTCCTCAAGGCTTCAGTTCGGCCTGGAGTCGCTGCCAGCCTTTTCCACTCCTCTCAGCCCTGTACACCGCGGTCACTCCCTGAGCCCAGCACCCTCCGAAGGGCTCCTCCTGGCTGCCTTGACTGTCCTATCCTATTTCCTTTGCCTCTGCAAACGACACTTCTTTTTTTCAAGACTCACGGAATGCACCTCTCCTGTGAAGTCTTACCAACTTCCTTAGTTAGGAGCCACGCCTTCTACTAGGTTAGACTCCATTTGCACCTTGTTTATCTCTTCCATGCATCTTTATTAAATTCCTCTGTCTGTGAACGCGCCTCGCTGTTAGCCTGCGGACCCCTGGAGAACAGAAGCTAGTTTGATTCAGTCCATGTCCCTAAGGTTGGTTCTCTCCAGCACATTCATAGAAGGAAGGAAGGAAAGTCTGATAAACTAATTTAGATGGAGATGTTACCGAGACTTAATATCCACCTCCCCCCCCCCCCCCCCACTGTGGGCTGTTTTGAAGTTTCAGGGACAAGGTAGAATCTAAGTCAGATGATTGATTCACCAGTGGTAGAATTTCAGGACCCGTGGGTGGGTGGGTGGGAGAGAGACATTTGAGCAGGTGAGAATCCTGCCCCCAGTTTCCTGAATCTGCCCACTGCCAGCCCCAGCCACATGGAGCTCTAGCTCTGCAGAGAAGCCTGCCTGAGACCTCTGGGTCCATGGTGTGGCATCACCTGAAGGTGAAATGGTTTTATATGAAGGTGTTTTGAGACTTCAATATGAATTCCCCGTGATGCAGACCTAAGACTTTAGTACTTTTTAAAAACATACATAAACCCAAGATTCCAATGTAGTTTTGGTTCAAAATTAATACACAGTTGACCCTTGAACAAGGCAGGGGTTAGGAGTACTGACCCCTTCATGCAGTATAAAAGTCGTATGTAACTTAAGTGGGCCCTCCAACATTGGTGGATTCTAAACCATGATGGAAAATACTGGTTTTGACTGGGGTTTGTTGAACCCGTGAATGCGAAACCCAGAGATATGGAGAGTTGACTCTCTATTTATTAAAAAAATATTGTGCATAAGTGATCCCACACAATTCAGACTTATGCATTCAAAGGTCAACTGTATAGTAGCAAACTTTGGGGGATATGATAAAATGAAAATATTCTTTGCCCTTTTTGTTGTTTATATATGTAATATATGATATAAAGGTTAGGTTTGTAATAAATATGTGATTTATATCCTGCTTCTTAAAAATTTCATGTGATGATATTAGCATTTTCCCATTATCATTAAGTATCTTTTGAAAACATTTTAGTAATTGTATAATTTGTCCTATAGTGTCACATAGAAATTTAACTCTTTATTTCTATTTCTTGATATTTAAATTTTCTATACTAGAAATAATGCATTGATTATAAAAATAAACAAAAAAAACTGATCTAAATTTTTTTTAACTACATCTTTCATTATTTCCTTTAGGATAGATTCCCAGGATTAGAATTATTAGTTTAAAATGTTTAAAATAAACATTTTAAAGACTTTGTATATATTCTTCCAAATTTTTCAAAATTTATACTAATTTTTGTTCCTGCCTGTAATATAGAAAGATATCTTCTAGCATTTGCTGAAGTATTAAGCATTATCATTTTTTAAATAAAATTTTTGCCAATTTTTGTTTGAGTTTCTTAAGTTGTGGGTAATGTGCACATCTTTTTCTATATTTCTTGGCCACTTAATTTTTTTCTTTGATACATTTATGTACTCTAAGGAAATTTCTCTTAATTGGGGTTAGTATTGGAATCCAGGGTTAAAATGATAAGAGCAGATTGTTTTCTCCTCTACTGCATTTTTCAAATTCTTATTAATTAGCTGGCTTTACTACCTCACTTTACTCATTGTATGTTTTGCTTTTAGGACTAATTCAGACCTTAAAATAATTTAGGTCTTTAGTTTTTTACTTGATTTTGTTTGCATGACTTTCATTTAGAAGCACAGTGTTTTGAGAGTTTTAAAAAAAAAACTTTTCTTAAACTTTTTGATTTTTTATAGTTATTCAATTTATTTATTTCAAAAATAGGAGCTGCTCAAGGATTATATATGTGACTGTTCTACATTTTCTGTGTTTCCCTAACCTAGCCTTTGTCTATTTAAATCTATACCGGAGTATCTAAATAAACCACAGCCATGGTTTTTGTTTGAGTCTTTCACCATTACCTGAGGTAGGATTTCATGGACCCTGCTCTTACCCCGTTTACAAGAACTCAGCCCTGACTATTTTTATGTCACCAGTCACTCTGTAAGTATACAGACTTATAGTGATTAAACTTGTCATTATTGGTGGTTAAATGTTGCTGAGTCCATTCTCAAGCAAGACAGTTAAACAGGAACTATGAAACAGCTTAAGTCCCAGGGGTGATGCTGTTGTTAACGTGCTGCTGAGTTGGAGTCGGCTCTGACTCCTGGCGACCCAGGGCATGCACGACGTCCACCGTGTCCTGTTTTCAACAGCCCTGCTCGGCTCCTGTAGACTCATGCCTATGGCTTCTCTTCTGGAGTCAGTCCGCCCCATCTATGTCCTTCCTCTCTTCCTGCTGCCCGCTGTTTTTCCAGCATTATTGGCTTTTCCAAAGAGCCCTGCCTTCTCATGATGTGTCTTTAATGGAATATTATTTTAAGGTTCAGTGAGTCTTCTGTTAACTGCCGCCTGCTTACTAGAACCTAGGCTCCCTGAGGGGAGAAATGTGAATCATTGCACACAGTTGACACAAAATATTACCTTGTCAAATGAATGAAAATAAGTAATTAATTATATGATAAAATCAATGCATTGAGTGCTGGTCCTGGGCCACGTGGCGCTGTGATTTCCATGTAGTGGAAATATACCCCGGGATCTATAAAAGGGATATAGGGACATAATAACAGGGCCTCTCTTAAAGACTTATTCTGAGGATCAAATAAGGTAATAATAGGAAAATCATTTGGCATAGTACCTGGCTTGGTCCATATATATATATATATAAATTTAAATTTTTTTTTTTTTGCTACTTTCAGGTATACTTCTCTTTCTTTTACTGGTTTAACACATGATGTTTAAAACGTACCTATATGGATGTAATGGGCAGCATAAGGAATGTAGTAAATAATATTGTAATAACTTTGTATGATGACAGATGGTTACTAGACTTACCGTGGTGATCATGTCATAGGGTATTTAAAGGTTGAATCACCTAAAACTAATAGAATATTGTATGGTCACTTATACCCATTAGAAAGAACACACTTGTACAAAGTTCATAGTCTCATACATAGAAGAGAAAACTGAGACTAAGAGAGATTAAGGACCTCACCTTTGATCATTCAGCAAAGTGTGGTAAACTCAGTTTTAGAATTCAGCTCCTACTTTTGATTAATGCCCTAAATGACTGTGCTTTTTATAGAGACTTGGATATAGAGACCCATGGGAGTTATACAGCTGTTTGCTTTGAATTCACCAATTCACTGAAATACGTGAAAATAATGACTTTTAAAAAAGGTTTTAAAGAATTAAGAAACGCACTTTCAAAAATACAGTTCAGTGCAGCATATTTTAGAATTTAAAATTCTTGTTCCTGTTTCACACTTTGTTCACAAACATATAAATATGAAAACATTTTATAACATGAAACATTTTCATGTGAAAAAATTACACAAAGGACCAAAGGCTCACCAAGGAATATATATTAAATTCCATTGCCTAAAATAGACTTTTTACTATGTCTGTACAAATTACTTTAAATTATACAAATATTTGGACTATGTCTAGCCATGAGACTCAAATATATACCCTAAAATGACACTAGCAGGGCCATGCCAACATTTGGCATTTATTTTTTTTCCAAAACACCCAGGATCATTATTAGTTTCAATGAGAGCTTCCCTTATGCTCTGCAAGTGGGCTTGGAAGAAACGCTAGTGAAGGAGGAAGGTGCTCCCCAGGACCTTGGATGGAGGTGGTTGTTTCTGAGACCCGGTAAAGAAGGCTCTTTGCCAACATACCCTTCGGAACAGCCATACCCGTGATAACGGAGTGTGAAGACCTGATTATTTTCAGATCTGATGAATGAGTCCAGCTGTTCTGCAGACCAGTATGGGGTATGTGAGAACATGGGATCACAGCAAAAGCATGTTTATCTCACTCCATCATTGCAGTGAACTTTATCTCCTGGGAATTTTCTTAAAGAGCAAGTCTGGACAGAGTCATGGCTTAATGACCAGGGGTCTCTAAGTGAGCTGTTCCTAAGTCCCAGTTGCACACAGAGAGGGCCTGCATTTGGAAGGAGAGATAAGCTAAAGAGCCACGCATGCTCCTTAGACAAAGATAGTTTGTCACATCACCACCGTTTATCTGTTAGTTCCCACTCACTTGGTTCCAAAAGAGCTCTTTGTAGATTTATTACACAGGGAGGAATGTGATTCCACCAGTCCCCCAAGCCATCCATTCATTTATTCACCCTTTCATTCAGAAACGCTTCTTCAAGTGCTTCTAAAATGCCAATGTTACATTGGTTTGGAGAGATAAAACTGAGCGTAACTCAAGCCTTTAGGAACTTACAGTCTGGGGAGGGAATCAGATAAATAAATAGACAATTAAGTGTGTTGTGATAAATGTTATGATAAAGACAGACACAAAGTATGGTCCCCATCTGCCTTCATGGTCATCATGGTGATGCGATCTCCCAAGTGCCCTTCAGGGAAAAGTCTTAGATGAGTCAAGCTCTTATGCACTCCAACACAGTAATAGCTACGACCTACTTGTGGCCATTTAAAATTTAAATTTGTTAACAGAAAATACAACTTAAAATTAAGTTCTGAGTTGCACTAGCCACATTTGGAGTATTCAGTAGCTCTCCGGGGTCAGTGGCCACCATATTGGACAGCAGAGATAAGGAACATTCTCATCCTCACAGAAATTTTTATTCAACAACATTGGCCTAAGCAGATTAGAAGGACGGGAGAGGAGGAATAAACAGAGCAAGCCTGGAGATGCAGGGGAAGAAATCACATTAAAAGGATAGCTTGCCAAAGTGGATGCAGCATCGACCTGGAATGCTGAGGTCGCCGGTTCGAGGCCCCAGGCTTCCTGGTCAAGGTACATATGGAAGTTAATGCTTCCTGCCCCTTTCCCCCTTTCTCTCTCTCCCTTCTCACTAAAATAAAATTAAGAGTTAAAAAAAAGGCCCTGGCCGGTTGGCTCAGCGGTAGAGCGTCGGCCTGGGGTGCGGAGGACCCGGGTTCGATTCCCGGCCAGGGCACACAGGAGAAGCGCCCATTTGCTTCTCCACCCCTCCCCCTCTCCTTCCTCTCTGTCTCTCTCTTCCCCTCCCGCAGTGAGGCTCCATTGGAGCAGAGATGGCCCGGGCGCTGGGGATGGCTCCTTGGCCTCTGCCCTGGGCGCTGGAGTGGCTCTGGTGGCGGCAGAGCGATGCCCCGGAGGGGCAGAGCATCGCCCCCTGGTGGGCAGAGCATCGCCCCTGGTGGGCGTGCCGGGTGGATCACGGTCGGGCGCATGCGGGATTCTGTCTGACTGTCTCTCCCCGTTTCCAGCTTCAGAAAAATACAAAAAAAAAAAAAAAGAGTTAAAAAAAAGAGGAAAGCTTAATCATTTATTTTTAAAACATGTTTGTATTCAAGAAGCATTTATTGTTTATGCTGCAGTGGTAGATTTTGCAAAGATGCATAAGACATGGTATCAGCCCCTAAATAACTTGCATTTACATGGCAAGGTACGAGTCATAAAAATTACCGAGAAATGATATTGTGAGTGCAGAGGAGAGCCCGATTATTGGGTGTTGGGAAGAGGGTCGTAGAATCGGCCAGTCTTCAGTCTTTATGAAGTTGCTTGTGGTCTGGGTCTTCAGGCAAGGAGGTGGAGTTAGATTCCTTACCGTGGTTAAAAAAAAAAGAAGTTTCACCAAGTTCTCCCCGAGTTAGGGCCCAGCAAGCAACTGAAAAGCTGGGGGCTCTCTTCACTGGCATCGTCGTGAATGTCGCTCCACTTAGACTGGCGTCTATACAATGGGGAGCTTATTCCGCTGTGCCAACTTACACGGCATAGCCTCCCTCCTAAATGGTTTTAGCATGGATTAGTTGAGGGAAGCTTGAGCCAGATCTTGTTTGCATTAGGTGGCTGAAAAAAGGATTGGGGAGGGGGTTATTAAGGATTATGCAAATCACTGGCTGATAAGTGGGCTGGAAACTGGATTCTTCTGTAAAAGCAGCTTTTACAAGCCCATAGGTGAGGGGATCTGAAGCAGTTCTAGGCGAGTTATGGGGCCGATGACTTTGGCAGAGCCCATGAAAATGCTACTAAAGGAGTATAGACAGGTATGATGTTTATTCTCTGAATTGTACAATCCGCCCGTATATAACTCATTCCTGGCAGCTGTTCCCTGAAGGTCCAGATGGTGACACTCCCCTTTTCTGTTTGGTGCTTCTCCTCTGTTGGCCCTGTCTGCTAAGTGCTGTTGAGGTCCTGCTTATCACAGAAGCCACCTGGGCTTCATGTCTAGGATTCTGGCGTACTTTGTTGGTCGGGAAGTGGCGACCACAGACCTCTGTCTGAAGGAATTCTTCCGGGAAGAGGAGCTGGGGGAGGGACAGAGAAAGGTCCCCTAACAGCACCTGCTCTGTGGTGTGCCAAGACTCGAGGCGAGATCAGGGCTTTAGAAACGGTGTGAAACGATGAGTGACACTAAGGGAAAAGCAGTTTTGCAGATTATTATTTAAAATCCCCTCTATAATGGGGCAACCCATGTTTGCTTCTTCATCTTTTTCCAATGGAAAAACCTTATATACATCTAACTCTAAAAACCAAAAACGGCAGTTGGAAAGAGGGCGTGGCATTCGGGGAAAAGGAGGATTCCCCCCACACACATTATCACTTGGTATGGAATTTCCAAAATTTAGTTAAATGTAGTGTGATATTTATTCAGGCAAAAGGAATTCAAAAGGACAACGTTCTATCTGGACTTCATGCTTCATGCTTCTCAAGACCAAGAACACATTATGGACATAGTACCTGGTCACACAGTGGATTTTCTACACCCACGCTAAAGGAACTGATGTCCACTTGACTAAAGGTTGTGGCGTTACCCCAAGTGCTGTGGGGTTGAGCACGGCCCAGAGGGTTTCCGGAGGAACCCCAAGGTGTGGCCTCTGCAAACAATTCTATTACCAGCAAGCCTGGCTCTCACACGGGAGTGGTGTTCCCAAAAAATGTTTAAAAGTCAGTCATTCAGAACTCAAAACACAGTTTTCCTTGCAAGGAAGGTCTGAGATGGGTACTTTCCCAGGGCTGCCCACAAAAGCCTTTTATTCCACGATGTATCCGAAAGAGTTCGTCTGCATGTGTTCAGAGAAGGATGAGTGGTCCGGGACAGGGGCTCCCTCCCACCCACAATCCCTGAGGTCAACGCTTTTCATTTGCTATGGAGGCAGCCACCTGGGCTTCAGTGAGAAGAAAAGGTCACGCACTGCTCTCTGAGGGGAGCACATCCCTGGTACGGCCTTTGTTACCCGTCAAGATGTATCACTTTTCAAAAAGACAGCTCCATACTTCTGCAGTTAAGATGGTTTTGAACTCTCTTCTTTTATTACTGTGAGCTCCACTGTGGCCGTTCCACGTCATTACAGGATTTAGAGACCAGAGGAATGATGATCATATCACCATAGAAATCAATGTCCCCGGGATTGAGCAAAGGCACGCATCTCTGCCGGCGGAAGACATGGACATCTTCGTAGCTCTTTAAAAATAGCCACAGCCTGCCGTTCTCACATTCGATTGATATATTGCGATTTTTTGATGTCAGAGCAATTGATTGATTGATTCCTTTTAGCATTGAAACCAGACAGGAGTGACAGAGATGACGTAGAGAGAGATGAAACCTCCCTCCTGCAAGTGCTGAGCTAATCTACGCGAGTCGTATGCTCACTTCATCATAGAGAACAAGCCTTCATCTCCTCCTCGTCGTTAAAACACCAGCGTTTTCTAACAACTCTGGCCACCTAGAAGCGGTGTCTCTGGTTCCTTAAAACATGTTTCTATGCCTCCCACCTTCATCCATCTCTAATGATATACTCGAGAAGTTTTCAACATGTATCACTAACTGTTGCTTTTTCTTGCTTTGCTTTCACTGTTTGAGACTTGGATGATGGTGTGTAGACCCTAAGGTACTAGGCCTAGGTGTCCATGGTGATCGAGGCAATTTCTGGAAGAAAAAGAAATTAGAAACAAACAAACCCAAGGAAGTGGACATGAGAACACTTAGGGAACTATCTGTTTCTGTTTTGGCTGGTTAGAGCTTCCCTAACAAAGCACCACAGACTGGGTGGCCTAAACAACAGAAATTTATTGTCTTACAATACGAGGGCTGGAAGGCCAAGGTCAAGGTGTCAGCAGAGGTGGTTCCCTTAGAGAACTGAGGGGGAAGTCTCTGTTCCAGGCCTCTCTCCTTGGTTCACTGATGGCCACCTTCTGCCCGTGTCTTCACAGGGTCTTTCTCTGTGAGTCTGTGTCCTAATTTCCATTTCTTATAAGGGGAAGAGTCACATTGGATTAGAGTCTACCCATGTGACTTAATTACCTTTTTTTTTAAAGGCCCTATCTCCAAATACAGCCACAGTTATAGGTACTAGGGGTTAGGACTTCAACATGAATTGGCCAGGGTTGAGGTGAGGATTCAGCCCATAATAGTTTTCAAAAGTATAGTAATATGGAAATTATTTAAATATACAATCTGAACCAAAACCCTGACCTGGACCATTTTGCCTTTGCAAAACCAAACCTTGAACTGCAGCGGAAGTTCTGCAGGGATCTGATAAGCACTGCAGGCAGGGCCGGGCCGGCCTCTGATGCCGAGCTCTCCCTCGGCACACGTAGCAACGTGCAGACTGGCTCATTTCTGAATCCTGTAGGCGGGGCTAAGACCAGGGTGAGGCAAGAGAGGTACCAGGGTACAAATTTAAGACAGCACTCGGGCCTGACCTGTGCTGGCGCAGTGGATAAAGCATCGACCTGGAACGCCGAGGTCGCTGGTTCGAAACCCTGGGCTTGCCTGGTATAGGCACTTATGGGAGTTGATGCTTCCTGTCCCTTCTTACCTTTCTCTTTCTCTCTCCTCTTTCTCTCCTCTCTCTCTAAAAATGAGTAAATAAATAAATAAGTCTAAAAAATAAAAGAAAGCACTCACTCTCAGGGTCCTGCAGGTGATGACTTTGCACCAATGCATTTGCAGGTATCTAAGAATGTGTCCCCTAAAGTCCTGTCCCCTGGGCACCTCTCCGCCTCACCCCAGTCCCATCACTTCAGAGGGAGATGAAAGCTGTCCATTTGTCATAATCTGCATGGCTCTTCCAACCGTGTTCTGGCAAACACCTAGTGTTTAATTGTTCTCTGAAGTAGACCGGAAGTGTGATTGTTAATAGAGGAGTGTTAATGGGTAGTGGGGGTGGTGGGGAGGGGGGCCCCTGAGTCACTAACTTCTTGTTAGCCACAGCCCCTGAACCAGGAATAGATGCTGAGGTCCATGTGCCATATCTCTACATTCCTATCCCAACGGACGCTTACTCTTGTGCGGCCATGTTCTCAGCCACCGGCTCGTAGGCCTAAAGAACAGCATGGAGCTGGGGGAGGGGCCACTGCCCCTCCATGTGAGCTATGCCATGGCTGGGCATAGGCTGAGGTCTTTGGTGTTGTGTCAGTGCCATGACCCTCCGCAAAGTGCCCAGCTGTATTCCGAGAGCTGAGAAAGAACAGGCATACCCTCATCCCTGCTGGGCTGTCCCTCTGCCGTGACCTTGGACCCGTCTGCTGTGGAAGAACAGAGCCTCACGGCCCGGAGCAGAGGGCTCCATGCCACCGAGCTAGCCGCTGCTCTCGCAGTTGGCTCGGAGCTGTCTAGACTGGAGAGACGGTTCCTTCTTACCCCCCACAACGATCGACCTGATGTTGATGCAGTGCTGATGTTTTCCTTTGGGTAGGGTAGCATGGTCAGTGAATAATGAACTGTCTGCTGTTTTCTAAAAGGCCGGCGAGGACAGTTCAGTCTGGGCTTTCAGGGTTAACATTTTCGTGTGGCACAGAACACTTTCGGTTCTTCCTCTTGCCCAGGAACATTCCTTCGTCCGAGATTCTGCATGAGCCCCCTGTATGAGATCCAGCTCCACGCTAGCTCAGCCCCTTGAGGTGAAATTGTAGAGCCCAACTGAATATTTCCTTGTTCTGAGGGGGGAAATAAAACCATCTCTACCCTTCCATCCGGCTGTTAAAAATGTGCGTTAGAATTTCCTTTAGAAGTCGGTCTCTACGGAGACACAAAGCTAATTTTACAATGGGCCCCTTTTTATAGTGTTACATGAAAGTTTCCCCATTAATATTAGCAAAAATAAATTCTCTAGCTACACGAGGGGGAAAGGAAGCTTAGTTATAAATTATATGGGCAGTCTGCCTGTAACTTTTTCATTCGATCACACCATGGAGAGCAGCAAGATTTATAATCGGTGTGGCATGGGTCTGTGGCCACCCATTTTAACTTCCTGAAGTCTTCTGGAATTGTGTCTTGTAGCTAAATTACATAACCTGACACCTTGCTGCTCGCAGCGGGGTCCCCTGAACCTGCAGCATCAGCACCGCGGGGAGCTCATGGGAGATGCAGGCTCTCAGGCCCTGCCCCAGACTTCCTCAATCTAAGAAGACCTTTGGGTGATTCATAGGCACGTTAAGTTGTCAGGAGCTCTGGTCTGGGCACTCGTACCGAACCTGCAGGGATATGGCCCAAGACGGGGACATTCGCATGACGCGCTCTACCCAAAAGCTGCTAATTAGCTTTAGCAGTTGTGTTACTGAAGACCGGTTTTCTTCCTGTCAAGTCCTTTTGTAGCTGTCCCTGACTTATCCAATCTTTTTAAAACCCCTTCAGTTTTCTAATGAAGCTTAATTGATTAGCTCTATTTGTGAAAAGCTCAGGCCCTAGTAAGTACACACTCCCACTGGGTACACAACTAAATAGTTTATGAGGTAATTCGTATTTTAATGTCTTTCCTAATGAGCCCTTTCAGTAATGAAATCCCCGGAGAAAACGCGTTGCTGGTTCACAGACGGTTCTGAGGGTTCTAGGGTAGGAGTGGGGGTGGGGACTTCAGCTTCCGGCTCCTGTGTAGGAAAGAGTTTCAGTTCTAATTGAGTCCATTTTATTCTCAAAAAACAAACAAACAAACCTAAAATAAGACTTGCTTACACCTTATTTTCTGAGCCCTATCTTCTCAATCATTTCCCATCTTAGAAGCAAGACTTCTTTATTCCTGGGTAGTTGGGGAAGTCCTTACTTCTGCCGTGAATTACTATGAGGGCTGCCAAACGGGTGTAATCGTATGTGAGCAGGAAGGACAGACGGAGAGGAAGCAAGAAAGGGGCCACACGCACATCCCCTCATGGGGTCCTGGTCGGTGACTCAGCGGACCTCCCTCCCTCCCTCCTTCCCTCCTTCCCTTCCTTCCTTCCCCCCTCCTTCCCTTCCTCCTTCCTTCCTTCCTTCCTTCCTTCCTTCCTTCCTTCCTTCCTTCCCCCCTCCTTCCTTCCTTCCTTCCTTCCTTCTTTCCTTCCTTCCTTACCCCCTCCTTCCCTTCCCCCCTCCCTCCCTCCCTCTCTCTCTCTCTCTCTCTCTCCCTTCCTTCTTTCTTTCTTTCTTTCTTTCTTTCTTTCTTTCTTTCTTTCTTTCTTTCTTTCTTTCTATGGTCTTTTATCATCTGTATTTTAAGTATTCTCAGCAGCAGCATTTCTATAATAATTTGTGAATACATCAATCACTCCTCATTAAGGCTGAGCCAAAAGGAATCCCATAATGAGAAAGCAGCGTGCAGAACTGCAGAGCGGCTCAGCACCCAGGTGGTTCTGTGCAGCGAGGCAGAGTTCTGCCCGAAACGAGTCACTCCGGATTCCCTGTAAGCCAGAAAGCAGTGTCCTGCAGGTCTGCTGGCCGCTGGCCGCAACCTGCCATGGGGAAGAGACTCACCTTCCTGCTTCCCAGGCCGAGCGTGCAGAAAATACGCGCTTGAGCCCTAATGTGAAGCTGGACACCCGGGCCAGGAGGACCGGCCCCAGTGTGTTTTCCCCCCCCAGTTTCTCCCTCTGATGCGGTTCAGACACTGCTGGGCTGGCCCGGCTGACGCGCTGCCCGTGGCCTGCCCTGTAAATGATGGAGAGGCTGAGCCTGACCCTACTTTGCAGACACAAAGATCAAAGCCCGCTAGCCTGTAATGGACGGCGAGAACAGCCTCTGTTTCCCAGTTTTGCCCTGTGGTTTGTTAGCAGCACCCCTCCTTGAGGGAGCAAGCTCGCTCAGCGGATATGAGAGGCCCCTCTAGAATCACTGTTCACACGTGGTGCGGTGTCTGTCCCCATAGGGAAAAAAGCCAGAACAGAATGACAGCGTCAATGAATGGATTCCAGTTGGGCCTGTGTCCATGCGCCTGGCTTCAGACTATGGTTTGTTACCTGATGGCATTGGATGAGCAGGATAAAAAATAATGACTTAATAGACCATGTTTTAATAACATGTCTGTAGGTCACTTGGAACAAGACAGTGAATAGCTGAAGTCTAGTGTTTTGTTTTCCTACAGACAAGGCCGGGGTTGCCTTCATGGAAGTCTATGCAAATCCAAACTTCTACAAGCCAAAGGTCCTGGTAAATCCCTAGGTCTATGGGCACCTTGGGTTTTTATGAATGAGGCAAGCAAACAGATATGTGGGGCTCCTTTAACATTCAGGTTATAAACTCTGTTTGTCATCATGAGAACAAACAGTGTCCAGGTAGGGAAAGATCTTCCCTCGAAGCCAGCCTTGGCAATCGCGAGGGCAGAGGCTGTCTTCTGAGTGTGACCCTGTGGCACTAAAGCGAAGGCATCCTAGCCAAGGAGGATGCTACCAGAGCTCAGTGCTGTGAAACAGGAGGGATCTGAGTTCCGGAGAAGCGTCTTCAAATGCCCTGAGTATCTGAAGGTTTTGTGGAAGCCACTTTGTGCTTGAGAAGTGAGACTTCATTATCTCACGGAACAAATGAAGCTAGAACTTGGCATTGGAACCGCCTGCTGAGCAAGGAAGCCTCTGCTCATGGAGACTAGACTCACTACGGCGTGCAGGCCAGGAGGGTAAGCCTGCCTGCGACCTCGCCTGAGACTAGGAGTTTAGAACACTTCGTAGACCTTGGCCCTCTGGCCAGTGAGTTTATACAGCTCTCGAGAGTCTTCCTGGAAAGGAACTGAATGAAAGAAGGGAAGAAAATCTCAATGCAGTTTTTCTTCTGGTGTCACAGCTGCTTTTGTGCAGGGACAGAGAAAGTAACCACAGAGCAGGTGGCTGTGTTTTGTTTTTGTTTTTTTTTTATTGTTTCATCTCACAGTGAGGATTTAATGCTCTTGAAAGTTGACCACATTTCTACTGAAGCTACCTTAAGCCAATGACAACTATCCTTGAGGAAGAAAATCAGGCTGGGGAGTTTGTGAGCAGAATCCAAGCCTGGCCTTGTAAGGCATCTATCTGCTCTAGGTCCTTATCCTTGGGTATTTCAGCACCTGTGAAAGCCAATGGCTCAATACAGAGCGGTAATTTCAGCAACCTCTTCGAACAGCATTCTGGGTGAGACAAGTCAGCTCTTTCCCGTTTACTTAGGAGTTAATTGGCATTTAAACTCAAATCTTCAGGCCAGTGATTTATTTTAATAATATGTTAGCCCCATGGCAGGCCCATGACTTCATGACTGCCAGAGTGGAGAAAGGGCACACCGCCCTGATGGATGTCTCAGTGCTGCGTGAGGCTGATTTATAAGGCGCTCTTCCGATCTGAGTCTCCCTTGCCTCCTCCACTTCAAGCCCTACCTGTCGGAGGGTCCATCTGCTTAAAGGGGCAGTTAAAAGAAATGGTTCGAACACAACTAATTTGGAGGAAATTATTCTTACACAAGAAATCATTGGATACTGCAAATTATGAGGCAGTTTGTTCACTGGCCAAATTCTATCAGTTTCCATCTGTTCATTATGTTGCCTTTATTAAAACAAAAGACCATAGATGCTGGTTTTAAATCAGTCTTTATTGTTTTGAGTTCTATCGAATGCCATCTGCATTTTATAGGTCTCATTATAACAATGTTCATAATGATGAAATCAGCTGATTTTTCAAGGCAATCTTCAAGGTTATTTTCTGTTTATTAGGTTGCTAGGGGCACCTAATACATCAGTATAAGTAGAAGAAATGTTAAATGCAGTTGCCAGATTTTTGTGCAAGATAAATAGTTTTACATGTCTCAGAAGTAGAATCCAATTGGCCAAGAAGTTGGCTAAGTTGAAATTTGACATCATTCTTGGCAACTAATTTTTTTTTTTAAATATGCACAATATTAAAAAGTATACTATATCTTTTCTAGATATGATATTAGACCCAAAATGTAACTTTTAATAATAAATCAGTATATGCAAGTGAGCGGTTATATTTCCTAACTGTTGGCTATAGCAATAGACAGCACTTCAACCGGAAATAAACACCTTTTTCTTTTTTGCCCTTCAAATTTTAAAAATGAGAATATATGTAGCGTACATATACTCTATGCCATAGAGCGCCAAAATATAACAAATACCTATGACCCCACTGCTCAGCCCAGAACTAGACACCAGTCCTCTCTAACTACCGGTGTGTTCTTCCATAGTCCATCTTTCTGCTTCCCCTTGGAAGTCACCACTATCCTGAAATTGGTGCTCATGATTTCTTAACATTTAAAAAATTGTTTTATAATGCATTTATGAGTTTTGGTTTTTTTTGTTGTTGTTGTTTAAATTTTTTTTTTAACTTTTTATTTATTCATTTTAGAGAGGAGAGAGAAAGGGAGAGAGAGAGACAGAGAGGGAGAGAGAGAGGAGAGAGAGACAGAGAAAGAGAAGGTGGGGAGGAGCTGGAAGCATCAACTCCCATATGTGCCTTGACCAGGCAAGCCCAGGGTTTTGAACCGGCGACCTCAGCATTTCCAGCTCAATGCTTTATCCACTGCACCACCACAGGTCAGGCGAGTTTTGTTTTTGTTTTTTAAAAACCCACAATATACTGTTTCATTTTGCTTGTTTTAAGCTTTGTATGAAGTAGCATCCTGTTTGGAGTTGTCTGGGCTTGCTTTTTCCATTCCACATTTCCGACAAGAAAACTCCTGAATTTCATTTTAAAGACTAGAATAGCTGCGTGTTAACCGTTTTAAACCATATCATCTATATCTGATGTACAAGAAAATAAGAAATATGTAGAAATACATTTTGAGCCTTAATGCGAGATATGTCATTCTTTCTTATTCGAGTTGGAAATGCTTATTATATTTTAATTAGTAAAAGATGATTAAAGCATATGAATTAAATCTCATTTTGATGTTTCTGCAATATGGTAATTAAACCCAGGGAAGATATATTTTCCGTGATACAGTTACACCTAATTAACATGTAATAATTATCAAATTAAATACTCATTTTAACGATGTAATTGAAGTGTCACGAGTTGAAATCTAATTTTTATGGAATGAATTTATCAGGTAATGAAATTTCAGCTTTCCACCAATTTTCAGGACTGTGCCAACACAGGCCTAATTGTCCCTATGGACTCTTTCAATTATCCATCTGGCGGCATACAGATCTCAAAACTTTTTAGGGGTAGAAATGGAATAGTTGATAATCTCATCAAGATTTAAATGCTATTCCCCTGGATGAAAGGTTTTGGTTTAGATTCTCTAGGCATCTCACAAATATCAAGGCAATTTTTTTCCCTTTCTCATTAGCCAGCGAAGGAAGCTGCTAGGTTGCTCTTAAGCCCAGGAAGCCTTAGGCAGTCCAAGCTGACTGAGCCGGGGCCAGTGGGGACGGGGTGGACACGAGACCCGTCCCTTCTCCTCTGTGTGTATGGATTCACTAGGACGCTTTTCTCAGCATTCTACAAAAGCCATGATGCTGTTTGAAGTGTTGCCATGATTATCATTTTGTGATCTTCTACTCAGTCATGGAGTTATCTGTGATCTGGAAGGATCTGGAAGGATCTAGTACCTTCCAGATAGAACTTGCCTCCTTTATGTGAAATTTCAGTATCTAATAAGTACATCTTATTTTTTTCTTTTCATTATTACTGTTGTAATCTTTTTTAAGTTTTTAAGTTTTTATTTTGGAATCATTTTAGACTTACAGAAAAGTTGCAAAAACAGTGCAGAGTGCCCCTGTACCCGTCGCCCAGCTCTTCATAACGTCAGCATCTTTTATAACCATAGTCGTGATCAAAACCAGGAAATTAACATGGGTGCAACGGCATCAGCAAACCTGCACACTTTATTCAGATTTCCCGTTTTCCCCACTTATGTGTAAATGTTTCCATTCCAGCACTCACTTATTCAGTTTCCGTATCTCCTTAGTCACATCATATCTTTGAGAGCTTCTCAGTCTTTTATGATCTTGACATTTTTAAACTATCAGTTATTTTATAACATGTCCCCCAATTTGGATTTGCCTGATGTTTTCTCAAGAGCATTGCAGTTATGCATGTGTTAGAGGAACACCCCAGAGGTGACATTGTGCTGTTTCTAGTGTCTCATGTCAGGGGTTACAAGATGAGGATAAACCTTACTGCTGGTGATGTTAACCTTGACTACTTGGTTAGGGTGACATCTGTGAGGTGTATTCACTGTCAAGTTCTTGTCTTTCCTTTTAAATTATATCTAGGGAGAATAATTTGAGACTAAGGTACACCCTATTTTTTTAAAAAAAATCTTTACATAGAAATCTGAACTTGTGAAATAAATACTGATGTAATTTCCTCCATTAGCAAAGGAATGCTTCACTTTTTCGAAGGATTCACCCCAGGATTTCATTGTAAGTAGCAATCTCAGTTCTAGCACACTTGAAATATAACTAGTCTAATAAATGCTGATGTTTATATAACTTTTTGAGGCAATGTCTATTACACTGTCTTCTTTTAAGATAACATGTCTTCTCTAATAATGCATGAATATATTCTCAACTCCTATACAGTTAGAGAAATAAGAATTTCTCATATCTGGCAGGTCACTGAAAGAAGAAACTAGAGCTTATCTTTCACTTTGTCCTATTCGAAAGGAATTTTATTTATTTATTGTCAGAAATAGTTAGAAGGTTAGGAAAAAAATATTTTTTGGTGGAAAATGTTTTAACAGATGCTGTTCTATAACATACTTAATGCCAAAGTAGATAGGCTGAGAGGATGTCCACTATGTGCCATGTGTATGATTACGCTTTCTGGAAAAGAATTTGTACCAAGCCCTGGGACAGCATTAGCATGGACGATGTCTATATCCTTCAGTTCCACCCAAAAGTATCTGTGCTAAGAAAATAATTGCAGACCTAGGCAGGGATTTCTGTTCAAAGATATTCACAGCAGCCTATTATAAAGAGTTGAGGGAGCAACTTGGGAAATTAGAAATAATATAAATGCCCAACAATAAGGAAGTACAATAAATAGAATGGGGTCCAACAATTAAAATCATGTCTTTCAACAATAAATAATGTTATAAGAAAATGCTCGGGTGATCACAATAATATATATGTTTTAAAAAAATAGAAATAGAACTATCTATATAATATGTCCCTAATCTCTCTCTTTCTCTCTCACTTACACACATACAGAAATGGTAGGAATACATCAGAAAGTTATCACTAGATGTTACAGTCGTATTATATGTAATTTCTTCTTTTATTTATTTATTAACTCTAGGCTTCTTCTATTGACATGAAAACTATTTTTTTGAGAAGTTAAAATTAGCAGTTATTCCACAGGTGTTCTGAAGGGAGATGGATTCTTTGAAACCTCTTTTCCAATTCTTTTCTCAACCTAGCATAGGTTACAACCTTCAAAGCTACTGAAAGAGCCCTGTCCAGATAGCTCAGTTGGTTAGAGCATTGTCCTGAAGCGCAGAGGTTGCTGGTTCGATCCCTGGTCAGGGCACATACAGAACAGATTGGTGTTCCTGCATATCTCTCCCTCTCTCTCTCTTTCTCTCTCTCCCCCTTCCTCTCTATCTAAAATCAATAAAAAATAATAAAAAAGAAACTAAAAAACATGCACTCTCTGAGTTTATCCTAAATATTTATGTGAATACATATGCACACACACAGACATTCAGATAGAGTCATAATGAACTGGTTGGTAAATAAAATGAAGTTTTTAATATTAGATCTGTATTTTGAAAAGAAAAAGAGCAATGTCTAGGTTTTCTGTGATTAACTTGCTAAGAGTAAATAGAAAATCTATGGGATCTACGAACTATAATATAAAATAAGAGAAGAGAAGCTTAACCCTACCAGGGGACACAGTTTTTCAGAAAGAAAAAGGTAGGGGGAGATGTTTTTTTCCTCTTATTCTTTTCAAAGTTAGTCTTTAAAAATGAACTTATTAAAAAACAAAACTAAGTCCCATCAAATTGCAGAAGGCGAAATATCTAGCTTTCATTTTTAATCAAACAGGCTAAATACTCATGTTTATGTGACTAAATGAAACTTTTGTGTGCAGCGTTCCACCACAGCTGCATGAATAGTGGCATTGTGGCAGGGTGAGGTCACTGCAGAAGGGAAAGTGAGGTAAGAACACAGCTGAGTCTACAGGCTTCTCTGCGGCAGAGTGCACCGGCTCTTTCTTAAAGCCACAGGGCTGCTGCGCTCACACCCCAGACTCAGTGTGCCTGCGCGGGCTGCAGCGCCAGCTCCCCTTGCCCGTGTGGGGTGACGCACCGGGGGGTCGTGAATGATTCAAGTGTTCCAGGAGAGAGCCGGAGGTACAAGGAGGAGCATGTGGCTAGGTCCACGGGCACGCGCCCTTTCTGTCACCTGCTCTCACAGGGAATGATCGTGCCTCCCGTCTCCTCGCTGCTCAGTCACAGGCCCAGGCAGGGTCGCTGCCTCACCTATGCTGTCCCACTGCGAGGTGTCTCCCTCCCAAGCCCCACAGGCTGACGTCCCCGAGCTGAGTCACCAGAAGACTGGGTGAAGACACATGTCGGTTCACATTCTACCTACAGGAATAAGTCGGGTGCCAAGAGCACGCTGGCAAGGAGCCCCCTGCCAAAACCATCTTTATTAGAGCCGTGAGAAGTTGGAAGAAACACTCCCCATTTTTTATTTTCCCAATGAGCTCTCCAAGCTTCTTACCTCCTGTCCTACAATGGAGAGGGATCCTTCATTCTCCACTTGGTATCAGGCAGCCTCCAGTTTAAATAATAAGATACTTTAAAGATCCGGACACCGGCCCTGGCCGGTTGGCTCAGCGGTAGAGCGTTGGCCTGGCATGCAGAAGTCCCGGGTTCGATTCCCGGCCAGGGCACACAGGAGAAGCGCCGATCTGCTTCTCCACCCCTCCCCCCCCTCCTTCCTCTCTGTCTCTCTCTTCCCCTCCCGCAGCCAAGGCTCCATTGGAGCAAAGATGGCCCGGGCGCTGGGGATGGCTCCTCGGCCTCTGCCCCAGGCGCTGGAGTGGCTCTGGTTGCAACAGAGCAACGCCCCGGAGGGGCAGAGCATTGCCCCCTGGTGGGCAGAGCGTCGCCCCCTGGTGGGCGTGCCGGGTGGATCCCGGTCGGGCGCATGAGGGAGTCTGACTGTCTCTTCCCGTTTCCGGTTTCAGAAAAATACAGGAAAAAAAAAAAAGATCCGGACACCATGCCTTTGCTTGTATCTGCCTCATAGGTGCCGCGATACCAAGAATAACACCAGCTTTTAAAAAGCAATCCAGGAAAACTGTCTCACCTGAGGTCTGACCTTATAAACCACCATTACATAAAAAGGCCAGCCCCCCCCCCTCCCCCCTAAACTGTAGGAATAGGTAAGATGGATTCTGCAAGTGGCCACATCTTGTGTAGATTACAGTTCAGGAGTCATTTTAGGGGAGAATGAAAGCTCACGGTTGACTTTGGTTATGTATTGGGAGGGTGGTCGGGGTTACATGACCCACGCCCTGGAGAAGTTTATAGCCCCACTAAGTGGGGGAGCAGGATGTTTAATAATGCAAAGCAGTTGGTGACCAATGTGCCACATGCATGCTATAAAGAGGAAGCATTATGGAAATTTGGGGGAAGAAAACGTGCTTCCGGGTTTGGGGACTTGGAGAGACGACCTGCTAGCAGGGGTCGTCAAACTTTTTATAAAAACCGCCCACTTTTGCAGTGCTGGTCAACCTGGTCCCTACCGTCCACTAGTGGGCGTTCCAGCTTTCATGATGGGCCAATCGCTGCGCTGTTTGGTTGCACGGTAGGGACCAGGTTGACCAGCACTGCAAAAGTGGGCGGGTTTTTATAAAAAGTTTGACGACCCCTGTAGGGAAGCAGGAAATGAACAGGTCATTGAAGGGGAAAAGCACTCTGGCCTCTTCAGTCGAGGATAATGGTATAAAGAGAGAGGTGGGGATGCCCTGTTAGTACTATAACAGCTGCTCAAGATAGAAACTCTCGAATAGATGAATCAAATGACAGGTGACAGGTCTGTGTCCAGGGATTGGTGATAGACTGATCTGTTGAGCTGAGGCCGATCCATGTGAGAGAGACGGGAGGTCCAGTTGGCAGGGCACACTGGGGGCGGGCCAGACGGTGGCGGCTCTGCAATGCCAGCCTGAGGGAATGGTCATTATCTCTGAGGCTGTAATGAGTCACTGAGGGTTATGCGTAAGGAGGGACACGATGAAATATTATTTTCGGAAGACGAATCTGGCAGAGATGTGCAAGAAGCACATATCAGCTAATAACAAGAAAAAAAAAAAAACCAGGCCCACTAAATTAGGAATATTACAAATTCCACTTTGGGCAGTGTTTCACGTAATTACACGATGAACTTGGCTCTTTTCTGCTGATGGCTACAGAACTCTCGTCCTGACAGCTGCTCACTGTGAAACAGAAGGAAATGAACGCTGCCCGCCAGTGACCCGGCCATCACTCAGGTAGCATCTCACTTCTGTCATCTCACGGGCTAGAGTGTCTTTCTGTATGTGGCATTCCAGAGATCTTCCGGTTCATTCATTCATTCATTCATTCATTTAGCAAACATTCAGTCAAACCTACTGGGCACTGGGCACCTTGGCAGTCCCTGGCAGCATAAAAAACATAAACACATCTGACTTCTCAAAGAACTTACATCTGCAGTAGAGCGTCAGCCCGGCCTGTGGAAGTCTTGGGTTTGATTCCCAGCCAGGGCACACAGAAGAAACACCTATCTGCTTCTCCACCCTCCCCCCTCTCCTTTCTCTCTATCTCTCTCTTTCTCTCCTGCAGTCAAGGCTCAATTGGAGCCAGGTTGGCCCAGGCGCTGAGGATGGCTCCATGGCCTCTGCCTCAGGCGCTAGAATGGCTCTGGCACTAACAGAACAACGTCCCAGATAGGCAGAGCATCGCCCCCTGGTGGGCATGCCGGGTGGATCCCAGTTGGGCGCATGTGGAAATCTGCCTCCTCCCTCTACTTCTCACTTCAGAAAAATACAAAAAGAAAAGAACTTGCATTTAATTGCTATAGATTCTTTTTGTACAGGGCATAGGGAGGTGCAGAAGCCCAGAAGTTATAGCGTATCTAGTACCACTGTGTGCAAACCCCTTTTACCTTGAGCCATGCATCTGCCTGTTGGTAAGCACTTACTGGTCTTGCACGTGGTCAGTTACCCTATGACACTGCACATAAGATGTGAGATAGAATGGCAGGTCATGGGCACAGGACAGGCTTGCACCTTCTTTTCTGTTAATAAAACTGAACTGCGCCTCGGTAGCCCTGTGTTTCAGTGGGATGGAGACCTGCTTATTTGGCACTTAGAAAGAATTCTTTTCCAGAAATTTTAATTTAGAACCCAAACTTTGCTAACCGCATGACTGCCCCCTCCCCCGTGTTCTCCACCATGGCTTCTCCTCAAGCACCGTGTTGGTTATTAGTATTGGCCACAGCCGTACACTTTGAACTTGGCAAGAGCCCTAACTGATGTTCAGAGATGTTTGTTGGGAGTTGACAGCAGTTTTCAGAGAGAGAGAGAGGTCAACTGACTTTCCTTGCATTATGTTTAAATTGCTGGTTGCAAGAATTCAATACACAGTTTTATAGATAATTGGTTCAGGCACTTAGCTTTCTAAGATTGTATAATCAATTGTTAAGAAATGAATTTTGACAGTCTGCAATAAGTTGTTTACAGGTACCATGTTAAACACAGTTAATACCCATCACATTGCATTATTGCCAGTTATCAGTTAGCCATGCTAATTTTTTTTAGCATACCGCTATTTAATGTTTTCCTTAAGCCAGGCACTGTTCTAAATACTTTTTAGCTATTAGCACACTAAAATGGTTACAACAATCTTACGGGATATTTTAACACCATGTTTGTTTTATAGAGGAGGAAACTGAGGCACAGAAAGGGGAAACAGCTTACGTAAAAGCCCACAGCTAAATAAGTAGCAGAACTGACGTTAAACCCAGGAGTTTTATTGCTAGCGCTCATGCCTGCGTCTGCTACGTCATCATCACAAGCATAGGCAGCAGTACGGGGTCAGGAACGTACAGAGCAGGGGTCCCCAAACTACGGCCCGTGGGCCGGCCGCATGCGGCCTCCTGAGGCCATTTATCCAGCCCCCGCCGCATTTCTGGAAGGGGCACTTCTTTCATTGGTGGTCAGTGAGAGGAGCATAGTTCTCATTGAAATACTGGTCAGTTTGTTGATTTAAATTTACTTGTTCTGCCCTGGCCGGTTGGCTCAGCGGTAGAGCGTCGGCCTAGTGTGCGGAGGACCCGGGTTCGATTCCCGGCCAGGGCACATAGGAGAAGCGCCCACTTGCTTCTCCACCCCTCCGCCGCGCCTTCCTCTCTGTCTCTCTCTTCCCCTCCCGCAGCCAAGGCTCCATTGGAGCAAAGATGGCCCGGGCGCTGGGGATGGCTCTGTGGCCTCTGCCCCAGGCGCTAGAGTGGCTCTGGTCGCAACATGGCGACGCCCAGGATGGGCAGAGCATCGCCCCCTGGTGGGCAGAGCATCGCCCCTGGTGGGCGTGCCGGGTAGATCCCGGTCGGGCGCATGCGGGAGTCTGTCTGACTGTCTCTCCCCATTTCCAGCTTCAAAAAAAAAATACAAAAAAAAAAAAAAAATTTACTTGTTCTTTATTTTAAATATTGTATTTGTTCCCGTTTTGTTTTTTTACTTTAAAATAAGATATGTGCAGTGTGCATAGGGATTTGTTCATAGTTTTTTTATAGTCCGGCCCTCCAACGGTCTGAGGGACAGTGAACTGGCCCCCTGTGTAAAAAGTTTGGGGACCCCTGGTACAGAGGATAGTGGCAGTAGTGGGGGTCAGTGGCGGTGGTAGTACTAGAAGGAGGAGTGTGGTAGGTGTAGGGTTACAGTAGCATTAGCATGGTAACAGCAGCAGCAGCAACAGTAGCTGTTGTGGCAGCATCGCTGGGGTCCTGTAGCACTGCAGCGCTGGGAGCAGCAGCAGGGATAGCAGTAGTTGTCGTCCTGGGGTTGGTGGAGCGCGTCGTTGCAGCATTAGTGGTAGTAGCAGCAGTAGCAGTCATCGCTGTGCTGCCGTCCCTGTCAGAAATGAAGATATTGAGGCTTAAGAGAGGCCTAATAGCTAGTCAGTGTCAGCACAGGACCCGTGCCCACGCGTACTTGAGTCCTTCGCTAGCGCTCAGGATGAACACAAGAAAAGAGCTGTTTCTGTGGCCCTAGGAGTCGCAGCGGAGGTGCGGAGGTGCCAACGATAGCATGGCCATTGGTTTGGCGAGACCGCCTCAACTTCTGTGAGGCTTGAATGGTTTTGTTGTGGTTGTTATCCTTGGTTGAATCTGTCATGTTCAAGCTACCAGTTTGCTGGGGTGTAGCTGCGGAGTGTGAGGGCCGGTCTGTGAAGAGAAGGGAAAAGCTAGTCAACTTAGTTGTGACTGAACTAACTTGTCAGCTCAGGGAGACAGATCAACCCAGTAGCCTCCTGGAGACACCCCTGGGGTCTGAGCCACTGTCTGTAGGTGACTGAGTCAGGCCCCTGTGAAACCCTGCCCCCCCACGACCCCCCCCCTCCTGCCCTGCCACTTAGAGCAGTAAAGACTGATTAAACATGTTTACATGTACTTTGAAAATGGTTCTTTCAGGAAATGTGTGGTTCTTTAAAGTCATTTTAAAACCTGAGATTTTACTTTAGTTTATTTATATTCTAGCCAAAAAGAGCCCAAAGTTGAGCACGAAGTCCCATGATATATGGCGTCCTCCAGGAGGATTGTCAGAACTGTTTTATATAGTTTTACTCTATCAATATAGCCTTTCACAGTTCCTAATTAGTTTTGTTGGTTGACTTACAGAAAAGTGTATTTAAAGTGAGACGTCAGTAATTCCAGCGAGCATTAATGAAAAGCACACACTGTCAGGAGGCCAGCGGAAGAGCCGTCGGCTCGGCCCCGAGCACCCCTCCTTTCTCCTGGGGCTGTTTCAGTCAACCGCTTCTCTCGCAGGAAAGACTGCCGGAGAAACTTCTGAAGATTACTCAGACCATGGACACATGTATTTGTGTGTGAGTGCACACGCACAGGCACACACACAATTTTTTTTTTCTTCCTTAAAACAAGCTTGACAATAAATAAAGATTAATTGAGTTTGTGGAATATCTACCCAGGATACTTCTGTTAACACATATATGCCACGAAGATTGTATTGGGAGATGCAGCTGAGTTTGGGCAAGTGTATACTGTTATCTTGCCAGGTAGAAAGAAAATCCCTCCAAAAGAAAGAGAAGAAGCAATAAAATGTCAATTTACCCAATTTTGACATTTGCTTTTGCCGGACATGTACAGTCTGACTTTGGTTATTTATACTTACATGGGATTTCTTAGAATAATGTATTTGAAGAATGCTGTCTCCGACTTTCAATAGCCGGAGCCGATAGGCAGTATACTTCTGTGGTTCTTACAGTAGATATGTGCCTTCCTGCAGAAATTAGAGATGCATAATTAGACTTTAACAATGTATCACATTTATGCAGAACAAACTGTATTCTTTAAGTGAGGGCTTAATTTTCTTTATTTCCTGCAGAGTTTACCCAGTAGAGCACTGGCTGCCAGCATTTCTAGCTAAGTAAGTTTGTTTCAAACCCATTTCCATTCATTGGTGCTCAGGATGGGTGGAGAGCTCACTTGCATTCAGATAGAGAATACCGAACCGGGAGGGGGGGTCATGTGTCGTCACCCCAGCTTGTCTCCGCTCCTGCAGCTCCGGCAGTGGGAACGGTTCAGAATGTAGATACCACGCCACCTTTCAGAGTGCATGACGCGCTCAGGTTTGTGTTTGTCTGTGGTATGCCACGATTGTTTATTATGTGGGAGAAGCGGAAGGCTTGCCAATCCACATCACTGATGCGAGTTTGGCTAATGACATCAGCAGCAAGCTAGAATCGAGCTCCTAACCGCATACGAATAGTTTCAGGCTGCTGGTTGTGCCATGATGTCAACTCTGTTGCCCCTCTTCATTAGCTGATGTGCTTTTCAGGATGGATGCCAAGAGAAAGAATTTGGTTTTGTTTCCTTAACGCACAAAACATGTCTTGAACAATAGAAATACTTCTCTATCAACAGTTTTCCGCCTTTTTGATTTCCCAACTCTGTTAATTACACCCTCTGAGTCTGTATTTCCAGGTCTTTATTAGAACACAACATTACCTACAGGAGAGTTGATTCCTAAATCAGATTGGGTTTCCACACACACCTCTCTCTCCTCTCCCTGGCGACTCCGTTGGCATCTGCCAGTGGCAGCAAAGCCAGACCAACTGAATTATTCTGCACCTCTGCGCATTACTGCAGGTTAAGACAGCAGCCTAACCAGCGCTGAGAGATGTTTACAAGGTCCTATTAATGATACCACCTTGAAGATCCGAAGGAGTGATTCAGACCTGCCGAAGGGTTTGCTTTCACCAGTGCTGCCTCTGCGTGTTTGTGTTCATCTGATGGGCAGTCTTGCCACGACTTATGTAGGGCACGTATTATCATTTGTGGCTGTCTCTTTGTGAATCAGCATTTACCTTGTCGGTAGACTGTTTGGCCATGTGCAACCAAACTATTTATTAAAAAGCATTTCACTCCAAAATGGAACATGGACTTATGAATAAGGTGCTCATTTGGGGGCAGACCCATGTCTAAAGACAAGAAAAAGTGATTAAAAAAAATAATAGATTGTTTTTTGAAAAGAAGAAAGAAGCAAAACTGACATACGACTAGCTTCCATATTAATACCTCTGTGAGCCTACACAGCCATTTTCTTGGCACAGAAACAAATACAAATGAAATTGTTGCTGAATATGTAAGAGAGAAATTTAATTAGGTGTAATAATAGTACTCTTCATTTTCAAAGCTCTTTGCAAATGCTAACAAATTAATCTTCCCTAATATTTCCGAGTAGCAGGAATGTATAGTCTCCCTGTGCTTAGAATAGATGACATACAGGATGCTCACCTCACAGGAAGACCCTTAGAGACCCTGTCTTTGTCCACATCTTCCTGCTTCCCCCACATTACACCAAAGCCAACATGGTCACGTGGGGAGCTGTGACACGGCACATGGAACGGCGTAAGATGGACAGAGTTAGAAAGAGAGACAAAAGAAATGGATTCTAATACCCATAAATTCAAAGTACATCCTGGTATGTATGCCTGACGATCTCAAGTTCAAGAGGAGAAAAAAATTAAGATGAAAAGAAACATATGTCCACATAACGTTGTTTAGCGAGGTTTGAAATGGTCTCCCTGGAGCAGGGGAAAGCGTGGATGAGACTATGGAGGGGCTTCCACATTGGCTGTTCAGCAGTGGAGAGCCCTCAGGCAGGCTCTTAACTGCTCTGCACCCCACTCACCTCGCCTGGGAAATCGTGAGTGTGGGACAAGATCTCTACGGCCCCTCTTGTCCTCAGAGTCACTGGGCTCCGCTCAAGGCACATGGCGAGTCAGCAGGCACATCCCCATTCTTCAGTTCTTCAGGGGGGTCTCAGCAGAATGTACTTTGAGCGGGTACCTCGTTAGCTGCTGACAGGGGGCCGTGGTATAAATCGCCACATGGTATATGGATCTAATTAAATTTAAACTCAATCCTTAATTAAAGATCTCTCTCTCTCTTATGGTATTATACTAATATCACAAATGCAAATAAGGTACGGGCTTTTCAGCTGGAGAAAGTCTGATAGTTAACATTTTGTAAGTCTGGGAGAGAGTTCATATCTTTTCCTATATATTGCCACTTTAAACATGTGAGGTGTGTGTGTGTGTGTGTGTGTGTGTGTGTGTGTGTATTTTATCTTATGAAAATATTTGTGTGTGGAGTAAGGTTAATTTCTTTTAGTTCGAGAATAATCTGTTCAGGAAAATAAGCCAATTACATGTGCCAAGACTTGTGAAATTTTTGATGATTCCTTGAGTAATTAAATTTTTAAAAATACATAGTATGATTCTGGTTGGTTTTGGAAGCAGAATAATTAATTTTTAGAAATGAATTTGTGACAAAGATAAAATAGTGTGACCCTACATAAAAGATACTACCTATTATCATTTTTGTGTGTTATAGGTATGCACCCAGTAAGTTGCTCCAGACCGCATGGAGCATTAGGGGTAATCTAAGTGAGGCCCAGCCACGTGGTCTCAGAGCTGTGAACCCAGCATCACCCGTAGTTGTTTCTCTCCCAGATGTGTCTGAATGCAATCTGTGGAGCACTGAACACACTTGGGCACTTAATAAAGAAGACATTCTTTTAAAAAGATAAAATAGCATGAAACATGGGAACCTAAACTATAACATTACTGGTTGAGGGCAAAACTGACCTTATTCTTAAACTTCTTGAGGAAGAAAGTTTGTAGTGAGGAAAAAAGTAACCCTGCCAGCCACGTCATTTATATTAAAGCTTTATAGATTTCCCTAAATATCCATGCAGAATTGCAATCATGCAATCCAAATTTATTGGTATTTTTTAAACTTGGTTGCCACATTTGGTATAAACTATTATTTTGATTGTCAGTGCGGGCTGGTTAACTTAAACACCTCCCATTTCACAGAAAACCTTTAGATAATTTGCAATTATTTTACAAAAACAAATTTTGTATGAATAGAATTTTACAGATGTAGATGTCAAAATGATGTGCTCAAATTTTCAGGTCACATAGATGAACTCACTTGTAATGTTGAGAGTTCTCAATACATTGTGTTTGGTGGTTTAAATTTTCTGGAAAACATCTATTCACTATTTATTTGTTATGGTTGTTGACAAGGACTTGAAATTATATACACATTAAATGCAAATGTCCCATTGAAACAACTAATGCTACAGAACTTAAAGCAAAATAATGATGTGACATAATGTCAGTGACTGTTTTATTGATAACTGTTTTATATTTCTGTATCACTGTGCATCCAGAATTGAGGACCTTCTGTGCCTTGAAACTTCCCTCCTAATCAACACAAAAGAAAAAAAAAAGTGGTAATCCTAAGTATACTTTTCTTCCCTTAAACGAAGTAGTTATCTGTTCTGAACTTCTACTCAACCATTTCCTTTTCTTTTTGAGACTCTCAGATGACCTGGACACAGTATGAAACTGAGACAGTACATTTTTGTTCGTTCGTCTATTTCCTCCTACAGTTTTAGTGTTCCATTTTGCGTTAGAGCTAAGAGACGTCATAAACCCGTTAGAGATGCTTGGCTGTAATCACTAATTAGTATAAATACAGAGTCCCAGAGGATCTTATTTATAAAAGCGTTCACCATAAATGTGGGGCTTGTTTGTGGCCTTCTCAGAGTTTACCCGGAGAAGGCACAGGTTGTCAGGGGCTACAAACAGAGTGGGAATTGTAACAGAAAGAGTCCTCACTTTGCTTGTGTGTCTTCATCAACCCGAGCTTCCACACCAGAAATTCCCTTTTTGGTCCTGTGAGCTTTTCCCGATGATCTCTTCTGCTCTTTAATACAAAAACATACTTGTTCTCACAGCCATGAAAATCCTTGACGTGGAACTCGGCATCCTTTGTGCTTAGTTGACAGGCGCTCAAGTTCTGAGATGTGTCTGCGTTATATGGACAGATCTGCTCCATGGGGGAGTGCAGTGAGAGCTACTTCCAAAGGAGGGCTCTTTTCTTTCTAGAATTTGCTTTTCAAGACAGGCTGTTATTTCTTAACAGCTTGGGATGGGGAGAAAATTTTAGTTTTCAGTAATACGAGAATCTTGGGCTTGTTGCTTTAATATTGTCAAACCTGTGACGTTTCCCGTGCAGTTAAACACCCTCTGCCTCCATTCCTCCATTATCCTACAACGCTTGAACTTTGAAAAGCTGGTCCTGTTCTAAGGTACCACTTTCCCCCAGAGCCTGGCCGCTCCACAGCACAAGCCTGAAAATATTTATAAGAAGGGCCCTTGAATATAGTTTCAGTGGATTCTCAGTATTCCTATAAATTATTCTGCTTTTATTCTGGGGTTTTGGTAATTAATAATGAACTTTTTTTAAATTGAATTTACTGGGGTGGCATTGGTTAATATAATTATATGGGTTTCAGGTGCCCAATTCTACAACACATCTCTGTACTCTGTATTGTGGATAACAGACATTTTTATTAGAAATGATTTCCTGAAGTTTTTTCTTATTTATAAGTGAATGATATAATTATTTTACTTGGCAAGGGTAGTATCGAAATACAATTCATAGTGCTAAAGATGTGTCCTTCAGTGTCCATTCAATGGACATAGAACCATTTTTCTAAATGACTTGCATTTACCCCTAAGTTTACTAATATTTTCTTATGTCATGCATTGTTTTAAAAGATTCCAACCAGCCTGACTGGTAGTGGTGTAGTGGATAGAGTATCGACCTAGGACACTGAGGACCAAGATTTGAAATTCCAGGTCGCCAGCTTGAGCACAGGCTCTCCAGTTTGAGTATGGAGTTGCTGGCTTAAGTGTGGGATCATAGACATGATGCCATGGTTGTTAGCTTGAGCCCAACTATTGCTGGCTTGAAGCCCAAAGTCACTGGCTTGAGCAAAGGGTCACTGACTCTGCCAGAGCCCTCAATCAAGGCCCTTATGAGAAGCAATCAGTGAACAATGAAAGTGACACAGCAATGACTTGGTGCTTCTCAACTCTCTCCCTTGGAAAAAAAAATCTTTTATTCCAACAAAACTATAAATAAGATGCTGTTAACATTATAAGAAATTCCACAATGTTACACACAAGCGAGAGCAGAAAAACAGGGAAGGTCCTGATGAACTTTTAAGAAAATTGACCTAGAAGTTTACGCTTTTTGTCTACCATTAGTCAGTTGGGTTTTGGATGGCAAATACAACACTTTGCCAAGCTGTAAAATTCATGATGTTTAAGAGAAAGATCAAAACTAAAACGAGAGGGTTTATATGTATAAATATTAGCTTAGTGCAAATATTCCTTTTGGATGGTCTTGACCGTTTGATTCCAGTGTGTTAAAAGAAAGTCTGAGCTATAATTTATTTGTTTTCTATTTTCAGAGTATGCTTTTCCACTTTTTAAAACTCTTTGCCAATATTACTTATTGGTAATGCTGCAGTTTTCCTTAGAAATAAATGTTTCTCTCAATGGATAGACTATGAGATTTTTAAACTTATTTTACATGTTTTAAGAAATAACTGAGGATTTCTTTGATTATTTTTCCTAGTGTCTAGGTGTAAGTGTTGATAGTAACTTCTGTTTCTATTGTCGATAATTTATTTCTGAGGATAATGAGATTTAGAAGGGTCACGTACACTCTGTTGATGTCACACAAATCATCTTTAGTCACTTCAGTGTCTTATCTGACCAAACACAATTTTGCCTTCACATAGTCATTCAAAGATGTGTCTATTATGAAGTTTATAGTCAAATTCTCCACTTATTATAGCCATGAAAAATCTAAAATATTGGTTATTAAAATAGTGAGAGGGATGAGTTGATTATTTCACTGTTAATTACGTGAGTGATGTTTTCATTATTTTGAATTATAAAATATTTGAAAGGGTCCCAAAACAGATTTATTATGAATTAGCCTTTGGCTGTTTTATCGGTGGTAGTCACTTGTGTCATGATAGAAACTGTAAAGAGTGGAGACAACTGTGGATGTGTTTACATTACCCAACTGGTCTCATTTTCTTGAACACAATCTGAGTTTGTTTGTTTTTTTATTAAAGGTCAGGAATATAAGACTGTGTTTACCCTTTTACAAATCCAGCACTTTAAAAGAAGAGAATTTTTATGCAAGATTATTATTATTATTTTTTTACCAACATTTCATTGAAAGCAACACGAATGCATTTCAGATGTGCAGTTAAAAATATATTTAACCATGGTTTCTTCCTTTGGTAGTCGACTCTCAACTAGACCAGATGCCACAAAATCACGTTTGCCCTCGCCATGTCTTTGTGTAGACATTTATATTTGTGTCTCCCGTGGGGCCCTGGCATGAGTCGACAGGGAAGGAGGAAGAAACAAAAACAATAGCAACCAGAAAAAAAGCCAGTCGGCACGAGCAATCAAAAGGGAGGAAAATATTGGTTAAGACGCGAATGGCTTAAGCAGAAACTGTTTCTCGTAAATTGCACTGGATCTCAAACCTAGCGGTATTTATGGTGGGCGTGCTCGCAGTAAGGTGCCGCTAGAGAGTAAATAAGGTAAGAGATACAGCATGTTGCCCACTAGGGCCACCACCCTGCTGTAGGCTCTCTCTCCGCTCAGTGGTGGCAGATTGCTGTGTGCAGGTCCGTTTGAGAATGAACTGGTAGTCCTCACTGACTTTAATCACAGTTTTCTTTGGGTGGCACAGCGGGAAAAAGCAAGGACTTTAAAATCAGACTAAGGTGAGTTTAACACCTTCAATGAGTTACTTAGGCCTGGAGCTCCAGTGTTCCAGAGTGTAAACTGGAAGTCCTAATACACACTAAATAAAGAAATACATGCGATAATATTTGTAGGTTCATTAGCACATGCCTAGTGCATAATAAGAACGCAAATATTATTAGTTGAGCTACTACACTCAATTTCTGTATGTTATTATAAACCATCTCTTTAAAGTGACTTCAAAAACCATTTGGCTAAATAAATGAGAAATTAAACACGGTCTAATGAAAAGAAGAAAAAGCGACGCTTCGCAGCCAGGATTTTTGTTGTTTTCTCACTTGGTTTTCGGTAAGGGGTTTAAAGAGATCACTCGAACCCTCTCTAATGGCTGTCTCGCTTCCTCTGCAAAGCTCAGAAGTTGAATTGTCTAGCATGGCTAACATCTGAGAAAAGAGGAGTGGGAACGTTCAAGTGGAGACCTAGGAAGGGCTTTCAAGGGTACCTACGCCTTAAATCAGAGCAAGGGAGACCCTCCGTCAGGCTTCAGGTCAGCCAGACATCAGAAACTTTCTAGACTTTTCGGTCTCTTCACCTATTAGGTTCCACTGGCAAAGGGCGGGGCAACCATGCCTCCTCACCAATGAAAGGTTTCATTGACACGCTAGCTCTGAGACAGGGTGATGATCATGCTTTAAATCTCTATGAGGTATGCAGAAAATACGAGTCATTTGTGCACCAGTTTAAACACAGAGCTTGAACACTATTTCTGGACTGAAGTCTAGTTCTGCTTCTTTTGTTTGTGTGTTTGTTGTAACAAAGAGTAATGCACACTTGGTTTTAAACTGCATGCGGGGAGAAACATTCTGGAAGGGCAGCTGCCTGGGACCCTAGGTTTTGTCTTCACTTCAGGACTTAATTTTTATAAAATTAAAATGACTTAACTCAGGATTTATGTACCCAAGTAACTTAGCCCATTTTTAAATTCTTCCTCCCCCTCATATATGAATTTTTAATTTATTTTCATTGTGATTATGTGAACCAGTCTTAGCTGTAAGCAGTATGTCACTGAGAAGTCACAGAGCATGAGAGACAGAGAACAGGAATTCAGAGGTGGATTGGCCAGGCTCTCTTTGATTGCTGTATTCATACCCTTATTTTCTTTGTTTGAGCTTTGCTCTGTCCTCGGGAATCTTCCTTATTAGTCAATATCGCAACAACCCTGGGTTCATTTTGAACTTGGCAGTGGTTCTGTCTAGAGATGTTGCAAAATAACCATTCAGTTCAGCATGGCCCTAAAGACTGGATTTCCCAGTGGGATCAGGACAGACATGGCACAGACTGATGAGCGTCTCTGACCTTTAACCCCGGGGTGAGGGGAGAGGCACACTGAGAATGGGCAAACACCCTTTGCACCACCCTGAACTGTATGTATCTCTGTGGCTTTTTCCATGGAAAAGGAAGTTACTTTCAAAATGATGAAACTGCAAAGCATCTACACTGTCCAGCTCCTGCTTCAGTGCTTCCAATGAGAGGACAGAGGCAAACGTGTTGCCTAAAGTCTCTTCAACCGACAGCAGCTCCCTAAAGATCAATCCTTTTATGACCCGTCTAAAATTTAATCTCTACTTAAGGGATTTTGCATCCATTCAGGTAGGCTACAAATACATTAAAGTTTAATCTCATTGTCAAAAGAGAAAAAATTTGAAGAAAGATCCTTTAGGTAAAACTCTCCAATATCTATCCTTAAAGTATTTGAGAGTTGGTCAATTGAAAAAGATCCTCATAAGCATAAAAAAAAAGTAATACTCTCTCCTTTTTGCAATCTTGGGATTTTGCACATAGTAGATTTATTTGGTAAAAATGTAGAATTAAGTTTGAGTTGGCTCCGTTGTGTGGAGGAGTGGGGTTGGGAGGAAGAGTTTGAGGGGCACATTCTGGAATTGGGGGGGGCACGAAGTTTTCTTGTGGGAGGGAAGCACACTTCTTCCCTGTCCTCAGAAAGGAAGGACGAAAAGTTAGCAAATAAAGATTCTTGAGGGAAGTAAGAGGTTGTGGAGATGGAGAAGTTTAAAGAAGCTGACCGGTGTCAGTTGGAAGCACTCAATATCCCATGCGTTAGTCCCCCCAGAATGGGTAAAGAACTTAAAAACCATTGCATGAAGAGGAGTAAAGGAATCCCAACATCGAATCTGAGTTGTAGCAATGACCTTCAGTATTTGAAAATCTGCAGTGTGGGAACGGAGTTAGAGTTGCAGGAAGACAGATCTTACCTCAGGGTGAAACAGGTTGCTGTATAGTCAGTGAATTCTGCAGACCAGAGGGTAAAATGGAAACCTTCTGAGGATACTGTGTGTCTGTTTAGGGGAGAGGGATTCCTTCATAAAATCTCTAGTTTTAGTTCTTCTATGAATAAGTTTAAGTTTTAAGCAGTCACTTTTGGACAAGGGTCAGGAGAATCCTACAAACACTGAAATTTGGTTCTGAGCTCCAATCTAGTTCCATCATTTATGACATCACACAGAGAAATTCCTCCCACCCAGATGAGCTAATCATGCTGGCCGGCGTCTCAGAGGGAGACCGTTTCAACCAGTTGATAAGATCTGAGTTGAGAAGCTCTCCCCCAGGCTGGACTTCCATCAGCCTCACGGGCGAAGCAAGACCTCTCCTCCAGACCGTTCAGAAGACCCCGCCTCTCAATAAGTGCTGACCTCTACCCATAAGTGCTTGGTTGTAAATTCAGTTCTCTGGTCGTCTAAAACACACACACATCTATCCTTGATCTCAACCATGAAGGAGTTAGGAAAGTAGTAAAAAAAAAAAAAAAAAAAAGAAAAGGCATTTATCTTCTTCTTTCTTTTCTTTTACTGAAACTCAGTCGGATGAATTAGTCCTGTTTTGACCAGGCCAGCAGCCGTAGCCTCATTCTGTGGGCACCTTGGTGGCTGACAGACCTCCCATGCATGTAAACGCCATGCTCTGGAGTCTGAGTGCACCTGTCCTGTACCGTTACGGAATAACTAACTATACACGCAAGTGCATGATGCAGTTGGGCTTGGAAGAGAACTAACTCCTTATTAAGGAGGGCTTGGGAAGGTTCCTTGGACACTGAAATGTAATTTCTTGGACCCCATGGAGACAACTGGAGTCTAATCATAGCCAAAAAGGAGAGGTCCATTATATGGTTCATTAAGGCAATCGGGAAGCTGGAAATTGGCATCATCAGGTTTAGAATATGAATAGGATCACCGGAACAGTCTTCCAGCTTTAAAATCAAGCATCTTCATTACCACAAAAGAGGGGCATTATTGCCAGTGGTGAGATTAGGCCAGACATTGACAGTAGGGCCATGGTTTTGTACAGTTGTGCTTAGAGCGAGCTCTCGCTGGCCTGGGACAGGTGGACG
The DNA here is from genome assembly GCF_036850765.1 of Saccopteryx bilineata. Classification (NCBI taxonomy): domain Eukaryota; kingdom Metazoa; phylum Chordata; class Mammalia; order Chiroptera; family Emballonuridae; genus Saccopteryx; species Saccopteryx bilineata. The sequence goes on from NC_089496.1 coordinate 46,083,535, forward strand.
TGAGCTCAGACTGCAGCAGGGCTCCCGCAACAACCTCTCCCAACCACCTTATTTGGGGCCTCGGATGGGAAATTTTGTAAAGGAGGGGCGAGTTGTGAAACAGTGAGCTGTGAGAGAGGGGACCTGGTGAAGAGAAGGGGAGGGGAACAGAGTAACTATGATGAGGGTTCAAGCTGCCACTTGGTTGGCAGTCTTGCCGGGGAGAGCAGAACTGTGGCCACTTAGAGGCACAAGCCCTTGCTCCGCTCTCTGGGGCAGCTATGGAGACCCTGTGTCTGGTGTCCTAGGGCACCTGCTTCTAGTTGCTGGCGAAGTTAATCCCACCACCAAAGTCGGGAGTAGGGAAAGAGAAGCAACAGACCCCAGAGCATTTGCACGTCCTCTTTCAGTCCTGCCCAGGGCCTCTCCATTAGCCCACCTTCATGAATGAAGTACAAGAGGGAATCGGGTGTCGAGCATTTTGTTGGGGATTTTAGATCTTTCATTATGATCATTTTCTTTTTCCATTCATAAGTTTACTTACTGTTTTGGTTTCCATAACCAGAAAAGTGTCTAAGAAAAAGGAGAGAAACCCCAGTGTTTGTGAAAACAGTCACATCGATGATGATACTATGAGTTGATAATCTACTGATTTTTTTCCTTTTTTTTTTGGCCAGTGGGCAAAATGTAGGCAGGCTTTAAACTTTGAGTTGCAACATCAGCAGTACTTTTTTTCTTTCTCCCACTAACTGGGATGTTTCCTCTTACATTAGAAAAGGAAAAAAAAATTATGCATAATTTACATCCCTGTGACTATCCAGTAACTACCAATTTATACTCAATTCCTTCACCTTTCTCACCCAGCCCCTCAATCCCCGCCCCCATCTGCCAATCATCCAAATGTTCACTTTATCTATGAGTCTGTTTGTTTGGTTTGTTCATTTATTTTGTTTTTTAAATTCAATTGTTGATAGGTAGTTATTTATTGCCATTTTACTCTTCATATTTTTGAACAACAACTCCTCCTCCTCCTTCTTCTTCTTCTTCTTCTTCTTCTTCTTCTTCTTCTTCTTCTTCTTCTTCTTCTTCTTCTTCAAGACCCTTTAACACTTCATGTCATCCTGGTTTGGTGGTGATGAACTCCTTTAGCTTTGCTGGGCAATATTGTAATAACTACATACGGTGTCAGATAGGTATGAGATTTATCGGGATAATCACTTATTAAGTTATATAATGTCTAATCACTGGATTGTACATCTATAGCTAATATAATGTTGTATGCCAACCGTAATTGAAAAAAATATATATTTAAAGCCAAAAACTAAAAAAATAAAATATATAAAAGTAAGAATTTTAAGAAAACATTATGGAATAGTAGCAGGGCCAAAAAGAAGAGCTTTGTTACGAATTAGTTTCTCTTTATGAATGAATTACCCTCCTCTCTGCCTGACTTTTCGTCTTTGCGCTGAGAGGGCATTCGGATGCACTGATCTCGGAGGCCCCAGTGGTTCTGTAAGCAGAAGGAAGAGGTGGCTCTTTCTGTGCGGGGGGGGGGGGGGAGGACACGGAGCTTCAGAGTCTGTATTCACACCCCCACGTGTGTTCAAGGGAGATACGCAGTCCGTGAGTGTTGACTTACCCAGGGAGCCCATCTTGGGGACGCTACTCACAAGTGAGCCTTGGCAAGTCCTTCCTCCTATTGGGGCCCCTTCCCATCCTCAGTGGGGAGATGCTGCCCTCCCCCCCCAGAAAGCCATTGGGTGGAGCCATGAAATGGTTTCCGTCAGGCTCCTCGCACATGTGGGAAGCAGCACGGCCCTCCTCATGTCCCGGTCTCTTTGTGTGGGCACTTCATCTATAGCTCTAACCCTTCCATAAACTTCCAAGTGTATTTTTAAATGGCAAGTGCCTAAAACAAAACAGGATCTGTATTGAGGCTAAGACCTGGCACTTCGTAATGTTGAAAGCTTCGGCTGCCAATTTGCCATGCCGGTAATATCTGATTTATGGTTCCCTGTGGGTGGGGGCGTGAGTGGGAGGGTGGGGTCCAGTCTCTCAGCAGAAGACATTTTGCTTGCTTACAACGTTCTTCTCTGGGCATTTAAAATAAAGGTCGAGTGGCTATGCCTCATGGAGTCATAGAACCTCTTCGGCCTTCTCGGCCTGGCTGGTGTGTTGAGTGTCTGTTTCCTTGGCAATAGAATTTCTCACGAGAGGCAGGCAGCTGTTTTCTCCCTAGCCTGGTAAAAACTAGACAGCAAAGGTTAGTTCTCATTCCGAAACTCGCCCACTTTCTTCGGCAACCAACTACCTTGGCTGCCGAGGCTAGACTTTCAGAGTCGTGGGGTAGTTTCACTTACAAAATGCACTTCCTCAGAAAGCAGGCGCTGGTGGAGTTTCCTGAATTCGGCAGAATCTCTCCTTAGAGATATTTACTCCACTTCAGATAGCTAATTACTACTAGGACCTGTGGGCTCAGGTGTAGAAAATGCTTAACTTGCCAGCCGTGAGGTGCTGGAAGCTGGGTCAGAAATCAGTGGGGAGCAGGGTGGCCGTGAGGGGCCACGGTAAGGGTGAAGCCAAAGCCACTAGCAGAGGCTGCGAGCTCAGGATCACCAAGCCTTGTCTCCTTGGAAGCAGGTGTCTCCACCACAGAGGTTAGCCCGTACATGAAACTACTGATCATCCCACCGCACACTTGAAAGGAGCAAGAACTGCTATGAACAAAGGAAACACAGGAAGATAAACTCTCCTTTTGAAAGATACTTTCAAACTAAATTTAGTAGAATTCTCAATTATAAGTTTCGTAGAGCAAAGCAATAAAGCCTTTGTAGAAGGTGATCATTTATTATTATTTTTTTATAAATTAACTAATAGCTGGAGAGACTAAAAGACTTGTCCAAGTTTAAGACTTATCACTCAAGTTTAAGATAAGAGAACTTGGCTTTCCTAAGCAAGTCTCCTTCTTCTATGAGTCATTGCAGAGTATAGTAGAATACGGGAAGCATTTGGATTTAAAGGTGACCCTGGTAATTGGCTCTGGTCTACTATTTTGCTAGTTAGTGATCACAGGAAGCATTTTCAACATCATTGATCTCAATTTCATCATTATAAAATGAACCATGTAATATCTAATGTGCAAGTTATTGTAAGGATTAAATGACTTACTACAAGAAAATGTTTAAAGAACTTTAGAAATTTTTACTATTCTTTTCAAGCATGCAAATTCCTCCTGTAAGCCCACATTCTGGCATTGTCTTTATAATATCTTATTAATATTTTCCATAACAGCTTAGTTTCCAAAAAGAAATCATCTTAAGACCTATCATTACTGTCATTCATTCATTCTGAAAAAAAAAAGTTAGAACCTAATTTCAAATGTTATAGCCTCATTGAATGTGTACTATATATTTACCCTGAATTAGAAAAGTAAAATAACCAAAAAGAACCCACGAAGTCAGTTTTTATTCTGAAGTTGAAGCATAAGTACTCAAAGATTGTGCCCAGTTAGATAGCTATTCTTATTAATTACTACTCTAAAAAGTTTTTTAACAACTGAAGCTATTCCAGGTAACTGGTAAACTAAAGCAGAGGTAGACAAACTGTTTCTAAAAAACAAAAAAATCAATCTTTAGGCTTTGTGGGCTATACGGTGTGTGTAACTACTGTACTCAAGTTTGCCATTGTATCTCAAAAGCAGCTACAGACAACACATGAATGAACGGGCCATGTATTCATTGTGTTCCAATAAAACTTTATTTGCAAAGTCAGGCAGCAGGCCATCTTTGGCCCAAGGGCTGTAGTTTGTCATCCATGTCTTAAAGAAACCTATATCTTTCCCTGACTTCATTGTTTAGAGTTATTTTCATTGACACCCCATTCCCTTGAGCTCACACTGTTTCATCCAGCCTGGCTCCTCCCAGGTGAGGGACTTGAGGGACTTAGGGAACACTTACATTCAGAGCTAATTTTTAATGAGGGAAGTCAGCCTATAAGAACCTTAGTCACCTAATTTTTTCCTAGCGTCTTTCATTTCAGCTCCCATGCCAGCGCTTTACAATATAGAGGTGGATGGAGAATGTTTTCCAACATGGAGATTTAAGCTGGAATACCGCCCAGGTCATTTATCTCATATTTCCCTCTACTTAGAGGTTGTTCATTAACTGATAGACTAGAGAGATTTTTATATTCTTGACTACTGAGGAATTCTTTCATCTTTTTTTTTTAAACTGAATGGTCTTCAGTATGAGGGTTTTTTGTTGTTGTTTTTTAAATGTTGACTTAGTTTCCATTTCAGAGTTGCTGTCAAGACTTGGAGAGTTTTCTGTTTTTTATCAATAAGTTGCTTTCACATGTTTAGAGTTTTAACTGATGGTAAAACCAAGGGCCGTTGCAGGTAGTAGCCGCGACTAAGCCGAAACAGTAAATAACTCGAGTTCTGTCCAATTTTTGGCCTTCGTTTCGTCAGGGCCATGTCACTTCGTTCCCTCAGGCCTCCATTTCCTAGACTATAAACAGTATTATTAGAAGCCAAATGCCATTCAAAGTTGTCTCTGGGTCCTTCTGAAAGGGCCACCTTTCCCTTGGCTCCTCTTCAAAGACCCTGCGTGTTCTTCCCAGAATTCCGCGCTCACTATGGGCATCTGTGATGCTAGGACCTACGCTTCGCCATACGGGATTACATAACTATTTTCCCTTTAGGTGTAATTATGGAATCGCCAGCCCTGCGACTCTGTTTTGCATTATTTCACACGTATTTTCTACTTCTGATTTAGGTCTCTGCGCGGTATGCCATAAATCAGTGGAGTGGGGGCGGGTAGTGAAAGCACGTCAAAACACAGCCCCCACTGCTATAGAATGTTCCTCAAGTGACACTCCATAACTCAAATACTGCGAACCGCGGGGTAGCCAAAGCAGGGCGCTGTGACAGGACGAGTTGTTTTTGTTAATAGAGATGAAATTATGGGTGTAACTAGCTGGCAGTCTTAAAACAGACTTTAGCAAACTGTTTACTCAGCTGTCCTCAGGCAACAACTTAATACTTGTGGATAAAATTATTCTCCCACCATCTCCCAAGTGGTATATAGTCCAGGGGTCCCAATTTGTTCTCACTATGAAAAAGGAAAAACAAGCTTGCGACCCTCCCAACACAGCCTGAGGTTCTGCTTGTGTTTTGTTTTGCACGAATCAGGCTTTTGGCACCATGGTTCCTAAAAATGTTGTCCTTTGTGTTCTGTGGTTTTAAAAATCTGTAAGGAGCTGAGGACTGAAATACTTTGTGTGGCTTAAAGAAACCTTGTGGTCTCTAATGCTAAAGCCTTGTTGTATTTTTTTCTTTGCTTATACTTTTCCCTTCACCCACAATGCCTTCCCCCTCCTCTCTGCCTGTCAAAACCATGCATCTTTTAAAGCCCCGCTCAGGCACCTCCTCCTGGAAGTCTTCCCTTATCTCCCCGCCACGCCCAATAGATATTGACCTAATTTTCCTCTAGTCTAATTTTGAAAAATTATTATGCAGTGTTTAATAGATACAAAACTGTATAAAAAAATAATACAGTAGTCGCCAACTTGCCTACAGCCTGTATAGTTCAGAAGACTCTGAGAAGTAGAACCATTATCTGATTTTGGTATTTATTATTTCCATATGGAAATTATATATATATACATGTATATATATAATGCATAAATATAGATAAATATATAATATGTAAATATTAAGGGACATATAATATTAGGGAACATATACAGTTTTAATAATATGTAGTAATTTAGTATATTTTAAGCTTTAGACACGTTTTTATGTTGTATGTATTCTAAACCTGATTTTTTAGGGTGCTCACATTTATGTTTATCAGATTTTTCATTTTGAGTCTCATAGTTCGTTAATTTCCTCTGCTAATGGGATTCTGTCATCACCATTTACTTCTTATTTTGTTGGTGCACCGTTGCAGGTGTTTTCATCTGAGCTCGTAAAATTTATTCCCAATCACTATTATGACACTCCTCTTGTATCTTAAGAGCACTTGCCTGTATCGTTTTCCCTGGGGAGAGGCCACACTTGGCTCACCTTGATATGTGCTGCTCTGCCTTCTAGCATCGTGTGAGCCCAAGAGGTGATCCGTAGACGTTTGTTCTTTTCAGTTGAATCCCTATAGGAGTGCCAGCAAGTGTTACCACCTTTTCACAGATGAGGGGGATGACTCTATGTCACTTTCCTTTGAGCACAACTTCTAAGTTCCATCTTTTGATTCTCTTAGCTGGGAAGCTAAGCAGTGCTTTCTTAAAAACCACTTCTCATTTACGAGGGATGACCAGAATTTTTCTTTTTAATCTCTCTCTCTCTTTTTTTTAATCTAAGTGTATTCATAAAACTCTAAAATTTTTAGCCCATAAATTGAAATATTTTGCAAAAAAAATTTAAAACTGTATGAGCTCTGCTTTTCACTTGGAGGAACTATACTTCAGAATAGGGGGGGCTGATGATAGAATTGAAACCAATTTTTAAAAACTGAGATATAATTTTATACCGTAAAATTTACCTGTGAAAAATGTACAGTTCAGTGGTGTTAGTGTATTTCCAGACTTACGTAACCATGAACACTGCAAACTCAGGACATTTTTATCACCCCCAAAAGTAATCCCTTAGCAGTCACTCCCCTCGCCCCTCTTTGGTCCCTGGTGAGCAACGATCTACTTGTTGTCTCGATGGATTTGTTTGTGTTGGTTATTTCATATCGGTGGCACCATACAGTATTGTGGCTTTTTGTGTCTGGCTTCTTTAACTTATGTAATGTTTCCAAGGTTTATCTGTGTTTTGTTATGTATCGGCCCTTTGTTCCTTTTTATTGTCAAATAATATTCCATTCTGTGGCTAGAACACATTTTTTTCCTTTGTTCATCAACTGATGGACACTTGCTCGTTTCACTTTTTGGTTATTATGAAGAATGCCGCTTTGAACCTTCTGTGGACGTGCATGTTCTCGCTTCTTTTGGCCAGCTACCTGGGAGTAGAATCTCTGGGTTATACGATATCTCTATGTTTACATTTCTGAAGAGCTGCCAAGCTGTTTCCCAAAGCAGCTGCCCCATTTTATGTAAGTAGATTCTTATAAGGAAGTCGACATTCCAAAGACGTTCCTAGCTTAATTGTAATCATTATGGTCCCCAATTTCATGTTCTGAATTTTCTTTATTTTTATTTTTTTACTTTGTCTATTTTCTTTCTTTTTTATTTTTTGGGGCTCTGAATTTTAAAACAATGTCATCACTAACTGCACCGTTCCCCGGGTGGCACTGCTCTTATATTTCTCTAACAATTTCATTCTTGCTCTTTGATTTGTGAATGAAATCATCGTATTCCAGGTTGCATTTGCACATTAACCTGAATTTGATATAGTTTCACTGTAATGAGAAAACCTTCTGGTAATTTCCCTCCCATGTTTATTTTATCTGCCAAACTTAAATGACTCTGGTATTTAAAAATTAGCAGAATAATAGCCCTGGTTTAAAAATGTAGAATTTTTCTTGTAACACATTGTAGAACAGCATAGGTGAGTCATAGTTGAATGAAAGGGACAAAGAAGACAGTGTGACAACTGCTAAGCACCTCTGCAAAACAATCAGAACGAGGACAAATTAACCTGCATTTAGATGTTTGTCCATCTCCAAATTCTGGGGCTTATGAATCATCTCTGTTTTGGAGGCTTTTTTTTATTGCACAAATACGAACCTTCACACTGTTTCTTTTACTTTTTTTGATACTTTGTTAATTTTAAAAATTATATTTGCTTCTGATTTATTTTCTATCTGATTGAAAGATAATATAAATTTTAAAAAAAATATTAGGAAATACAGAGAAAAGATAGATGGAAATAAAGAGAAGTAAAAGTAAGTAACCTGTAACCCAATTACTTAATGGTGACTACTGTCAATAGAATATTTTCTTTCGGCCTTTTCTCTAAGCATAAATAGTCTTTAAAAAATATAATTTCTCTGGGTGAATGACATGTCTTTATATAAATATAGCATGATTTATGGGACCATCCCCTGAAGGAGGACAGTTTATTGATCTTTTCTGTATTGTTTGTTGATGTTTCCACACTGAATTGTGAATACCTTTAACTTGGATTCACATAATGGTGGGAAAAATGGCCTGGACACACAAAACCTACCTACTTTTCCCATGGAAAGAATGGGAAACAAGAAAATTTCATAAGAAAATACTGAGAATTTGTAGGAACTAGAAAAACATCTTCTGGCAAATAGAAATTTTCCAGTTGTATTATAATTTAATGTCCAATTAATAAAAAGTTGTGTCATATTTGACTCTAACAGTGACAAGGCAAAGAGTTTTGACCTAAAAGCAGAGGATTACAGTAACTGTACATATATAGAAAGAGGCCAAATAACCCTTTAGGGGACTTTGGGCACTTTAAATATGTAGGGATAAGAAATTATTCCTCCATCTTTTAAGATTTGACTATCAGTTGTCATTAGACCTGATTATTGTTATAAGTCTGTGGTTCCGATCATGTCGGAGAGATAACACTGGTTAGATTTTTTTTTTTTAAATCTTCAGGTTTTCCCTCATGAAATTCATTTACAGAAGCAGGGACTATTTCCATCACATGCAAGTAATGGGGAGTATGAGTATAAAATGAATTCAAATTACATTTATCATTATCATTTCTGGAAACTCCTTAAGGAAATGGAAAATGTCCTAATGTGTTGCCAAACTCAACAAAAATGACTGGGCGTAAAGATCACTGTTATAATTAATTAATATGATCCAGAATAATAAATATTATTTGAGTAATTAAATGAGACTGCAAAAGAAAGTTAACAAAATAAACTTACTTCAAAATACTGACTACTTTTTTCCTCTGCTTCTTCCTCATGAGTCAGATCTATCAAATATATTTTGACTTTAGGTTAGGATTTAATAACGTATTTTTTTTTATAGATTTAAAAACTCATCTCATTCATTCTAAACCGAGGAAACCAATCGCTTTTACCGTTGTCGTGAGACACCAGCCAGGCTAAGACAGATCTCTTCCTTCTCAATGCATTTGCAATCTCATAAAGAGCTTCTGGTGACTCAGAAAATCCCATGCATCAATTTTCCAAATTGGATTTTATGTGATTAAAAATAAATTTCAATCAAACAGAGACTTTGGTGTGCTTCTGAGAATTCCCATGTCGGGAGCTGGCAAGGAGCAGCCATGTGTAGGTGTGTGTGTGCTCACTAAATACTGTGTGAGCATTTAGGACCTCATCTGAAAAGTTCTTTCCTGGAAGAAGAGTAAAGGGCACCGTCTTGGAACGCAGCCTGCTATTCGCAGCTCAGCTTCAGAGGGGAAGAGAAGGGGGTGGTGACACCAAGAAAACCAGGGTTTAAAAATTAAAGAAATGGGATCAATGGACTTGTTATCCCGGGATACTTATTAACTACAATGATTTGTTCCTGCGTAGCTCCTCTGAGCCGAAGAAGGGAAGTATTCTTAGAGCACAAATAATGCATCTTTCTGAATTACGCTGACTCTCTCGTCCAGGTCCGCTTGCCCCAACTGCCATCAGTTGGTGGCAGTGACCATGTTTTTCTTTTTACAGATGAAATCGACCAGAGGCATAACCTGGTTTTGGTTAGTGAAAGAGAAGGGTAGGCCTACACAGGCAATAATCATCTGGGGTCACTGTAAGTAAATAGTGAGTCTTGGCAGCCAACAGCGGAAGAGGAGAAGCTCGGATTGCTACCTGGGCCAGGTCTCCGGGCCTTGTTAGAAACTTGGACTTTGTCCCCCTCAAACTGTCCTGGAAGATCCAGCTGAACACTGTCTAGCTGTGACTCAGCTTCCTGGCCACCCTTGATGCTGTCCAGCTCTGTCTCCTCGGACACTTTCTGTCCCTTCCACTAATTTGGGGCTTGCGACTATTCACCTCTGTTGTGTATACTTTTTATTCCTTAAACTAGACAGGAAGTTTCCTGAGGGTAGGAGCTGTCCTACCCTCAGCCCATTTGACTCTCAGCCCATATGATTGTTCCCAACATCTTGGGCAAGGGAACTTCACTCTGCATTGTGACACTTACTCCACTAAACCGAAGAGGCGAAGAAGCTGAATATCACCTAACCAGTGGTCGGCAAACTCATTAGTCAGCAGAGCCAAGTATCAACAGTACAACAATTGAAATGTCTTTTGAGAGCCAAGTTTTTTAAACTTAAACTATATAGGTAGGTGCATTGTTATTAACTTAATTAGGGTACTCCAGAAGCTGCCAAAGAGCTGCACTCAAGGGGCCAAAGAGCTGCATGTGGCTCGCGAGCCGCGGTTTGCCGACCACTGATCTAAACTATCCAAACAATTCCCTGCCGAAATTAGTGTACCTGTCCACACCACACAAAACACGAATTTCCCATTCTTAACAGAGCAAATAGCCTTGAACTAAGTAACAGGAAAGGCATTCCACAATCCAAAGCATGATTAATACTGTATTAAAATTATTCTAAATTAAATCTGTTTAGATCACCCGTCCTTCGATTCTAGTGGTCCTTTCGACTGTTGTTCGCTGAAATACTATACAAATGACGCGTATAGCCAACTTCCAAAACAATGCTTTTCTTACCCCTCTTCTTTCAGCATTCCATAGCTGCAGCCCGCTTTTCCCCCTTGGCCCTAGAGTTTATGTTTATGATGGCAGAGTAGTAAAATATATTAAAACTCTCTTAGCCAAAATAATGCCACGTTCTGAATGCAGATTAAATTGGAGCTTGAGAGATAGAATTATGCTATTTCTGTAACATTGAACTCTGAAGGGGAGAAATATTTGTTTTTGCCAGTGTGTCTCCAAATATTGTACATCCTAAAGTAGGCATAGATCAGCTTTGCGGTAATGTATAGGAGGCTGGAGTGTAGTTGGGTGACCTTCCGAGGGGCAGACGCCCTGGAGAACCCTGAGACAGTAATGAATGAAGCCATTTGGAGAGATCAGTGCCCTTCAATTATCTCGCATTCAGCAAAGCAGATGGCATTTCTCTAGGGAAAATGGAAGAGAAATTCTGAGAAAACCCCAATTTGCCTAATTTATATGAAAATTATAAGTCTATTTGCACAAGGCTATTCAGTAGACTCTAATTAAAAAAAAATATGACTCTTTAAACTGTTGATATGTGGTCTTAACAAATCTGCATGGGTGTAATTATCGGGCACTGTTTTCATTTCCAAAGGAATCAGGTTCAAAGTGTAAATCCTGTGTTCAGGCATAAGAACCTTCTGGAAACAAACTCCAGAAGTCGATCTAAGAAGTACATATATGGAAGGTGAAACAATGTGCAGGGAGAAATCACAATCTTTCCTGCCAAACGTTGAGAAGCCAGCCCTGCAGCATTAAGCCTACGTCCACATAATATAAGAGTATTTCCCTCACTCTCTAGAATATTTCTCTTACTTTTAAAAGTGTAATTTATCATTTGAAATAGAGAGGTTGGACGTGATAATTACAAAGAGAAGGTATGAATTATTTTGTGAAATTCCCCATCAATCAAGTAGCCTATTGTTTTGCGTAAGAATTTATTTTTGTTTTTTTCCTAAAAATATATCTTGTGCTTAGACTGCTGGGGAAGAGGGTTTGGACCTTTCTACCTTTTTAAAATTGAAAATGAAGTTTAAAAGCTAGACTTTGACTAGAGATGTTGCTGAATTAAAAAAAATTATTTGGTTTCAACAGTGTGAGATTTTAAATTCAGCAGTTTTTCCTATGTGTGAATAAACTTGCTAATCAAAAATAGATGTGTACATAGACACTTTTATCTGTCTTTTATTTTGGTGAAAATACAGTGAAAATGCTTTAGACACAAGACTGCTGAAGAAAAATTTTAAAGGTATAAAACGTTAAAGAAATGCTACTATAATCATTATATTGGCCTTGCCCTCTTTAGATACAATTGTCACACAAAATTGGCAAAGTCCCATGTTGAAACACCATCAGCAGCAGAATTTAAGCCATATACTTAAGTGGAAATTTTGAACACATATGAAAAATAAGAGAAAACCTAAAGGGAGGTGAAATATATCAGTTAAAAATTTTTTTACTTAAGTTGATCTGAAAATAAAAAGAAGAAATGAAATAAGTACTAGTATGTCACCACATATAACTCCCTTCCTATTTTTGAAGGCAGAAACTCCCAACCAGTCACAACTAATGAGGCAAAAGATGTTCATAGGAAAATGGGATTTAATCCCATTTGATTTTATTCAGCTCAGTAGATGTTTTCTAGGTGAGGGAAGCAGGTGTTGGGAGTATTATTAAGAAGAGCTCACATTAAGGATGTGGCATTTTAGAAATTAACAAAATATCAAGGGAGCCTGACCAGGCAGTGGCACAGTGGATAGAGCATTGGACTGGGATGCGGAAGGACACAGGTTCGAGACCTCGAGGTTGCCAGCTTGAGCGCGGGCTCATCTGGCTTGAGCAAAAGGCTCACCAGTTTGGACCCAAGGTTGCTGGCTGGAGCAAGGGGTTACCCAGTCTGCTGTAGCCCCACGGTCAAGGCACACATGAGAAAGCAATCAATGAACCACTAAGGAGCCGCAACGAAAAACTGATGATTGATGCTTCTCATCTCTCCATTCCTGTCTGTCTGTCTGTTTGTCTGTCTGTCTCTCTCTCTCTCTCTCTGACTCTCGCTCTGTCTCTGTAAAAAAAAAAAACCAAACAAACAAAATGTCAAGGGAGAAGCAAAGTTCACCAAGCCGAAGCCTGAGTTAGACAATGGTGAAGAAAGAGGGACAACCTAGGCACTCCCACAGGTTGCACGGAGCAGACAGACTGAAGGTGTCCCGGCGGGGTGGCACTGCTCTGAGCCCTTTCACGTGCATCGGCCTGTGTGCCTGAGGTCTGGTTCCATTCTCAAACTTGGTGCTGCATGCCTGGGAGAAGGAAGGAAGAGAAGGAAGGGGAAAGAGAAGAGAAAGATGATTGACAGTCCCAGAAAGTGGGGAAAACCCTTGCCCCCATCTAATCAGTGATTAGTGTGGACCAGTGAAGAGGCTCTGACTCTTAGCATGATGTGGAGAAGTTAGCGTCCTATAACTCCAGAGTCCCGACATTCACTGGGATACACAGGCGTCTCCCTCACCTCTCCCTAGACCCGGCCCCAGTATGAGGCTCATGAATCACATTTCCCCTTATGATGCGATGACCCCATGAAAGTGCCCACATTGGTCTTATCATTGGCACCATCTGCATATCACACTTATTGCTTGATTAAACAGAAGATTTATCACATTCAGTAAGATTATTTTCTGCCATGTTTTATCTGCAATATCACTTGTTTCTGAATTACATGTGAAAGTCAGTGTGCTTATACATTGCTCCAAACGCTGTCTTCCTTCAAGTTGATAAAACATTTTATTGGTAAGGCTAATGAGGGAAAATTTTATATTCTGAATAAAAACAAAATTAAATGTATGCGTTACAGTGCATTCTTACGATTAGGGTATTTTGAAATAATACAATAACATTGTAGACATCTCCTTTTTCCCCCTTCTTTCCTACTGGCCAACACTGGATTAGCAGAAAGTGTGTAGTCTGGGTCACCAAGTAGACATTTGGCTGAGACCAACCAAGAGCAGGGTTGTGGGGGACAACTTCAGTGAAAAGAGGAGGCCTCAAGAGACACCTGGTTTCAGAGGCTTGGGGGTGACCTTAGGTGGTTCATGGTAAAAAGAGCAAATCTTATCCATCACCTGAGAATCCAATGCAACCAGTCCCATCAGGAAAAGCTCCGCAGACAGAGCTTGGCACCAAGCAGCAGTTAATAAACCTTTTGTGGATTTTCTTAAATAAACCCCTTACGGAATGAATGATTTCTCTGACCCTGGGCAACGCTGGCCTGGACAGAGTGCTGATAACACTGGCAGCCTTGTGTGTAAATAACCACCAACAAATACAAAGACAACAAAAGCAACAACCAAAGTGAATCCCGAAAGGATGCTGTATTGTCTCTGAAAGTGGCCCCTTGAATGGGTGATAAACACTAATGACTGTCATCACTCAGATGACTTTGTCCTGTTCAGAGCATCTTCCCACCCTAGTATTTCATTACAATTGATGGGCTAGCTCCTCACCTACCAGGCTTTCAGGGTAAACAGAGCGAGAGGGACCCTCCAAGCCTTGGGGGGCAAGAATGCGTGTCTCCACTTGCCTGCAGGGGCTGCTGGAGACAGCTTGACACGGGCATCCTTTGGCCTTCTCACCGCCCCTGCTAACCCGGCCCTGATAAATAAGCCAGCTAATTGAATTAATAAACAACTTTCTTATTTTTTTTTTTTTTACAGCCAGCTGGCTTGCAATCAAAACGTGTGATAAATTATCTGTCACTGCTTTAACCGCAGCGGGAGGAAAGTGGACAAATTAGCCACTTCAGCCCTTTCTTGCTGCTCCCAACCCTCCTGCTCCGTTTGCTTAGCTATAGGATTTTTTTCCCCTTTCTGGTCTTCTTGCTTTGGCCGAGGTCCAGGATGGAGTTGCTGTGGGTGGAGAAATGTATTTGGCTGCCCTGGTGACGATCCTTAAGCCCCAGAGCCGTGGTGGGATGCTAAAATTCCATGCCGGCCTGTGGGAACGCAAGATCTGTGTGCTGCCCTGGCAGGGCAGGCTGGGCTCAGAGACTGTGGCTTCAGCCCACAGGATTCTCATTAAGGTTGGAGGGTGTGATGTGGTTCACGAATGAAGTGTTATGATGCCTGCTCTATTTTTGCCCCACCTCTAATGCCAAACAGCTTTGGGGCCTTTCTGGAATGAATGCTTAGCAGAGTCTCGGGGAGGGAAAGTGGCAGCCTGATGCACTGGTCCACTTTCCACCCATCCTGACCCCTTAGCAGCATTCTTCTTCAGTGTCTGGCCCTTGTAGCCCCAGACCTGATAGCAAGCCACTCTCGTTAAAAGTATTCAGGGTAGGCCCTGGCCGGTTGGCTCAGTGGTAGAGCGTCAGCCTGGCGTGCAGAAGTCCTGGGCCAGGGCACACAGGCGAAGCGCCCATCTGCTTCTCCACCCCTCCCCCTCTCCTTCCTCTCTGTCTCTCTCTTCCCCTCCTGCAGCCGAGGCTCCATTGGAGCAAAGATGGCCCGGGCGCTGGGGATGGCTCCTTGGCCTCTGCCCCAGGCGCTAGAGTGGCTCTGGTTGCAACGGGGCAGAGCATCGCCCCCTGGTGGGCAGAGCGTCGCCCCCTGGTGGGCGTGCCGGGTGGATCCCGGTCGGGCGCATGCGGGAGTCTGTCTGACTGTCTCTCCCTGTTTCGGCTTCAGAAAAATACACACACACAAGAAAAAGTATTCAGGGTTGTTCCGCAGAATCGGGCAACCTATGAAAGGCCCGGACAGTTTAAGAAGACTGCTCATCATTCACCTTTCTGCTGGTCCCCAGTGCCGTTTCTCAAAGCCAGAAAACTAAACGGTCTCCGTCAGGATAAACCCACGCAGGCGTTAGGTTTCTCTGTGTCGTCTCGCTTTGTCGTGGGCGGTTCACCAGAGCTGGGCGGCATCTGGGTTGAAGATCCCAGCTGAACACCGTCATTCTCTCAGGAGTGCTTTCGTTGTAGGACGTTGTGTTGTGTGATAATGTACAAATCATTCACAAGGAACAATCTGGAACCGGCAGCAGATGTAGGCTGGGTAAATGCTGGGGTTCTTGATCTGATTCGTGCGCTACCACCGAATACTTCCACTTCCGAGAAGTGTTTTTCTGCCTAGACAGAGCGGAACCTTAATCCACTACCTTTTAGATGGGGCTGCTTGGAAGTGGGGTACCTTCATGGCTACTTTATTCATCTTTCAGGAAAGCAGAGCTCTTTGGCTAAACTTCATGTAATAACTGGTAGAGTCGGACCTTGACCATTATCAAGGCAAAAATGGGGACGGGTGCTTCTTGTTACTATTTGATTATATTCTTACACTGGAATGTTGAGTGCAGGTCTTTCTGCTACTTTCCTTGGCCTTCTCAGTCCTGGCTGCGCTAGGCCTCTCTGCGGATCCAACAGCTTCTTAATGTGGGCGGGGGCGGGACGGTGGAAAGAGGAATTAAAGTAATCCTGAGCCCACAATGTGAAGTATTGTGCTTGTGAGCCTCCAGGACCTTCACACCTCTGTGGAGCAGTAACTGGCTGCCCTGAAGAACGCACTTGAACTCCACGGGACAGGATCCAGAAATTCCAACAAGGATCCTGTTTAAAGGGCCATAGGAAAATCTCAGAGCAGACTTCTGCATTATTTCTGGGACCTGGTTATATGCCCTGGTTCCTTCCTCCCTTTCCTTTCCCTCTTCTTTTTTTTTTTTTTTTTGACAGAGAGAGAAAGAACGACAGATAGAGACAGACAGACAGGAAGGGAAAGAGATGAGAAGCATCAATTCTTTGTTGCGGCACCTTAGTTGTTCATTGATTGCTTTCTCATATGTGCCTTGACCAGGGGGTTCTAGCCGAGCCAGTGACCTTTGGGCTCAAGCCAGAGACCTTGGGGTCATATCCATGATTCCATGCTCAAGCCAGCGACCCCGCATGCAAGCTAATGAGCCCGCACTCAAGCCAGCAACCTCAGGGTTCTGAACCTGGGTCCTCCACGTCCCAGTCAAATGCTCTATCCTCTGCGCCACCGCCTGGTCAGGCCCTTTTCCGTCTTTATCCTACACACACACGCACACGCACACGCACACATGCACAGCAGTGGCCTCATGCTTTGTTCCATTTCCTTGGTCACGAGGCAGATCCGATGGTGTAGGGAGACAGGTGGTGATAGTTTTAAGGAGACTATTAATAACAGTGTCAGAAGACAGAAAGGGGAGACAACCGACTTGCATGAAGGTTCACGATCATCCATTTTATACTCCTTTCCCCAGCCCTTTCAAAGAAAGTGAGTAATGTACCATCAAACCAAAAATGTACTCTTAAGTTTTTCTATGACATAAACTTGTATTTATTTTACAGAAGATTTCAGTGGGAAAAAGAAGTAAGGGAAAGTTATATAGATCCTTTGATTTCCATATTTTCAGGCTCCCCTCTTTATAGAAATTCTTTATAGACGGAAGGTAGAGTCGGAGTGGGAGAAAAGTCCCCCTCCCCACCCTTTTTGACTAAATAGATGTTGAGTCTCTCTACTAAACTGCTTTATGAGAATATTAATTGGGATCTCTGGATTGGGGTTGATGATTTGAAAGTATAGTGATACCTTGAAATACAAATTTAATTTGTTCTGTGACTGAGCTCATAAGTCAGTCAACTTGTGTATCAAACTGCCGATACTGGACCCGTGTACCAACGCGCCAACTAGCGAGAGGCAGCTTCCCGAATCACGACTCGGATCTTGGAATTTCGTTCGGATCTCAAACAAAAATACAGACTGAGTCGCAGCTCATATCTTAAAAAAAATTTGTATGTTGGTTTGTTCATATCTCAAGGTACCACTGTATTAATGTTAAATTCACCACCTAATGTGCATTCCACCACCACTACTTTCCTGCAGACAAGTGGAGTATATACCTGTTCTCTGTGGACAGGCTGAATTCCATGTGCAAATCTAGGAAGTTACTGAGAAGAGACTGTCAGGGCTGAAGCTGTACCTGGGTCCCTACCTAGGTCCCTTTAAATACCTTCACAGGACTGGAAGTGTATGAAAGATAACAGAATACAATTCAGGGACCATTTTAGGAAACCAGGAGAAGAGAACTGGGAGAAATACCCCAGCTGCCATCGGTCCAGGACAGTATGTCCTTGTCAACGCTCCCCCAAAGGTCTGGGATTTGTCCTTGCCTTCTCGGTTGGCAGATGCTCCCAGAAGCACCCACCTCCAGAGATGCCTGGGTGTTTAACAAACTCTGTCCCTTGATTGCCCCGTGGCACAGTGGCTGCCACTGCCACCGTGGCTCCTGACAAGAAGTAGCCTGACCGCAGAGCACACCGACTCAACACAATGGAAAATACACAGCACACGGGCTGCTAGCACGTTCAGATGTCATCTCTGTTTCTTGTTGAATGTTCCGGATGCAGCTGAGTCCTGCAGTAGTTTCCGGGGAGCTGAGGAGCCTGGACTGGCAAGGAGGAGCCACAGACTCTAATTCACTTTCAACATTGAACTTGTCACTTGGTCACAATGGCCTTTAATCTCGCTGACCCTGAGTTTTCATTGTTGTTGTTGTTTTAGTCTATGAAATAAAATCTTAAAAAAAAGAAATTTTATCCTGTATTTTTGTCCAAGTGGGCTCAAAAACACTTTCAGTTATTAGAGCTAATTGTTATAGAAAATAAATTCTCAGTGTTGTTGCTTTTATTTTATTTATTTTTATTTTTTTTTACAGAGACAGAGAGAGAGTCAGAGTGAGGGATAGACAGGGACAGACAGACAGGAATGGAGAGATGAGAAGCATCAATTATTAGTTTTTTGTTGCGCATTGCTACACCTTAGTTGTTCATTGATTGCTTTCTCATATATGCCTTGACCATGGGCCTTCAGCAAACCCAGTAACCCCCTGCTTGAGCCAGCGACCTTGGGTCCAAGCTGGTGAATTTTTGCTGAAACCAGATGAGCTCATACTCAAGCTGGCGACCTTGGGGTCTCGAACCTGGGTCTTCTGCATCCCAGTCCGACGCTCTATCCACTGCGCCACCACCTGGTCAGGCTCAGTGTTGTTGTTAATACCACTGCCAGTTGTAAGCCAGAGTGAATTGATGAATTTTATTAAGGATAGGGGAAAAAATTTACTATTTACTTAGATTTTGATACCAGCCCATTTTAATACCTATATTACAACAGTATCGTGGTGTCCCTTTCAAAGTAATGAAAGTAAATAATTGATTGATAAATGCCATTTAGTCATGGTTTCATTAATGAAACCATAGTCACATCAGGGTAAGGCAGAGGTTCTCAAGCTTGGCATTATTGGCATTTGGAGCTGCGTAAATTTTTGTTGTGAGGGGCTGTCCCGTGCATTGTAGGACGTGTGGCAGAAACTCCAGGCTCTACCCCTAGAATCTAGTAGCACACCCTCCAAGTTGTGACAGTCAAAAATGTCTCCAGATATTGCCAGATGTCCCCTGAAGGTCAATATCATCCTCCGTTGCGAACCACTGAGTTGAGCCATGACCAAATATCCCAGTTTAGGCCGGAGTTAACTACAGATAGTTATGTAGTTAACTATGTTGCAATCTAAAAATCTAGTTCATCTCAAAACCCCAGCAGTATCTAATTCAGGTGAGAGTGCTTTCATCTTGCTCTAAAGATCCCACTAGAAGTAGCCCGTTTAATCTGTAACATAACAGCACCTTGCAGGCAATGAGATCTACTGGATAGCAAGCTCTTTGGAAAGAAGCAGCATCGTCTTTGTATGTCTTATTAGGCACAGAGTAGATGTTCGGCGGATGTACGACGAAACAATGAACAGCTCCCCCCAAACACCAGGGAGTGCAGAATAAGGAGCTGCTGTGCTCAGCCAGTCATTTTAGATAATCTTGATCCTACCGGAGGAAATGAAGCAGAGGTTTGCCAGCTGGAAGGGTAGAAGGAATCTTTTGGGAAGGTGGCTGCCATTAGCCTAGCTGAAGTGGAGCCAGGTTCAAACCCTCTTCTGGTTAAAATAAAATGTCATGGAACATTTAATAACTAGCCTTAGTGCATCAGAGCCCAAGCTGTACATCACCCGTGCTCCCCAAGAGCTTATAGGAGGGAAAGATTCAGTTACTTTAAGTCTTCTGTTTTTCTAAGTTGGCATATATTTTGGCAGCACGGGATGTTGAAATCTCAGATGTGCATCTGACATGTTAATCTCTCTAAATGGTAGCCTCACTGTTTTTCTTAATGTACTTAAAGAGTATGACTTTAACGTGCTTTTGAAGTGTCTGGCTCGGTTGTCCTGACGACCTTATTTTTTTGGAATAAACAGAATCCACCTATATCTGTCACTAGCAACATGAGCACTGAGTTGTTTTTTTTTTTTTTTTTTTGTTTTATTTGATGTTTTAGGAGTGTTCTTTGGATTAGTTTGAAACTCAGAAAAATATTAAGTCAAAATTCATGAATTATTTAATGCAATCAGTAGGTCTGATTCATGAGATTTGTGGATTTCAGTTGATATTATTTGGTAACCATTAAAGTTTAAATAGATCACAGTAGACTTAACATAAGGGTGTTTGCCTCTTACCTGGTCATTTAGAAGGAAATCAACGAGGCTGATGATCTTCCAACCCCGTCTCCACACTTCACCGGTGGTGTCTCATTTTTAAAATAGATCAGTTTTCCCAACAGGATCATTCACTGGATTTGAATGACAAGTGCTTTGGAAACACAGTACTTTATTAGCACCAAGTAGAATGTTCTCTGTCATGGTATCCTTACAGAGAAAATATACTCACTTACTTGACAACTGATGGTACAGAGATCTGAATTCTGTCTTAAGATCGAAGCTGAGCAAAGAGATGTGGAGTGGAAAGAGAGTGTATTTAGAGGGCTCACCATCTCTGCATGTGAAACCAAAGCCCCAAATTAGGCCTCAGCGAGAAGAGTAACTGTTATTTCTGAAGGTCAATTTATTATAATAATAAATACCAAGTAACATAATTAGCATGGACCATGAATACGTACTCCGAGAGTCCCTAAATTTTATTCTGTGATGCAGACTCTTTTTTTTAAAATTTTTTAAATTCATTTTAGGAGAGAGAGAGGGAGAGAGACAAAGAGAGAGAGAAAGAGAGAGAGAGAGAGAGAGAGAGAGAGAGGAGAGAGAGACAGGGGAGGAGCTGGAAGCATCAACTCCCATATGTTCCTTGACCAGGCAATCCCAGGGTTTCGAACCAGCGACCTCAGCATTTCCAGGTTGATGCTTTATCCACTGCGCCACCACAGGTCAGGCCCAGACTCTATCTTTAAGCAAAAAACTGAGACTCCTTTAAAAAATTTTAAGACCTAGCACGATAGAAAAAAGAGATTTAAAAGAATAAAGACATGCCTCCTTCCACCCGCTTTCCCTCTGCCCACGTCTCCCATTCTTCCATCTAAGGCAGGGGTCGGGAACCTATGGCTCGCGAGCCAGATGTGGCTCTTTTGGTGGTTGCATCTGGCTCGCAGACAAATCTTTAATAAAAAAAAAAATAACGTTAAAAATATAAAACATTCTCATGTATTACAATCCATTCATTTCCTACTGCTCATGTTCATGTTTGCGGGTGGCTAGAGCCAATCACAGCTGTCCTCTGGGACAACACCAAATTTTTATTGGATAATGTGTAATGTACACAGGTCGTCATATGGCTCTTATGGAATTACATGTTAAAATATGTGGCGTCCATGGCTCTCTTAGCCAAAAAAGTTTCCCGACTCCTGATCTAAGGAAACCAAGGAAAGCAGTGTTGTGTACCAGACTGAATTTTAGACTTTGAATTGGTTGAACAAAAGCAAACTTAGATATGTTTTCTGTTGTTGGAATCCGATTTAAAGACTTTTTTCCCTTTAGGGAAAATAGAGTTGATTGAAGGAGTTATAGTATTTGTTTGTTTACATTGAATTTTATTATATATCCCTCCTACTTATAGAAAGAATTTTGAGCTATTAAATAATAGGAATCAATGCAGTGCATTTAAAAATACTGTCCTCCCTAAATAGTATATTTACCCAACTGTACTAAATTGTCTACTGGCAGTTGGCCTCTTTGGCAAAGCAGACAACATGTGGTGTTCCACCTAGGAAGCGTAATAATGATATACTTCCCATTTTGGAATAAACTCAAAAGGTACTTTTGAGCAGAAGAAAAGAAAGAGAGGAAAATAGCAAAACAACCCATCTTCCCCTAAAAAAGAACCCTCCCCCCTCAGTGGGCTTGGTCCCATCAGTTACTCAGACCACAGCTGAATGGTGAGCTCATTTAATGTGGGCGCATTGGAGAAAATGTCTCCATCTGGACCCAGAGATGCAGCTTGTGCTCTGCAGGAGAAGCAGTCTATGGATGCAGGTGGCCCCTCCCCTGCTCAGCAGGGCGGGGCTTTCCCCACATGGAGTCGGCAGCCTTGACTATGCTCCTTAAACATGATGTCGTTCTGAAAGTCAGGCTGGCTGCTGGTCATGTGTGTCACAGAAAAGGGAGAACGACTCCCCATTGCTTGCTCTGCCATCACTATTTCCACTTGGCTTAGCAGCTGACACATTTGGTTAACCATTTTGTTAGCCTCTGGTTAACCACGCATGGTTTAAAAACCTTACAGAAGTGGGATGGTGCCTATACACAAGGTTATTCATGTAAAAAAAAAAAAAGCAAAAAGAACAACAAAAAATAACAAACCTACAGGATTCAATCCCTTCCTTATCTGCCACACCACATCCAGACTTTGTCTTGCTGCCCTCTGGTGAAAGGAAGAAACCACTTGATAACAGACTTCGGTGGTGAATTTATCTGGAAACCAGGGTGGGGTGGACCATTCTCTAAAAAAAGGGAATTGAGCTTTTTTTTTTTTTTTTTTTTTTTTTTTTGAGTTTGGAATACTTTGACTCAATCTCGTATTCACTTCTCTTTTACAATGAACCTGACCATTCATTATTCATGAATAAGCACAACTATCTGAGCCCATGGTTGGAGCGTGGTGTCCACCTCTGGCTAGAACTGACTTGTTTTCCAGACTCCTGCAACTCTCCAGAATGTCTTCTTTCCCTTCCCTCTGTCCCTTTGCCCTTTTCCTTCCTGCTTGCCTTCTCCACCATGCTCGTCATTACTTGTGATCTTCGTCCCAATCAAGCAAGCTGTCAGACTGCACCACCGACAATGTCTGGCTCACGTCCCCTTTCCCCACTGGCTCCCAAGCAGGTGACAGCATTTCTGCACCGGAAATTCCTGCATCTCTGAAACATGGGGAATGGTCTTCGTCCAGAGGCTTACTCTCTGCCAAGCGCTTTGCTCTCTCTAGAAGGCAGGTACTGATGTGGCTACTGTATTCCTGTCTGTTCCTGGTGAGCAGCTGCTTATCTGGAGACAGGAAAAAAAAAATTGCTTGAGCTGGAAAAAGAGCTCACGAAAACGATGTTTTAAGCTTGTTAGAAGGTAAATTCTTAAGACAGGCCATTTTCAATTAATAAATCAACCAGAAAGCTTTCTGTTTGGCATCTTTAGAATGGTACTTGGTTGTGACAATGTGATTTAAAGAGATGGTTGCACATCCCCCCCCCCCCCATTACTTGCATTGTTGGCAGTAAAACCGGAGATTTAGACCTCTGGTTTATTGAATTGTACACCATGGTGACAATTGAAGCTGAGAGGTTAAAAGATAGTTTAGCACTCTGGAAAAATGTGTCATATATGTAGTTAATGTATTTGGTTGGTTATGCCTCCTGAAACAAAAATGAAAAACTTCAAAGAAAACTCTGAAACTAGACAAGAGGAGAAAATACTTGATATTCTTCAGTGCCCAGTTATTAACAGAATTTTTAAAATGCGTATTCGACGTGGTTTGGATAGACATCAGCTCAAAGAGAAGTTGTTCCTCGCTCTTGGATTGAAAAGACTTCACCATCATCTAGAGAAAGCTCCCCTCTCTGTACTCGGGCTTCCAGATTCTTCACAAATCATACACGGCCTCTTGGAAATGTCTTCAAAGTAGACATCAGGATTTAAAGAAAGAAAAAAAGGTTTTGCTCTGGCTTCCCCAAGCATAGCTTTATTCTTCCTGTGTAACGGTTTGCCTAAAATCCCAGACCGTGCTGCTGGTAGAAGCTTTTCCTAATGAGGATGCGCGTCCCTCCTGGGTCCCTCACAGGTTTTTCCTGCTCAGTCACACCAGACAGGTCACAAGTGGTGTTGGGGACTTTCCCCGTGCTGAGCCCGGGGACCATCTAGATGCACTGTCGTCATTGTCACGGAGCTGCTGCACTGAACGCCGTATAATCCAGACCGTTCACAGATGGACATGGAACTCTTCTTTAACGGGACAGTACAGTTGTCCCAGCCAGTTGGTTTGGCTATCAGTCCAATGACCTGGGGCCACTGACACCAGCCAGCCCTCATGGGAGGTTAAGTGGCATTTAAGAATTAGAGTTTATGACAATCTCTCTCTCTCTCTCCCACCCCCAAAGCCCCTCCTACTTCTCCCCCTCCCAATCAGTGTCAATACACTTTGTGTGTGTGTGGGGGGGGGCTCAGGCAGGGGCCAGGTGCAGAGGAAAAGGAGACCATGGGGAAGCAGAAGGTACTATTACGATCTTACCAAAACAAACAAACAAACACCCAGAACTGAACACACATAAGGCAGGCTAGATAGGCTGGGCTATAGCTACCACGGGGCAGGACAGCTCACACTTCATACAGTCTGCTCCCCACAGTCGGAGAGAAACACCTGGAGATTTTCTTTTCCTTTAATAAGCTTGAGGCCCCCTTGGCCAGACACCTGATGTCTCTAGCAGACACACTGACACACGTTTGCAGTCTCCCAACAACCTGAACAAAGCTGGAAGACGACCGCATAGAGCAGCTGTCCTGGCCAGGTCTCCCCGGACAAGACAGAGGTGTGTCCAGGAAAGTCCTCCTTCCAACCCCCCGAGGGCCTCTTCGTCAGACTTTCAGATCCAGAAGTTTGAGCATCTGAGTTGGGACTTACTGGGATGGAGAGGGGGGAGGGCCCGGTGCACACAGCTGCTGCCGGAATGTCTGGGCAGGGACCTGCCGGAGGACCCAGGGAGATGATGGTAACTGACCACTCCACTGTGCAGGTCACTGCCAACCCTTGCACCTCCTTCCTGGCCTAGGTATTCTTATTACAGTGACATCGTCCACTACAATGGTCACCAAGGGCTGCTGTGTATTAAAAAGGGTACAATTCTGCAGCTACAGTTGACCGCCATTCACCTTGCTTGGGACGACGGGAAGTGGAGCCGTGAGGGGCCATCCTTGCCCTCACTGTTTTTTGCTCCGCTTTTTGCCAACTTTTAGGTCACCCGACTTGGGAAGGGTCCTGGGATGCACATGAGGAGCAGGGTGTGCTGTGGGGACTTGAACTCTGAATTTCCTGACTCCTGTGCAATTAAAATCCCAAACTCAGTGTTGCATTAGCATGGATTTTCCATAGTGAGTTATAAATGCAGAATTCTATGTTTCGTATGTATTTTTATAACATATGTTACTGCCTATGTTTCTGATTAAAAACTCGTCCAAAATAAAATAACAAAGGATTACTTTTTTTTCCAATAGAACTTTCTTCTTCTATAAAAAGCTGGAAATCAGCCCTCACCTAAAATTACCCAGGCTTGCAGGTGCTGGGTTTTGGGGGGGTGAGTAGCATTTGCCAGCAAGACAAAGGGCATTACTCTGCCGGCAGCCACCACCAGAAGCTGTGCTTTCTGTGGAGAAAATTATAGGCCTGTGCTTCAAAGACATTCCACGGACAGGCACCGCTCCTGGAGACTTGCAGGCGGCAGGCAGGCAGGCAATCAACAAATATTTATTCTGAGCCACTGTGTATTCAGCACCTTTAAAACTGCCAGGGAAGCCAGCCAGAAGGATATAAGATCTGCAAGGGCCAAGTTGGTACTGAGGGTATCCCAGAGAGGCGAGGCAGCTCAGTGACCAGAAAGGGACAGGGGACCCTAACCTGTGACTGGGGCACTATCCCACCTGGGTATGGAGGTGTGGATAGAATAAGAAAAGGAGATGTAACCAAAGGCTCTTTCACGGAAAGCTGATACTTGATGGTGCCACCACCCCAATTTTTTCCTTTTAGATCTCATGTAGCAGAAGCCCAGCTCCCACCCCCATGCCCACCTCCGTGTGTGTGCGTGCATGCGCGCGCACACACACACACACACTCACTACTATCACCACCATCAACGGAACCCACTGGATGGATTGATTTATCAATTTTTTAAAAAAAATATGAATACTTTTTTAAAGTAGTCTGTCTTTGACCAGCAATCCCACCACTGGGAATATATCCAAATAAACCCAGAACAGTAATTCAAAAGGCTATGTGCACTTCTATTTTTATTGCAGCGTTATTCACAATAGCCAAGATCTGGAAACAGCCCAAGGACCCATCAGTAGAAGAGTGGATAATAAAAGCTGTGGCACATGTGCACATTGGAATAGTACTTGGCCATAAAAAAAAAAGAAGATGTCACCTTTTGTGACAGCATGGATGGACCTAGAGAGCATTATGCTAAGTGAAATAAGCCAGGCAGAGAAAGACAAATGCCATATGGTCTCACTCATATGTATAACCTAATGAACAAAATAATTTAATAAACAACATAGAAACAGAGGCATAGATCCATAGAACAGCTTAGTAGGGGAGGGGGTTGGGGGCTGGACAAAAGAAAGTGAAGGGATTAAGCAAAAAACATATATATATGAACATATAGACACCGATGACAGTGTGAAAGCCAGAGGGAAGGGGGTCCGAGGGGGAAGTGGGGGAATGGGGAAAGAAAGAGACTTTGCTTGGGGCGGGGGGCGTACGTGGGCAGATGGTGTTTTGATGAGTTGTATACTTGAAACCTGTATGATTTTGTGAACCAATGCCACCCCAATGAATTCAATTAAAACAAAACCAGTCCGGTAAACATGCCGACATGTGTGAAAACAGGATGCTCATTCCGGTGTGATTACAGAGGGGAAAAGTGGGAATAGCATGTATGTCCATCGATTGAGAGTTGGGATGCTTGGATGCTTCCCAAGAGAAAATCGAATAATAATCGCTTCTCGGCCTTTTGGCTAAGATCAAGTGTGGAGAAAGTCTAATAGCTATTAGACATGATGGTGAGGTCTCTGGGGTGGGAGGCAGGAACGCGGGGGGAGGGACTTGCGTGGCGCACATCATGGCCCATGCAGAGGTGAGCAGGGCTCTCACTCTAATGCGTTAAGTTCTCTAGTCTAGTTTTATTGATGCGGCTGCAAGCCACACCAGTTGTTTGGACATGTGATTCAATCACGCAGTGGTGCTTTACGAAGTTACATGAAACCCCTGCATCCTCTGTTAGGAACCTAATGGCCAAACTCCATCTCCGCTAAGCTTCCTTTGGAAGTACCGGTGTTTGTTGTGTTGTTTTGTGTGTTGTATGTGTTGCTTGTTATCCAAGCATAAGATGTTACATGGGTCCCCATTAAATTTCTCTTCTTAGATCCCTTGACACGAATCTGCCAGGATCTTTCTGGAGACTGAGTCTTCACCCAGGGTTTTTAACACTCTCTGCTGACGATGTATCATCCAAGTGGATGGCTACATCTTCTGCATTTTCCCTTTAGTTCTAAGCCAGCAGCGAGATGAAAGAGTTGTAGGATAACTGGAACCCCGACAGTTGTAAGTGAAGCCAGGAAAAGAATTCAGTGTTTGATTCACTCTCCCATTGTCCACCTGCAGGTACAGCTGCTAAAGTGAGATAAAGCAGACCCAAGTCCTAGGCGATGCGTTCAACTTTGGCGGTAGAAGCAAAACAAACCCTACAAACAAACCTTAGCAATTTCTCTGCCAGCCTCTTCCATATTAATATGTAAGGCATCTATGCATTACAGTTCTGCAAATGTGAGCCTTCAAGTACGGATGCCCACTTAGAGAGTTGTTTTATTTCAGATACTCCTTCCCTGCATCTCTTCAACTCAGGGACTGTCTTTCATAATAATACGGCAGGATGGTGAGCATTTTAAGAGGCCGTACATTTTAGTGAATTTCGGAACAAACTGTAGTTCTGAGAGCAGGAAGGAGTTGATTCTACGATAAGGCAGCTTTAGGTCCTTGGGTAAGTAAACCACTTAGCTCTATGTGCCTTCATCTACCTAAGGGCACGCTTCTGAGCTCCGGGTTCCACCATGGATAAGATCTGAGCTGACCTCCGCTAAGAGTTAGGGATCTATTGGAGAAGTGAGTTGTAAGGATGTCTAAAATAAAAAAGAAGAAGTCACCGTTTCAGAGAACTTCAGAATAACAGGAGGAGACTTGGAGTGAGGAGCCTTGGTTTAGAAGCCTGGCTCGACCACCTTGAAGTCAATTCCTCCTCCACAAGCGAGGAAACAGAACGGGATAAGAGACTTTATAAACCAGAAGGCTATACAGACTAATTAGTGGGGGAGAGTGGAGTTGTTGTGTAGCCGGAGGGTAATACCAGCTTTTTATGAGAAATAAAAAAATTAAGATATTAAAAACCCTTTTTTCGTCACATTCCCCATGGACGGCATGAGCCCTCTACAGTTGTACCATTGTATATCTTTTATACCACATTTTTACTGTACCATTTTTATGTTAAGATATAGAAATGCTTACCATTGTGTGTCATTGCTACAGTATTCAGCACAGTAAGTTGCTTGCTGTACAGGTTTTTAGCCTAGCAGCAATAGGCGGGACCGCGACGCCTAGGTGTGTAGTAGGCTGTACCATCTAGATTGGTGCGAGTGCACTCTGTGGTGTTCTCACAGTGCAATCACCGCACGACACATTTCTCAGAACATAACACACACCGTTACGGTAAGTGGCGCATGACTGTACTTAAGTTGTGAAACCATGCGAGCTGAGTTCCTTCATGAAAGTTTTGAAAGGAGCATATTTTATTCCAAGGGATTAAACCAGATATGATTTTAGTTAATTATCTTAATAATGATCCTAAAATAAATGCAAAGTATAAGATTCACCACGTTGTTAGAGTTACACGATCATTCTCAATGGACACCCTGAAGCCTAAGTGTGCATCTGGGCATTACAACTATTCTGACCTTGGCAATATTCAGCTCCACATGTATTGTATATGACTGTCCCATAGCACCATGTGACTGTTCTCTTTCTGCCTGTCACTATCTTTACTCAAGTTTGGGAAGCACTTGGGGACCTACACTGGCCAGATGTAATTATAATATTCAGTGGATAAGTATCAGTAATTTTTAAAATCTAATTCAGAGACGTATTTTCAGAACTCCCTGATACCTAGAGTGTGTCAGTCGTCATTGATATTGGCAACGCATCTCTAGAGAAGGCTGCCCGTTTCACATCCTTGAGCATTTGGACCATTTGGAAGCCTCTGTTGACTACCTCACTGATCACCTATGTTGGGGGGACGGGGTGGAAAAAAGAAAGAAGAAATCACATTACAGCAAAACCTTGGGGAGACCACTGATAGCAATTATATTCTATTCAAAAGGAAATACGAATCCAGGTTTTGTCGTTTAAATATACATATATATATATATATATATATATATATATATATATATGGACAGCTTCTTACTTGTGGTCAACTCAGCAGCACTACATTTTGACATTAACCCTATTTTTTTTTGGAAAAAAATCCAACAGCTGGTTTTAATTAAAACCTTTGTAGAAAGACTGCTCCGACCTCTCCTACCCCTAGTCCCACTGAGTTTCAAATCACGTTGAATTCAGCTCGGCTTGCTCAGGGTCTGTAATGCATAAGCAATTGGCCGCACTGAAGACTGAGAGACGTCTTTGCAGCTCCACAAATGTTTCTAATTGGCGAGACCAAGTTGTTAATGGAAGATAAACTGCCGCGGGCAGATGCGGGTGGGCGTGTCACATGCGTGGGCGCTCACGCAGGCCCACATGCATGGACCCATGTGGCGGCGATGGCGTAAGTGTGTACCTAGGCTCCCCACCACGTGCTGTGCTGCAGAACCGAGCTGAGCTGGCCATTAAGAAGGGGCTGTGGCTGAGGCTGGGCCGTCAAGGCGGGGGCCAGGTCCGGTCTGGGATGGGGTGGATGGCTGGTTCCCTAGCAGGGCTCAGATCCCCGGCAGCAGGCCCACCCTCCCATTGGGAGCCGGGAACAAGGAGCTTGTAAAATACACAGAAAGGATGGAAATGACCCCCACTGACTGAAACCAGCTGTGCAGGGCTTCTCGCTGTCTCTCCTGATTTGCTCTCTCAAATAAATGGACGTGGTAGAGGACGATAGAAAGTAAACAATCTTTTTTTTTTTTTTTTCTTTCTTGCAGTCACACCTCGGTAATAGCCCTGGTTTTTATAGCTGAAAAAAATATATATATGTTTATTTGCTCATTAATTTCCCTCTCTCTCTCCCCCTTGCCTTTTTCTTGGCGTTGGGTAGAATGTTATTTAAAACAAGACACACAGTTCAGCTTCAAAAAGAAAAATCATTCTGCAAAATACAGCTTGGACTCATTTACTGTTCATTTATCATCTGTAAGAGAGTTGGGTACAAATATCTATATTTGAATGATTTACGGTGCAGTAACTCTTGTTGGCAACAGGGCCCAGGGAAGCGGCAGGCTCTTGGGGACTCTGAGAAGTGCCCCAAACTGTTTAGAAAGGCTATGGAGAAGATCCAATGAATCACATGAGGCATGTGCAGAGCAGTCCGGCTACCATTCATCTTCACCACCTTCCTTCAGAGATGATGTAGGCTGGTGCTTGGAGACTGGACTCGACCCAAAGTCCTGAGATTCTCTGAGGGGTGCTTGAAAAAAAAAAATCTTCATTTGAACACTTCAGTGTGTTGTTTTTTTTTCCCCCTCTCCTTTGCTTGGAAAAAGCTTTGGTTTTATGCATCTCCCATTTCCTTCATGCAGTGGGCAAATAAATAATGCTATGCCTAACTCAATGCCCAGTAAATATTTGTTGAGTGAATAGTTAAATGGAATGTTATAAGCCTGACTGGGATTATTGTCTTGGCGTGAAACATGCAAGAATAGACTTGAGGCAATCAAGTCATTTCCCTTAACAGAGCGCTAATTATCCGAGAGATGAAAATCTGGTACAGAGCATTTATTTGTCAGACTCCGTTTGCTCCTAATTAAAGGTGGAAAAGTTGTTTGTAGCATTGAAGGGATGACATAGTGACCCGCTCCTAAACATCTTTCCAATTTTCCATGCCACTTGTTCAGGGAAAACACATCGAGATGAAGTGAATGTGCATTCCTTTCGTTCGTTTATGTTTTCTTCGTTGTTGTTATCATTTTTTTTTAGCGGCAGGCAGGGTGTGCAGCGGGGAGCTCTTTGACAGTGAACATTTATGGCTCAGCTGCCTGCGCGACTTTGGTAGTTGATTCTGCTTACCTGGGTTGACTAATAAAATCGTCCTCCCATGCAAATCCCACCTGCAGTGCTCCAAGACGAAAAATGCGGCATCCTCATCATAAGCCTCAGATAGCAGTTCCATTCATTCATCCATTTGTTCAAGCATTCACCCATTCATTCACTCAGACATCCATTCATTTATACATACCAAAAATATGAATTCAGAGCCCAGTACGCATCAGGCTCTGTGCTAAAGCTGAGAATTTAACACTGAGCAAACTCCACTGTGGTTTCTGCCCTCATGAAGCTTACAATCTGGCTGGTTGATGGATATTAATTAAATAATCATTCTTAAAAAAAAATCACTACAACTGGAATTTTAAAAGGAGGGATATGGCTCTACCGGGACCATGAGACGATAGTGACTGAGTTACACCAGGAGACCAGGGGGACGTTGACTGAGGAGGAGTCTGGAGCTGAAAGCTATAGCGTGTCCGAAGAAAGGGAAAGAGTGTTCCTGGCAGGAAGACGATCAAACGCAAAGGCTTAGGTGGGGAAAGCAAGGGCTGATGGGAAGAAAGAGCCACACACTGCAGTGCCTGTGCGTAGATCGCATCACAGGCTTCGACCTTCATCCCAGGAGCATCAGAAAGACATAGAAGGGTCATTCATATATCCAAGAGTTAAACATCAGGGCAAGGAGAAGGGACCTTATTAGATCTGTGGTTGGTGGGGTGGGGAATGTAAGTATCCACTCACCCTTTACAGCTGTAACAAGGGACGTGATCATGCTAAGCCCTAGATGATACTTTGCTGCATTTGAGCTTCCTGGAAATTCTTACCATCCACCTGCCCTCTGCCAAGTTTCAGAAAGACTGTTTCTGGATCTCAGTCTGCTTGCCGGGAACACACGCACAGCCTACCGCTAGACCATGAGGCAAAGGCACCTTGTCGCGGCCACTTTCCTCGCCCCTTCTCTTATTTCTGCCTTTCCTTTTGATGATGGGGAGGTGGCGTAGCACCGTTTATTCCTGTTTTTGGCACAGTGTGCACAGTACGCCTTCTGGCACCTTCTCTCCTCTCCAGTGGTGTGAGCTTGGCACATGGCTAAGCCTCTCTATTAGCCTTGCAGGGTTGTTCTGAGGATTAGGTGAGTTAATACTTGTAAAACACAGAAAGAGGAGTGGCACGCAATGAGTGCTCAGTTAATGCCAGCCATGACTATTAGCCTTTGCTGATACAGATAGGTGTGAAAGGCGTGTGGTTCAAGTGAAAAAACAGAAGATATGAAACGATAAATACATATCATAAGAAGGGCTTGCCCAAGTGCACTGTTAGAAATGCTGAAGGAAGGTCTGTGAATACATGGTGGTTACAGCTGAGTAATGGGACTACAGCTTAGAGAGAGAACAGGAGGGAGGTCCTTCACTTTGTCACTTCATACTCTTAGAGTAGTTGATTTTTTATTTTTACTATGCAGCTGTATGTTTTTCTAACAATAAAATTACAAAGACTCGTTTAGAATGTCTATTAATGTTATCCCATATGTCAAATTTAAAAAAAAACAACATACTAACTATAATCTTTTTCATAATTTTGTTCACTGTTAAGTTTGGAGATATCATTTAGAAACTTTTCTGGAGGTAAAAAGCCATACATCTGAAGTCCAGCGAGTCTTTTGATTTTCGCTTCTTTTGTTGATTTGTGTTTGACCAAAGCTTTTAAAGTCACGTGCTATTACGATCCCACTGTTCTGAAATGAGTCTCCTTGTTCCTCCATCTCTATATGTGCATTCAGAGAGTTGTCTGAAATGCTCTTCTCTCACCAAATATAAACAGTGCGTCTGGTTTACTTGTTGCTGACTTCACTGCACTTTTAAGCATTGCTTAAATGTTTTATAAGGAGCATTTTTATAAAAACAATGAAGTCATTTCTAAAAATTGGAGGTGAGGAGTATGCACTTAGTTCATCAGTAGTATACACAATAGCCAGCATCTAATCTTTCCTAGGAATTCAGGAGACAACTTCTTCAGGATGATCGCGATGAAGGTCAGTAGCTGTTGCTCATGAGAGAGAAGGCAAGTGGACCCAGTGGTTCCTGTATCAGGATGCAGGAATGGTTTTCAGTGACTATCTGATACTAACATATAGGTCTGCCACGCTTCCTCCATTTTTTATTTTACAGGTGGTGGCTCTTTATGTTTAACTAAAGCTTTTGATGAATAAAGTTGGTATTTATCAATCGTTTATTCTGACTGGTTGAGAATCATTAATTTTGTACAGGGCTGAGCATCGGTGGCTTTGATTATTTAAATACAACCCTTCCTTTTGATTACACGGCACTGTCATCAATCAGATAGGAA
The DNA here is from genome assembly GCF_036850765.1 of Saccopteryx bilineata. Taxonomy (NCBI): domain Eukaryota; kingdom Metazoa; phylum Chordata; class Mammalia; order Chiroptera; family Emballonuridae; genus Saccopteryx; species Saccopteryx bilineata. The sequence continues at coordinate 46,116,863 of NC_089496.1, forward strand.
CACAAATCAGGAGACGGCTTTAGCTCCCTAATAAATACTTCATGAAGCCAACATGAGCTTGCCAACTAGGCTATCATCTCTGCAGAAGATACATTTCCAAGGAGGAACTGTATTGTACAGTACTTAGCACATAAAGCCCTTCAGGATATGATGATAACTATCTCTGTACAAGAAAAAACGATTTTGAAGAAACTGCAACTAAGATGATTACCAACTGATATTTTTTCAAATCAAGGCCAGGAAGTGCTGGTCCATGGGCCAAATCTGTTCTGGGACCTAATTTGCACAGCTCAGAAGCTAGCGATGGTTTTTGCATTTTTAAAAATCAAAAGTAGAATAGCATCTTAGGTCATGTGAAAATTATTTGAAATGAAGATGTGCTGTCCTGAAAGAAAGTCGTACTGAGACACTGCATGACCATGTGTTCACATACCCCCTACAGTGCTTTGCACTCGAACGGCAGAGTTGAGTTGTCCTGACAGGAGACCATAAGGCATAATGACAAATATATTTGCTTACTGACTCTTTTTAGAAAAAGTTTGCCGACCCTGGCTTACTTGTGTATGAGTCTGTTTGCTTTTTTATTTTTATTATGCAGCTGTATGTTTTTCTAACAATAAAATTACAAAGACTCGTTTAGAAAGTCTATTAATGTTATCCCATATGTCAGATTTTTAAAAAAACATACTAACTATAATCTAATGGCTGCTGGTGTAGCCATTAGAGAAGCCGTATTCTTCCACTTTCCCGACTTCCTTCCCAAAGTCAGAAGAAAGTTACTGTTGAGAAAAATTAGATTATAAGGAGGGACTATGAGTCACATCATGGGAACAAATGGAAAAGACCTATGTATTGCATCCTAAAGTTATGGATTATAACCTAATTTGAAGCCCTTACTTAATGTTAGTAGTTCCTGTATTTCAAAATGTGTAGTCACTTCCCTTTGTGTCTGAGAAAGCTTTTGAAAAGCCAAAACATTTTATTCTTTTGACTTCTGCAAAACATATCAGACGGGCCCTTTGCTCAGTGGCATTCTCGTGCTGAATGGTTTTATTTAATTTTTACTTTGTATTCAGTTATCAATAGGATATGATCAATAATTAGACAACAGGAAGTACCTTTTAGTACAATGTCTAAATCTTGATAGGGCATCCTGCTCATTTGTTATAACACTTGAATTAAGGAACATTTATGGCTGGCATTGACTATTGGACCTACCATAATACATATGAAAATAGGAAATTAATATAAAAGTGATACGGCTACCAGTATTTTTTAAAAACTTACATTTGTAAAAAAAAAAATGTTAACAGTAGCACCATAAAATATTACAGAATTGAAAACACGTCATTTTGATTCAGAATCTCCATGGTGTACCTGACTGACCTCAGCGCTCCCCTCTTGTGTTGTTGTTCCAGAGGTTGAAAGCCGCGTTGACTCACCACCCTGCCGCCATGTCCAATGGGAACATGAACACCATGGGCCACATGATGGAAATGATGGGCTCCCGGCAGGACCAGACGCCGCACCACCACATGCACTCGCACCCGCATCAGCACCAGACGCTGCCGGCCCATCACCCCTACCCGCACCAGCACCAGCACCCGGCACACCACCCCCATCCGCAGCCCCATCACCAGCAGAACCACCCCCATCATCACTCCCACTCCCACCTGCATGCGCACCCGGCACATCACCAGACCTCGCCACACCCGCCCCTGCACTCCAGCAACCAAGCACAGGTGAGACCCTTTCTGTTATCCCTGTCCCCGTCCTGTTGTTAACCGTGCACGCTCTCATGGGGGTCGTTGGCGGCAGCCTTGTTCAACCAGCCCACGCCCACGGGGCCATCGGACACTCTGGGGAGCTCTGATTATTTGCTCGGAGGTCCTGGTTACCCATAAGATCCAACAGATCGTAGTTTCTGCAAGTGATACAGTAAATTTCAGGTCTAATCTCTAGGGACAAATGTAAATGTAAAATTCTCCAAAATGGGCCCTGGCCAGTTGGCTCAGCGGTAGAGCGTCGGCCTGGTGTGCGGGGGACCTGGGTTCGATTCCCGGCCAGGGCACATAGGAGAAGTGCCCATTTGCTTCTCCACCCCCCCCCCTCCTTCCTCTCTGTCTCTCTCTTCCCCTCCTGCAGCCAAGGCTCCATTGGAGCAAAGATGGCCCGGGCGCTGGGGATGGCTCCTTGGCCTCTGCCCCAGGCGCTAGAGTGGCTCTGGTCACCGCAGAGCGACGCCCCGGAGGGGCAGAGCATCGCCCCCTGGTGGGCAGAGCTTCGCCCCTGGTGGGCGTGCCAGGTGGATCCCGGTCGGGCGCATGCGGGAGTCTGACTGTCTCTCTCCGTTTCCAGCTTCAGAAAAATATAAAAAAAAAAAAAATTCTCCAAAATGTATTTTTGCAGTACATTACAAAGTTAATCCAAAAAAAAAAAAAAAAAAGATCAGTGTATCAGTGTGAAGAGTAAAGAGAATTTAAGCATATGAAGGAAGATGTGAAGAAAGGATGAGACTAGGTGAATGGTGACTGTGAGTCTAGCTACAATGCTTCATAACACCATAGAGGCTCAATTTTGTCTCCGGTAAAATGGAAGTTAAATAGAATGGGCAATACTCTAAGTAACATTAGATGTTAAAAATCTAAAGAGTAACAATTCCAGACAGACAAAGGGGCTCGGTAATGGATGTCAGGGCATAAGGTGCTGTGTAAACGGCAAAGAGAGGTGACTCATCCACTCAATGTGAAATGCGTTGGAGGGAGCAGACAAGAGCCAAGCTCTGTAGATCATCAGTTCAAGCGAGAGGCCAAATCCCAGGGGTGGGGAGTCACCAGGAGTGGCTAGAAAGAAAGCCAGCATTTAGACAGAGCTGAAAGAGGGTTGGGGGACCAGGCAGACGTTATGTCACCCAGCCCAAGAAGAGAGGCAGGTCTGTGTACCCGAGTGAGCGTTAGTAAGTGGATGAAGGGCATGTTTGGGAGCATGGCTAGCCCTAGACACTCTGGATCTTCAAGCAGGGTGACCTTCGGCAGTGCCTTCCACCCATTCTACACCACCAGCTTCCAGCCAGCTGGGTCAGAACGGTGTCTGACATCTGGGGCCACCAAATGACACTTAGTCATCTTCTGCCTCTGGACCTCACACTGGGCAGCTTCTTAGGTTCTTGAATCCCCTACCTTAATATGTACACTCCAGACCTGGACAGCCAGCCACAAAATAGATCATCCACAAGTAACTCTTAATAGAGAACCTATTCAGGAGATAAGCTTATTTGCTAGATAAGCTTACTTTTGCAAAGGTTCTTAAGAGGTGTTCCATACAGTGAATAACAGTGCAGGCTTCATTCTTTTCCCACCTTATTTCCTCCTGCATGACTGTGGTCAGATTAACCTCCCTAAGCCTCAGTCTTCCCATCTGCAGAATGGGGTAATAATAGACTAAGCTTACAGAGTCCTGGGAGCACATGAACTAAGAAAGTATCTGTAAGGCCCTTGGCACAGTTTTCATTACATGTTGGACATGATTAATTCTAATCCGAGGTATGCAATGAAGTTTAGCAGGAGTGTAGCAATAAATTGCTATCCAGAATACTTTTACAGTCAAATGCCATAGTGGGACACATATTTAGAGAGGAGAAAAAAGCTTCAAGGTCAAAGCCAGGCAAACAGATTCTCATGTGCACTTATGTTTTAAGGAAAAGGATAACATCAAGTTTTGGTTGCCTTGGTACACAAGTTACTTCACAGACAAGTTTAACAGTTCTTTGACTATAAAAGACATTCATTAACTAATTACCAGTTAGCCAATTTCCCTCCATTTCAAGTAAGCGGCCAATTGTATATGCAATTAGCTCATTGCTATTATAATTAGCTGCACAAAACAGTTGTGTTTTTGTTTTTTTTTTCTATCCTATATGAAAAAGAAAGAGTCCAGGTTGGTCTTGTTAAAATTTGAACGAAATCATTTTTACAGTACTGAAAATGCTCTTAAACTGTATTAATTTGGCTGATTACTGAGAGCTTGTCATATTGCTTAATTGTATAATTATCAGAATAGTATGAAAAGACATTTGTTAAGGGCCTCCCGACTCTGAGATTTGAAGATGATTTGGGATAAATTCTGTCTTTTTGAAATCACAATTCATTCTCTTCTTGGTCAACATTTTCAGAGCATCTATACCAACAGAATTCCATTTTAAAATAAAATGATAAGTAACAATAATTACCAGGGACACACATTGTGGTCTTGGGGTTGCATTTGCCAGTTCTCCTGGCTTCTTGGAATTCTTTTGCATATAAGGATGTGATATTAGAGTCCTGTGTCACTTCGTGGACATGAGGAATTTCTCTTAATTATAGCACACCTTGAACCCTGAACTCGGACTGAATCTGAAGCCACCATATAACTTACCCCTTTGGGTGAAACAGAGGATAAAGACGGGTTAAAGTTAGAGTGGGAGAAGACAGTAGTGACAGGAGACCCCTGCAATGGAAATTAGATCAAGTTTTGTAGAATGCGTTGGAGAGAGCAGACTCTCCCTCCACTTGAGAGTCCTGTCTGGGGCTGGCAATTTGAGGTCACTAATTCACAAAATGAAATGGTCAACACAGATATAGCCAAGTTAGCAAGTTCCCTCCTAATTTCTTGCTTTGCGATGAGGGGTCGCTCAGAAGTTAGCATCTGAAAGGACAAGAGCTAAACCTTTTCCAGGAACAAGAATTACATCTTTGTATCCACTCGGGTAAGACCCTGGGCAGTTTATTTTGTTATTTCTCTGTGGTGAGGAGGAAAGGAATGGCCGATAAAGAGTTTTAGAAAATGTCTTTCCTTGAAATAAAATTACTGAGAGACAGCCCAACCTCAAGCCTGCACCTGATGCTTTTCCAGTTAGTCATATAAGGTTTGATAGAGTTTAGGATTAAAATATATCACCAGCAGTCTGCTGATGTCAACCAGTAGCCATTATTAGGGCAATTACAGCCATTCTGATGGATTTCGATCACAGGGTTGGAATATGGTAGAAAAGGTTGCTGGACTTCAGTTTTAAGATGTTTTTGCCTGTTATTTTCAGCAGGTTAAATGTCTCTTGAAAAACAACTTTATAGGTATTACAGCCATAAGCCTGAGTGACTGAGAAATGAGAGAGAGGAGAAAAAAGAAAGCACCCTTTACTGAGAAGGAAGAAGGGGGGGAGGAGGCAGTACATTAACGAAAGCATTCGGTGTCCAGACACATAAAGAGCCTGTCGTAGAAATTTCACTAGGTGCTGTGTGTCTGCCTCATGGAGGGAAATAAAGCTAGGTGTGTGGGGCTCTCCCAAACCTTAGATGTTGCTGAGCCCATGCAAACCTCACAAGGAATCTATAAGCACAGTAAAACTTTTTAATAAAGTGCTTTGCCACTCCTAGGATTTCCTTCAGCAACCGGGAAGCACAGCAGTCCTCCCTGTCACCCCTGCACGGTGTCTAACGCGGCCCAGTGCCGCTTGGAGCATCGCCTGCCTACTTTTAATCACCTGGACAGGCCTCCCCTGACTCCCTCCGCTTTAGTCAAACCGCGACACAGTGGGAATAGGATTTTAACTGCTTTCTGGGCTGGCCAGGGATCTTCTGGTGGGAGTTACAGCGGCGAGGACACTCCACACGCGTGTTGTAGGAACCTAGTTTCCACACTATGAGAATGACAGGCACTCACAGCCTCCCCAGGCGAAGTTTTCTGCTGATGACAGAAGACAGTGACCCCGCCCTTCTTCTTACCTGCAACCATACACTGACACTTTCCATTTTTAAAGCGTACCTTAAATAAACCATTTTTAACATCTGAAGGCAAAAAAAAAAAGTTTCCTCTGCCAGGATTTGGCTGATGCCTGTAGGGAAAAATCTATTTGCTTCTCTTTTCACACATCATTTCTCTATCTCACCAACATATCATGGGAGATAGCTCGGCCCTGCTTTTTCCATAAGCTCCTGTGACGTCATTGTTTACTTATTCTTAGAAAACAAGTCTGAGATGCTCGCTAAAGCAACCCATGCTTCTGTGCTTGGTATTTCAACACCAGCAGCTGGGGTTTCTTTCCTCCCCCCACGTGCTCCCTCCCAACCTGTCACCCTCCTTCTCTTTCCCAGCAGGTTTCACCAGCGACACAGCAGATGCAGCCAACCCAGACCATCCAGCCACCCCAGCCCACAGGGGGGCGCCGGCGGAGGGTGGTGGACGAGGACCCCGATGAGAGGAGGCGGAAATTTCTGGAACGGAACCGGGCAGCAGCCACCCGCTGCAGACAGAAGAGGAAGGTCTGGGTGATGTCACTGGAAAAGAAAGCTGAAGAACTCACCCAGACAAACATGCAGCTTCAGGTGCAGGCCGCTCTCTTTCCCCGGGACTCAAAGGCCCTGTGTGCAGCCGGCATACCCCGGTCCTATCCCCGCCCCCCGCTGGGTCCCCGCAGGCGCTGGTGACCTAAAGGGAGACCCTGCACCTCAGCCCAAGAGCAACTGCGGGCTTAGTCCTCCAGGGTTATCCGTTCTGGGACGCGGTACCAAACAAAACAAGCCATTCAGTCTGACATCAGTCTGCCTGCACAGCTCTGAGGAGGGGACCCTGCCCAAATTATTACAGAGCACCGGCTCCGGAGGCTCGCGCTCGGGTTCAGAGATGACTGGCTGTGTTTACCCTCTCCAGCTCTCAGTTTCCTCTCCTATAAAATGGGAATAATCACCCCATAGAGTTGTTGGGAGGAATAAATGAACTAATGTGTGCAAAGCGGTTTGCCCGGTGCCTGGCACATAATAAATTTTGAGCTGAAAGGCAGCTCTATATAGCCTCTGGGTGAGGGCCGCTTCAGCTTACAGGAGGCAACACTTTTGTTTAATGGAGAAAAGGAAGGTTCATGCTTAGTGTTTTGCTCTAGTAGAAGAGGCATGTTTCTATCTCATTTTCAAACTTGAGATTTGAATCTGGCGTGATTGGTGCTTTCCATGGGGGGCTCCACTGGGGACATTTTATAAAGGCCACTTGGAGGAGTGTTTTGAAAGAAGAGGCAGCAACTCCAGGACCTGGGGCTTCTCCAGCTGTAGAAATGCTGCCGTTTGGGCATTTGTTCTAACACGGAAAAGGAGTGTACTGTGCATCAGTAGGGGGCAGAAGCACTAGATAGGTATGTGCTAGGCAGCCCAGGGATAGAGCCGGGGGCTCTGTGGCCCAGTGCATCCCAGGGCGGAGAGACTGGCCAGAGGAGAGGCGTGAAGCTCCAAGCAGGGAAGGGCTGCTTCTCAATAGTCCGTAGGTCACCTTTGCCTTCCCACACCTGGTCTTCTGTGCATCCTTAGAAAGGAGCAATTAGGGTGCCAACCCCCCATCCCCACGCCTTTGCATATTCAGTTCCATTAATAGAAATGACCTTGAGGCATTCAGTATCCAAACTGAAAATATACAAAGAAAGTTTGGATGATACGTGGACCGAATATTATAATTAATGGTGTTTACTTTTCTCCCTACATTTATTGTTCTATTTGTGATAGACATAAGAAAAATACTGAGAAATATATATATAGCAGATATGAAGGAAAATAAGATAATAAACAATTCTTTCTAGTAGCATATATGCTACATGAAGGTGGGGGCTGTATCTCATTACCTCCTCCCCCTTCTAGCTACCCCCCCTATTTCTATTTCTAGTATAGTGTCTGGTTAGCATGCTGAGTTCTGAGTGTCTGCACTGAGTACCCATCCAATAAATGAATGAGTTCCCCATCTCTGGAGTGTTCCAAGAACTGGCCGCCTGACCACTTGGCAGGAAGGTGTTTGAAGGGAGTCAAGCCACAATGAGATGGCTGGGCTGAAACACCTCGGAAGTCACCGCATCGTGAATCTGGCGGGCGCAGCAGTACGTGCGGAGCTTTTAGGTGGAACATGGATAAACACTTTTTTTTTTTTTTTAATTATTTTTATTTATTTATTCATTTTTTTAGAGGGGGGGGAGAGAGAGAGAGAGAGAGAGAGAGAAGGGGGGGAGGAGCAGGAAGCTTCAACTTCCATATGTGCCTTGACCAGGCAAGCCCAGGGTTTTGAACCAGCAACCTCAGCATTCCAGGTCGATGCTTTATCCACTGCGCCACCACAGGTCAGGCGGATAAACACTTTTAATATTCATAGTACTCCTTTTTACTTTTATGTGTATTAAAAAATGTCATTAGAACATCAGACCTTCCATTTCACAACTCTTATTGGAAAGGATGAGGTAAAATCAGTACAGAATGAGTTTATCTGCGCAGACACGTTAAGTCAAGAAAGGCTTTGTTGTATGTGGGGACCTAGCAAATATTACAGCCTTAGTTCTGCGCTGATGGATGGGTGGGAACCCCTCAAATTTGCTACAGGTTCAAAGGTCTGCAGAAGACCACGAAAATGTGCACGTTTTCTCTGTTTTGGCACTGTTGACCTGTGAGCTCGATACTTCTTGGTTGTGTGCTGTTTGTTGCATGCAGTCAGCAGTATCCTTGACTTCTACCCACTAAGTGTCAATAGCAGCCACTATCCCACCCCCGATCTGTGACAACCAAAGTCTCCAGATATTGCCAAATGTCCTCTGTGGGGGCAAAATCATCCCTGGTTGAAAACCACTGCCTTAGATGGAGGGGCCAGCTGGCATGTATCAGATGCCAACAGATGTTTAAGTCAGTTTCCACTCCAAAGTGTCCTTGCAGAATGGCTCCAGCACACTGACTGTGGTCCTAGTGCAGGAAAACACGGAGGGATCACGGCAGAGAGCCAGGTGGAGTAGAGGCGCTGGTCTGACTTTGAGATCAGATGTGTTCATGACTTGGCAATGGGCACGTGTATTATTGCTTTTAGAAAACACACAAGGTAAATTTACCTTTTACGAGACCCAAATCCATGAATTTTTTAATTTCTTTAGGGTCAGAATGGCTAATGAAAAGGAAATACTAGAATTCCAGCTCCTGAAAACCAGGGGGGGGGGGGAAATGGTCCTGTTAGAGCCATTCAACAGGCACCAATATTTGGAGTTGTTAAAGCAATGCCTGAGGAAGGGACAGTTTCTGAAGAGAACAAATTGTTGCTGTTTTCCAACCACTGCTTTGCTTCCGAGGGACAGAAACTGCAGCCACTGCCCGGTGCCTGTGACGGTGAGCACACTGAGGCACACTGTGGGATGCCCGATAGGGGAGCAGATTCTGCCACCTCTGCGTGACCCTTCCCCTCTCACTGGACCTTTGTCAAAAAGGAAAGGTGTCTCTCCTGAGGCTGGTTCAGTGAGTCAAATTTTAAGTCAACAGAAGTGGAAGGTACGAAGCAAACAAACTCCAGCCAAATGGAATAGCCAAGGTCTAGATGGCCGGCCGCCCCTTTTGATTTGTTTTCCAGCATAGAACCTTCTAGTTAGGGTTGCAGAGTTTCAGATGGGAAAAAGCAGACCGAAGCAAACAAAACCAAACTCCCAGACTCCGTGTCCTTGTCTCGGAACACATCTCCGCCCAGGAGGTCAGCGCAGGTAGAAGAAATGGGGGAGATAGTGGAAACCACCCAGTCTGTCATTTTATAGAGGGAGATATACCAAGGCTTGGGGGACGTGAGGAGGACATCCCCGAAGTCACACAACCAGCAAGGAGCAGGATGAGGACCCAAGCAAGTCTTCTCTTGACCTCACCCTCTTGTCCTGTGACCTTTCATTCTAGAAAGTTCTTAAACTAAAGAAATCCACATCCTTTTCTCTGACAGAGTAGCTAAGATCAGCCCTGAATTCAGCAACTGCTCGTGGGGGCTCAGGGAGTGGACTGTTTGTGTTCCATAGATGATATGGAAATCATCTGGTCACCCACAGAAATAATTGCTTTTCTTTTTTAGTACAAAGACACATGGCCTAAGTCGCTGCTGAAATTTTAGACACATGAGCCCAGGTTTGGGACTTGGCAAGCGAATAGGCCAGATGGGAACTGTTGCTTGACAAATTGAAAGTCCTTTGTTTCGGAATGAACCAAACCTGGCCTCAGCTAATCTACAAACAGAGGTGGGGGAGGGGCTCTACTGCAGGGCCCATTTTGATGGGGTTTTGTTTTGTTGTTTTTTTTGAACGGACTGTTGCTTGCATCAAAAAGCATTCTGGGTTTATCATATTAACAAAACAACATGTCCCAAACCAAAAACTGTTAAGTGCAGCTTTGAGGGACTTCTTGGAGTGCTTAAAGTACATGATTGTAGTATTGAATGTCTCTATAGAAGGCACTACTTCATCCCCAGGCAACCCTAGGCATTCAAGGACAGATGAATCCAAGGGCACCCCTCTGCCCTCAACACTCTACTTAAATGGCTAACTGCTCTGTTAGCAGCAGCAACCCCAAACTAGCTTAGAAAAATGAAGGGCTGATTTCAGCAGCAGAACCAATACTGATTATGACTATTTTGCTTTCTCAAAGCACTTTTATATGAAAACCTCAAACCATTATTTTATCCTACACAGGGAAGTTTAAAAAAAAAATTGGTAATTTGCCTCAATTCATAAAGCCAGATAATTCAGAGAAGGAAAATGTCTCCAAGAGTCCTGGTTGTTATTCTCCTACTAGAACTGCAGGCCACATTTCATTTCTTTCATGCATTTTGAAACATTTGCTATCTGGTTGTTCTCTTCCCAAATGAATTCAAGGTGATTCTACTTATGTTACCTTGAAAAGGATTTTTATTTAAAATGCAGTCTGGTATTTGTGCGTTTCCTACATCAGTCAGTCTAGCAGGATGGAATCTTCGGGCTGATTATGCATGTGCACAGCACACCATTCCCTCTGCTTTCTCCAGGACCACAGTCCTTGACATTTCTTAACCCAAATGGAATTCGATGAAGGCTCTAGACACTCTCCACAGTATGGACACACACATGGACACCAAATTCTGCACTAAGTGAAACTATAAATGTTGCTTTGGAATCCGCCCCAATGAGATTTGGAAGCATCGGAGGTGCTAGCACTGGCTCCCTTAAGAAAAATACGAGACTTAAAACATCAGCATATTTGACTATGCCAAAAGTAGTTAACGAATGAATAAAAAAAAAAAAATCAAGACTGAGTCCTTCATTGGCTTATTAGGTCATTAACTTTCTCAATAGAAGGTAACACAGAAACACTCGTAGAATAAAGGACTAGAGAACTAGCCCAGCCATCTGATCTTACACGTGGTTGGTGAGGCAACTTGAGAAGCCAAACTCTATTATTCTCAACGCTCAGCTGAGAGTTCCTTTATCTGCTGGGCACTTGCCTCATGAATTTCTGTCAATTCCGTGGCCATTAGATTATTATTTAGTCCTTATCATTATTATAATTATGTGTATATAAGCTAAACAAGAGACTGATTATTTTTCTCTACTGAGAATATTAATTGGCATTAATTTCCTAACTATAGCACAGCTAACTAACATAATTACTCACATATTACATTAAGAAATATATCTGTATCACATATTATCTTTAAATGATGGCCAGTTGTCATGGAACTTTTCAGGTTTTCACATTTTTACAGACCCTCACAATTCCTAGGGCCTCCGTTCCTATACTTACTATCTGTTGATTTATTGATAAAGTGCTTTGCTATTCATAGACAAAAACGCCACTGAAGTCATCTGCTCTGTAGGGGCTTGGAACCGAGGCTGGTACACCACATATGCTGTTCATAGTGGTGATGGGTGCTGTTTTCTTGTGGCCTCTCGTGGAAGCAAAAGGTTGATTGTGAAATGGTCTGGAGTGTGCCAAGTATTGTGGCCAGTGAGCTCTTTGCAACTGCAGAAACCCTAAGAACGGAATTCCAAGTGTTTTCCTAAGGAAGGGGCAAAGAACACTTCGTGCCTGGAAGTCGAACACTGCCTAGAAAAGGTGACTGCCCAGGATGTCGTAGGGGAAGAAATGGAGACCAAAATCAACCTTTCCAAGGTGGCCACAAAGCGGATTTTTTTCCCCTTTGTTCCCAAAGCATAAGAAAGCAAGCAAGGCCGGCTTGTTTTAGTTTTGTTTGAAATACTTTCCTTATTGGTTGTTTTCCTGGATCACAGAAGAAAAGTGTGGCTGGATTCGCTAAAAATTGGAGCTTGAGTCTATTTTTTAAGCACTGTCATCTGCATTATCTGTAGCTGAGAGTGTCTTAGGGGGCAGGTGTCCAGCACTTGTAACTTCAGAGGTGTCATTTCTATAGTCCAGATATAAATCATGTGACATTTGATTTTGTGGCCAAAAAGTATCTATAGTCACACACCTTAGTTTTCTTTTTCTTCCTTTTAGTTTTGTTTTTGTTTGTTTTGTTTTTAACCTGGGGTTGCCTTCTATATCATGGTTTAAAAGTAACTTGCTTTACACATGCTGTTTTAAGCAGGGATGGCTATCTGCATTTAAATGGGCTTGAAATCAGAGAGGGAAGAATTAGTGTTTAAGGCTAAAATAAATTGTCCTATAAATAAAGTTGTCCCAGGTTGGCTCAGCGGTAGAGCTTGGAACCTAGGCTGGTATACCACATATGCTGTTCATAGTGGTGATGGGTGCTGTTTTCTTGTGGCCTCTCGTGGAAGCAAAAGGTTGATTGTGAAATGGTCTGGAGTGTGCCAAGTATTGGTGTGCGGTGGACCCGAGTTCGATTCCCGGCCAGGACACATATGAGAAGCACCCATTTGCTTCTCCACCCCCCCCCCTTCCTCTCTGTCTCTCTCTTCCCCTCCTGCAGCCAAGGCTCCATTGGAGCAAAGATGGCCCGGGCGCTGGGGATGGCTCCTTGGTCTCTGCCCCAGGTGCTAGAGTGGCTCTGGTTGCGGCAGAGAGATGCCCCGGAGGGACAGAGCATCACCCCCTGGTGGGCAGAGCGTTGCCCCTGGTGGGTGTGCCGGGTGGATCCCGGTCGGGAGCATGCGGGAGTCTGTCTGGCTGTCTCTCCCCATTTCCAGCTTCAGAAAAATACAAAAAAATAAAAATAAAAAATAAATAAATAAAGTCCCACGGACATCAGAATTAAAGGTCATTTTGACTTTGACAGGGTCCCTTATCAATTATACCCATTTGGAGGTGGGAAGTACCATTCACCTTCCTAACCGTTCTAAGATTTAAGAGCAATTTCCCTGTGCGATTAAGTGATTTATTCATTAATAATGCTAATTTCTCAAATAGTTTTTTATTATTATTTTGTAAACTTCGGAAGAAAAAAGAGAAAAGCTCTGGAAATGAGAATTTTCTTATTCTGTTATTTATGCTAACTCAACGTTTAATTGCTTATAATGTATTTTGCAAATGGATGCGGAAATGGGATGTATTGTTTAAAACAAGTTTGAAAAAAAATTTTAATTAACTTCTGGAATCCCAAACTCACTTTTGTAGGTGATAAATACATGCCTGAAAAGCCAAGTTCATATTGAAAGTGTAGATAAAACTTAATGACAGCAATGTTAAAACACCCTTTTCTGTGTGCCTGTTTCTTTAAAGTCTCCTCCGAGCGTAACGCCTGGCAGCCGCAAGTGAGCACTAGCCAGAGAGGGTATTATGTATCGCAACTGTAAAATGGCTTATTTGAGATAGTGCTATGTTTATAGTTTACTTTTATCAAGTGGAAGCACCTTGGAACCAACCGTCTATTCTAAGTTTATATTTGTAGACACTGGTGCCAAGCACATTATCCTACAAAGCCATGAACCTTGTCTTTGTGAATTACTACATTCAGTGGAGATGTGAGACACTTATTTAAGTGACTAAGAAAAATGCACATGCACACAGTCCACAACACCTGCTGCTGAGAAGGGAAAATGTTTCTAGACTGAAATTAGCCAAACTACATAGTGAATGAAACCACAGAACTATCACAGCCCAAAACTTCATTGTCCCTTGCTTCCCTGGGCTGACCTCATCCCTCACGTAGAGGACCAGCATTCGTGCCTTACGCTTCTGTGCCTTCTGCTAAGTGGGCGTCAGGCCGGCAGACTGTGCTCTGTTGAACTATCTAGCCCCACGTGGAACTTTTGGGATATCTGATGGTAGATTAGTCCGCTTATTCTGAGGCCATTTCAGGGTGAAGCCCCACAGTCCTTTCCATTGCCCCATAGTCACCGTCCCATGTTGAATGTCAACCTGAGTTTGTCAGACGGTGTAAAGGTGATATCATCAGAGCTAAATTTGATTGAGTATTGACTATGTGCGAGCCATTGTTCATAGCGTTTTACATCTGCTACCTCACTTAATCCTCACAACAACTCGAAGAACTTTGTACTTGTTTTATCCCCATCTTATAAACGCTATCGCTGGAACTCAGCTGGGTTACGTTACCTGCTAGAGTTAACTCAGCAAGTGGAGAGTGGAGAATCCCACCCAAGTAACATGGTCCCAGCACACCTAAATGCTCTGCTCTGCACTTTTTCATATGATCCGGCTCTTGAGTTAAAACCTACTCTCTTCAGAAAGTCCCTGGTAAATGTGAGGGCCAAATTGAAGGCAAAGCTACACTTTTTTCAAACAAATCTTGTTAAATGACATTCCTAATGTCATTCAGACATAACAGGGAAGTTTGCCAATCTCATTGCTGAAAGTGCGCAGGGCCTTAAGTTTGAATTCACCGGTCTTCTCAATATGCCTTTGATACGTCTCTTCCCAGAATGAAGTGTCCATGTTGAAAAACGAGGTGGCACAGCTGAAGCAGTTGTTGTTAACGCATAAAGACTGCCCAATAACAGCCATGCAGAAAGAATCGCAAGGATATCTAAGTAAGTCACTGACTTTTTATTTTTTGGCTTTATTTTTTTTAATTTAGTGTTCAGTGTTTTTTTTTTTTGCCTCCTAATTTTGCATTTGATTATACTGAAAGAGCAAAGTAAAGTCTGGATCCTACACCCAGGCAGACATCATACTAGAATTCTGGATGGCTGCCATATTATTCCACTGGGGGAAGCGTCTTTTCCTACCCTCACCCATCGCCACGCCCACCACCTCCTGATCATCTCTGGCTGAACTTCCCCTGGCATTTCACATGGTAAAACCCTGTCAAATTCCAATTCTGCAGCCAGTAGAAAAGTGGTGTGCTAGAGCCCGATGGCCAGTGGGCTTTCAGAGAAATCTGTGGGCGGGAGAGAGTCATTGAGTGAATCCCATCCAGTGCCACAGGACATGTTGCATATTATTCACTGGGCCAAACAACTAGTGACTTAGTCTCAGTTTGTCAGTACATAAAATGGGTCTTTTATTTTTTTTTTTTAGAACCCTATTTCTGCACCTGGAATGTCAATAGGTTGGTTAAATGTTAGTTGAGTAGGGGTTGGTGGGAGGAGCAAGGACTCATGGCTAAAGGTCAATTTATTTTCAAATAATTTTTTAGATTGAGCAACACAGATTCTCCCACCACATGTGAGTATTTTTCCACATTTGATATATGGATGGCTATTTGAAACTATAAGATGGGGAAGTTCACATACCAAGAGGCAAACACATCAAATCATTTTGCTGATGTAGAAAGCATGGCTTGGCTTTGCTTGTAGCTATAAACTGGGAAGGCATAGCTTTGTGTTAACATTTTAAAGTTTTAAAATGAACCCCCAGGACAATATGTGTGAACACTCTTCTGTTTCTCGTAAACGTCTAGTAGTATTTTTCTGAGCAGTCCACGAGGTCACTCATGAAAGAGCTATATTGGTGTGTGTGTGTGTGTTTTCTCCTAGGTCCGGAGAGCAGCCCTCCGGCGAGCCCTGTCCCCGCTTGCTCTCAGCAGCAGGTCATCCAGCATAACACCATCACCACATCCTCCGCCGTCAGCGAGGTGGTGGGAAGCTCCACCCTCAGCCAGCTCACCACTCACCGAACAGACCTGAATCCGATTCTTTAAGAACCAGGGGTCAGACCTTGCCTCCAAGAAGAGCTGCCGTGTACCCTGCGTCCTTTCTTTTAAGGGCATTTTTAGAATTAACTCAGACCTGGAAAACTCCTCAGTTCTTCAAAGACTGGCTTTCATTTTTTTATAGTTATTATGGAAATGTTGTCTTTTATACTTAGTTATATAAGAAAAAAAAAGGGAGTTATGCAATTAATATCTATCAGCTTGGGAAATGCTTTGGTGCTTTCTCCAGTTTTCTGGTACCAGTTACTCGTTTGTAAACTGAACTCTTTCTGTATATAGCCATGGGTTCGTTCTTCTCAGTTCAACCCTTTGCCTGAGACATTGAATCTTGTTAAACCGCAGCTTTTAGCCAAAACGAGGCATATTTAGACGTCAACAGATGCAAGGTGACTGGGTGAGAAGTCTGATGACATCATCATGCATGTCAAGTGTGTGCTGTGATGTCATCAGAATCCCAGATAAACACAGAGCCTTTTCCACAACTTTGTTTCTCTTACTATAAAATGTTGTCAGTCCATTGATGTCCAGATAAAACCACCAGGCATCTTCCCACCCCTCCTGCTTCTCCTGGTCCACTTCCTCAAATGCCCAATGGCCCTCTCCATCTCTACTCTTTCCTGGGCTACCTATTTACTCTTCATTCTTACTTTCATCTGTTTTATTTTCCCTCCCCCTTAGCATTGCATGTAAAGAAGAAAATAATGTGTAAAGAAAAAATAAAAGCAGACCTCAGAAATGTGGACCTAGCCATGGCTTCCCTTGCCCTTGACCTGCAGCTGGAGTTCATTCAACTCTTGTGTTTTACAAAACACTAACCAGGAGATGTGTAATGTGCCTGATTTAAGGTTTTTAATAATCAGAGCAAATAAAAGGTGGCTTAGCCATAGGTGGAAGCACTGTTGAACGCCAGCTGTGGGGACACTAGGGAAGGGGCCGTGTAAGCCTCTGCTGAGAAAGTCCAAATGAGGACGCGAGGCTATAATATCACACCCTCAAATTACAACCGGTTTTCTATGGCCTGTCTATAATGTCGAAAATCCATGGACTATATAATAATTCAGAAGGGCTCTGTTCACTACACAGATTACATTGTTCAGTCATCAGCTGCTAATAGCCTAAGATCGACTGTTATTTTGTTTTTCTGAAGTCTGTGGCACCAGCTTTGCTGTTCTGGTGGGTGAAAGTAGATGGACCAGTGGAGGAACAAAGAGGGAAAAAGCCTAACGTTCCATGTGGGGCGCTTCCCACCCTCCCACGTCAGTTAAAGACAGGACCCCATGGATTTGGCTGCTCCACTCTCCTGAACAACTCTGATTTACATTTTCAACAACTTTCATGGACTTGCCCATTCTAAAAAGATAGTTCCAAACCACAGTTGTGCCTCCTTGAAACAAGCCATTCTACTGTGCTAATGTTTTAATATCACATCTCACAAATAACCAGGCTAATGTTTCTCTTTAGCAGTCTAGACAGGTGCTGATGTTTCATCTCCATTTGAATGCTTGACCACCTAACATGAGTGTGTATGTATGTGTGTGTGAGTGTGTGTGTGTATGTGTGTGTGTTCATGGGATTTAAAGAAATAGTATTTTACAAAAGGTGTAGCTTTTATAAGAGTTCAGAAAAAGGGTGATTTTTTTTTTCTCTCACTATAGTGTAAGAATCTATTTTGGAGAAAAAAAGAAAATAAGAGGGTTGTGAAGCATGATTTTTATAACTAGTTTCAGTTTTATCTACTAACTTACTTTTTAAATCAATATTTATCAACAATCTTTTCATGTATTCAGTGCTTTCAAAAGAAAGTTTTGAGTATCCAGAAAACTCAATGGATATATGGTCTAAAAATCAAAACAAAAGCAAAAATGAAAAAAAAATGAAAAAAGAAAAAATGCAAACAAAAGGATTTTCTATTATATTTTAGACAAACATATCATTTTTAAGTATTTTAAATACTGAATTCAAAGTTGTGTTGTCTTGTTTTGCTTTGAATCCCAGCAGTAACAGCTGAATGGTTTAACCTCACTGGTTTCCTAAGAAACGTTTAAAACGGAACTAAAAAAAAGAAGTTAACATTCTATCTCTGTATTAAAATGGAAGATAATATTTTCATCACTCCAGCCTAGGATTATCTATGTGTCCCCCTAAAAAGGAAGGTGAGCTAATTGAAATGTTTCTTTAACTTTATTTTTTGCTTTAAGTAAACAAAAACTTTCTTTCTTTACTGCATGCATAGCACTTAATGAAATGGATTTTTAAAAAATCCACTGGTAATACCAGAATACCCAGGGAGTGGGCTGTCACTAAAATTATGGTTTACTTTACTGCCGTTCCACCTCTTGATTGAAATATTTAGTTGTTAAACCAAAAGCCTCTGCAGTTAAGAACTTGCCTGAGTTTTCTTAATTCAGCAACTTGACAGTTTGACTGATGTGCATTATATATAGCTCAATTATGTCTGTTCTTTATGCTAAGTAGGCAAACCAACCACACACGTTAGCAAGAGGGCCTCAACATATAATTAGAATAAACTGTCTTCTTGTTATACTCAGGGCCTTTAGGTATATTCATTAACAGTGTGGAAACGCAGTCAATGGAAGACGCCAGCCAGTTCTCAGAGCTTGAAATCCCAAACAGAAAGGCTCACTGGTCAGATCCAACCCTGGGCTTATCAATATTAAGTGATTTCCCTTAAAGGCCTAGCTTTCTCCAGACCGGGGAATAATCAGTCCTCCCTCTTGCTCGATACTTTTTGTCAATCTGGATTAACATCTTTCTACCCCATTTTTGTCTCCCACTGAATGACTGGGTCACCCATCCATGGTTTCATGAATCAGTGGTGATGACCTCCGGAGCATCTACTCCGGGGAGGGGGAGCAGAGGGCTCTGCAGGGGGGCCCTTCCCTTCCCTGTGGGGTAACTTTATTGGCAGCATCTGCCTCTGAAGTCACTGCCAACCCACCTGGGAATCCTGCTTCTCCTCTCCTGCCTTCTGCGATGGGAGTTAACAATTTAGATAGGTACACTCGATAGCGTTTCTACCAGGTGAATCCTCCCCTAAACCGAGGCATTCACAGCTTAATTGTTTCTCCTTAAGACATTTCCCAATGTAGGTGGGGGAGGGGGGGACAGGAATCATGAAAATCCTAGCCACAGATAATTGCACTCATGTCAGACCCAGGTGTTAGGTTGGAAGTCTCCCCTCCCCCCTCCCACCCATCCTGCTCCCACCTCCGCGTCCGTGTTTTGCAAGTTACTGCCTCAGTGCAGCCGTGGGAGCCAGTGCCTGCTGTCCTTGCGTGCATTGTTAGAATGAGGGTGACTTAGTCGGAGCAAAGGCTCTTTGGAGCTTATCCAGTCAGTGAACTCAAACTCAGCTCAAGTTCCAAATAGAGAGGCATCAGGGGTGAATGTCCAGGCGATTGTTGCCTCTTAGTGAGGTCAATTTTAGTGTGTTAGTTGAGTTTGGCATTGAAATCAAACCAGCCTTTGGCTGGGAAAAGGGGGGGGGAGGTTAAGCTACAGTAACTGCTATAAAACTAGCCATCCAGTTAGGATAGAATGTGCTTCTTTCTGGTTAATAAAAATCATCTACGAAAAAAAAATATATATGTATGTATGTGTGTACACAGTGGAATTCAAGGACCAAAGTAAAATTTGAGCAGGAATCTATTAATTTAGAATTTTATAAGATATTTATTAATAAATGTTATTTTTAAACATTCCATTTGGACAGTATTCTTCTGTAGGATCTACTTGTTTATAAAGTATTAGTCCATAATAAACTACTCTAGTTGTGTGTATCTTCCTGTTTCAGAAGGCTGTTCTCCATCATTTGGTGGAAATGTTTGCTGAGATCTCTTTGCATAGAAATGTCAAGGATTTTTGTTGCTCTGTGAGTTATATTTTTAATCTGTGTTCTGTTTTTGTTTTTTTTTTAACATTTTTTTTCTTTGCCCATGTTTAAAGTAAGCTGTTAGGGAGCGGAGTTCAGTTAAAGGGAATCCGTAACTGGAACTGGAACACTTTCTTGTAAAAAGTGTAAAAACAACTTCATCTCTGCTTCTCTCCACCCCGCCCCAATTTCCTAGAACGCTTTGCACTATTCAGCTTCTCCAGTGCCCTTTCTGTCCCTTCTCCAACAATGCGCTGTCGCGTTAAGCCATTCAAGCTCCATGATGCAGTCTATCTGAGAAGGAAAACCAAACGACCCGTTTAAATTTGAATAAAACCGTGCCTATGCCAACAGTAGCCGTTTAGAACCTCTCTTCTGCTTAAAATAATTTATATTTTACAATTGCACTTTAGCTCTTCTGATCCCTTTCTCTGGTTCTCTTCTGAACCTCCTGCCTGTCCTCAAATCTGCCTTCCCTCTCCCCCTTCTCCGGACCCACCCTCCCTTCCTCCGAGGCTCTGAGCCGTGTCATTTCCAAGACTTGACCGGATATTTGCACCAGGTACGTTTGAGAGCAGTCCTTAGTAGCCTAGCGAAGGTGTGTTTCTCACATCTGCCTAGTTGAAGCCTGCTACAAAAACGCCCAGGAGAGCGAGTTTATATTCTACCCTTTTTGCCATAGCATGTTTTGGGTTTTTTGTTTTTTAATGTTATATGATGCAACAGATGTGAGGCAGCAGCTAAGCTACACTTAAGAAGCTTCCCATCTCATCCTCCGAACCAAAGTGTCCTGAATGAGTCAGGAGACGTACTCTTTTGTGCACCGTGGTGCACGATGGACTATGGTCTGAGCCATGGTCTCTGCTGAAGTAACAGTGGTCCTAACTCGTTCATTCCCACATCTCAAAAATACAATGTTGCTTTGTAACCTAATTAAGGACGGCGCCTCTATTTTACAATTATAATCTAAGAAAGGACAAGAAGACACTGAAGCAATAAACTTACAAGTAAACTCCAATACCAAAACAAAGAAATGAAAAGAAAAAAAAACACCTCTTAGCTCATTGTGTTGTGAAACTAAAAAAAAAAATTGTATGTCCATTCAAAATATTTTACTATTTCTTGTGGAGTTTTTCAGTGATGTACTGCTTATAGCCAAATTGCTTAAAGAGTGTTTATATATTTTTTTCCGTATAAATTGTCTATTTTTAAATAAAAATATTTAACCATAAGTTGAAGGGTGGGGGGAGGGGGAGAGGCCAAATTGCCAGCATGTGTTAAAAGCTTAATGTCCTTAAGTGGCATTCTGATACCTTTCCAAGCTTATCATCTGAGGGGGATCAATAATTATCAATTATTATATTTAGACCAACGTACAGTATTTAACTCACTAGAAGCTGGGATTTAGAAAGTTCATCTTAAGCCATTTAAGATTTTTTTTACCTTGAGTTTCATATTACAGAACTTGGTAGAATTTTTTTTTTTTACAGGATCATGTTAGCCTCAGGACAGAGAATGTGGAACTGAATAAAGTAGCTTTAAATACGTCATTAGAATCTGAGGCACACTCAGCTCACTAGACTAAGTTTGCCCCTTCCAATGCGCCAGACACTACAGGAGGCCAGGAAAGGCCAGGAAAGGTATCACAGTGCGTTAAGTGGGGAGGGTTGCAGAAAAAGGACCTTTTCCCACCAGCCAACCAGGAAAACAAAACAAAGCGAAAGACCTACTTACCCTCTTTCCTTCTTCTTCTGCTCAGTCACACCTGCCTCACAGAGAGAGAGGAGTTCTGCCTTTGAGGTTTGTCTAGAACAAAAGATAAGCTTTGAAATGTTCTCCCTGGAGAGGACATGGGGTTTGGGATCTTCTGGAAAGGGCCAGAAAAATGGCTCTATTCAAACACAATGTTCCAGGACAACTGGAATATAAATATTGTCCAAACATAGAACTAAAAGAGAAAGGTTTATCATTGTACAAAGTAAGTGTTAACTAAGAAAGCCCCCCCCCCCCGCAAAAAAAGGTGCTGTCACTTTAAGTTCTGGACTGGGGGGTTGTTTGTAATTGTAAACAGCAAAGATTTTGTGTTTGTTTGTCTATTTGTAAAGCAACCACCTTCCTTACTGGAAGGAGAAAAAAATTTGGGGGTACATACCTGTAAATATTTGCTGCAGCATTTAATATGTTTAATTTTATGTTAAGCTTTTTGTTGCATAGTGAACACATTATTGTTACCAATGGACAATGAGTTCATTAAGACTGTTCATCTAGGTCAGATTTTTACATCTCTTTCTAGCAAGAAGAGACAAGATTTTGTGCATTTGTACAAATGTTAATAATATCACTGCAATTCCAATATAATAAAGCACTCAAATGCAAATAATATACGTAACCTTTGTATGATGAAATTTGGGTTTGGGAATAATGATATCTATTCTACACATGGTCTTAGTCATGCCTTGTAAGCCAAGACTTACTCTTTTCAAGATCACCATTCTCTAGGGACAAAAGAAGGAGAGACTTTCTTCTTCCCAGACCTTCATGACATTCCCACTTTCTCTTCCATCCAATTTCCCAACTGAGGCTACTCACCTGTCCCACGCACAGTGGGTTGGCTGTACAATGAAACTACATTTAGGCATTAGTAGATTTTAACAGTCAGGAAATGCAGCCAGCATAAAATTACCTTCAAGTTATGTTTAGGAACCAAGAATTACAGGCTGCTACTCAAGGCAATCAAATCCTGGAGCCCTTTGCCTGACCTCCAGAGCGGGACTGCCCCTGAGAAGTCCTAAGGATAGTCTTAGCCCTCTGTGCTTGCGTGTTTCTAGACATCTACCTACTTTCCTTCCTCCTCCTTTCTTCTTTCCTCTTCTTTGTTCTTATACAATTGTTTTTCAATCACTCTCCTCTTTCTCTTACACTAAATAGCTGATTCATCAGCACAGCTGGACTGCAGCCATCATTTTTCACCAATTCTACTGTTACAGCTCTGTCCAAACTACCAGCATCTCTCACCTGAATTACTGCCGTATTCTCACCTGAATAACGGACAGCCAGAGAGAGACTGTGAAAATGAACGTCAGACCATGTCCCTCCACTGCTAAAACCACAAGGACTTCTTCCCTCATTCAGGGCAAAAGCAGACTTCCTACTATCAAGTTGACCGCCCCACCATGTTAATTCCCTGGGCTTATCTCCCACCTCTTTTCTCCCCCCCCCCACACCTCTCCAGCTCCATGAATACCTTTGAGGTTCCCGACACCCCTTGCACCATCCATAGGAATGCCTCTTCACGCATTATTTATTCCAGAATACCCCCCCCCCGCCAATGTCAGCACAGCTCATCTGTCTCCCTCCAAGTCAAACCTTTTCTGACCATCTTAGATGAAATGATATCACCCTCGCTCTTCTTTCTCATCTGTCTTGCCCAGACTAGGTTTTCTATAGCATTCACCACCATCTAACATAATTTATATGTAGTTGTTATGTTTGCCTGTCTGTTTTCCCCCAAGTAGAATGTAAGCTCCACAGGAGCAAGGGCATTTTCTATTTTGTTCACCCTTGTGACCCAAGAACTAGAACAGTGGATGCACAATGGGCGCACAATAAACATTTGTGGAAAGGATGCTCTGTCGTTGCCTTTCTGTTCTATTCTTTGTTCTCAGAACACTCCATTCCATCCCCCTCCCCCCCCCCGTCTTGTGGCCATAACAGTCATATTTTATAACCAAGTACCCGGACATGTCATCTGACACGCAACCTGACAACCAGACAGGATATTTGGAATGGGGACAGAAACAACAATTTGGGGTGGAGGCTGGAAACGATTGTTGTTCTAATGGCAACCCCATCTGCTCCATTTACGTTCAGACCACTCAGTACACTCATAGTCCCCAAGAGAGTCTTTCTAATGCCCATCCCACACTCATTTGCAATGTCAAAGCCATTACTATTGGTTTAAAAAAAAAAATTGTTATGATCCCACAGTTATAGTTTGAAGATAGACATCTGTAATCCTTCCCCAATTTTCATCATCTCTGTGAGTCTCTGGGGCTTCACATGTCCTTTTATCTGACACTTGCTGTTGTGGTTGGTTATTGGCTGCTTACTGGATCACATTTTAATTTTATATTAAATATTTTCTTAGCCAATAAAAATAGTTTTGTATCAAGATAACCTGCTTTGTGGTTTGGGATTTAAGTATCTTCATTATGAGATCATAAAACTCTGGCGCGCGATGGGCCCCCTTTTAAAGTAATTGAATACAAGAGGCTGTGCGAGACCTGTTCCCATGGCAGTAATGCTGACTTCATCAAAACAGGCAGGAAAATTGGGCTGCAAGAGAGAAGAAAACATACTGATTGTAAAAATACAAAGAGGGAGTCTGGGTTTAGATTTGCACTCTTTAGAAGCTACTGCCTTTTGGCAATTGTTGATGTCTGGATGAATTACAATATTTGAAAAATAGTCTTTTAGCTAGTGAGACCTAACAAAACATCATCATCATCATCATCATCATAGAAAATAGTTCTATTTAAACTTGGGGATTAAGTCATAAAGATTTTTGTAAGCACTAAGTTTCATCTTCAATGTTGTCAGATACTGTGTCTTCACTCACATCGCATTTCCTTGCACCAATGGGAGGCTGAGTCACAGCCATTGTTAAGAATCTTTCATATATGGAAACCAGCATTATTACAACATAGACCCAAGGGGTTCTCAAAGGTCTCCCGTAAGGCACTTGTACTTTCACAGAAAAGGATCTGCCCACATGTTCCTTTAAATAAATAAAAAAGGAAAGATCCTGCATTCACATGTTCTCATTTTTAATATGCTTTTTTATGTTAATAACTTTATTTATTTTTAATGTTTTATTGAATTTACTTGGGGTGACATTAATTAACAAAATTATATAGGGTTGCAAGTGCACAAGTCTAGACTATATCATCTTGCAAGAAAATTGTTGAATATCTAAACATGATTGTATTGCATTTATATAGGGTAAGTCCTTGATCCCCTTACATTCTGTAGTATCTATGGCTCTCCCTTGCCCTCACTTTACTATCTTTGATTTAATTTGTCAAGCATTTAATTAGCATTTATTGTGTGCTCCAGAGGGCACAGAGGTGCTTTAGCTTAGTGCTGGCTTCGGATGCAGGACAATGGTGTGTCAAAACTGGATAGTCAAAAGGCCATACATGTCCTGGGTCACACTGTGGGAAGGTGGTGTGTCTTGTGTGGCCAGGCATGACGAGGAGTGAAGAAAACTGAAGGAAGGTGGGTAAGGTCTAAGGAACTTAAACCATAAGCTACAGACAACAGGAAACCATCAAGGTTTTGAAGCCAAGTGTGGTCTGAGAAACAAGTTATGTTATAATGTCTTCCCATTCACGTGTCCCTTTGTCTTCAGCAAATTAGTTATGAATGGGTTCTAAGAAAGTTTCAGCTACACTACAGGAACATCTATCTCTCTGTTCAGAGTAGCAGAACAGGACATGCGCCCTGGCCCCAACCTGTCTGCCACTTTCTCTGGCCCTACCTTGGGCAAGGTCTTTACCATTTCTGTGCCTCAGTTTTCTTATATGCAAAATGGGCACAATAATAGTAGCATCTGCTTCATAGGGTCACTGCAAGGATTAAATAAAAAAATATGTGACTATATATTTATCTTTAGAATGATATTTAATATGTAAGTTCTCAAAATATTTACTTATTATTGCCTTGTGATAGTATTTTTTAATCTCAGATTACTACAAATAGATATTCCACATATGTACTACATTTGTGCTTATTTTGTGCACACACACATGCATGCGTATATATTTTGCCCCACT
This sequence comes from Saccopteryx bilineata, assembly GCF_036850765.1. Classification (NCBI taxonomy): domain Eukaryota; kingdom Metazoa; phylum Chordata; class Mammalia; order Chiroptera; family Emballonuridae; genus Saccopteryx; species Saccopteryx bilineata. Next base: position 46,142,447 of record NC_089496.1, read on the forward strand.
AGAATTCAGATTCATAAGAAAAGGGTAGTTTATCATGTCCTGGCGTCAACTATAGCACTTGGCATAGAGTGGCCACTTTGTAAATATTAGTTGAACGAATGAACTGTGAACTGCGGATGAGATGATCCCATGCATTCACCAAGCGTTTTCATTTTCCTCCTGGGCCATCTCAGGGGAGCACCGTTCCTAGGCCCACTGTGTGGTTTCCAGATGAAACCACATGGCAAGTTATGGCTCAGGGAAAGGGCTCTGGCCCCTAAGGCCTCTGTGAGAGCTCCCAGACTCTCTCTTCACTCCCTGGACAAGGCTCTTACAGAAGATTTTGAGGCCCTGGAGGATGAAGAAGCATCATTTGAAAGTTGCCTGGATCTCTGAGTCACAGCATGTAGAACACACAGATGCCCAGGTCAGAGGCCAGAAACAGCCACGCTATAGTTTGCAAGAACAAGAAGTAAACTTACACTTTGATAACCCAGTGAGAATTTTGTTTCTAGTAGCAGTTAACTGAGTGTGACTTAATGCAAAAGGAAGGAAGGAAAAAAAGGAAAGAAGGAAGGAAGAAGGAAAGTAAAGGAGGGAGGAGGTGGGCAGGCAGGCACATTTGCTTTTGTGCTTTTGTCTAACAGGAATTAGCAATAATAGCAAAGTAGGACTTAGGAGGAGCCTTCCGAGAGCAGCTGGTTCAACGATCTCATTCCGCCGTAAAGAATCAGAGGCCTGATACAGTTAAATGACTCACTCAAGGTCACGCAGCTGAAACTGGACACCAGGTATCCTGATTTTGAGGCCAAAGTTTTGTTTTGTTTTGTTTTTCCTAGGAATTGAATATATTATTTTCCTCTAAATTGAGTCCATAAAAAAAGCAAAATAAGGAAATTCTCTTTTAAAGAAAATGCATTTTTATAATAAAACAGGAAAAGCTGAGGACATTTAACTGGACCTCAAAGGTAAATTAATACTGATTACACATTAATCTTTTTTTTTTTTTTTTTAGTTCATTCAAATGAAAACCTTCCAATCTTCCAACCTTGTCCCAGTTACGTGGCCTAATTTTTGTGTCTGGGTAGGCAGCCTGCCTCTCTGATCCCAGGCCCTTTGAGTCGGGAGATCCGGTTACCTCCACAATAGTCTCTAAATCCAAACACTGTGCATTAAACATTAATGATGGGATGATAAGACTCACTGAATTGTACCTGCACCACTTCTCGACCGACCCAAAATAGGATTAACTAAGAAGAGATTAGAATAGAGATTCACATAACAGAGTTTCCAAAACCAAGTGCCCAAAGTCACTTAGTTTTATTTATTTTCTTAATGATGTTAAAAAAGTTCTTCTGAACAGCGAAGTATAGAGCACACCCATCAGGGACAATGAAAATACAGATGGTGAATGAACAAAGCAGTAAGAACGTTTCAGGTGCACAAGTCTCGCGAGGCGCACTCCCTTGAAGCCATTTACTCTATGGAAATGGACTTGAAGAAAATCTGCTTTCTAGTAGATCATAGTTTCCTGATTCATAAACAATGGGAAGAGGTTTCATTATTTTGCGTTGATCAGTTATGATGCGAGAAATGTCTCCATGAAGCGTGTTAGATTGTTTAGAGCTAGCTGCCAAGGGATCTTAGAGATCACCGAATCCAGTGGTTCTCTGAGTGTGATCCTGGGACCAGCCGCAGGGTCACCTGGGAACCTGTAGGCAGTGCAGAATCTAAGCCCCGCCCACCTCAGACTTTTTAAACCAGAAACTCCGGGAGTTAAGGGCTCAGCGATCTGTGTCTTCACAAGCCCGTCCAGTGATTCTGACTCCCGCTCAAATTTTTTAAATGACTGACTTAATTTCAGAACAGATTGACTCATCAGAAAGACACGCCAGACCAAGGGAGCAAGGAGCTTTCACAGGAAAAAAACAAAACAAAACAAAACAAAACTAAAGCAGGCTCACCGCAATTATTTCCAACTAGATTCATGTCTCTCATCCCCAGAGCCAGTTTAGTCAAAGGGAAAACTTGAGGAATTCCATTGTTCAAAGAGTCTGTAGAAACACCTGAGTCCTAGGGTGATTTTAATTGGTCAGAAATGTTGAAATACTCATTTATGCAAGAAGATTTTCAAAGCAGACACTGCTCTATAACCAGCTAGCCGCCTAGAAAAGATCTGACGAGACGCTGCCGGTTTCTCCGGCGGTGTTGCTTTTCTCCTTTTAAGGTTTAAGAAAACGGTCTGCACCCGGGTCGTTTCATTTTATTCTTGTTAACTTAAGAGTTTCAGATTAAAAAACACTTAATAATCAAATAGAGTGGCTCTCCGGCACCCTACAGTGCACGCAGCTCTTTCAGCTAATGGATAGGTTTCCACTCCCCTTCCAAGCCGTTCACTTATCATAAGAAGCCTTTGAACTAACTCCATCTTGGTATGCGAACAGCCAAATCATGCAATTAGCCCGCGCCTGGTTCTCCAGAGCCAGGGGGCAGCAGAGACACAGGTCAGGACTGCGTGATTTTATGTCCAGCAGTCGATTATACCGGCTGAGGGAGATGCACTTAAGTAAAGTGCACTGCGCTTTAATGGCTGTCTTTACGACGCAGGGAAAGCCCATGTCTTAATACCTGCAGGCTTGCTATCAAGTTAATCAAATTTTTAATATCAGAATGTGTACGAAATTTATGTCGCTTAGTACACACCAAGACCCTTCTTGCTCTCTCCTAGTCCGTTCTGCAGGCCGTACAATGCCATGTTATAAAAACTACCCTTTAAACCTAATAAAATATTTAAGACATGTGTCCTGATAGTGTTATGTAAGCAAATACCAAGAAAAGTCCAACCATTAGCGAACCTGATCAGGCCAATCTCCAAGGACTGGGAAACAATCTAGCCATGGCTGCCGCGCAGATAAATGCACGAGGAGAGATTCCGAAGCTGTGGACTCTGACGAGCTCAAAGCCCGGATGCCCCATATGCTTTTTGAAAAGCAATCCTGTAACTTAACCTTCTCTTTTTTTAAAAAAATAAATAAATTTTTATTAATTTTAATGGGGTGACATCAATAAATCAGGGTACATAATTCAAAGAAAACATGTCCAGGTTATCTTGTCATTCAATTATGTTGCATACTCATCACCCAAAATCAGATTGTCCTCCATCACCTTCTATCTATTGTAGTTTTCTTTGTGCCCCTCCCCCTCCCTGTAACCACCACACTCTTGTCCATGTCTCTTAGTCTCGTTTTTATGTCCCACCAATGTGTGGAATCCTGCAGTTCTTGTTTTTTTCTGATTTACTTATTTTACTCCATATAATGTTATCAAGATCCCACCATTTTGTTGTAAGTGATCCGATGTCATCATTTCTTATGGCTGAATAGTATACCATGGTATATATGTGCCACATATTCTTTATCCAGTCTTCTATTTTTTTTTTACAGTAATTAAAGCATTTAAGCAAACTCTTGGCCAATACAGCAAGAATCCATAAAAGAGTAGTGTCTAACCTTCTCTTTTTTAAAAAAACCAATTATTTTCTTTTATTTTTAATTGAATTTATTGGAGAGACATTGGTTAATAAAATTATATAGGTGTCAGGTATACAGTTCTATAGGACATCACTCTGTATACTGCACTGTGTGTTCAGCACCCCAAGTCAAATCTCCTTCATCACCATTTACCCCGCTTTACCCTCTTGTATCTCGCCCCACCCCCTTTCCTTCTTGTAATCCCCACACCGTTGTCTGTGTCGACGAGTGTTTCTTTTTCACTGAATCCCTTCGCCTTTCCCCACAACCCCTTTATTCTGACAAGTGCTGGCGAGGTTGTGGAGAAGAGGGAGCCCTCCTGCACTGCTGGTGGGAATGCAGACTGGAGCAGCCACTGTGGAAAACAGTATGGAGTTATCTCAAATTATTAAAAATAGAACTGCCTTATGATCCAGAAATTCCTTTTCTGGGAATATATGCAAAGAAACCCAAAACACTGATTAGAAAGAATATTGGCACCCCTATGTTCACTGCAGCATTGTTTATAATAGCCAGGATTGAGAAGTAGTGGCCCAAGTGCCCCTCAGTAGATGGCTGGGTAAAAAAGCTGTGGTACATTTAATTGTCTCTTATTACTTTACGTTCAAGAGACAGACACTAAATCTAGGTGACTGTACTTAAAAATTAAATGTTTGTACCTGTAGCATTGAAATCAGAAGAAAAGTCAGGTAGCATTGAATGCAGGGCAGAGGTAATATATAATCTATATGTATATGTGTATATATATGTATTAACATGTATATATAATCTATATACCTATATGTATGTATATGCAGGTGCTTACTCTTATATTTTTCTTTACTGGGGAAATATAAGTCCTGAAACAATTAGTCTTTTTTTTTTATTAGTGTTTTTTTTCTCAGTAAAAGAACTGTAAGTCACACTAAAGGAAATTTTGAGGATTGGAAGATCAGGTAATTTTATGAGCTCTTCCCACTGATGAACTTCCTCTTTAATGAGCCATTCAACCCCCTGGATTCACTGATTGCTCCTAGAAGGACAACTCCCCAGTCTGTAACGCAAAACCTAATTCCTCTCACAGTTTCCTGACCCCAGTTCCCCAGTGCCACTGGCGCTCCATATTTGACTTAGTCTTCAATTGTATCCCCGACCCCAGCTCCGTGCCCGCACATGCTCAATACCAATTTGCTCAGTGGCGAGATTCAAGTAATTTGACAACCGGTTCCCTGCCCTAATGACCATTCTAAGTATAAACACTGATATACCAAAAGGTAGTTTATTGTTTCATGCATTTAATATTTAAATAAGAACAATAAAAGAGGTACACAAAACTAGATTATAAGAGTTTTAAAATATTAATGAAAAAATGTTAAATAATACCTGACCAAAAAACACAACAAGATTGTTATTTAAAATATTTCCATATTGCTTCTTGATTGGCATCCTCACTTGCAATTTTTTTCATCTGTGGATGGAATGAACATTACTATGGGCGCTCAGAATACGCTGTTGTGCAGGTGAATGTTAAAAAAGAGTAAGGAATGTCAATTTGTGATTTCCATATTGGGCAGCTGCCCAGGCGCCCACCTTAGAGAGAACCCTAATTACAAGTGCCATTTTAACAACTGTTGTGCAGAACTCAACAAAAAAATTAGGTATCCTTTCAGCTGAACCAGTGTGAACCAGCTGAATCCCACCCCTGAATTTGCGATGTGCGTTCAGAAGTGAATACATGAATATGCAAATTTGTTCCTTCTTCTTACTCCCCATCTCAGGCTAGCTTGGGGCCATGGCGCCTATGTACATGTTGCCCACACCTTCACCCCTTCTTTAACCCCTGGTTCTAATTAGTTAGCAAACCCTGTCAATTTAGCCTTCTTAACAAAACTTGATTCTGCCTCCTTCTCTTAATGATGGCCACTTTTTTTTCATAGAATCTCATTATCTCCAGCTGGGTTACTGCAATACCCTGCTTACTGGTTTCTTTGCCTCCACTTGTCCTGTGTCTCACTAATTGCCAACCTAGTGTCTTTTTAAAGCTCAGATCCCTCTATCCCTCCCTCCTTCTTTCTCTCTCCCTTTCTCATGCACACACATGCTCATGCATACACACTCAGACATCCTCAGTGGCTCTCTACCATGTCCCCAGCTTAGGAACTCGAGGCCTCTAGTATCACTCCACACTGCCTTTCTTGTCCATCCTTCTGCATCATCTCCACCTTCTCCCCACCCTCACGTTCTGCCCCAGCCCAGGGGTGCCTTTCTCCACACATGGCCGGCACCTTCGCCCTGGGTGCTGCTCACAGAGTTTCCTCTGCCGGGAGTCTTTCCACTGACTCCTCCACCCCAAGTGAGCCTGTGAAGCCCACTCATCCTCCAAGCCTAGGCCCACAGCCTGTTCTTCCGCAAATACTTTTCAAGATATTGCCAGTTAAAATGTATCTACTGATCTCCCACTCGACTCTCACGGTGCTCTAACCACAGCCTATCATTGCGCATCACAACACGCTTCATATCAATGTACATATCACTAGATTATCGTTAGATTACGACATCGATGGTGCTTCGTATCGATATTTGTATGTCTTTGCCCCTCCCCCACCAGATTTTGGCATCTAGGGGATCAGCATTGTAGCTCACTCATTACTCTAATCCCATATGGCTTAGCACACAGCTGAGCACTAAGAAAGAGCTCAGAAATGGGCTCAGGTGTTTGCTACTAACCTCTATAACAACGTCAGAGATACATACACACACACCCATACATACACAATTAGCCTCCACTCGAGATAAAAATCCTGCCTAAGGGCTCTGATGCCCACACATAAGAATATTTTGTAGAGATGGCAGCCTGTCGTCTTCCCTTTTCTCTTACATTAGTAGAACAGTCGTGTAACAAACACGTATCTTACGAACTCCCTGAAAAGCAAGCATAGGTTTAAATGCACGGCACAGCACAGCCCCTGACTGTGCCCATGGTGATGGGTACTGAGTGTGCGCTGGAAGAGCCCTTGATGCGGCAGCCCAGCAGAGCTCGCCAGCCTCAGACCCCACCCATGTGCTCCCGCAGGCAATTGGGTTGGGCTCCCTGCTTTGCATTCAGCTCTAGGGGTTCTACAGCCATCCTTTGGATTGGGTGGGTCACTATCCCCCAAGTCAACCTTAATTTTTTTCTTTTTTTAAAAAAAACTTTTTATTGATGATTGATTTTAGAGAATGAAGAAGGGAGAGAGAGAGAAAGAGAGAGAAACACTGAGTTGTTGTTCTACTTACTTAGGCATTCATTGGTTGATTCTTATATATATGTGCCCTGACCCGGGGATCAACCTGCTGCCTTGACATGTCTGGATGGCACTCTAACCAACTGAGCTACCTGGCCAGGGCTCCAAAACAACCATTTTCTGACAGTTGGCTTTGGTGTCAGCCATCTTTACCAGATAAGCACGTGACACGGTGCTGAAGTTAGGAGGCACTTCCTAAATCTTCTAGTGGATCGGACCCTCTTGGGAGCCCACGGGAGCCGGCGGCAGGGCACCCCGCTCAGAGCAGATCACTCACTCACCCTGCCAGTCTGGGCCATTCCTATCTGCTTCCTGTCTGGCAAGTACCAACTTCTGTCGATATTTCCCTCAATTCCGCAAGTAAACTCTCCATTCTATAGACAGCTGGCAAATCTCAAAGGTGATTTAGAACACCAAAAAATTACATTAAAATCCTCTGAGGAAAAAAAAAAAAAATCCCATTCAGCCGAAAGGAAAGAAACAAACATTGGAGTGCTGAATAGGAAATTTAAAAATGACTAATTATAAGACCAAAACAACTTGTTTCCCTAATTTCCCGCCTCCTATCTTTGAGGTGGAGAAAATTATTTTTCTTTCAGATCATTTCCTCCTGAGAGATTGTGCTTGGCAGCCAGATCGGTTCTAATCCTCTGACTGGTAAAGAGCCGTCGAAGAGAATGTTTAACTAAGCCCTAGTTGCTGGAAAGAAATAGGCCAGTTATCTGCCATCCACCACGCCCCGGCTTCTCTCCCAGCGGTGATGTTATCAGTTGAAGAAGGTGTGGGTTCAGTTCGCTCCCAGTTTCAAGTAGAAAAAAAAAACCTTTTTGGCTTATCCTTAGATGTTTCTTTTATTGGCAAAATGTATTTAGAAAAAAAAAAATCTGAGTAAAATGCTGTATGAGATGACCTAGACTTGAGAAATATTGAAGTAACATACACGCATAAACATATATCATTACATTTAAGTATTCTCAATACTTGAGGAGTATTGGAGTAATTCCATGTTTTAAGCAGCTTTTCTGTGTGTGTGGGTTATATTTATATTCATATAGACATACACATACATGTCTCTTGTATATATGTGTGCGTGTATATCTATATCCAAATATGTATAACACACACACACACATATCTCATTACATTTAAGTCTCCTAGATACTCCAGAGGCAGCAAATGCTTAGTCTAGTTCAACTCAAGAAGATTTGAGGAGCCACACATGGCAGTCATCTGATTAATAGAAGGAACCCATGTAGGTCCATTTTGAACTGCAACCGCATCCATAGGAGCTGCCACCAGGAATCAGTGTGGTAAGAATGGTGGTAAAGAGGGACAGCTAAAGCTGGTCTCCCCGCTCTGTAGCCTCTTCACCCACCTCTGTCTGAAAACACCGGCCTCCATGGAACAAAACACTCCCACAGATCACACCACCCTTCTCTTTCCAGCTTGTACTCTCTCTTCTGAACCAATGCCAACGGGCGCACTGGGCTGAGCTCCTGGGATCAGGGTGACATTTCTATACTTTCTAAGTCAATTAATACTGTTCAACTGAGTGAAAGTAAAAGAAAGAACACCTCAGTTATAAATGAAAGAGATGAGTGAGACACAGCTTCTGCCTCAACTCACAGCCCCTCCATGGGAAGGACGGGGAGGGGCCCAGAGCAGGCTGACAGGTGACATAACAGGAAGAGGCATGATGGATGTGCCTGATGGGCTTCACAGGGGAGGGGACACTTGCGCAGAGGTGACCTGCATGGAGATTCCCAGTGGGAACAGATTCCAAAGAAGCAGGATTTATGACAGAAATGCAACTTTGGATATCACAGTGGAAAACAAAGGTTTTATAGGTTAAGTCTTAATAACAACAAAACATCCTGAAGTACAGCTTTTAGACTGTTTATTATTGTAACAGATCATATTCTAAACCTGACAACAGTGTCTCCCATCTTCCATACCCTTCTGAAGTGTGACCTCGGCCATCTCCCATTAAGAAGAGGCAGAGTCTATATCCTTTGAATGTTGGGTGGGCTCTGTGACTACCTGCACCAGTAGAATTGCATGGAAGTGACACCGAGATTATTCTTTAGTGGCATGGCTGCTTTTACTTCTTGTCTCTTGAAAGCCAACCTCCATGTAAGAAGTGCACCTGCCCTGAGACCACTGTGCTGTTGAAGAAGAAGAAGAAGAAGAAGAAGAAGAAGAAGAAGAAGAAGAAGGAGGAGGAGGAGGAGGAGGAGGAGGAGGAGGAGGAGGAGGAGGAGGAGAAGAAGAGGAAGAAGAAGAAGAAGAAGAAGAAGAGACAGAGGAGGAGGAAGAGGAGGAGGAGGAGGAAGAAGAAGAAGAAGAAGAAGAAGAAGAAGAAGAAGAAGAAGAAGAAGAAGAGACAGAGGAGGAGGAAGAGGAGGAGGAGGAGGAAGAAGAAGAGGAAGAAGAAGAAGAAGAAGAAGAAGAAGAAGAAGAAGAGACAGAGGAGGAGGAAGAGGAGGAGGAGGAGGAAGAAGAAGAAGAAGAAGAAGAAGAAGAAGAAGAAGAAGAAGAAGAAGAAGAAGAAGAAGAAGAAGAGAAGAAGAAGAAGAAGAAGAAGAAGCCACCGCCATGTGGTGGGACCTGGGAAGATGAGATGCCACACAGAGAAGAGAGTAAGGGAGAAAGAAGGAGAAGAGGACAACAACTACCACTGACCACCACGGAGCAGAGAGGTGCCAGAGCAGGGGTCCCCAAACTACGGCCCCCGGGCCGCATGCAGCCCTCTGAGGCCATTTATCCGGCCCCCACCGCACTTCCGGAAGGGGCACCTCTTTCATTGGTGGTCAGTGAGAGGAGCACATTGACCATCCCATTAGCCAAAAGCAGGCCCATAGTTCCCACTGAAATACTGGTCAGTTTGTTGATTTAAATTTACTTGTTCTTTATTTTAAATATTGTATTTGTTCCCATTTTGTTTTTTTACTTTAAAATAAGATATGTGCAGTGTGCATAGGGATTTGTTCATAGATTGTTTTTATAGTCTGGCCCTCCAATGGTCTGAGGGACAGTGAACTGGCCCCCTGTGTAAAAAGTTTGGGGACCCCTGTGCCAGAGGCATGCATGAAGATGCCATCTTGGAAAGGCTCCTCGAGCCCCGGCTGACTTACCATGGATCAGAGGTGAGCTGCCCAAACAACCCGTTCCTGAATGCCTGACCCACACAACTGTTAGCAAGACAGAATGGTTGGTTTCAGCCATTCAGCTCTGGACTACTTTGTTCCGTAAAACACCAAGACACAGAGGTCTTAAGGTCTGTATATGATGCCAAGGAAAACGGAATCCTAAAATGACTTAGGATGTCATCTTGCGAGCCCATACACGTCAAGATAAAAGAGAAACCCACCTCCCTTTTGTGTTCTTTTCTATTTTGTGTGCCATTCCATTCCGTTTCTGGAACTAATCTTCTCCCTTTTCTGTAGGTCAAAGGCAAACAACAAAGCAATTCATAATATTCCCTCCTAATGCTTGAAAGATCTTTTGTGGAAGTTATGGAGGCTACTAGGCTGTTATCTTCCGGTGCCCAACCAGTAAGTTATTTAAGTGTTAGCCTGTCAAGTAATGGAAAAAAACACTTTTGTCCATTTTTCATCTTTGCTGTGAACTCCAAAGGTAGACTCACACACAGATTAATAGACTTTAGGTCTTCATCACTCATGTGACCTCAGGAGCATGATTACCTGCTCAGAAGGCTTTTAAAGTCTCCCAGAGAACAATGTAATATTTCATTGCACTGTAGGGAAAGAGTCACTCAAGTTTTTATGCTTGGTTAATATGAAAGAGGAAAAAAAAATCTGCTAAGGGCACTGAGTTTTACATTAAGCAGGGAATATTTTAGCCTTAGAAACAGCAGAGTTGGCTAGAATCACTTACTATGTGACTATGGGCTCACACCTCCCACCGAAAACTGAGGCGGCCCCCAGAGCTTTCCAAAATGCAATGAACTCACCCAATCCATTATGAATGCCGTAAGGTACAGTGAGTAGTTCGGCCCCATTTCTTTCTTCCCTGCCCCCACCCAGCCCCCCGCCCCAGCCTGGAGCCCTGGATTCATGGAGTCTGAGTTCATGCCACTTGCAAATTAGCAAATGGCGAGACTGACCAGGAAACTTGTCATCAGGCAGGACCTTTGCGAAATGGCTCTCTAATTAGCCATTTCATATTTTTGTTATTTCTTTTGCAATTCATGTTAAAAATATGCTCCGTGGATGCCAGCCTGCTAGGATGCAAGGAGCCCTTGTCACTCAGCAGTAATCCAGTGAAATAATAAATAGCTCCATCAGTTCTTCCCCGCACACTCCTGAGGTCACACGGCCAGGCTCCTCAGACCAATCACCGTATGTGTGGGGGGCACAGAGTGGTCACCATGAGCGAAAAGAGCATCTCGCCCTCTCAGGAGCCTTCTCGCCACAAACAGAGAAGAATTGTGGGTATGTCTCCCATGATGAGGTCACCCAAGGACTGGGTGTAAAAGGCTGTGTGCTCTGACATGGTGTTATCACCCAGCATATCTCCTGGATGAAATTTCAGGAATGGAGACTCCTCGGGGAAAGATGCCATTTCATCCCTGAAGCCAGATCAGCTGGAGCTGAGAGGCAACAGCTTACATCTGCGGAACAGCTTGGACCAGGACCTCGTGTTCTGTCAGCTTTTAGGTGGGGTCCACTCGCGGGCTCTTGCCAAGATTTCAGCCGGGTCCTTGCCCCACCCTGGCCCACATTCATCGTCCTTACTGAGCATCTCAGGAAAGAAACAGCAACTTCCCCCCAGAGGCTCACCCTTCCTCATCTGCGTTAGAAAAACAGTAGAGAACTATCAAAAAAAAAAAAAAAAAAGACAGAGAAAGTTATTGTTCGGGCGACCCTGGGCTATAGCCATAACGCTCATGATAGGAAGCCAAACGTGGCTTATGTACCAGGCGGCTTGTTGGCCGGAAGGATGATGGCTGACAGAAAGCAGCAAAGCAGAGAGCTCCCTAATCCTGACCCAAACCCACTCTCAGAAGGTTGGATTTTCATTTAAGACCAAGGGTTTTAATCTAGCCTGTCACTGGAGATGTCAAAGAAGTAAGAACATTCCTTGGCAGCATTAGCCTCTGTTCAATCAGGGACTCTCAGAAGCACGCCTGTTCTTCCCAGAACCTCTGTCCACAGTGAACAGAGCTATGATCAGAGAGTCCCACTTTCCTTTCCTTTTTTTTTTTTTTTTTTGTGGCTTCTTTGGCAAACAATCTTCAGGGAGTGGGTCTTGGATGACTTTTGCTTCACAGATGTCCAAATAATGTCAGTCTCTCAATCCAGCGGCCATAGGTGAGTGACCGCGGAGATTGCCACTGAAGAATCACATCTCCTGTGACAGGAAATGAGCAGAAAGGGTAAAGCCCAGGAAAGCAGCTCTGCTGTTCCTCCCAGACCCCGTGGGATGAGATGGAGATGTTGGGGTGGCCAGAAAGATGTCTGTCCTCAAAGACACTTTCACAGGAGAAGACAGAGCAAAAAATCAGTACAGATGACAAAGACAGGTTCACGACATGAAGGGGACAAGGAAGGACAAGACCACATGCCCAAACATACTCACCTGAAAGAGTATTTGGAAGTGTTCTGGAAACCTTCTATTAATTCAAACTCACAAATTCAGAAATTGTGAAAAGTCTTTTGGAGCTGAGTGAACACTTTTTTTGAAAGCCATTTATTAAAAAAATAATAATAATAAGTAGCTTGACCAAGCAGTGGTGCAGTGGATAGAGCATCAGCCTGGATGCTGAGGACCCAGGTTTGAAACCATAAGGTCACCAGCTTGAGCGCAGGCTCACCAGCTTGAGTGTGGAGTCGTTGGCTTGAGCGTGGGATCATAGACACGACCATGACCCCATGGTCACTGGCTTGAGCCCAAAAGTTGCTGGCTTGAAACCCAAGATCACTGGCTTGAGCCCAAGGTCACTGGCTTAAGCAGGGGTTACTTGCTCTGCTATAGCCCCCTGGTCAAGGCACACATGAGAAAGCAATCAGTGAACAACTAAGGTGCCGCAACAATGAGTTAATTCTTCTCATCTCTCTCCCTTCCTGTCTGTCTGCCCCGCTCTCTCACTAAAAGAAAACAATAAGGAAGCTGAATTACATGGAAGCCAGTTGAACTTTTAAAAGAGCCACTACTCTGGGCCTTAGAGGACAAACTGCCTCTTTCTTATTTATAACATGTAAACCTGCTCTGTGCACTGCCAGACAGATCATAGCTGCTTAACAAAATGGTTTTTTTAAAGTTATTATTATAATATATAGTTTATTATCTTATCACAATACATGTAATAGCACATTTCTTATATGCACAGAAGCAATTTCTTACAAATGAAAGTTATTGATAATAATTCAGCCAAACCCACTTGGAAGTAACACTGTGAAAAAAATTCTTTTTATACCAAAAGGCAATACAACTGTATTCTATTCAGGGTTTGAATTAATTATTTTTCCTTGATTAACCTACAAGAGTAACAGGTTATGTCATTTTAGATTTAATTGATGAAATTTAAAATGGTAGTAGAATGTTTAATGAATAGTAATCAAATATATTTCACCTCAAAAATGAGATTCTTTTCCGTATTTTGCTTCTTTCGACTGCTTACTATTTGATTAGACTACATGAACATTTTCTTTTCACTGTAATCAAATCAAAAAATTCTAACAGGAAGCGTCACTTATTTTTTTTGTTTTGCGAAGCATTCCTATGGTATAATATTCTTCTCATGCATAGCACTGTAATTAGTATTGTTTGCTGTTGTCATTGAATTACACTCATTATGTAGAGGTATCAACTTTGCAAAGAAAGAACACTTGGGATGCAACAAAGAATGAGAGATGTTATTCATAATTGCATTGTCAGACAACAGGAATGATATTCAAAGAGAAAGAAAAGTCGTGTGCATGTTTCATGCACACAGAGACAGCCATAGAGTAGGACCACTACATCTGAATGATGACGAAACAGAATGGAGAGTGGCCTATAACTGTGAGCAATTCTGAAAGAGAAAGAAGGGGACATTTACTTCCCTAAATAATACTCTTCTTTAAATCCATTGTGAATAAGACAGTAGAGAAGGAGGGCATGCGATGTCCCAGAGCAGAGGCTCTCTGGGTCCCCAGCTCTTTCTCTCCCTCTTTTCCTGCTGCCCTGCCTTCTTGTGACCCCTTCCCAGCTCTCACAAGCACACGTGCACATGCGTACATATGTACACACGCACTCACAAGCACGCAAGCACACACAACGTTATGATGGCTAGAAATTTATGAAAATCTAACAACAGTAATAAAAATGAAGACATTCACCGCACTTCATTCTCAGAAGAGGCTGAAACTATTGATACAAGTCTCAATTTAGACTTCTGGCTGCTCCCTAACAGGGGATCCTTCACTGTATGGGAGGTCAGAGGTCTGTCACCTATGAAACACTGAGCCCTGACTCATTCCTTAGGAGACAGCCAGTGGTATAATATTCCCATCTTGATTCCAGATTTCAATATAAACAAATGAAGAAAAACGTCACCCTTCTTGAATTAAAGAATCATAAGCGGGAAAGAAAGAACAAAAAGTCCCTTTCAAATCTGAGTCTTTATTTTTACTTTTGTCAACCAACAATGTCCAAGTTAATAGCTAAACATTGGATGAAAATTAATCCAAAAATTCTGGGAACTAAATGTTTTTTACCTTTTAATTTTGTTTAAAAGTATTAATATTAGTGTGTGTGTTTCTTTCATTTATTTAAAAACTTTCATATAATCAAGTCAAGGAATTCCAGCATAAACTCTCATCTCCCTGAAACGTTTCATTAGGGTAAAACACCCTTTCTTTGTATTTTGAGTTATTTTTTATTGGCTGGGGGGGAAAAGAGAGTAAGATTCTGACATAAGAGAATGGCAATGTTTCACAGATGCTCCCGGCCACGCTTTAGGACAGTTTACTTTAAAATGTACGTGCATAGGGTTTTAAAAATAAAGAATATTCAATCTGACCATTACAAAAAACGTGCACAGGAGAGGTTTTCTAGACTCTACCTTTCCACACCTAATAACTCACCCTTCAAGCCTCCATGCCTGTACTTCTCAAGGTTGGGAACGAATTCTTTCCAATTATTTAAAAGTCTTCATTGTAGTGACTTCCTCTGAAACAGACCACTTCTTTCATTAGGAATATTTATGGGAAATAATATATTTGTACAGTTGAAAGCATCACCTGTTTTGCTAAGTCAGTTCTTGTCTGAATGCAAATAGACTGTTAGAGGGTTTACGTGAGAATACTTGCTAATGGAAAGTACTAATCAAAACTTTTCAGCCGCAGTAAATGTTTATACTTTTTAACCACTGGATTCCAATTAAATGTATTCAATATAGCAAGCTTTGATTAAAAAAATTTTAAAAGAGATTATGTATACAGCACTGTGGAAAACAAGGCAGGTTAGGTATGCGGGCACTTGTATGCTCTTAATAGAAGTCTTTACCTGAAGGTAAAACCCAATAAAGTCTACCCTATAATGTGCTATGGACTCTGTGTTGATTTACCTGGGTTACCCCGTCAGCAGAAATCAACTTTACCAGGTACAAACTATGCTTATATATTTAGTGCATATAAAATGCATATAAAAGATCCTTTTTTCTTTTTATAAAGAAGTACTGAATTTCATTAGGGCACATTTTTTCTTTAAAAAGTTCTTTGTTAACCATGGGATATACTGATTGCAAATAAAGGAAGTTATGGCACTGTGCTGATGTTTATAAAGGAAGGAAAAATCCTTAATATGAGCCTACAGATTCAATGAAAAAAAAAAACTAGCATAAATAAAGGTTTGGCTTTACTCAAATATACATTAGCAACATCTTTCAAAGAATCGCCTTGCTTTCACTGATACATAAATATTTTCCTAAGTGACTCAAAAAAAAAAAGATGTTATTTTATTTAATTGAAGTCTATGAGGAGAGGTCTGGGAATAGATGGATGAAAATTATTTGGGGTTTATTTTTGGGGGGGAAGGTGGGGAATCCCAATTTTTCCTCATCTGAGAATATTTAAACACAACATCTTTCACATTTCCAGTAAAAATTTCACAGACTTTTCATATGTGGGATTCTTTCCCCCATATTTAAGTTTCAGGATTAGTTGCAGTTTTTTTAAAAAACAACATTTAATTCTTTTTGC